>NC_139225.1:98786334-99986334 GCF_055691185.1 Crinia signifera | reverse complement strand
AGTTGGGTGCATGGCAGGACTCAGAAGGGAAGGAGTGATTTTTGGATTTTGCAGCACAGATTCTGGTTGAATGACCCCTGAAGCACCTATACAGTGGAACCCCCCCACAAGTGACCCCATTTTGCAAACTACACCCTTCAGGGAATTCATCAGGGGGTATAGTGTACATTTCAAACCCCCAGGGGTTTCACCAATTTTGATACAACTGAGCTGTGAAAATGAAAAATTAATTTTTTTCATTTTCACAGCCCAGTTGTATCAAAATTGGTGAAACCCCTGGGGGTTTGAAATGTACACTATACCCCTTGATGAATTCCCTGAGGGGTGTAGTTTGCAAAATGGGGTCACTTGTGGGGGGGTTCCTAACTTTTAGCATCTTATGGTGCCTAGAAACCTACATGGTGCCTAAAAAAATAATCTCATAAAAAGGAGGCTCCAAAATCAAGTAGGTGCTCCTTCTATTATGAAGCCTGTGGTTTGGTCACCGTGCACACTAGGGCCACATATAGGATATTTATGAAAACCAAAGAATTGGGGGAATCAATTTTTAGTCACATTTCTCTAGTAAAATCTACTGTATTCGTTAGAAAAATGTATTAAAATTGAAACTCTGCAAAAAAAAAGAAATTTTGAAATTCCACCTACACTTTGTTTTAATTCCTGTGAAACACCTAAAGGGTTAACAAACTTCCAAAATGCTGTTTTGAATACTGTGAGGGGTGCAGTTTTTGAAATGGCATCATTTATGGGGGTGTCTCACATACAAGTCCCTCAAAGTCACATCAGAACTGAACTGGTCCCTAAAAAAATCAGTGTTTGAAATTTTCTTGAAAATTTGAGAATTTGCTATTCATATTGTAAGCCTCCTAGTGTCCCAAAAAATTAAAAGGAAGTTGAAATAATGATGTCAACATAAAGTAGACATATGGTCTATGTTAGTTATTCACTATTTTGAGTGGTAAGATTATTTGTCTCACAAGCAGAAAATTTAACATTTTGCAAATCGCAAAATTTTCCATTTTTTTCCGACATTTTGGTATTTTTCACAAAAAAACACAGACTGTATCGATGAAAATTTACCACTAACTTGAAGTACAATGTGTCACGAGAAAACAATCTCAAAATCACTGGGATAAGTAAAAGCAAAAAAAAGTTATCCCCACTTAAGTGATACATGTCAGATTTGAAAAAAAGGGCTGTCAGGAAGGCAAAAACTGGCTCTGTCAGGAAGGGGTTAACCTATTCGTTAATACCTGTGGGAAAAAAAGGTGGAGCGCTAAGTGGATCAATTGGATATCACAATTTTAATATGTATAAAATATTAATTAAAAAACAAGCAATTTGTGACAAGACAATATTATGTTGGTAACAAAAAACAACAATAATAAAAAAATTACATATATAATAAATAGGACAAGGAAGACAATACTTATGTCTCTGCGTAGCTGCCTTTGTGTCCCTTGGAATAAGGGGGGGCTTTTTTCTCTCCGGATAGTGCACTACTGAATTGGGGGTTGGCAAGTTGCCGTCCTAGATGGTAATAGGAGACGCTGGAGGATGGTCTGGTTCCCAAGAATTGGGGTCCTCACTAGGTTGCGCTGATCCCAGTAGTGGATGAAGACTGTGGTCAATTTTCTCGCTGGAGGAAGATCTGTATACCTTCAGAATGAAGGGTCCTCACGATGGTGCGATATTGGATATCCACAGAATGCAGGTTGATGACTCCCAACTGGGAGATAGGAATAAGACTGGGATCCGGAGGGTGGCAATGAAAGGGAAGCTTCCAGGAGAGTATAAGGTAGCAGGGGGGGGGGGGGGGCAGTAGGCAGAGTTAAAGATTCTTCCCAGTCCTTGTTCAATAAAAGCAAGTGCTGCCTAACATGTTTCGCCGTGACCTCACGGCTTTATCAAAGGTATGGCACTTGGTCAGTGGGCTGGCTTTAAATACCCTCAGACAGGTGTACAATCAATGAAAATAGTAACCCAATTGATCCTTAGAACGTATATATTTAAAAAGTAAAGTGCAAATGCTATTTGGTATAGGAGGCAGACCTATATATAGTTGGTAAATTTGTGGATGTAGTTAATTACCTTGTGCAGACAAAACTTTAAGAAACAGCGTTTTTTCAGGTGTTTTGAAGCCGGCTGGAACGCACGCTGCGTTCCAGCTTCCGGCTCGTGGAACGCATGCTGTGCGCGTCCACTAAGACTGACGCGTGCATGGGTGGACCGTCGCGTCCAACGGCTGTATAGACGGACCCCCATGCCGCGTCTGTGACACGCATATGCGTGTCACGGCGCTCAGGACCCGGAAGTCCGGAGTCCTGTTATACTATGAGCTGCCTATATGATCGTGGTGAGACGCATATGCGTGTCATACATATTAATGTATGACACGCTGTGAATAATTGGTCCTGTTACGCCCACAATATATATGGAGGCAATTTGATATATACACACAAAAAAGATGGATGATGAAAGGATTTTTTAGGAAACAAAATAGAAAAATGGTCACACTTATTTTGATGCGGTGAATGGAGTACAAATAATTAGTTTATCAATAAAACATAGTATAATAAAGGATATATATATATATATATATATATACATTGAAAGAAGACGATGTCACTCCAGGTCTTATAACTCAAAACCAGCGTTTACTGATGCCTACGGCGTTTCGGGTCTAGCCCGTCTTCAGGACATAATCAGTTAACAACTCCAAACAGTGACATATTTATACATAAGTGCAACTTACCCTACCCGGTGCTGTCTGCTCTCACATCCGCCCGCCGGCGTGCTCTCCGTCTCCCTTCCGGATCCTCCCACCGGGGGTGACGCGGCGCCGTCCGGGGTCATGATGCTTTGACTGACAACACTGCAAAACAAACATGTAAATATTTCATTAATGTAAACATCTCCGCACATTCATCTTAATATATTTAAAACATGCTAATCCCGTCATCAAATGATTGTTATTATAACAGCGTGCTGATGTGCTAATTTGTACGATGTATCTAGCCTACTCGGCTAGTACTCAAACAAACAGTGATCACTAGGTGGCGCTGACTGTGCTCTCAATCTCCTCTACATTAGAGAATCTCTGGTGCGCTAACAAATCTACTTACCTACATAAGACATACAATAATTACATTCCCTATAGCTTTAAAATAATCTTAAAAATAATCTTGTGCTTTCTATTCAGTGTTCAATATGTGTACTGTTACTCATAAAAGGAACGTGCGTGTATCAGGACCTCGAGTGACAGCCCATTGACATGATTAATTATGTTTCTCCGATGTTTACGGAATCTCTCTTTTAAAGATCAGGTTGTACGTCCGATATATTTTAAACCACAGGAACATGTCAGTTGGTATATGACGTATGTGGTGTCACAATTAATAAAAGACTTGATTTTATACGTTTCATTTTCGATCAATATTTCCTGGGTTCTGTTCTGGATGTAGGTACAGGTTAGGCACTTATTTTTATTACATCTATAGCATCCTAAGGCAGGTTGTAGCCAGTTTGTTCTTTCTTTACTTGTTGCTTTTCCTGTGTTCTTAGGGAAACTTGGAGCTAAGATGTTTTTAACTGTAATATTTCTTTTGAAAATGAAAGCTGGTTTGGTGGGGAGATGATCCCGCAGAACTGGATCACATTTAAGTAAATTTAAATTCTTGTTGATGATCTCTTTTATTTTTCTATATTCTCCGTTGAAAGTTGAAATGAATGCAATATCTTTCTCATTTTCCTTTCTAGAATCTTTTTCATTTGAATTTTTGTTTTTATTTTTATTTGTTAAAAGTGTGGATCTATCTAACCTTTCAACCTCCTCAGATGCCTTTTGTACCAGACTGAGGGGATATCCTCTATCTGAGAAAGAGCTGGCCATCATATTACTTTGTGCACAATCAGCACAATCTTTTGTCACCCTTTAGATCCACACTTTTAACAAATAAAAATAAAAACAAAAATTCAAATGAAAAAAAATCTAGAAAGGAAAATGAGAAAGATATTGCATTCATTTCAACTTTCAATGGAGAATATAGAAAAATAAAAGAGATCATCAACAAGAATTTCAATTTACTTAAATGTGATCCAGTTCTGCGGGATCATCTCCCCACCAAACCAGCTTTCATTTTCAAAAGAAATATTACAGTTAAAAACATCTTAGCTCCAAGTTTCCCTAAGAACACAGGAAAAGCAACAAGTAAAGAAAGAACAAACTGGCTACAACCTGCCTTAGGATGTAATTATAGATGTAATAAAAATAAGTGCCTAACCTGTACCTACATCCAGAACAGAACCCAGGAAATATTGATCGAAAATGAAACGTATAAAATCAAGTCTTTTATTAATTGTGACACCACATACGTCATATACCAACTGACATGTTCCTGTGGTTTAAAATATATCGGACGTACAACCCGATCTTTAAAAGAGAGATTCCGTGAACATCGGAGAAACATAATTAATCATATCAATGGGCACAGTGTCTCTAGACATTACTTCACCCACCACAATGGTGATCCCAAATGCCTTAGGGTATTGGGACTAGAACACATAAAATGTACCCCTAGAGGGGGAGACAGGTTCAACCTACTGTGCAAACAGGAAATCTACTGGATGCACAAAATGAACAGCATCCATCCTGACGGACTTAATGACCAGGTTGAACTCAATGTCTGTCTCTAAGCCTCACAATATTTTCTCCTTTCTCTCTCTTTTTGACTTTTTTGACCCTATTATCCAGTCTTAGAATCCATAAACCTCACATTCTCCTTTTTCTTCCTTGCTCCATTTCCTTTCCCCCTAATCACTTGAACTTTGATATACTTCTAGTATATAAATGGATATAAACATGATAAAACAAAATAAATTAAACACCTTTTCCTCAATTGTCTCAATATAATGTCAAACTTCAAAGGTATAACATCTGGTTGCTAAATCATAGATTACGAGGTATGGAATACATATATATATATGTATGTTTCTCTTTATATGTGAGATATATATATGTGTATGTATGTTTTTTCTTTCCATATGCGATTTCAACCTGTCACTCTTTTTGTTTAAGATATTTTATATATATATATTTTTTTGTATATATAGTTTTCTATATATACTTTTTGTGTGTATATGCACGTATACAAATCCATGTCTATGTAAATAATCTTACCATATATCCTCCTCAAACTCTGGGATAACTAAAAGCTTATTATTGATATTAAGTGATTATATATATTCTTTACTATTATCTATATTATTTATTTACATTTATTATTATTATTATTATTGCGATTATTATCTAATATATATATATATATATATATATATATATATATCCTTTATTATACTATGTTTTATTGATGAACTAATTATTTGTACTCCATTCACCGCATCAAAATAAGTGTGACCATTTTTCTATTTTGTTTCCTAAAAAATCCTTTCATCATCCATCTTTTTTGTGTGTATATATCAAATTGCCTCCATATATATTGTGGGCGTAACAGGACCAATTATTCACAGCGTGTCATACATTACTATGTATGACACGCATATGCGTCTCACCACGATCATATAGGCAGCTCATAGTATAACAGGACTCCGGACTTCCGGGTCCTGAGCGCCGTGACACGCATATGCGTGTCACAGACGCAGGGCCGGTGCAAGGCATCTAGGCGCCCTAGGCAAACCTACAGGATACCACCCCCCCCCCACCACCACCCCCAACTTCTCACATAGGGCGGGATGTATTAAAATACATCGCCGCCCATCGCGGCCCCCCGCCGCGATGCCGCCGCATATGCGGCTGGCATCGCGATGCGGTGACGGAGGCCCCCCGCGATACCTGGAATGTGGTGTGCGGGGGGTCTCCGTCACCTCTCTGCCCCCTTCTGCATCCCTCACGCCGGGGACAGCTATGCAAGCTGTCCCCGGCGCCTCTTCCTCCCCCCTGCAGCCGGAAGGACGTCCGGCTGCGTCACTAGGGGGAGGAAGGTGTTACCTTCCGGGTCCAGGAGGACCTGGACCAGGTAAGAGAGGGAGGGGGAGAGGGGGGTCGGCGGGTTTTTCGGCGGAGGCGTCGGGCGGCGAAAAGAAGCCCATAGGCTTCTATAGGGTATCGCCACCCAAAGGTGGCGATACCCTACACTGCGGTGACGGTGTGGTCGGGTAATAGTACATAGGAAAATGCAGTAAAACGGGGGTTTTACCGCATTTTCCCTTTAGTACATCTCGCCCATACACAATTGACTTTTAAAAATTGTATTAGCTATATTTTTTGATTTGCGAGTGAACCAGAATAAGGGATATTGTCTAATCTAATGTATGTGCAGCCAGCTTTACCCTACACTTGCAGAATAGCCTATCAGCTGCTATAGGCTTGGGTCAGACTCACACAGTCAGTAGTTAGGTTACTATGGTCACATCCTGTCACTAGAAGCACCGCAGAGCATAAGTCTACACAAGATCCTTTCACATGTTATACATAGAGCAGCTGCTTTTAGTAATAAAAAAATTATACCAAAATAAGCAGAATTGACTATATTTTTTACTTTGAATGAATTTACTAGTATGTTTTTTTGGGTTGTGGGAAGAAAGCTATGCACCCAGAGGGGTCCCATGTAAACATGGGGAAAATAGCCAAATTCCCCAAAAACTGAGCCCTGGTTGTAATGAAAAGACAATGCTTAGAGGCAACAATGCTAACCTCTGTGCTACCTAGTTACCTATGCAATAACTTTTACTATGGTAACTGATCACCCAAAGGCTGCTACATACTGTTTGTGCCACACAGAAGCCTCAGTTGACATGACACATGTAGCTAATCTACCAAAGTGCGAGGCATAATATGGATTATGGGCACTATAATGTGTATATTATGTATATTTGTGGTGCTGGGAGCAGTGGCGTAACGAGAACTTTTGCTCCCCCCCGCCGGGACATTTTCGCTGCCCCCCCCCCCGGACAATTTTGCCGCTGCCCCCCGTTAAAAGACCCCCCTGGGGAGCTGGCAGGGGGGTCCGTGCGGCGCCGAGGTACCTGTATTCAGGGAGAGCCTGAAGGTCCCTGCGCCTGCGGCGCTGAGTATGATGTTGCCGGCCGGGGTCCCTGCAGTGAAGTGAAAATAACGCGCTATCTCCGGAGGAGATAGCACGTTATTTCCACTTCACTGCAGGGACCCCGGCGGAGGTGCGCTATCTCCGGCGGAGATAGCACGCTATTTCCACTTCACTGCAGGGACCCCGGCGGAGGTGCGCTATCTCCGGCGGAGATAGCACGTTATTTCCACTTCACTGCAGGGACCCCGGCCGGCAACATCATACTCAGCGCCGCAGGCGCAG
Organism: Crinia signifera; assembly: GCF_055691185.1. Classification (NCBI taxonomy): domain Eukaryota; kingdom Metazoa; phylum Chordata; class Amphibia; order Anura; family Myobatrachidae; genus Crinia; species Crinia signifera. Next base: position 99,978,988 of record NC_139225.1, on the reverse strand, counting down.
GGACCTCCAGGCTCTCCCTGAATACAGGTACCTCCGCGCCGCACGGACCCCCCTGCCAGCTCCCCGCTGCACCCACAAGCAGTGGGGAGCTGGCGGAGAAAAAATAGCGCCCGCAGACCCCCGGCGCCTCCCCGCCACCGCGGGGGCTGCGGCCTTATAGTTACGCCAGTGGCTGGGAGTGTATACACAGTATATTTTTATATAATATTGGAAATTGTATTGATAAGGGGTCCTATAAACCTTAATCTGGCCATGACCAGCATAACTTCAATGAAAGCAAAGAGCATACTGGTTGCTATTGGTTACCACATTGACAATAGGAAGCAGTGATCAAACTATGATATATATTTAATGCCGTGGGCGAGCGGTGACTGCGAGCAGGACTTTTTGCTCGCAGTCACCGCTCACCCTGTCAGTATTCAACTGACCCCCCCCTCATACGCAAATTCCCCCTCGCCTCCAAAAGCTGCGAGAATCTAGGCTAAATACAGCGAGTTTGCTGCACTAGCCGCAGCTCTCGCAGTTTAGGGGAATCCTCGCAGTTCTGTGACGGCGAGGATTCCCCCGGAATGTTGCATAGTGCGAGCGGCTGGCGCGGGGGTTAAACTGCGAGGATCACTGGTTTTCTGCGATCCTCGCAGTTTAACCCCCTCACCGGCCGCTCGCACCGGCATTGAATATCTGCCTATGAGTTTAATAGCATGGCTAAAGTGATATTACACAAATAGACTCTTGTTGCAACCAGGTAGCTGTTGTGCAGACGATTGCCGTTGAGTAGCTGGGCGGGCGGGTGTGGGGACCAACTTTCCTCAAACCATCCAACTAGTTGGTTGGATGGAATAAAAATCTGGTACTGATAGCCTGCTGTGTACCCCACTACACTCGGGGGCAAACACAGGATTTCTATAGGGGGGTTTCCAAATATCGGTTGACACAAATTAAATAAATAAATGAATAATAAATAAATAAATACAATTAAATAAATAAAAAAATAACCAGATTATTAAATATATATAGAAAAAAGGGCACTACATGCTGCACTACACTACATGCTAAATCATACTACATGCTACAATACATCCCCCTACATTCAGGACTACTGTACACTACACCTTACACTATATCACCCTACAAGCTGCACTTTACTGTTACACTACCACAATACCCACAATAATATTAAAACTTCTCACTCCACACAGGCCGGGGTTAATCTCCCCACTTCTCCTTGCTAGGGCCCCATGCGCTCATACAGTAAAGTACAGTGTAGCCTAATAGTTAAAACAAGAAATGCTGACTGACCATTTGGTGTGGTTGTGAATGATAGTACTGCCATGAAACACTATAGGGCTGGGTGTTCCCCCTCTGTGCAGACAGATCACAGAGGAGAAGATTAAGGAGCCAGAGGTGGAACCGAAGTGCCAGGAACAGCAGCACGAGACGGCACCCAATGACAGAGCGGAGACACGGCTCCAACCCCCCTCCCCCCAGAACTTCCTCTGCCGGGTGCCCACAGCTCCCACTCGCCGTCCACTGTGACAAATAATGCTGAGGAGCCGCAGCGCGCACACGCAGCCCCGATCCTGGCTGCAGCTGGAGGCCCGGAGATTGACAGAGATTGCTGTGTGGAGTGTGGTGTCCAGCGCATGGGGGGGTGATGGACAGCGCCGCGAGTTGCGGCTGACTAGCTGGTGGGGGCTGTGGCTGACTAGCTGGTGTGGGCTGGGGCGGCCGCCGCCCGCCCCCCCGTCCGAAGATTGCCGCAGCCAGGGATAGGGACTCTCTGTCAGGCAGCACGTTTAAAACGTTGGGCGGGCTCCGGCGGGAGGGACCGGGAGGGGGGAGAAATCACTCACCGAATAGCTGCCTGTGGCTCTGTCTGTCTGTAAAGTGCTTGTTGGCAGATCACTGCAGGCAGCTTCCTTCCAGTTCCTTCCTCCGGCTGGCTCTCCTCTGCGGTAGCTTTATAGCAGGCTGCTGCTGCTGGCCGGCTACAGCTCACTACCGCCCTCCAGTGGCCGGCGCCCTAGGCAAATGCCTAAACCTGCCTAGTGGTGGCGCCGGCCCTGCACAGACGCGGCATGGGGGTCCGTCTATACAGCTGTTGGACGCGACGGTCCACCCATGCACGCGTCAGTCTTAGTGGACGCGCACAGCATGCGTTCCACGAGCCGGAAGCTGGAACGCAGCGTGCGTTCCAGCCGGCTTCAAAACACCTGAAAAAACGCTGTTTCTTAAAGTTTTGTCTGCACAAGGTAATTAACTACATCCACAAATTTACCAACTATATATAGGTCTGCCTCCTATACCAAATAGCATTTGCACTTTACTTTTTAAATATATACGTTCTAAGGATCAATTGGGTTACTATTTTCATTGATTGTACACTTCCTGTCTGAGGGTATTTAAAGCCAGCCCACTGACCAAGTGCCATACCTTTGATAAAGCCGTGAGGTCACGGCGAAACATGTTAGGCAGCACTTGCTTTTATTGAACAAGGACTGGGAAGAATCTTTAACTCTGCCTACTGCCCCCCCCCCCCCCCCCCCCCCCCTGCTACCTTATACTCTCCTGGAAGCTTCCCTTTCATTGCCACCCTCCGGATCCCAGTCTTATTCCTATCTCCCAGTTGGGAGTCATCAACCTGCATTCTGTGGATATCCAATATCGCACCATCGTGAGGACCCTTCATTCTGAAGGTATACAGATCTTCCTCCAGCGAGAAAATTGACCACAGTCTTCATCCACTACTGGGATCAGCGCAACCTAGTGAGGACCCCAATTCTTGGGAACCAGACCATCCTCCAGCATCTCCTATTACCATCTAGGACGGCAACTTGCCAACCACCAATTCGGTAGTGCACTATCCGGAGAGAAAAAAGCCCCCCCTTATTCCAAGGGACACAAAGGCAGCTACGCAGAGACATAAGTATTGTCTTCCTTGTCCTATTTATTATATATGTAATTTTTTTATTATTGTTGTTTTTTGTTACCGACATAATATTGTCTTGTCACAAATTGCTTGTTTTTTAATTAATATTTTATACATATTAAAATTGTGATATCCAATTGATCCACTTAGCGCTCCACCTTTTTTTCCCACTTTTGTATCCACAAGAGGGCTTTACACCCCTCAAGTAGGAGCAGCTTAGCGACACACCCCACAGTGCGCCTATTTCTACTCTGAGTTTCCAATCTCGAGTATACCTCCCATTCTATCGTTAATACCTGTATCTCATCGGACAGACAGGTGTACAGTACAAATCTTGCAGGTACCCGAGCACACCCTTTTACTATAAAATGTTTTGATGAATGTTTTATGAATAAACAGTATTATACTTTACAGGTGTGTACAGGTGTGCCAGTGTTGTATTCAGTTCAAGGGAGGCAGCAGTGTTCTCATTTCAATGGACAACGGTGTCGGCAGTGCAGGAGTGCCGGCGGTTTCAGCATTGCTGGGGTGCTGGATGTGTTGGCAGTGCAGGAGTGTCAGATATATCCACAGTGCAAGGGGTTGCTGTGTCAGCAGTGCAGGAGTGCCGGCGGTTTCAGCATTGTTGGGGTGCTGGATGTGTTGGCAGTGCAGGAGTGTCAGATATATCCACAGTGCAAGGGGTTGCTGTGTCAGCAGTGCAGGAGTGTCCTGCGGTTTCAGCATTGTTGGGGTGCTGGATGTGTTGGCAGTGCAGGAGTGTCAGATATATCCACAGTGCAAGGGGTTGCTGTGTCAGCAGTGCAGGATTGCCGGCGATTTCAGCATTGTTGGGGTGCTGGATGTGTTGGCAGTGCAGGAGTGTCAGATATATCCACAGTGCAAGGGGTTGCTGTGTCAGCAGTGCAGGAGTGCCGGCAGTTTCAGCATTCCTGGGGTCCTGGATGTGTTGGCAGTGCAGGAGTGTCAGTGATATCCTCAGTGCGAGGGGTTGTCTTGTCAGCATTGCAGGAGTGCCGGCGGTTTCAGCATTGCTCGGGTGCTGGATGTTTTGGTAGTGCAGGAGTGCCAGTGATATCCTCAGTGCGAGGGGTTGCTGTGTCGGCAGTGCAATGTGTGTCGGGGAAAATGCTAGGCGTGCCTAAGCATTGTAAGGGAAGGGTTGTGTGACATCAACAATAAGCCGGATATGCCTGTTTTCATCTCAGCAGACATGTAAATCCAGGGCTACGTGGCACCTGCAGTGACTTGTGTCCAGTGTATAAACCATTCGATGGTGAGCCAGTTACGATGGGTTTTGGACATATTTGTTCAGATCAGATACGAATGGATGTGTAGCCGTACACATTGCACTGTACACTGTCTCAAGCCGTAAAATATACAAGACAGCCCCTGTAGATACCTTGGTAGCCATCTTGGGAAAAGGCATGAAGCCTCACTGGAAAACAGGAATACTGGAGTCTGAACGCAGTCCTCTTTTAACAAATACATCATGACAAAAAGTACTTCAGCGCTGCATCTCTATCCTTATCCAGTGTGCCATAAAATTACTATTATTATTATTATTATTATTCTTGTTATTATAGATTGGTCAACTGCAAGCTTTTATGTTATACTCTGTTGTGTACCACTTTCCTCAGATGCTGACAGTCTTATTCACTAAACAAGGCTGTGAGTAATAACAATAAGCAGCAGAAGAGATTTTCACTGGCTCAGTGGATATCTAAGTCGTGTAGTTGGTGATCTCCAATGATATTTTCCTGGTTCTTAGTTACAGTTCAAATATCACATTTAGATGTGTAACTGTAGAATGTATAAACCTACTATATGGCAGAATACTGTGACAAACCTGTTGTTTAATTCCTTCCACCCTTACTATAGAATAAGATGTTTAGTTCAGCACCAATTACATTTGTAATCTGCACTTGGATAAAGGCACCATTAACTCTATTACGCTGGAGGGAATGCCAAGAAAACGATTCAGCTTTGCAGGTACCCAGAGCATTGAAAGGATAACATTGCAATAATTGTCTGTCTCAGACAATAAAAAACAGTCTTATGGTTTAAATTTCAATCGTGACTTGTATCAGCATTGCCGGTACTTCACAGTTACAGATAGCACCATATTAGCAGCAAGCGAGGCTATTTCACAGTAACAGTTGTACTGTACAATATTCTCTTTATTTTCAAGGCGTCCAATTATTTCAAGTTGTCTTATTGGTTTGTTTGTTTTATGAGCTCTTTTTGTTTGTTTTATGAGCCCTTTTAATAGTTCTGGGGTGGGAATAGACACTGTGCCACAGACATGAGTATTGCAGAGATAGATATTTGTCTGGTACTCTAAAATAACTTTTATAATGTATCAATCAGAGAAAAGAGTTGAGAAGTGGACCAGTGGAGAAGTTGCCCATAGCAACCAATCACATTTTACCTATCATTTTCTGGAATGCACTTGGTAAATGCTACCTCAAAGCTGATTGATTACTATGAGCTACTGCTCAAATCATTTCACTGATTTATAAATCATCCCCTTAATTTCTTATTAGAGTCCATCACTAGCTTCTAGCAGTGTGCTATTTATTTGTTTGTCTTGAAGATTAACTTCAGGGGCCAAATGTAATAGGGTGAGAGTTTCAGAAAGTGAGAGATTTTGGGAGAGTTTTCCCATATTTTTTAAAGCAGCAATCAATTACACTGCAAAACCAGGTTGATTTTGCCATGTAATTGATTGCTGCTTTAAAAAACATGGGAAAACTCTCCCAAAATCTCTCACTTTCTGAAACTCTCACCCTATTACATTTGGCCCCAGGTTTATTATGTTCTTGTCAATCCCAGTATGTTTAGGTTTTGCTTCTATCCCAGCTGTGTCACCCCCGTTTGTCTGCCCCGTACCTTCAGAATGTAAGCTCTAACGAGCAGGGCCCTCTCTCCTTATGTGCATTGGTTAGTTCCTCCACACCTTGAAAAAGGGCTTATTCAAAATAGCCCGAAACGCGTTGGTGGTTGGAGGAGAAAGAGAATACCCCAGAGGCTTGTGGTAGGTGCTGTTTTGTTATCTTCAGCGACTGAGTTGCCTTCTATCCGGATTGGAAGGTATCCAGACCACCACTCGCCTAGGGATTCCCTTCCCACATTTTTTTATCTGTTTTTATCGTATGTACCTTTTTGGACAATAAATTTGGAGTTTTTTTTTTACTACTTGCATCTGGAAGTCAGCGGTCCACTTGTGTCCTGTGATGAAAAGGGTCGGATACAAAGATACCTTTCAGTGCACATAGGGCACTTAATCCTGGTGAGTGCATATCTTAAGGGGCTCCTGTATGAGGGATCTTGTCTGGCTATCCATTGTGTATGCAGAGGTCGGGAGAAGTGTAAAGAAACCTTTACATGCACATAGGGAAATTCTTCCAGGTCAGTTTGATATTTCTTTCTAACCAACTGGACGGAAGAATTGAGGATAGAACCCCACCATTATTTTATCTGGCTATCCATTGTGTATGCAGAGGTCGGGAGAAGTGCAAAGAAACCTTTACTTGCACATAGGGAAATTCTTCCAGGTCAGTCTGATATTCCATTTAATCGGCTGGACGGAAGAATTGAGGATACATTTCCCTTTGGTGATAGAACCCCATCATTCTGCTTTAAGGGGACTGCAGCGCCATAACCAACACCACTTTTTGTATTTTTTCTGCATTTGGTAAAGGTTTCAGGAACCTTTAGGTATTGGTAGGCTGCAGCAGTCCAGGCGCTGTCACTATTGTCTTTTTTTGTCCTAGTACTGTTATAATTGTGTTAGTGTCCGTTGCTGCAACTGTCTTTTATTTACCATGTACTTGTCCTCATTTGCCTTTGTACTGTAAATCACAATCTTTTTTGTATTGTTCTTTGCTCATCTATGTATTGTCAGGCGCTGCGGAACCCTTGTGGCGCCATCTAAATAAACGATAATAATAATAATAATAATAATAATAATAGTCTGTTCATTCTAGCATGTTCTGTAAATTCTATATGAAAACATGAGGCATGAGGGTAAGCTCTGGGAAAAAATGGAATCTGTCATGGTTATAGCATACAGTATGTGACTGTCAAGGGGCATGGATTATTAGAACGACTATGTATACTGTATGTCAACAGCCCAATGGTCAACACCACTGTTGACAGGCATTAGGTCAACATTTACAAAAGAGCAACGGGTGTAAACGATTGACATATAAAAGGTCGATAGTGCTTCAGGTTGTTAGGTACAAAAGGTTGACATATTCACACGTTTGACAGGGTTTTTTTTTTTTTGTTATTTTAAACCAATCTCGATCCTCAATTACTCCCAACAGTTCACAATTTCCAGGTCATGTGGCAGGTGCACAGGTGCACTTATTACTCACTGACACATATTAAAAGATCCACAGGTGGAGCTAATTATTTCAACCAAATCTAACCATAATCCTAGCACTCTCCTTATTGACTAACTCTATCCACCCCCTTGCAGCTCACCCATCCATCCTCTCTTCTAGTCTAACCATAACTGCCCCACTTGGTGCCTAACCCTATCTTTCCTCTCTGGCAGCCTAACCCCCCACCTAGTGCCTAACCTCAACCTAACCCTAAAAATGTTGAGAAACGTGTCAAAAATGTTCATGTAATCCATTTTCATGATGACCTTTTGTAACCTGTTGATTTTAAGCACCGTCGATCTTTCATCTGTCTACCTTTTGTACCTATTGACCAAATGCATGTCAACCGTTTGGTGTTGACCTGTTGACTGCTGACAGATTCTAAGTTACATGTTTGTTTTGGAGACATATCTTATGATTTTTAGCAACTTCACATCGCAGTCACCTCTCAGTTGATTGGGTGTAACTGGATGGTACCTGCTTACATCTGCCATACATGTATTTCCTAGGAGTCCTGGTTATGGTGGAGTTTGATTCATGTCATAATGGTCCAAACACCCAGTGTCAGGGGCAGAACTGGTGGGGGGAGGAATCAGAGTGATACCCCAACCTACACGTAACACTTCTTACGTGTCCACTACCGTTGGCCACTCTATCGCAGTGCAGTGTTGGCACATTCAATGATGAAGAGAGGTGAGCAGCAGTCTCCGCTCTTTCCTTGCCAATGTGCCACCACTGTAGGGAAGGGAGCAGTGTGTGTGTGTGTGTGTGTGTGTTTGGGGGGGGCAATCACAATGTTCATGCCTCCTCCCTGGATCCACTCCTGCCTACTGTGCAAATGGGGAAAGTGTAGGGGAATCATCACTGGAGAAGGATAGGGTGCTCATTGACAGTAGACACTGCCCAATGTCATGGAGCAGCAGCAAAGACAAATAAGATATTAGCATGCATAAAAAAGAAGCATAGAGGCAAAGGAAAGAGTGTAATTTTGCCACTTTATAAATCTTTAGTACGGCCTCATTTAGGATACAATGAATGTACAGTTCTGGTCACTATCATAAAAAGACATACAGTATTGGAACTTTAAAAGGTTCAGAGAAAAGCAACAAAATTGATTAACACTGTGGAGTCATTGGGTTACGAGGAAAGGCTAGCCAGGTTAGGTATGTTTACATTGGAGATGAGACATCTAAAAAGTTATATGATTAATATATACTAATACGTTAAAGGTTAATACAGTGGACTGTACACAGGACATGCAGTCAGTAAGATTAGAGCAAAGAAAGGTTCTCAGGTAGAGTAGGAAGGGATTCTTTACAGTAAGGTCAGTTAAGATATGGAATATTATTCATGGTTTCAATTTTTAGATTTAAAAATGGTTTAGACAAAAATGTTAACAGAAAATAGTATCCCGGGGTATAATCATTAATTATAATGTACTATAGTGGACTGATCGGGGACTCTGGTTTAAAATGAATAGACGGTAACCTCACCCGGGACATTTTTACCGCAGGATGATCAGTTTTCGGTTGAACTTGTTGGGCTTTTTTCAACCTCACAAATTATGTTACTCTGTTACTCTGTTATAAATATTTATATTTGGTCTTGAATCACAAACTAGTGGTACCCTCTAAATCACAGGTTCTCAAAGTCGGTCCTCAGTGCAGTGCAGGTCTCCTCACAGAACCAAGTAAAATAATTAGCTCCACCTATGGATCTTTTAAAATGTGTCAGTCAGTAATGAGTGCACCCATCAGGTGACCTGGAAAACCTGAACCGTGTGGGGTCCTGAGGACCGCCTTTGAGAACTACTGCTCTAATCTATACTATACAAATATTGCCATGCTCATCATCAATCCACCATTTGCCACTCTTGCGCTTCTACTTCACACCCACTGCTCTTGGAAAAGCATTAAGCAGCAGATCATAGCGTTGCGATTCCATACCACAGGTGCATCTTGCTGTGCCAAACAGGCACTAGCGGCCATATTGTAGCAATGAAGGATATGGCTATAACTGTATGTACACAAGATTACCTATTTATTTATTTTACATTAGTGGACTTGCTTCCTGTAAAATATCAATCTTGGACAGGGACATTTATAATGGGAGCAATGTGTTCAGGGATGAAATACTTTAATTCAAAGTCACACTTGCAAAACTATCAGCATTTTGTCAGTTAGTCGGGAGATTCAGTATTAAATATAGCATGCTTTAATAGCATACAATGTTGGACAATAGAGTCTGGTTTTAGTAAAAAATTATTTTAGCACATGATAACAAAATATATCTTGTAACATTTCCCTGCTATTATTGCCAGTCATATTGATCCTTTTTAAAGGAATTGAAGTGTAACTTAATTATTCTTTTTTTATACTAGACAGTAAAAACTGTTTCCATGACAATATAACTCATGGCTCTGCCTGGATGTTATTTGTGAACTAATTACAGTAGGGCACATTTAGAATTGGATGCTATTGTGCCCCATATATATATAAAGGAAAAGACACTCTAAATGAAATGTGTATTTGCAGTGTCCAAGTACTTACTAACATGTTGGACAGGATGTAATGAAGTTTGAATTCAGCAGATGTGCGGGATGCCAGTCGAAATCGGGTGCTTTTTTTAAAGGGTTAATCATTTACAAGTCAAAATCATTCCTTGAAAATGATTGCCCCTTTAAAAAAATGCCTGAGTTCGGCCAGCATCCGGCACGATCGCCGGACTCGGACTTAATTACTTCCCACCCTTTGGGTTTTGTTTTTTAAAAGTCAAACAGGCATCTTCTTTCCTGTAGATGTCCTCCTGGAAATGTCAAATACTGTAAGTAATGAGAAAAGACATCTATGGCATACAATATAGCTGCAACACAAATGAGTTAAATTCTGTCACATGAAAAGATTAATTGAGCAGTCAGTAGGGTTGCTGATAATCATCATTAATGTGATTTAACATCAGATCACCTGAGCTACAAGTCATTTATGCTGATACTAACATGTTCAATTTTGTTATGTAAACAGGGCCTTACAATAAGCTAGGGCTACACTCTTTACCCCATTTCCATAAAGAACCTCTACACATGTTACTGTTATGAGCCACCTCTGGCTAGTCTGAGTTACTGCAGCCTGATTCTTGCATGGGTTCTGTGTGCAGTTTCAGCTACTACATATTAGCCCATAATCTCTATGGGGGGGATGCTCTAACATCCGCTCCCCAGCTCCGCCGCAGATCGCCGCCCATCGCCTGCATAATCATCACATATGCAGTAACATATGCGATAATTATGGCAAAGGACAGCTCTTGCGTTAAGAGCTGTCCTTTGCGATAGAGACAGCGGGTCCCATGGGGACCCGGCGGCTCTCCCCTCCCTCCCGTACCCGGCGCTGCTGTTGCTGCGCTGGGCTCTCCTCCTCCCTGCACCCGGAAGAGGATCAGTGCAGGGAGGAGGAGGTCACAGGTCCAGGCAGCACAGCTCTGTGCTGCCCGGACACAGGTGAGAGGGGGGGCGATGTGGGGCGGCGGGGGTCCGTGCGGGGCGGCAGTGGGTCGGTGCGGGGCAGCGGAGGGTTGCGGTAGAAGCCCATTGGCTTCTATGGGGCATTGCCAGATTTTTCTGGCGATGCCCCCTGCCGCGGTAACCCAGCGGGGGATGCTTACAGCATCCCAAAATGCAGTGAAAACCCCGATAACGGGGTTTTTACCGCATTTTTAGCTTAGAGAATCTCCCCCAATATGTCAGACTGCAGTATTTGTCAGGTGTTTAGCTACAGCTATGTTTCCACTCAATTGTCACATGATTAGGCCATCAGCACTCTTTGGGCTTGTCCTTTCTTGTGGTTCTCATTGGGAGTTGCTCCCTGTATCACCCAGCCTGCCCTGGACTCAATGCTGGTTATAGAGCCTTGTTACCTGATCCTAGTCTGTGCTGTCGGTCTGGTATCCTGTGCTCCCGTGGGATTTTGAGCTTTTCCAGTTTGTGTCCCAGTCCTGTGTTCCTGGCTATCACCAAAAGCTGTTTCTGGAATTGTTCATCCTCGGTTCTGTTTCACTTGTGCATATTGCAAGTACATTATATCTCTGATAAGAAAAGGAGCGCAATTGTAGGGTATTGCGCGCCTGATTTTGTCCTGTCTGTGATTTGCATCGTGTGTCTAAATATATCACACGTTTGCAACATCACAGATTGGCTATTACATTATATCTCTGTATTACATCCTGTGTATTGTTATGGTGTGCACACACAAGTTAGCAACGATTGTATAGCAAGTCGAATAGCAAAGGAATCTCACCGTGTGTACACACCATTACACCTGTGCATATTGCAAGAATATCTTTGTATTTAATATTGTGTATTGCTACACTTGTGCATAGTGGGAGAGTGTCATGGTATTGCATCCCGTGTCTTGTCGCACTTGTGTATATTTTTAGTGTTATTGTTCCATCCTGCGCATTGTTGCACTTCCGCATATCTTTAGACAGTGTATACTCCCTTCCGTGCAGCATTGCATCAGTTAGTACACCATCTGATAATCCTGAATTACTACTGCTACCTCCGTGTGGGGTGAGCTCCATCTTTCTGTCCTGTATGTTTTCTTGCCCAGACTCCAGTAAACCACCTTATTCCATAGTAAGTCCTGGCAGCACCCCAGTACCTTGCGGACCTAATCCGAGGGGAAAAGTGGCTGTTATAGGTGGAGTCCTAGCTAGCAGGAGGCTAGAGGACTGCTGGGCAAGCATAATTATAACATTCAACAGTGTCACCTATTACCACCTGTTGACCATCATAATGGTTACATTTGCTCCACCTGTAGTGCACATGGTTTTGCCCAATTGAGAGCAAATTTGATCTGTGATCAGGTCTGAATTAGGCGCCACATACTCACAGCCTGAACTCCAGCAACAGACACCAGAGTGAACATCGGTCTATGAATCAGGCTGTGTAAAGTTTCTTGCTCGTTTTTCTTTACTCCCATTTCAGAATCAGGCTCAACAGTAGAGTACTGAAATATTCCCTATAAACCTTTTTATTAATACATGCAGTGTGTCTAATCTGTACAGTAGTTATAAAAGGTTACTTTTAATATTAGAGCTTGATCCTACTCTTCTGTATAAACTCTGCTGCCGCTCCAGCTGTTACAAGGACCAGCTGTCCGTGCCTGGAGCAATGTCTGTGTGAGCATGCATTACACTGTTCTGTGGGGTTATTTATATTTTTATTACCCAATAACTGCCTTCTCTACTAATAAAATCAATGTATTATCTGTCTAGCTAAGTGAAGATACTGGTCTTATTGTTAATAGTCACCATGGCAGAATATTGTAGTAGCATTACACCTCGATCCATACTTTATTCTGAACAAGAATCCACAACTTAAGCTAATTTACTGAGAGGACCTCTGGTCCCATCACTGAGCGATGAAAAATAGTCGATTGTGGAGGTATGCAATGTCGACAAGAGAAATAGCGTCTGCCGCCTATTCAATGCTGCCATTTCCGAAAGTGAACCACACACAGGGATATGTGATGAGCTGTAAGAGCAATACGAAATTGCTCAGAATGCTCAGCAAGATCGCTCAGCACGCAGCAATATGTAAGCGCTGTGGGTACTTGTTTCCTAGCACGGCGCCCACGATCTAGATTGTATGTGTCGGGCCGATATTGCAAGCATTGCATGCATCTTATGTGTTTGTGCGCTATAAGATGCATGCGATGCGATCAACGCGATCGACGAGATTTTTACATTGGAATCATTGTGAAATGGTCCCTGAGACCCAATTTTACATTGATTCCCATGTAAAAAGCCCCCAAAACCCCAATTTGAATTGCTAACCCCCCTCATGGGTGAAATGCCCCCCCCATTGTTAACGCCACCCCACTATTGACGCCAACCCGAAGCGTGGCGAGCGCAGCTTTCCACGTCGGCGTGGAGTTGATTTTATATAGTGTGGCGAGCGCAGCGAGCCACCAAGCCCGAAGCGGGGCGAGCGCAGCGAGCCCCACGAGGGGACGCGGAATACATGTGAAGTAGTATCTTATGCGATGGACGCCGTGCTAGGAAGCAAGTACCGCGCTGTGTGCTAAGAGATCTGTCAGGGCCAATGCCCTCCGATAAGAACACTAGCCCTGACCAATTAACATGTATACTTTTAAAAAGATTCATCCAACATTATTTATGAAAAGGAGGTATTTTTGCTTTGAAACAACAAAGGAATTAATTTAGCAGATTCTGGACAGTGACATATTACACAGTGACAAACAAAATTAAGAATCTCTGCCAGTGATATGATTTAGAGATTATACTCCTTGTGTTGGTACTCAGACCAAGTGGGTACACTAGATGTAATCTCTTTAAAGCAATATAGCTGCCAAAAACATATTTGTTTGAGTTTCCCCAGTAGAGGGAAATGCATAGGCTAGGCAGCTTTGTACACCACCTCTTTTTATACAGGCTATGAACAAACTAAAGGGCCCCATACACTAAAATGATATGTCTGACCCAGACACAGATTAAGGGGGGGGGGTGGGGTGGGGGGGGCAGGGGGTGTAACGTCAGCGGGTATGTGAGTGTGGTAGTGGGCAGAGCCCTGAGCCAGGACCGCTGTTTAAGATGGCCATGGCGCACCCTACACTAACTCTATTGACCTCCTCAGACAAATTACTGTAATCAGCGGGTAGCTAGGCTTCTCCTTTAGTTGCTGCGTTTGAAGGAGCGAGTTAGGCCCGCTTCAACTCCGATGCAACCAGGTCTTAAGTGGTGACAAGACTACGGCAATCATCAGAGGTAGCGGCAAGAGGAAATCTAGTTAACCGGCGCTATCTGGGCATCAGGTCAAGGATGGGGAGTGCGACCCAGTCGCAGACACCAGATCCAAATGGACCAGGGCGCCTCCAATCAAAACACGCCAAAGTAAACGGAGAGTACACAGTACCCCAAAACAAGCATATACCCACTACCGTGGGCCTCTCCACACCTGGGAGAGCAGGACCAAAGGAAATACAGGACAACCAAGAAAACAGGGCAGCTTGCTCAAACAAGTAAATAAAGAAAGAACAGAAGCAGGCTCCACTGGAGAACTTACGTGACCTGAAATGGACACAGCAACATGACCACAACACCAAGCTGCACAAGATGGAAGAGTGCAGGTTGGGAATGACTGACAGGACTGGACAAGACAGGAACGCTGACCAGGACAAGATCAGGATGCACTGCAAGACCAATATCACCGGCAGGGCTGAGCTAGGCCAGATCCCTTAAAAGGGATACCCTGGCCAATCAGCTCCTGCCATGAAACCAGCCCCCTGTTGCTAGTAATTACTGTCAGACGGCCAAGCGCGCAACCCCCTGGTGATAAGCAACCGCCAGGCGACGCTGAGAGACTGCTTGAAGTAACATCCCCCGGCCGGGCGGAAGTGATGCGTCTCGGCCGGGCGGACATGACCCGGCATCGCCGGGCAGCAGTGTCCGGGCAACCCTGCTTTGGGGGCCGGCACTTTGCTGTGGCAGCACAGCAGCGACGGACACAGTGTCCGCGCTGCTGACATTGGGTACGTACCCCCAAGCCCCTAGTCTCTGCGGGCCTCCCTGAGCAGAATGATGAAAAGATCTCTGGAGCCAGCAGAGCTCTCTGAAGTGACTATGGAACACAGGCACACCAGCAGGGGGAGCTTCTGAGCATGTGCAGCCCCTGCAGCAGCAGCTCCATTCACATGGCCTCCAGCACTCTTGGATCTCCTCCTGCCCTCTCTTGGTAAGTGATGTGTGTGTGTGTTTTTGTATGCAAGTATGTCCTGTAAGTATGTTCTATGTGTGTATATTGAATGTATGCATGTATACGTTGTGTGTATGTATATGTGTGTATATATATATATATATATATATACTGTATATATGTGTGTGCGTATGCTCTATGTGTCTGTATGCTGTGTTTGTATTATATGTATGTATGCAGTGTGTGTGTGTATATATGTACAGTAAGTATGCTTTGTGTGTGTGAGTGTGTATATATGTATGTATGTAGGGGATGTGGTCAAAATCCCGGCGGTCGGAATCCCGGTGGTTGAAATACCGACACCGGAATCCTGACCGCCGCAATGCCGGCACTTTGTCCCTCTATGGGTGTCGTGGAGGGCAGATTCACTAAGCTTCAAACATGATAAAATGGAGAGTGATAAACAATCAACCAATCAGCTCCTACCTGACATTTTTCAAACACAGTCTTTGACATGGCAGGTAGGAGATGATTGGCTGGCTGTTTATCACTCTCCATTTTATCACTTTTGATGCTTAATGAACCCTTTCCATATTGACAGGCCAACCACATGCCTACCTTGCCTCGAATAGAAAGCAGCAGGCAAATTAACATTTTATCCCTCAAATGCATGACTTTTAGTTTTCGGCATTCATTGCAATGGAATATTGGTCCATGATTAAGGAGAACTCTTGACAAAGATTTAATATTAGCGAAGTGCTTTATAGCCAGGTACTCCTTACAATTTTCAGATGAAGTACAATACAGGAATTTCTGCCAGCCCTTTTTCCTGGAACAGTAGCATCTAGGAGAGGTACAAAGGGCCAGCTGAAGATTGCGCATGCTGTCTCAGCAAGACTGCTCCACTCAATCAAATCAGAAGAGCATTTCTTAAGGCGTGCTTGTCTAACCCATGGCTTTAATTGCAAAGTGGCTGATAACCTAAACAGGCAGGTTGCATACACTCAGTATTCATACACACTAAGCGATTTATACCTGGTCCAATGAATTTCATGGGGGTGAACCATTTTTCAGAGTAGGAAAGTGGCTCACTTATCCTATAATACCGGATGACAGACGGCAGCAGCCATACACACTATGCGATTTTCAGCTTAAAGTAGCTCTAAATGGGAAAAGTGAGCTACTTTGAGCTCGAAATCACCTGTGTATTGGCCAATAGTCTTAAACCAATTTTTCATGACTTCATCATTTTCTATTTGGGGCTTTAGCCAACCCTGTCCAACTAGTTAATCCAAATATTTGGCTTATCTCATGCTAATTTTTCATGGTTAGCTGATCTTAACAAAGCCAGGACTACTTCAGCCTTAGGAAAATTAAAGTCCCAGTCTTGTGAGTGTAAAACAGTGTCATCTGGATATGCAGCTTCATAGGCAGTATGGGGTTTCAGTAAAATTCTCAATACTGACTTACGATCCAAAGCCAATGTGAAACTCTAAAGGTTTCTTCTTCAACCCCCCAATGTGCTTCTTTACCTGTGCTACAATGGCAAGGTGATGCATGGGTTTTCATTGAGCAATCCAGGACCCTTGACCAGAATAATTGTATCTTTTTGGTCCTTTTCCATGTGATTCAGATCTTTTCTACATTATATACTCATTCAACATCCAATATAGCATGGCAGTCCATGAATTCATTGTGATTTGTGATACCAGTGCATTCTCAAAGCTGCATACTTCACCTATCAACTGTAAAATCAGCATTTACTAGCATAGCAACTTTCCCTTTGAAAGTCATGACTTCGAAAACTGCTTCAGCTATGTGAATTTTTCAAACAAGCGTTGAACCAATACAGTCCTAGATGTTGGGTTATTTATTATAATTAGGGTGCAAAGCCCACAGAAGTGCTATTTGCAGCCAGAGGGCAATATTAGTTTGCGATAGAGTAGAAGTATATTTAAATGTGTGATGTTTGGGTGTATTTGAGCATATATTAGTGTGGCCAAGCTATTGTGACTGAACACTGGTAATTTACATTCTGAATTTATAAAGGGTTTCTAATACGGCAATAAAACATCAGATTTTTTGCATATACTGACTGGCGCTGTTGTAATGGGAAATGAGGGTTCTTAGACTATTTTCTAATTAGCAGAGTGGGATGTTTCTCTTAGTCTCTGCTGGAATGCACCTTAAATGAAGGCTTTACAGCATCTCCTGTCAGGGTAATATAAGGACATGTCCGGAGCATAGGTATAAATGATTGCAGTCATTTCTATCTATACAAGCAGCAGAATAACCTGCTCATCTTGCTTCAGTAGAAAGGGTTAACCATTGAGTCACCTCTTCTTTGTCTTGATTAACATCTTCGCCTATTGTCTCCTCTTTCCTGCTACTGGCAGGCTACCAAAAAGAGCCCGCAGACCAAGCGGAGACAAGCAAGGTTAGCTTCTGAAAATGAATCATTACACAAGTGAACGTCTCTCTGGTGAAGAGGCAAACGGTGTGTGTTGTATGCACAATGCACTGTGCATGGATATTGTAAATCAATATTATTCTACAGCGTGTTAGGGTCTATAACACTATTGAGATGCAAGTTTTCAACCTTAACAAATTACAGAATGATTTAATGTCAGTAGCCTTATAATGCACACGTCTCTGCTTCTGTACAGGGAATGTGATTGTACCACTTACATATCCACTTGTCTTTTTCTATAAATAAATATCTTCATTCCTGGAATAATTTAATTCTGCTTTTTGTTAAAGAAATCCCGGATTTAATCTCTTATCTTTTGCTCAACTGCAAAACACAATTGGTCCAGATTATGTCCAGTTACTGAGCTCCCAACCCCATTATTACAATGGATTGAGGCTGGTGATGTTCAATGGGGGAAGCAGCTGCAAAATAGTCAGGATGAACATAGGATGAATAGTCAGGTGTAGTTGACATAAAGGGGGAAATTCAGACCTGGTGGCAAGGCTACGAATTCAGATGCCGACCAATTATCGATACACCGTGAATGCAAATGGCCTGTAGTTCGCATGTGTGAGGCCGTCCTGCGACAAAAGCCTGCTACTTTTTTCATCGCTGGCCATTTTCCAGGTGATTGACAGGAATTAGGCATCTAACCATTTCATGAGAGCGCCAAGAAAAACGCTAGATGTGCCAAAGAAAAGGAGTATGAGTCATTGGGTTGACCAGTAAAGTTGACTTAGCTAAGGTTGACACATTAAATAGTTTGACTTCACTAATGTCAACATGGTTAGAAGGTCAACAAAAGCATTGGGTCGACAATGGCTAGGTCGACAGTCAAAAGCGTTGACATGGTTTTTTTTTTTTTTTTTTGTCCCTAATGTCGACATGGTCACGGTCAAAAATCATATTCGTATTCTTAGTATATTTCCCCCTATATGTGGATGTTGCGCAACGTTCTGGGGCCACACTACATACAGTGTATATATATATATATATATATATATAAATTTGGATGCATGTTACAACAAGGTAAGTACTTCGCTGCCCCCACATGTAATGCCCAACAGAGTGGGCTTGGATATATCACAGTGAGAACGGCGGCACTCGAATGAAGACACTGAAGACCTGGGTAAATCCCAGGTGGTTAGTGTCTTTATTCGAATGCTGCCGTTCTCACTGTGATATATAAAATATTTTATATATTCATAAATAAGCCATGATGAACATTATAAATAGTAAGTAAAATAACTAAAAAAAATGATTAATAAGGTTAAATATAAAAAATAAATATGAAAATTAAAATTAATCTTTGAATGAAATATGGGTCAGACAGATCCATTATATCCTTAATCTACCAATGAGTTAACCAACACTGGCCCTTATTCAGAATCGTGCGGTACGGCCCGCGTGCGGCCGTACCGCCGATGTTTTTTGTCTGCACATGCGCAGAGGTCATTCTGCGCATGTGCAGCCCCCTTCGCCGCAGACGGATTTCGTCCGCCGCAAAGGGGGCGGATAGGGGCGTGAGGGGCTTCAGCCCCTCATTTCCCTATGTGTACGCCCCGCGTTTCATGGGCGTTCCCATGCAAACGCGGGGCGTATGCATGGTAATGAGGGCATGACGCCCTCATTACCATGACATGGGGGCGGAAAGCTGACGTCGCCGGATGTCAGCTTTCAGCCCCCTTACAAGCTCCCACACGGACGATTGTCCGTGTGGTCTGAGCTTGCGGGAGCTGCCGCGGCGTGCGGGCCTGCCTTCGATGGTCGTCGACCATCGAAGGCAGGGGGCAGCTCCCACCATGGTGGAGGCGTAGCCTCCACCATTTTTGAGCGGATCGCCAGCCGTCCGTGTATGGACGGCCGTGGCGATCCGTCTGGTGGGCGGCCCTTGGTTTGTGCGGTCGGAGCCCCGTGTGCGGCTCTGACCGCACCAACCAGAATAAGGGCCAGAGTGATGATGTGAGGCCCATCATTAAGTACTTCTAGGGCAAAAGAGTTTGCCCTAAAAATCTAATAACCTTCTGGCAGCAGAGGTTTTGAAACTGTGACCACCTCTGGAAGCGGTGGGTATCTGTTCTAAATCCACTATTTTGAGGCTAGAAGGACCACTATTATATGACTTCTAAAAATGGTTAGGGACAATGTGTGTCTGTAGTTTATTGATGAAATTGTGCCGGTGTTCCATGAACCGTCTTTTTTAGGGGCCTTGTTGTGCGGCCGACATATGGGAGGCTACAACCAAAGGTGAGTAAATAAACTACGTACACATATTCACAATTCATAAAACTGGAGATCTTGTATGTGTGAGGAAATGACAGTGTTACAGCTAGAGGTGTGTGAGCAGGTCATACAACGTGTCTTCCCACATTTGTAGAAACCTGGGGGTCTAGAAATAAGCCAGGTAGAATTAGAAGTGAGGGTGTTGACTGGTTTCAGCTGGCTGGGTGCTAAAATAGATTTGAGGGATTATTCTTTCCTGTATATAATGGAGGGCACAGGGGGCAGAGTTCTGAGGGTAATGTCCTGTTTTAGGAATCTTATAGTTTCTGTTGTGATTTTCTCATTGTTTGATTATATTCAGTGAAACCGTGCGCTGTTCTGCCCTCCTTTTTTGTGCCAATTAATCATATCTTGCATTTAAAATGCAAATGGGATATGCTGTTGTTCACACACATTTTGTATTGCTCTGAAGCCAGGACACAATGTGATAGCTTAGGCTTCCTGGTTCTGGTCCTCCACATGTATAGCAGTTGGATGGCACATTGTGATTGGGTACAGATGCAGAGGGAACGGCAAATGAGTAGTCCACATTCTACTATAGGCTAATGCCATCATGAGGGGTGCTGGACAAGTGACCTACAGTTGGGATTCCAATGGCCATTTCTCCGACAACAGAATCCAGACTGTCAGTAGCTTGACAGTTGGAATACCGATTTATACTGGCTTTTTCCTTCATGGGGTCCCCATAAAGGGAGAATAGAATAGGTGTTGGGCTCCTGGCAGTCGGGATTCCGAAGTCGGAGAAATGGCCACCATACCCCTAGTGAGGCCCTAACCTTCTTGACAATTATCTGAACCCCTTGATATGAAACCCTGCACTATGCCCATGTATGCTCCTTGCTACACTGCAATACAGCCACTAAGCCTAAACTATCCTTGTGTTACAAATAAGGACAAATGATAACTTTTTCGATGTATGCTAAATGTTTTCTGATCCGTCCACTACTGGTTAATTAAAACTCAGATCCGATAAGGCACCAACAAGGGATTATTGTCCATAAACTGTAATGATTATTGTTTCACATATTTGAAATGTTTTATGAGTTTCATTGGTGATTTGATAAGTGGCACGGTCACGATTAGGAACTGCGATATTTCCAACGCAAAGAAGCGTTGAACAAATGTTCTCTTTGAAAGAACATTTGTAACTTCCGGTAATTATACAACCTAGCTTTTTCATGGTGTACTTCTTTTATCCATAGACACATGTCAATATAATTGTATAGATTATGCTGACAAAGTATATAAAAAAAAAGAAGAGTGAATGTGTTTTTAATAAACTATGTCTATTTGTGTTGCTTGCAGATGAGGCTTGGAGTAATTATCACACGAAGATCTGGATCACTGCTTTGCAAACAGACTTTTCTGCACAATTGGTCAATATGCTAAACTTTATTTGTCATGAGAAGTAAAAAGCAGATCAAACATTAAAATACTCAGAACAGAACGCTTCAATGTTAGAAAAAGGAATGCAACATGGAGGCATTATGTCACTACATCTGTTCTGTCTTTATAGAAAAATGATAATGTGTTATTGCTCTTGATCGCTGCAATGGCAGAAATCAAATTGAAGGCAACAGATGCTGCAACCTCATCTCTGGTGATAATGTTAAGTAGGAAGAATCACATCAGGAGGTATGAATGAAGCTTTCAAGCCAGGAATCATTTTTGGATAACTATTAAAAGTGAGTTGATGCTAACATTTTGTATAAGCAAAGTAAATCAGCAGTTTATGCTAAGGTTCGTAATGAGGCCAATCATAAAAGTATGTAGTCAACGTTTTATTCAGAACAGGAACATAATGATACTAGGAGCCTAATTCTGTAACACTGGGAAGGGGCCGAATTTGGCCACGTTCCAATGTTAAAGGGTCTGCAGTCTGCACATGTGCATATTTGCACATGTGCAGACCCCACAACGAATGTCTTCGATAAGTTACGCACACGCTAGTAGGGGAGAGACGGATAGGGGACAGCATTTTATGGGTATCCCATTCAAACACTGGGCATTGCCATGGGAACACAGGTTGGCTGATGCCTGCTAGGGGTTGGTGGTTGGTGTCACAGGACGTCGTCTTTGGCAGACACTGAATTAAATAAAAGTCTGTTTCAACTGACTTTTATTTCTGAAGGCGGGAGAAATCATTTGCATGAAAGCAAGAGAGGCCGCTGTCAGAAGGATGATAAGGTGAGCGCTACCATCAGTCCTGTGTCATGCCAACAGTAAAGCATCCTGAGTCCATTCATGTGTGGAGTTGCTTTCCAACAAAGGGAGTGATAACTAATACCCCTTTTCCATCTACAAGCCAGGTCGCACCTGGGATTTTGTACCAGGGTGCGACCCGGCTTGTGAAGCCTTTTCCATCAGAGTCTCCACCCGGCATAATGCCAGGTGGGTGACATCATCGGAAGGGGGGCCAGGGTAGTGCTGGGAGATGAGAGCCTGCACTGGCCAAGGAAAACTTTTTACGCCTGTCCTAAGTCACTGATACCCAGGGACAAGCTTAGGTGGGAGAAGCCCAAAGCTGCCCAATCAGATATCACTGAATTGCATACAACTTGTATTCACCCACAAAGGTGCACCCTTAGATATGATGGACACCGGCAAAAGTAAACTTTAAAATGAATTTGCATCGTGCAAGGGGCCCCTTTTGGCTCAATAATCCCTGTAAGTGTAGCATAGTGCTGCATTACTAATATAGCTGGTGATACCTACTCTTACAATGCACAATACAATTACAGACACCACAGGGTACTAAATGGTTCAGATGTATGATACGGTCATTAGGTCTACAGCAAGTTGGTCGACAAGCATTGGGCCGACACCACTAGGTCAACAGGCAACAAGGTTGACATGGGTCTAGGTCAACATGGGGCAAGGTCAACATGGGTCTAGGTCGACACACACATTAGGTCAACATGGGCAAGGTCGACAGTCAAAAGGTCGACATGGGGTTTTTCAATGTTTTTTTGAGCTGACATGTGCCGACAGGCGGTATTTCATGCCCTACCATCCACTAGGGCTTGGTGGGAGAATAAAATAGTGTGCCAAGCGTAGCAAGGCACCGTGCCAGAAGCATTGCGAGCGATGCGAGGGGATGCGGTGCACTTCAAACTGTGTCCATGTCGACTGTGTTGACATTCAAGTCAATAAACAGTGAAAAACACTATGTCAACCTTTTGACTGTCGATCTTGCCCATGCCGACCTAATGCTTGTGTTGACCTAATGCCCTGTTGACCTAGCCCTGTTGATGTCGACACTATGTCAAACTATAACACATTGCACGGTAATTCCTGCCACACATATCAACAAAAGGGCATCTGTAATGCACCAATCGAACACTTCCGGTATGCACATACACTACAGTATTTGCACCAGAATGTATTTATAGCACATAGACACAGTAGTTTACTGCTGTTGGAAGTCATATTATAAACTACAGCTGTTATCTGCAAGCTGATTGTTGGTGACCTTATAGCAATGCTTTATTTGCAGTCATATTTCCCTTAAAAACACATCTGCCACTTGCTCCTTTTTGCTTCAATTGAATTCAATGGGGATTTACTACATTCTGTGAATCTAAGGTGTCTTCAAGGGCAACGACAGAGGATAAATCTTTGCTTGGAATGGTTCTGTTGTTACAATTTCCACTTACATGAAGAGCAAAAGAGTGGCTAGAAAAGCATCTGATAAGTACAGGAAGCACAGATGTGGCAGCCACTTGACAATACAAATAAAGCAGTTCAGCAAATCCTCAGATCAGCTGTATGTGAGTGTACTGAGATTGTATTTCACGCTACTTTTACACTAAAAGTCTATTTAAAAATTACACTTACAAGTAATTCTACATTATTCTATGATCTCAATAATGAAAAATAACCGTAATGGTGACATTAGGAGAATATTACAGTATACAGGGAGGGTTGTGACTTCATTAATAAACTGTATATGATATAAACATGTACATTATGGCATAATGGGGTTTATGACATTCTACTTCCTGAGTCGTTTACTAGTTTGTTGCTCCTTATATTTATTTGAACTTTTCTGTATAAGGAAAAATGTTTCAAAGACAATACACCTTTAGAACTTACCCCCCCAAGTGGTATTGGAGAGCTTCCTCTATGTAACAGCAACTTAAAATGCGGGACTAAACAAGTGTTATATAGGAGAAAGCATTAGTATGCTGTAATCTGTAAATATACAGATGGAGCCGGCTCCATCATTGCAGGGGCTGGCAAAACTATCGCCAGCCCCCACCAGCCCCCACCAGCCACCAGCCCTGCCAGGAGGGCAAGATTAGTACAATTAAGATACCTGACCGTCTGTGCTGTGTATTCGTTGAATACCATTGCTGTTTGCATCCATGTGTAATTATGCATAGACAATAGAGTTTGACAACAGATAAGAACCACTTGGCCCATTTAGTTTGTCCATGACACATGTACATGCACACACTATTCATTTATTGCGTAAACTGTGGATAGCTGCATAGCAAGACACCAATGTGCTACTTTTTTCCAGATCTTAAGGTGGCCATACATCTACAGATGGATTTTCAGATTGGGCTGGTTTGAACAATCACCTGGTAATATCTGAATGACAGTTTGGCAGTTTTCAAGCATTTCAAAGCAAATGGTCAACTGTCATTTGCTCTCATCCATTACCAGGATTTTGTTCCAACCAGCCCAATCTGACAATCGATCTGTAGATGTATGGCCAGCTTAAGTCAAATGAGTCTGTCAAAAGCATGCAAACTCTAGGGCCTGGTGCTGTCTAGAGATGGGTCGTTCGCGAACTAAGCGGATCTTTGAGACGGATCCCATTCAAGAACAACTGAGCTGCCGATCCCAAAAAGGTGATCCAACGTTCTTTTGCTTTCAGTTTCATTTTTAATTACAATGCATTTTCCTGATCTCAGCACTGCCACCTGTGGCAGCTGAGATGTACTGACTCCGGAGACTGAGTTCAGTGCTGCTACTGCAAGTAAAATAAAGAATAATAACGCTGCTGCTGCTAGGGATGGCAATTCTGCACCAAGCCATCGATCAGTGTTTTACTCGGTTATTATTTGTTCAGCTCAATGTTTAAAAAAAAAGTAAAAAATAATGTGAATAAATGATTGTAAGACAAAGTATGCTTCGTTTTTAACAAATTACCCCTTCTTTCAAAGTGAACCGTTGATCCGCTTAAAAGATACAGAATCTTTTCACTGACTGTGAGGAAAAGGGCAACCACGTAGGCATGTAGAACCCAAACACTATAAGCCACAGTATCTGCCTAAGGGCCAGATGTATCAAGCTTCAAAAATTGATAAAGTGGAGAGTGATAAATAATCAGCCAAACCTGTCATATTTTAAACCCAGTCTGCAACATGGCAGTTAGGAGCTGATTGGGTGGCTGTTTATGACTTCATTTTATCACTTTTTTTTAAGCTTGATACATCTGGCTCTTTATATGAAAAAGTACAATAATGACTTTTATGTGTAAATGCAATTTTAATACTTATGATTTATGGTCAGTCATGTGGCCAGCTGGTGTCTGTCAGGTGATCATCATGTTGTCATAGTGATGGGCTTATTTTTATGTAGAGACCTGGAGATGCAGCTCCATCCACCCCATTGTTAATCTGATCCTGGTCTAACCATAGGTGTTTTGCTTTAATGGAATATTAAGACAAGCATATTGATAGCTATAATTAAATACATACCTCCTAACTGTCCTGGGGCGAAATGTAATAGGGTGCGATTTTTTAGACATGTGCGATTTTTGGTCAAAAACGGCCGAAATCGCACATTTTCCGAAAATCGCACATTTAATAGGTTAAAAATCGCGGTAAAAAGCGCACTTTTTACCGCGAAATCGCACATTTTAAAGATGCGATTTTCAGTCACACTGAAAATCGCATCCAGATGTTTTCCCATAGGAAACTATAGAACTCGCATATGTAATAGGATGCGAGTTCTAAAGTCGCATATGGGACCTTACCAAAAAACGCAAAAAAAATAGACCAGCTTCTTGCTGGCGATTTTTACAGAACCATGCACAAATCTGTGTGATCTGTGCATGGTTCTGTCCAAAAAAAGGCTAAAAGTTAAAGTAAAAAAAAAAACGGCGTGGGGTCCCCCCTCCAGAGCATAACCAGCCCCGGGCTGAAAGAGCCGGTCCTGGTTTCATAAAATCACAGGAACAAACAAGTTGGGGTTCCGTGCATTTTATAAAACCAGCACCAGGCTCAAGGGCCGGTCCTGGTTCCCAAAATACGGGGGACAAAATGACTAGGGGTCCCCCGTATTTCAAGAACCAGCACCGGGCCCAACCAGCCAGCAGGGTAATGCCACAGCCGGGGGGAGACTTTTTATACAAGTCCCCCCGGCCAAAGCATTTAGCCCTCTGACCGGTCAGCATGGGCAGGGGTCCTGGGGGAGTGGGGACCCCCCCAAAGAAGGGGTCCCCCCCCTCCAGAACTTACCAGCCCATGCTGAAGCCCGGGGCTGTCCTCGATGCCCCTGGGCGGTGGGCATCGAGCTGATATTTGGTGTAAAAAAATAGATAAACTATTGTTTTTTACTGTGGCACTACAAGTGCCAGCAAGCCTCCCCAGCAAGCTGGGACTTGGAGAACCACAAGTCCCAGCCTGCTGGGCATTAAAGGGCCCGCTGGCACTTGTAGTTCCACAGTTAAAAAAATAGTGCACAAAACACACTGACACACATTTTAAATAAAACTTTAATACACACATTACACACATACTAATACTTACCTATCTTCTTCCCGTAGGTAGCCCTGGTCCTGATGTCCTCCGGTCCTGTGTCGGCGTTCCTCTTCATGTCGACGTCCTTCTTGAAGTCGACGTCCCTGTCGGCGATGGCGTCCGGTGTCCGGGTCCGACGAAATCCATGGAGGAAGCTGTGGAAGGAAACCATACTCACCTGTCCCAGCGCGACGTAGTCCAGGTAAGGGTCTTTGCAAAAAAACAAACCGAACACCCCGAAACCAGACCGGACTGACGGAGACGCACGTGTGTTTGTTTACATTGTGCGGCTCCGCCTCCCGAATGCCGCTATTGGCCGCCTTGCGGCCTAGCGGCTCCTGATTGGCCGCTAGGCCGCAAGGCGGCCAATAGCGGCATTCGGGAGGCGGAGCCGCACGATGTAAACACCGTGCGGCTCTCTGTCCGGCTGGATACGGGTGTCGGTTTGTTTTTTTGCAAAGACCCTTACCTGGACTACGTCGCGCTGGGACAGGTGAGTATGGTTTCCTTCCACAGCTTCCTCCATGGATTTCGTCGGACCCGGACACCGGACGCCATCGCCGACAGGGACGTCGACTTCAAGAAGGACGTCGACATGAAGAGGAACGCCGACACAGGACCGGAGGACATCAGGACCAGGGCTACCTACGGGAAGAAGATAGGTAAGTATTAGTATGTGTGTAATGTGTGTATTAAAGTTTTATTTAAAATGTGTGTCAGTGTGTTTTGTGCACTATTTTTTTAACTGTGGAACTACAAGTGCCAGCGGGCCCTTTAATGCCCAGCAGGCTGGGACTTGTGGTTCTCCAAGTCCCAGCTTGCTGGGGAGGCTTGCTGGCACTTGTAGTGCCACAGTAAAAAACAATAGTTTATCTATTTTTTTACACCAAATATCAGCTCGATGCCCACCGCCCAGGGGCATCGAGGACAGCCCCGGGCTTCAGCATGGGCTGGTAAGTTCTGGAGGGGGGGGACCCCTTCTTTGGGGGGGTCCCCACTCCCCCAGGACCCCTGCCCATGCTGACCGGTCAGAGGGCTAAATGCTTTGGCCGGGGGGACTTGTATAAAAAGTCTCCCCCCGGCTGTGGCATTACCCTGCTGGCTGGTTGGGCCCGGTGCTGGTTCTTGAAATACGGGGGACCCCTAGTCATTTTGTCCCCCGTATTTTGGGAACCAGGACCGGCCCTTGAGCCTGGTGCTGGTTTTATAAAATGCACGGAACCCCAACTTGTTTGTTCCTGTGATTTTATGAAACCAGGACCGGCTCTTTCAGCCCGGGGCTGGTTATGCTCTGGAGGGGGGACCCCACGCCGTTTTTTTTTTAATTTTATTTTTTTACCCAAAATCGCATATATGAAAATGCGCACATTTTCATGACTGAAAATGCGCACATTTTCATGACTGGAAATCGCGGCAAATCGCATTTTTTGCCGCTAATTCGCATCTCATTACATATGCGAATTCGCGGCAAAAAACGCGATTTTTAAAGGTGCGATTTCTGGCGAGTTTGGAACTCGTCCAAAAATCGCACCCTATTACATTTCGCCCTAGTGCATCTGATCGTATCGGGACTCGCATAGCACAGTATATCTACCGTGTGTACACGCCATTAGTCTCATACCCATCGCTGCTCTTCTTAGCAGAGCAACGGTAAATAGAGACTGTGCGCATGCACACAGTCTATTCCCAAGGACAGAGGGCGTGGCCAGCAGCTCACAGAGTGCTGACCATGCCCCCAGCTGAGAAACGGAGCATGGCCTCACAATGGCGGCCATTGTGTGAAGCCACATTCCCTTTCTCTAGGGTTACCACCTTACCCATTTAATTCCAGACACATATTACATAGGTTCTGTGGCAGTTTAAAACCAGGTGAAATGGAGTCTTGAAGTCAGCCAGCCACAGAACCTGTGTAATTAATATGTGTCCAGAATTAAAGGGATGAGGTGGTAACCCTACCTTTCTCTGAGGCCACACCATCTTTTCAGGAACAAAGGAGTCCCGAGCCCTGCCGCCAAGAAGTTGGGAGGTTTGAAAATGTAGTACTAATAATATAGTACTAAAATGGTCTGGATGGACAGTGGGCTGCAATAGACTCAAGTAAACACAATCAACATTAAGAAATTAATCAGTGTTTGGGAAATTGTGGCAAGATAGACACATGCCTCCATATTATGGGGGAACTGTCCCATTATTTACCTGCTAAGTGTCACTACCCTATAACTGAATGAAGCAATCACTGAAATCGCATTTACAACATTATTCTGTAGCTTGCTGAATAAACCACTAGAATGATGAATACATACAGATAAGTTAATAATGCATATTTTCAAAACAGCCAAGTTTTTAACTGCATGGGGCTGGAAAAATCCAACTCATCTCTGGCTTTACTTAGTCAGATATAGTTTATCTTATCCATGGAAAACATTTCTAGCCAATAAAAGAGCATATTGACTACGTTCCATAACCAGTGAAGTAGTCTGACAACTTGCACTGTAGCACTTGATCTCTGGTCTTTCGTGCATACAGATAAAAAGATAAAACAGAATATAGTGTAATATTGTTGTCAAAAGAGATAATAAAATGTATTCAACATGAAATAAAAATTCATTAGCTGTAAAACTGAGCAGTAAACATAAACACATTTGACTCCATGCTGGAGTAAGCAATAGTAAATCACATAAGAATAAAAAGGATCAGCAGTTTCAGGTAAGCCGTAAATGTCTAGAGAGCTCCATACCAGAAGTAGGTAATTGTTCAGTACGTTCTCTGTGAAATAGGCAGGCAGCCGGCATCTGGTGATGTCAGCTGCCCGTCCCCGGCACCCACTACACTGGGTAATTACCATGGGAATGCCCAGCATTTTCATGGGACGCCCATGAAATGCTGGGAGATCCCATGGGCAGGCACCCCTGCCCGCCAACCCCCTCTGACCGGCCGCAAAGTTGTATTTACCTACTACTTTGGCATATGATGGTCTGACTAACCCTCTGAGGGTGGGGGTGCTGGGAGTGATCCGGTTGGTTCCCACCAAACAGGGAGGCTCAATAGAAGTGTCACGATCCGGGTACTACAGCTCTCTATCAGCGCTGTGTGAGCTTAGTCCGCAATGTTCAACATCAGCAGTATATCCCCGAGGCTGCCCTTGCTCCCTGCCAGTCATCTCTGATGCCCAGCTTCAGTCTCCGGTGGCTTCCAAGCCACCGCCATTACTGGAAGGAAACCATACTCACCTGTCCCAGCGCGACGTAGTCCAGGTAAGGGTCTTTGCAAAAAAACAAACCGAACACCCCGAAACCAGACCGGACTGACGGAGACGCACGTGTGTTTGTTTACATCGTGCGGCTCCGCCTCCCGAATGCCGCTATTGGCCGCCTTGCGGCCTAGCGGCTCCTGATTGGCCGCTAGGCCGCAAGGCGGCCAATAGCGGCATTCGGGAGGCGGAGCCGCACGATGTAAACACCGTGCGGCTCTCTGTCCGGCTGGATACGGGTGTCGGTTTGTTTTTTTGCAAAGACCCTTACCTGGACTACGTCGCGCTGGGACAGGTGAGTATGGTTTCCTTCCACAGCTTCCTCCATGGATTTCGTCGGACCCGGACACCGGACGCCATCGCCGACAGGGACGTCGACTTCAAGAAGGACGTCGACATGAAGAGGAACGCCGACACAGGACCGGAGGACATCAGGACCAGGGCTACCTACGGGAAGAAGATAGGTAAGTATTAGTATGTGTGTAATGTGTGTATTAAAGTTTTATTTAAAATGTGTGTCAGTGTGTTTTGTGCACTATTTTTTTAACTGTGGAACTACAAGTGCCAGCGGGCCCTTTAATGCCCAGCAGGTTGGGACTTGTGGTTCTCCAAGTCCCAGCTTGCTGGGGAGGCTTGCTGGCACTTGTAGTGCCACAGTAAAAAACAATAGTTTATCTATTTTTTTACACCAAATATCAGCTCGATGCCCACCGCCCAGGGGCATCGAGGACAGCCCCGGGCTTCAGCATGGGCTGGTAAGTTCTGGAGGGGGGGGACCCCTTCTTTGGGGGGGTCCCCACTCCCCCAGGACCCCTGCCCATGCTGACCGGTCAGAGGGCTAAATGCTTTGGCCGGGGGGACTTGTATAAAAAGTCTCCCCCCGGCTGTGGCATTACCCTGCTGGCTGGTTGGGCCCGGTGCTGGTTCTTGAAATACGGGGGACCCCTAGTCATTTTGTCCCCCGTATTTTGGGAACCAGGACCGGCCCTTGAGCCTGGTGCTGGTTTTATAAAATGCACGGAACCCCAACTTGTTTGTTCCTGTGATTTTATGAAACCAGGACCGGCTCTTTCAGCCCGGGGCTGGTTATGCTCTGGAGGGGGGACCCCACGCCGTTTTTTTTTTAATTTTATTTTTTTACCCAAAATCGCATATATGAAAATGCGCACATTTTCATGACTGAAAATGCGCACATTTTCATGACTGGAAATCGCGGCAAATCGCATTTTTTGCCGCTAATTCGCATCTCATTACATATGCGAATTCGCGGCAAAAAACGCGATTTTTAAAGGTGCGATTTCTGGCGAGTTT
This sequence comes from Crinia signifera, assembly GCF_055691185.1. Classification (NCBI taxonomy): domain Eukaryota; kingdom Metazoa; phylum Chordata; class Amphibia; order Anura; family Myobatrachidae; genus Crinia; species Crinia signifera. The sequence continues at coordinate 99,947,891 of NC_139225.1, read as the reverse complement.
GGAACTCGTCCAAAAATCGCACCCTATTACATTTCGCCCTAGTGCATCTGATCGTATCGGGACTCGCATAGCACAGTATATCTACCGTGTGTACACGCCATTAGTCTCATACCCATCGCTGCTCTTCTTAGCAGAGCAACGGTAAATAGAGACTGTGCGCATGCACACAGTCTATTCCCAAGGACAGAGGGCGTGGCCAGCAGCTCACAGAGTGCTGACCATGCCCCCAGCTGAGAAACGGAGCATGGCCTCACAATGGCGGCCATTGTGTGAAGCCACATTCCCTTTCTCTAGGGTTACCACCTTACCCATTTAATTCCAGACACATATTACATAGGTTCTGTGGCAGTTTAAAACCAGGTGAAATGGAGTCTTGAAGTCAGCCAGCCACAGAACCTGTGTAATTAATATGTGTCCAGAATTAAAGGGATGAGGTGGTAACCCTACCTTTCTCTGAGGCCACACCATCTTTTCAGGAACAAAGGAGTCCCGAGCCCTGCCGCCAAGAAGTTGGGAGGTTTGAAAATGTAGTACTAATAATATAGTACTAAAATGGTCTGGATGGACAGTGGGCTGCAATAGACTCAAGTAAACACAATCAACATTAAGAAATTAATCAGTGTTTGGGAAATTGTGGCAAGATAGACACATGCCTCCATATTATGGGGGAACTGTCCCATTATTTACCTGCTAAGTGTCACTACCCTATAACTGAATGAAGCAATCACTGAAATCGCATTTACAACATTATTCTGTAGCTTGCTGAATAAACCACTAGAATGATGAATACATACAGATAAGTTAATAATGCATATTTTCAAAACAGCCAAGTTTTTAACTGCATGGGGCTGGAAAAATCCAACTCATCTCTGGCTTTACTTAGTCAGATATAGTTTATCTTATCCATGGAAAACATTTCTAGCCAATAAAAGAGCATATTGACTACGTTCCATAACCAGTGAAGTAGTCTGACAACTTGCACTGTAGCACTTGATCTCTGGTCTTTCGTGCATACAGATAAAAAGATAAAACAGAATATAGTGTAATATTGTTGTCAAAAGACATAATAAAATGTATTCAACATGAAATAAAAATTCATTAGCTGTAAAACTGAGCAGTAAACATAAACACATTTGACTCCATGCTGGAGTAAGCAATAGTAAATCACATAAGAATAAAAAGGATCAGCAGTTTCAGGTAAGCCGTAAATGTCTAGAGAGCTCCATACCAGAAGTAGGTAATTGTTCAGTACGTTCTCTGTGAAATAGGCAGGCAGCCGGCATCTGGTGATGTCAGCTGCCCGTCCCCGGCACCCACTACACTGGGTAATTACCATGGGAATGCCCAGCATTTTCATGGGACGCCCATGAAATGCTGGGAGATCCCATGGGCAGGCACCCCTGCCCGCCAACCCCCTCTGACCGGCCGCAAAGTTGTATTTACCTACTACTTTGGCATATGATGGTCTGACTAACCCTCTGAGGGTGGGGGTGCTGGGAGTGATCCGGTTGGTTCCCACCAAACAGGGAGGCTCAATAGAAGTGTCACGATCCGGGTACTACAGCTCTCTATCAGCGCTGTGTGAGCTTAGTCCGCAATGTTCAACATCAGCAGTATATCCCCGAGGCTGCCCTTGCTCCCTGCCAGTCATCTCTGATGCCCAGCTTCAGTCTCCGGTGGCTTCCAAGCCACCGCCATTACTGTAGGCCTCAGACCATGGGCCAAACAAACAGGATTCCCGCCTTTCCCAGACATGGAAGCAGCCATGTCTTTCCTTGTCTCATGGCCGTTCACAGCTAATCCTGTCAGTTCCCCAGTCTGGATAATTACCCAGCCAATCCGATTTCATGTCTTCCTATATCTATGCTGGGTAAGTAAGGCCAGTTGACAGTGCTACTGATCTCATCCTGAGTGTATTACTTTACCTGCATGGTGTCTCTCTGTATTCTAAACTGCTTTCCAGATTCCTGTTCCTGAGGATTCTGCTCCTTCCAGGTCCTGTGTCATCTCCAGTAAGCAGCTGCCTGGCTCAATTGGTTCTCTGCCATTGATACTACTCACCATCGGTGCTCTGCTATTGGTATTATTCCCCATCGGTGCTCCACAATCGGTACTACTCACCATCGGTACTACTCATCATCGGTGCTCCACCATTGGTTCTTCTCACCATCGGTGCTCTATCATCGGTACTTCTCACCATCGCTGCTCTGTCATCGACACTTCAACTCCATCTGTGTGTTTTTCATCTACCCATCACCATCGATGTCTATTCATTACGACCAATCGCTAAAGGTGCATCCTTCATCAATCTACCACCATTGGTGTTCTCCATCAATATCTTTCTCCATTGGTGCTGCATCAGAGACTCTCTCCTTCTCAGCTGATCATCTGTTTGATGTTTGCCACCATCGGTGCTTCCATACCATTCCAGACTTCCATGGTAGTCTTCAGGTCCACAGTGGTCAGTATTCCATCACCGACAAACCATCTGGATTATTAATATTATATTCTGGACTTCTTCAGTGTTCCTACACTGCACTAGTTCAGTGGTTCCCAACCTTTTTTGTCTCCCGTACCCCTTGATTAGGATTTTCATTTATGAGTACTCCCTCGCGGACATTTTTAGGGGGCGTGGCCTAAAAAGGGGTGTGGCCTTATTTGAAGAGAGAGGGGGAGAGAGAGGGGGGGAGAGAGAGAGGGAGGGAGAGAGAGAGGGAGAGAGAGGGAGAGAGAGGGAGGGAGGGAGAGAGAGAGGGAGAGAGGTAGAGAGAGAGGGAGAGAGAGAGAGGGAAAGAGAGAGAGAGGTAAAGAGGAAGAGAGAGCGCGAGCGAGAGGGGGAGAGAGAGAGGTACAGATGGGTCAGGTCCCATCCTGGCTGGCGGGTCGCCAGAACGTCCGCGCTGGCGACCCGCCAGCAGCCGCGCCAGCGAATACACTGAGACGCGCGTGCGTCTCAGTCTCCGTCGCCAGCGCGACGGAAACCCTGTCCGTCTCCGCCTCAGGGAGACGGACAGGGTTAGGGGGGGTTAGTGGGGGATGCGGGCATGCGGCGGGGACCCCGGGTTACCGCCGGCAAGCCGGCGGGGACCCGGGGGAACGGATGGAAGCGCCGTCGGAAGGGGACGCGCGCGCCCCCTTCTCACCATCGCCATGGTGCTGGCGGGGGATGGCGGCTGGCGACGCCAGCGCCATCCCCTGCCAAGATGGGACCTGACCCATCTGTATCCCTGTGTGTATATCTCTCTACCCGCTGCCATCCCCAGTACAAGTGTAACCTACCCAACCCCACTAACCTGTCAGTAGAACAGATACCTTAAAGGCAGCCGGGGACTTGTCTTCTTGTAAGCTGCGGACCCGGCCGACACCGTCCATGGAAGTAAATGAGGTGAGGTGCTCCTGGAACAGCGGGTTCTCCCTCACCCCCAGCCGCCGCTCAAGTGTTACACACCGGGGCAGTCACTTTACGCACCGGGGCAGTCACTTTACAGGAAGTAAAAGCCGGGGAGGGATGACTACAATATCCAGCATGCACCGGGGGACGGCGGCACGCACTGAGGGGGGAGCGCAGAGAGGCTGCGGCAGGTTGGGGGAGCCTGGAGGCTTTTTTAGGAGACTGGAAAAGCCTCCCCTCAGTCTCAGAAGCTGGCGGCGTGTCTGACTGCCGCGGCCGCCATTACAGGCCGGGCCACCGCGTACCCCCAAGCGGGTGGACGCGTACCCCCAGGGGCACACGTACCACAGGTTGGGAACCACTGCACTAGTTAATCCTTAAGCACCATAAAAGCTCTGGACTCCATCGGTGTTACTGCACTGCACCAGCTACTGTTACCATCTATGCTATATCTTGTTGGACAGTGTTCCTACCTCAGCTATTACCATCTAAGCTATTACTATCAATGCATATCTTCTAATGACTGTGATTAACTGTAATACCTTACCATTATCCAAAGTCTACCATTTATGATATTGTCTGTGCTCAATAAAGAGTTTATATTTTTACTCTGTGGTCTAGCTACTTTCCAATGGTCTCTGGCATGCACAGTACCCTCATCAAGGCTCCTATGTTCCATTACCAGCCAGCCCCTATGCCTGTGGTTTCTTCCAGCCAAGATCTAACCACAGGTGTGACAAGAAGTCTATAGGTGTCTATATGTCAATGTGGATCTGAAGATGGCATTGCCTGCCTCATCCAAGCCCCACAATCCATCGCACTCTGAGCTTGGTGCATAAGTGGAAAGTGCTCAAACCTCTAAAAATTGCATTTTCGGAGATTGCCTACTTTTTAAGCATTGCTGCATATTACCCATGGTCATTTAATATGGAATCCATATTTTGGTGCAGAACTCCTACCTACTGCACAGACTACAGTATTTGTGTCCTCCAGGGAGGATTCATGCTGTATCCTAAGATGGCCACCAAGATCACTACTATGTGCCAGGACCATCTTGTATTTTCTGTGTTGAGTGGCATGGCGGGAGACAGGAGTCTCCTGCTTGCAGTAGCTATTAGATACCTGGTTAATAGCTGCTATAAAGCTGTTCTAGCATCCATGCACTGCTACCCATTTGCAGTATGCACTCACTGGCTGGTGAGCTTTATAAACCAACACTCCACTTAAGCTCCGCTCCATTACCAGCATACATGTAACAGTGAGTACAGCTGTGCCTGCTATCTATAAGTAAACCAGTGCCACTAGTTAAATAACTGGGCTGTTCATTATTGGTGGATGCCTATATTTAATACTGGTTCCAAGCTCTAGCTTAACCAGAAGATGATTCTGGCTTTTAATCCTCCAAAGAAAAAGGTAGAGACAAAAGATGGCACCAGAGTAAGAGATAAATTACCATAATATGTTTTTCAATTCAAATGTAGTTATTGTCAAGTATAAGGATTAATGCTTTAGCATCTGCTGCCATGGAGGGTGGTTGAAATTGAAAGTATGTTTTTTTTTTCCAGAATACAAAATATGACTTAATATACTGACTATAGGGTGCTAAGCCAAGATTAGACAACATTTGCCAACAGATGATGTCAGCTGTTAAGCAATTTAAACTCGCTATAATGAATAATAATAAACAAAAGAACAGTCAAATACATTAAGTATAAAGAGAAAGGTAGTGCCAAAATAATTTAATACAATGTATTAACAGTGTTTCTTTGATCAATATACATTTTGATATGCATAGAATAATGGAAATGTAAAATAATATCAGTATGCCATATTTTGGCCGTATCGTACATGCACACGTTTCAGTATCAAGAATCATCTCATCTTGTCAAGTATTTGTGCTAGCCCTATCTGAAGATGGACATACAGCATGTACAAAGTGAATCTTTTCTGCAGAAAAATAAGCCAATTAAAAATAAACCCATGTTACACATAGGGGTATAATTAATATTGCAGAGACACAGTAGCAAAAGTTCAGAAATGAATGTTGATGTAATCACTACATTTGCCATCTGTTGCTGATTTTCAAAAACTATTAGATAAAAGTAGCTACTACCAAAAAGAAGCCTCTGTAATGGTGATCATTCACTGCTGTAAACTAATTATTACTGAATTGTTTAATAAACCACTGGCAGTAGCTCTATGAGAAGTACAGTCATCTCTGGTGCATTTATCTCTGGCAGCCATCAGTGCTGAGCAGGAGTGGTGAGAAACTCAGTTGCTGTCAGTAGGGCTCCACAAAGTTTCTCCTCTCACTATGGGACTGGTTCAGAGTTAGGAGCAAATTCAAAAATTTGCACCTGGATAAGTGCACTGCAATGTGGAGGGAGGGGGACACACTTTTATTTTGCATGCAGGGAAATTGCTGCTTGGTTTGTACCTCTGTCTGTGTTCCTTGACTAAGGGCCTGATTCAGACCCAATAACAAATGTCCAAAAATCGCAGATCGCGATTTTCAGACGTTTGTCAATCGCAGTATAAATTCCAATGGGTGGCGACAAAGTGAGCGGTGATGCTTTGTTGGGAAGCAGCGTTTTCTGGTAGCGGCCTGGAAAACACAGGCCTGTCTTTGCCTTTCCAGGAGAGGGTCATGGTGTCTGCCACTACAACCTGATAAAAAAGGCTGGGCTGCACCTGGCCTCACAGCTAGGCTGTGACCTATAGGCTAAGACCATAGCTGCTGTGTCGCTACAAGTCTAACCTTTAAAAAAAAAAAATACAGAAAAACATCAAAATACTTTTGATAATAACTAATAAAAGACTAAGCGGCAGCATGCAGCAATGCGTAGAGGGCAGCATTTCAAACTTGGCACCAATACAGCCTCCAATAAGTAATGCCACCAGCAGCAATTTGAAATTCCAGACATTCAGGAGCCGATCACGTTACCTTCAGCTGATACAGACAGGTGACTTTGGGCATTAGGCCCAAGTCTCCTCATCCTGGTCCCAGTAGGTGGGCACTAGGGGTGAAGCTACACATCAGGCATTAGGACTGCAGGTGATTGGGGGGAGCTAGGCCCAGTAGTGTAACCTCAATAGCATAGTAAGAGGCTCAGTGAAAGAGTTTTCCCTGGGTGCATTTGCTGAAAGTGGACAGGCCATGCGGCTGTCAGCTTTTTCAGGTATACCAGCAGGTGGAGGAGCGGACTAGTTTCCTGTGGGCAGTTGGGGTTAAGAGGTGAGCAGGCTGTGTGGCTGTCACCTCTCTGGTCCCCAAGTAGGCTTAGTGGGAAAATCCAGCGATGTGTATGAGCTGGCCGTCTCTAGCTGGGTAGTTAGGTAGGCACTTAAAGAGGCAGCATGTTTCCTAGTCTTGTATTGTGGTGTTATTGTAAATGTTTTCTGTGCAGGTCAGTGTTTGTGTTAAAGTTTGTGCCGCACTACACACATTGTCAGTTGTAGGGCTTTGTGATGCGGTTCAGTTAGTTGCGTGACACACTATGTAGCATTACACCCTGCCTTTGTCTCCTTACAGGAACCTGTAAGTGGAGAAGCGGAGGAAGTACAAGACTGAAGATGGTGAGTGTCATCTATGACTTTCACCTAGGTGCGCAAGTGCCAACAGGTGTTAATTCGGGCCCTGAGGTCAATAGTGCCGAAAATGACCTTCACTTAAGCCCACATAAGCCCAAAGCTTGTTTTGTAGGTACGGAGGGCGCATCGGTCTGTGCTCAGGAAGGACAGTATTCATCTCCTCTCCTTCGTCCTAGATCCTTGTGTCTGGATGCAATTGAGTTACCAGAAATGTGGTTCACCGCGGCCTGAAGGTAAGAGGGTATGGTGCCAGGCAAGTGGTCAATGTACACCTGGACGGCAGCAGGCACCACAAAGCACTGCCCACCGAACCCCTCACATTGTAACCATTCCCTAGACTAAACCTTTAGCTTATTAATGTAAAAACCTTTAACTCTCGATGTTCATTTCATGAGTACAGTATATTTGCCTGCTTTGTCAGAGGTGCAATTTGTTGAATATGTAAAATGTGGCAAATACCCTTGTGTTAACATGTATTTTGACAAAACCCATTTCGCTGTGTCAATCAATTTGTGGATCAGTGAACACCTGTCAGTAATTATAATTATTGTTTAAAAGGAACAGATTTGGCCTTATTCCTTCTTAGATGGACAAAACCATGTGCACTGCAGGTGGGGCAGATGTAACATGTGCAGAGAGAATTAGATTTGGGTGGGGTTTTACTTCAAAGTGAGATCTATATTGCAGTGTAAAAATAAAGCAATCAGTATTTTCCCTGCACAGAAACAAAATAACTCACCCAAATCTAATTCTCTCTACACATGTTACATCTGCCCCACCTGCAGTGCACATGGTTTTGTCCATCTAAGAAGAAATTTGCCAGAAGGAGTGTACCAGAATAAGGCCCTTTGTCCTGGAAAAGCAGTATTGGTAATGGTGTGCAGGACGTATATATTGATTTGAAAGAGTTAAACAAAAAACATGCTTCAATTTCCATGTGCCCACTTACAGAGGAAGTAAATATGTTATACTGAGCAAAGAAGTATAATCTAAATTTAAAATTAGTTACAATTAATTAAAATAGTAGCATTAGCATCTATAAATATATCTTGAGTATATGAAAAATCAGTGTTAATTTTCAATTAAAATAACATCAGGTATGAGCAATATGAATGCAATATGCAACATTATTTGCAACACAAACCCCAGCTTCTATAAATTGTCTTTCCAGCCAGCGAAGGTGTTTGCATTTTAATGATGTAGGTTCTACCACATGCTGCTGCAAATATATTCACTTCTTAAGAAAAATAAGAATACCTCATTATCATTCACATAATGAATTGCAGAACAAAGTGGATACATTATTTAAAATGTTATACAAATGTGTTTATTTTCTGTGCCCGTCTGAAAGAGAAATGGAGGCAATAACTTTTGCTCACTAACAATTTAAAGCAGAAAAGTATGGATATTTCTGGACGTATTATGAAGGGCTGAGCTGACAGAAGCCCTTAGTAACATAGTTCTATTTTAGTTTCTACAGTAAAAAAATACAGATTCAAGTAAATATTAAAATATGGCCACGGAATTATTTGCACATTTTTTATTTTAAGTCCAAAGTAGTAAAAGATGAATATACCGAGGTTGATCCAGTAGGAAAAATAGGATTTATGTATGGAAGAGATTTGTAATTATAATGATTCAGTGATGTATGCTTTAGCTACAGCCGCTGCACCTTTGGGCCTCATTCAGACATGATCGCACAGCTGCAAATTTCAGAGCCCTGCGATCAGGTATACGCCTCCCCGACAGACCTGCAATTAGCTGCAAATGCATTCATAAGCTTCTCACCATCCAATGATTTTCCAGTGTGTGCGTAGCCCAGGACTTACTCGATGGCTGTGATATAAACAGGTGGTTTTGGGGCCGGAACTGACATCACAAGATTTCCCCTAAAATGCCTGGGCATGCCTGCGTTTTCCCTGTTAGAGTGCAAATAAACCAAAGCTGTCTAGTACTGAGGCTGTTTGTAGACTTTGACGGTCTATGTTTTGATTTTTTTTTGTATTTTATTCACTGTGTATGGGAAGATCTAATCGCTGATCTAAGCTAGTTCAGAATTCCAATCATTTGTATGAAGGGAAATCAGTGAGTAAAGCATGTCCAAAGCAGAGAGCTGTGCATGTGTTTTAGTCATGTTGGGAAAGTGGGGTGGTCAGGAGAAAAAGACTCTGCTTTTGGATATATTGTTCTAAGAATATGGGGTGTCATTTGTGGATGATAAATATGGGGTTGACCCTGTACATGGCCTCTCTTCTCACCCAAACGATTAAGAATTTGTATGCAGTCATCTTCTAGTACTGAATCATTATTTTTAATTGTTTATCTATTATTAAGTATATTACTTACAGTATTTATTACTTTTTATACCAATTTATTTCACTTGGTAAATGAGGCTTAGGGGGGTATTCAATATCAGGGGTACGGCTGTCGAGCAAGCTCGACAGCCATGCCCCTGTCCTGTTGTCGCTTTGGTCGACTGGAGCTCGGCGGTCGAGATTCAATGTCCCGGCCACCGAGCGGAGAGAAAGGGGCGTGGCCACGAGTTGAGGGCAGAAATAGATGAGCTCAGGCCGGGAGCTTGCCTATTTCCAGCTTTTCACGGCAGAACGAGCCCGACAGTGTTAATTTTCAATTAAAATAACATCAGGTATGAGCAATATGAATGCAATATGCAACATTATTTGCAACACAAACCCCAGCTTCTATAAATTGTCTTTCCAGCTTGTGCTGTCGGGCTCGTTCTGCGGAGAACCCCTGTTCAATGCTGTTGGGGAAGACAGCACTGAATAGGGCCCCGCAGCCACCTCCCCCGTTGGGAGATGGCTGCGGGAGCACGACAGCGATTGAATACCCCCCTAATTGTATCCATTTTCTTTATTATACTTTTTTTATTATTTATTTTGTCAGATTTAAATTTACGTACATTTTAAATATATCATATTTTATTTGTTGCCTTCCCACATATACAACAACGCATTTACATTGAAAGAGATATATCACCTTAAAAAATATCTACATTTTCATCCCAGGTTTTGATGATACCATCTTTTGGTTTGAAACTCCCATTCCTTAGCGCAGCATTTGGGGACCTTCATATCAGAACTGAACATGCAGACTGATTTTTCCCCTTTCATATATCCTGTTAGCTTCAAAGCTGACTGCCAAACACAGTATTTCTGACTGCAATTTCCTGGGTATTTTCTGCTTTGTCCTTAACATAAAACTTTCCATCCCATAAATAGGAAATGTACTGTACACAACAGTATGGCTTCTCCATAGAAGAATGGATCACAAATATTTTTACTTTTAAGGGGGTTTATGCATTTGTGTTAATAATAAATGCTTTATTTAATACAACTTGTATTTCTGTTGCTTTAAGTCACATTTTAATCTTTTATTCATCAACAGAATAATTTAAGCTGAATTTGCTTCTCAAAACGTTACTACAAAACTAATAACAATGCAAAAAGCACCGATGTCGCAGTTGGACGTTTATGAAATTTATAAGGGAAATAATTTAGATTACTGTCTAACAAAAGGGAATGAGAATGTGACAAGTATTAATCAATAATCAATGTGTCATATGAGATGAGCTTCTGGTTGACTGAGTTTTTCGGCATCCAAAATAAAATGCAGAGGTTTCAAGCAAGATAAAGTTTCAGTTAAGCTCTGTTTATACCTATAAAAAACATTAGCATACACATGAAAGTAAAACCACAGGAAAACCTGATGGAAAAAAAATGTCAAAAGGGTGCTTATGACAGGTGAGATAGCTTGCATTGACAACCCGTTAACTTGCCTTGTCAACCTATTTTAAAATAAAACACTGTAAAAAAGGTTAAACTGCTAGATTTCTTGCCTACAACTCATATTCATATAAAATATGTGCCTCATTCTAGTAAAATAAATGGTACTCGTGTAGTTTCACGGCGCCAGCGAGCGCCCTCTCTAGCTTTGAATCCTGGCAGCTTGCCAAACTGCCTTAATTCTCTTAGCTACTGGTTTCACAGCTGAGCGCGACCACTTTTGTCAGCATAGATAGTGTTTTTAGCTGCAGTTATCATGTCCCCGCGACCACCTTAGTCAGCATAGCGTCCCTGTAGTCGCGTAGTCGGAGGCAGTGTAGAAGCGTCCCTGTCGGAGGCAGCGAGTGTAACGTAGTCAGTCAGAGCGGTACGCAGTTAGCGTAGTCAGTCAGCTGTAGGATTGTGTGAGAGACTGACGTACATGATGGCGAACCTGACTATCTTCTCTCTGCCCCATGCGACCGTCATGTACAATAATTTGATGCGGGAGGCCTGCACTGTTGATCTGCTACCGCAGCCTCACCCAGGCACCATCGTGGAGGTGGACGAGAGCCTGTACTCTGTGGAGTTGCCAGCAGCCTAAGGCTGTCGGTAGTAGGTTGATGACTATGCTCGTGGGCAATTGTCATCACAGATGTGCATTATTTTTCAACTCTGCCGGCAGAAAGGCTTTGCTGAAGCTAGAAAGGCTTGCTGGGTCGTCTTTTAAGGTAATGGGGATCACTAATGCAATCAAAACACATAGGACCTTATTCTGGTCCATGTGCGCCCAACACAAGTCTTCTTTTCTCTAAGTGTATTTCCATGTGCGCCCATGCAAATTTGCACGGGAGCGCAATGTTTTTGTTTTACACATGTGCATGCACATTTCTGTGCATGTGCCTGCACCGTGTGCGAGCGATCACGGCGAACAGAGTGTTCGCCAGGTGCTCGCACACAACAGTGTGGGCTGGGTGTGGTGGGCCAGGGGATTCACCCATGTGAATTCTCATGCTAATGCCCTGATGATGCAGGTGCTGGCGGTGGGCAGCTCACATCACTGGATGTCAGCTGCCCGTCCAGTCCTCGTCCACCTGAGATTGTCTTAGTTTTCCGTGTACTCACCACATCATTCGAGGGTAAGATTCATGGGGATATGATGGTATGGGAAGGTGGGTAAGACATGATAAAGGGGGAAGTAATGGTAGACATGCTGATGACAGGGAAAATATTATACGACCAAGGGGAATCTATGACATGCCCGTAGGTGGTGCTAGACATGCCCATCAGCATATAGTACCCTTCTTTAGAGTTCCCTACCTGTATACCTGAACAAAATAAGTTGGACATGCCAGTGTGTGCAAGTGTACAGTAAGGAAAAGGAGACTTTAGCTACTTTTTCAGCTTCACCTAAAAGGGTATCTTTTACATACACTCACAAATATTGACAGAAGCACCTGCTTCACTTTTGAATGAACACTCAATAGTTAAGATCCAGGAAATAAAATAGGGAGTGTGGCCTTGTGATGGGAAATGCGTCACTTACTTAAAATATGTAAATTGGAGTTATTTTTAATGAAAACTGGTCTGAATGTCATTTAGTTAATTTACGTGATGTTAAAATAATGTGAAATGTGTGGGGAAACACCCTTTTTCACATTATTTTAGTATATGCCTATTATGGAGAAAATCTAAAACCAAAATCTCAATTAATTGCACTTTAGAAGTACTGTCCAGAACATTAGGGAGGTCTCTTCAGGGGCGTAACTAGAACGATGTGGGCCCCATAGCAAAATCCTGGAAGGGCCCCCCAATTGTCACTACAATGCCCATTGGGGGGAGGGAGAGGAAAGAGTGAGAGTGTAAGAGACAGAGGGTATTGGGGAGAGAGAAAGGGTGATAGGGCTTCATGGAAAAAGAGGGGGAGAGAAAGAGGGGAATCAAGAGAGAAAGGGAGGGAGGCAAGTAGGAGTGAGAGATTGTCAGGGAGATAGAAAAAACGCAGTAAGGGGGAGAGGGTGTCAGTGAAAGACAGGGAAGAGCGAGGGTGTCAGCGAGAGACGGGAAGAGCGAGGGTGTCAGCGAGAGATAGGTAAGAGCGAGGGTGTCAGCGAGAGACAGGTAAAAGCGAGGGTGTCAGAGAGAGACTGGGAAGAGAGAGGGTGTCAGCGAGAGACAGGGAAGAGAGTTGGGTGTCAGCGAAAGACAGGGAAGAGAGAGGGTGTCAGCGAGAGACAAGGAAGAGAGAGGGTGTCAGCGAGAGATAGGGGGAGAGCGTGTCAGCGAGAGACAGGGGGGAGCTTGACAGGGGGAGAGAGAGTGACAGCAAGAGAGGTTGTTGACAGGGCTAAAGATAAAGGGTGTCAAGGAAAGAGAGAAAAACATAGACTGGTAGAGTTGGGGAGAGAAACTGTGTGAGAGAGAGAGAGAGAGAGTGTGCAGGTAGATAGACTGTACAGGAGACTGTACAGGTGCCTCTGTGTACCTTTTAATCACCCCCCCCCACACACACACACACACCCATTACAGGTGCTGCTATTTACATATTAACATCCCCCCTTACCCAGTACAGGTGCTGGTACCTGTACATTTTAATTACCCACCCCATCTCATTAAAGGTCCCACTGTATACATTACCCCACCCACTGACCCTGGAGAGGTGACGCTACCTCTGGCAGCACTGCACCAGCTCCACCAAGTCTTCACCCTGCCAGGTCTCCACACTGCACGCACCACTGGGTCTCCACACCAAACCGCAACACACTGCCCGATCTCTGCTGTGCAGGGTCTCTGCACCACCACGTCACTTCACAGCGCCGGGTCTCAGATGCCATTGCACAGTGCGGGGTCTCAGACGCCACTGCACAGCGCCGGGTCTCCACAATCCAGCAAGCATTATCTCCCTCCTGTCATCAGCCCCTGGAAGCTGGACAGGTAAGGTGGCGGCGCTTTTGTATATCGCGCTGAGGCTGTTCACTAGAGTGATATTGAGCCCCAGAAGAGAGGGGAGGAGAGACCAATAGGAATTGGAAATTAATAGCTGGATCACCAGCCTCATACAATAACAGTGGCAGTTCTGGGGCACGGGACAGCAGCACTGCAATCCTGCTACTCGGGGATCTATTTGGCTACCATGTTTGAACCTTGTTCCTCCCCTGTTAAGGGATGGTCCTTTCTCCCACTAGGAAAAAGACCTAACCTTCATACAGAGCATGCCACCTTTTTCAGGATACACATTTTTGCTTTGCCCCAGCCTTCTTGGGGACTATAAATTTATTATTTTTCACATGTGCTTGTCACTTTTTTACACTTCATTACACCTACTGTATTTGTGTTTTTTATGCGTGTGTTCACATTTGGGGCCTTTTGTGCATGACCCTTATAGACTGCGTTCTCCCCTTGTTGCTGAGGCTTTTTTGTTGCAGAAAAAGACAAAGGGCCAGATGCACTAAGCTTCAAAACCTGTGTAGGCTAATGCTGTATCTATGCCAACTTCAGGTCTGAATCATAAAATGACACATCCAAACACTAATATAACCATGCATATCTTGGGCCAGACAGCTTTCAAAGCCAGTCTGTGACATAGCAGGTAGGAGCTGATTGGCTGGCTGTTTATCTCTCTCCATTTTATCACTTTTGAAGCTTAGTGCATCTGGCCGAAAGTCTCCATTCCCCATAGGAAGTTTTGGCCAAGCCTGTACAAAAACCCTCATCAGGGTTGGAGAGTACAGGGCCCTTTGCCAGTGTTCAAAGCCCTACACATACATGATTTTCTGACATGTCACTGGATGAAAATAAAAAGCTGTTACTAAGGGCGATAGTTCACTGTCAGCTGCCTTCTCCAACACTGGCTACTTCATCTGTAGCTGCTGCTATCTGCTACTACCCACTGGAGAAGCAGGAAGTGAACTCTGTCACTTTCGCCAGCTGTCAATAAAGTTTGTTTAAAGTTTGTCTATTTAAGTTTGTCTGCTGCAGGGTATGGTCCTTGGGTAATAGGGACCACTAATGCAATCTGCTTGATGCTTAATGTGTATGTGCAGATGCTTAATGTGTATGTGCAGTCACTGCCAAGGGGGAGACTTTATATGCACTTGCTTCGAGGGTCAGTAGCTATTGTAATAGCCCTGCCTCTTGTTTAGCACTAATAACAGGTGATGCAGAAACAGCACTACCTCCATGCTGTGGCAGTTTAGTATGTGGACCCCAAACAATTGGTTTTTCAGAGCTTTTCCCCATAAATCATAATTCTGCATGAATGAGAATTAACACAGAAGATTAGCCAAAAGAGATTAGACAAGCATTATCAATAAACAGAACACCACAGGACCCTCTGAATCAGTGGAATACATGAGGTCCTCTACTATCATTTTACTTAATTCTGTGGGGTTTAAATTTTGGAAAGAGTGGCACTACATTTATGGTTTCCAAGGACCTGTGAGTAGTCTCACAACCCTGTGACCTTTTGTGAGGGAGGTGAGCTCTAGGTTCAATTATACAAAGCCTAAATCACAGACATTGTTGTATTTGTTGTATTTGAGTTACTGGTTATTTTATTTAAGTACTGTATATGTTTGAGAGGAAATCAGAAGTGATTTAAATAATAATTGTTCTGATAGAGGGGTAAAAGGAAGTTGTTGTGAATTTGCAGACTGATAACACTTTTGGCTGGCAATTCATTAATTATAATGTGCATTTTAGGTTTGGTACTTGAGCAAGTAAAATCAACTAAATGCTGCACTTAGAGGAGAATGGGTGATTGTGTCCAGAAAAAAAATGGTACTTGTTTCCTAGCACGGCGCCCGTTGTGGTTAATCGCATACCTTAAGTTAAGGTAACTTAAGGTATGCGATGGACACGATGGACGCGATTTTCTGTCAATTAGGAGCCTTTATTGTCAGCAAGGATGAAATTGCGTTGATCGCGTACATTGCATGCCTTAAGTTACCTTAACTCACGCGATTTTACCTTAACTCACGCGATTTTACATAGGGAACAATGTTAAATGCCCCAATGGACCCGATTTTTTATGTTATACCCACCCTTATGGGTAATTTGTATGGGAAATTTGTATTTGTATAACGCCACCCCGCTATTGATGCCAACTCGAAGTGTGGCCGTGTAGTGAGCCCCCGAGGGGCGGCGGTACGCGTCTTCCGACCTTTTCATACCCCCATTAACCACGTCAACGTGGAGTCGATTTTATAAAGTGTGGCGAGCGCAGCGAGCCACCGTGCCCGAAGCGTGGTGAGCCCCGCGAGGGGACACGTTATACCTGTAAAGTAACGCGCATCCCCTCGCAGGGCTCGCTGCGCAGGGCTCGCTGCGCAGGGCTCAGTGGCTCGCTACGCTCGCCACACTTTATAAAAATAAACTCCACGCCGACGTGGATAGTGGGGGTATGAAAAGGTCGGAGGACGCGTACCGCCACCCCTCGCGGGCTCGCTGCGCTCGCGATGCGATCGACGAGATTTTTTAGGTCCCGATCAATGCAATAAAAATCTAGGAAACAAGTACCAAAAAAACAGAATGGCATGGGACTCCAAAAAAAGTATTATACAGTATGTCTGCATGGTTAGAAGTCAGGTAAGGATGGCATTCACTAGTGATTTTGTGTTTAAGTAAATTTGTCAAAATAGATGTGAATATTGCCAAGCAAACAATGGCCTGTAATGTGTACCTTATATAGGAAATCTAAACTTTTTTTACACAACATTTTTTATTTGAATTTATATAACAAATGTGAGTGGCGCTGGCATATTTAATGGATATTTTGAACATCTCTCACAGAGATGTTAGCACTCAAATAGATTATATGCATATAACAGAATGTATCTAGTGGTATGTGTTGGTGATTGGCATGTAAGACAGTGAGAACTGAATAAGGAATATGTCAGAATTGAATGAACCATCATTGTAATCATTTACACTGTGCATCCTATAGATTGTAAGCTTGCGAGCACAGCCTTTATAGCATTCTACTACCATGCCATTCGTCTCTTGGTCCAGGGCTTGTGCTTCAGATTCCAGTCTTTCGCCCACATCCCAAACAGATACATTTAATTGAATTAAATGCAAGGCAGGAACGTAATCGCACCACAAATTTCAAACCTATAAAGGTTTCTTTACTGGACCAGGGAGAAACCTAAGTAAAGAAACCTTTATAGGTTTGAAATCATCTAACCACATCGTGAGTAGGGGTACGCCCTCTTTTCTTCAAAACTAAAGAAACCTTTACATGTGTTCTCCCTCACTTTAACCACGTAAGTGAGGTATGCTGTCACAGGTCCATCATCTATGTTCAGCCACCCCACCTACTCACTCAACTGTTAAATAAGCAAATGTTTAAAATGCAGTAGAATCTAAGACATCTTCTAATCTTTTTCCGAGCACAAGTGTGAAATACCCAACATCATATTGAAAAATCAGAAAACTTCCCTAGGACGCACCAAAGATACCTTTTTGAGAGGAATATCTCCACGAAACCACGTGAGTCTGGGTACGCCTGTGGAATTTAAAAACCTGTTTCACCATCACCATAGGAATGGTTTATAATAAATGACACTCACAATTTTTTTATATATCAATTTTTTTATATATCAGTCTTGAATTTATTATTATTTGTGTTCTTTTTCATTGAATACTTGTTTGGATCCGGCTATCCATATCAACGCGAGAATAACTGCAGTTCTACCTAAGGAGAAGCCTGTAACACACAAAAAAAAAGACATTAAGTATATCATTGCGCCATTTTTCTATCTCCCAGTGTTGTTTTGCCTTACAGAAATGATCTATTACACTAAGCCGGATTGGCTTCTCTCAAATCCACCACATTACTGATTTTACCTTGTCGTGAATGAAATATTAGTTGCCGTGCAGGCCTAATAATTAAATCCTTTTGTCATACCCCTGATGAAGTCGTTCTGACAAAACACATTGGGTTTTAAATAAAGAACTTCAATCTTGAACGAATCTCACGTATCATTCCGGAAGGGGACAAAGAATTGTCATATGAAATGTGATTGGTGTTTCATTCAGTAACCATTGTATGATTGACTAGGTGGTACTAAGTCAAGCGCTCTCCGATAAATTCTTTTTTCTTGCATCTCACTAACAGGGGAGCCTTATCGGAGTAGCAGCTGATAATCGATCCTTTAGCGCAATACGTAGGCCTGATTGTATCTATGTGTGTAATAAATATATATATATATTTATTCAGGGTGATGTCCAAGCAAGGACCAGGAGGCACTCCATGGGCTTCTCAAGGTGCATTAAGATTTTATTGAACCATATCAATGTTTCAAAGCCTCTAAAAGGGCTTTTTCATCAGGATAACAAATACGTGAAAATCGTGACTTACCTAAATACAGTGTAACAAAACAGTGACAGCAGGCATTGCCAGCAGCTGCGGTGGCACTACACATTCCCTCAACTCTCATTAGATGTGAATGCTTAATCTTCCAAATATATCTGAGATAGACAAACATCCTTAGCAAGTCTGCACAGATCTTACATCATTGTAGAAATTACATTTTCTTAATTGAAGTAATTTAAAAAGCAAGCCATGGACAATTAATCAGTCTAGAGGACATCTTCAAAACCACTAATAAGCATGAGCTAGATAAATTATTATTTGCAAAACAGTAACAAAAACACATAATAGATATTTCCAGTGTCAAACAAGTCTCTTAATTTATATCTATTAAGCCTAACTTATACACATATTTGAAGCAGGGCTGTCTTGAAATTTGTCCGGCCCCTGACACAGCAGGCCCTGTTACACATACTAGGGCCCTCTGTATGTGCATGTGGTAGGAGTTGCATGCCCTGTTGCACATACTGTCATCTATACAATACTGAAAGGGGTGTTGCCATGATATTGTGGAGTCTAAGCAATAAATTGTGGAACTATGAGGGTGAATTACATTAGTAAGCCACAGATTCCATGTGGTACTGGAAGGACCCGCCTACACAGGTAAGGAAAGGCAGGTATGAGCACCCCTAAAGTAATTGAAGCAGATTGGAGTCAGTCTGGAAGAATGCTGCAATGAGGTTAGACCAGTGGCGGTTTTTATCTATAGGTTGCAGCCCCCCCCCAGGTAAAATCCACCACTGTTCTCTTCCTATGAAGCCAGATGCAGTCTGTGAGACTGCCCTGGCTTCAATCTGACTGGCAGTGACTAACTATTGGAAGTCGACCTGCCAGTCACTCAAGGCAGTCCCATTGGGAGGTGTTCCCTCCCTCCAGGATGACTCTCTGTGCGCAATTGGGGAGCAGACCCAAAGACAGGTTCTGAACATGTGCAGTACCATGGACAGTTCTGAGCATGTGCAGCACATGTGCCGGTTTCGGGAACCTGATTAAGCCTCCGGGGCTGCTGCAAAAGCAGCCCATGGAGGCTTGGGCCAACGCATGCGCAGTATGTAGGAAGTTACTGCGCATGCGCTGGCCCCTTGCAGGGGACCAGTGGCTAGGACCAGCAGCAGCGGGGAGCACATTGGCAGCGGAGGGGGGAGCCACATCACAGCAGCCCCCCTCCCCCACAAGGGTAAGAGCCGCCACTGGGTCAGACTGATGCATGTGTATCCAGCCCAAGTGGGCCAATCCGGATGAAGGGGAGACTAGGACACTTTTGCTTGTGTCGACCTAAATCATGTCGACTTTTTCATGTGTCAACCATTATACTGTAAACCAATAGTAGTGAACCTTTTGACTGTTTACTTAGACATTGTCGACTGAATGAATCTTAACTGTTGTGCTGACGTCTAATGGTTTGTACTGAAGTGCTGACGTCTGATAGTCGATGTCATTTTCTATCACAGTCACTCCATAGAGAGCTCTCATATCAATGCAAGCTACACTTCACTTGCAACATATAAAGCAAAACAATTAATTATGGAATTTAATCCTCCACAAAATGTATTTCTGAGGTGACAGTAATAATAATAGAAAAAGAAACATTTCTTGGGCATATATTAGCATAATTACAGATATTGTTTCAGGATGGAATCATTCCGTTAAGTGTTTATATTATATTACAGTTGGATTTTTTTTTTTGTCCAAAACACTTCCCCAGCTGTAGGAATATGGTGGGAGTGCCAGACAGTTCCCCACTGCCAGCTGCTGACATCTGTTCTGTAATATTTCACTCCATGTTTCAGTCTTACATCCTCTCTTTGTCCTTTGTGTTCTAAACACAGTAAAAGGGTTGGACATTCTCTAAAATCGGCCTGTTTGCTTCTTGAAGTAAAGACAGAAAACAAATGACTTTAATATTGTGCTACTATTTGCTTCGCATCTCAATTAAAAATGAAACGTTTCTGTTTATTTTCTTAACCTCATCATAAAAATATAGTTAATGGGGCCAAAGAGGAGAGTCAAACATACTCCCATTGCCAGTGCTTATCTTGTGGAATACAGACTGCTAATGATCAGAAAATGGGTGCACATAAATATGGGTAATAGGGTGATACACCTTTGAGGAGTTGTATCTAGAATGGGGCAGGTACAAATACACTCTAATGATGATGATGATGAGATAAGTACAGCTCTGCATATAGGTGGCTATGTATATCATTTAGAGTTGTACACTGATGCATTCAGAGCTATAAATCTGTGCACATAGACTAACATTACATTCACCTGGATTTATATTGAGATGCCCACTGGAGGCATTGATAATCCCAGTGGCTGTGAGCAAAGCCAAGTGCCTCAGTTGCAGATCAGTTTTTTCTGAAGATCTGTGCAGCCCTATGGTCCTGAGGTGTGGTCGCAGGAAGTGAGACACTGCCTACAGTACCGCAGTCATAGCCTGTTTGTGCCACCACTCCCAGTGGTATCCGGATGGCTGACAGCCAGGCAGTAGGTTGACACCAAAAGGTTGAAAAGCACAAGGTTGAAAAAACAACACATAAAAAGGTTTTTTGGTACTTTAATTGGGAACAGTAAATTGTGCTGAGCTCTGCGGTAGTGGGGACTCACACACTTATTGGGAGTCCACACGCACAGGTGTTCATATTAGCAGCAAACTGACTCTGTCAAACTTTTTACCCAGTTGACCATGTGTATGTTCAGGGGGGGATTGGTCACAGCCTTTACAGGGAAGATTCCCAGGAGGCCGATGCTCCTAAAAGGCCACCTGTGACAGGTGCAGGTTTGTCACCGCAAGTTAAAGGTCTGGGGGCCACTAGACTGCCCAGCATATTGAAACCAATGGCTTCCAAACAGGTGTAGTGATGTATTAATCCCACTGATTTTGGTATTGGTTATGCCTACATTTGATTTGGTGCCACCAAAGTGACCATATGGGTAGACCTATTGACTGTTGACCTATTAATGGTCGACCTACAGTAATTATCCACACCCAACAGACAACATCACCTTCTCTGGTCGCTTCCCACAACTTCCAGTCCAGCGCTGGGAACAAAGGAGGGTCCTGGCCCCCAACACCAGTCGTTGCACTACAGCCAGCAATAGAACTGGCAATTAGATCCCAGCTCTTTTCCCACTGCTGCTCCTTATGGTGCTGGGAACAGACAAGATGCCCCAGCATCGGGCACATCTCCACATTAACACAACTGCAAGTGGAACAGTTTTCGTAAATGTCCCCCATTGTGATGTGTTCAATGACGGTACAAAACTCTTCTAAATGTACACATTTAAATTCCTTATCTCTGGATACATCCATTTATCTGTGATGCAAACCATGAACTTAGTGAGTCACCATTAACTATACAAATCTATTTCTCTCCTATAATGCATTTTTATTTTACCTTGATCAACCTGTCCTTTATTAAATCCCAGGTCATTATGTTCCTGGTGACAAATTGATGCTAAGTGGATATGTGCGGTACATCCAAATTACAAAGTTTTGCCTTCCTCCTGCAATGTGTAGCTTAGTGAATGTTCTCAGTCCTACTGTATTTTCACCAGCATCACATCTTTACATTATTAACATACTGTATATACATAGTTATAAATGTGTCTGCTGTGGGCAGAATATATGCTATGTATTGCTATTATACAAAACTAGGGTAATCATGTGTTTGAAAAACTACTTGTGGCACTGTTGCGTTGAAATGTACAGTATTAATTTCAGTAACCATAGCAGGATAACTGAATATCAGCTTGAATTGTATGAAAACAATATAATATGCAAAACACTAATAGTATATATACCATACCTCCCAAATTTGATGGTATGAAATTGGGACTTGCCGTGCCAAAGGGGCGGCCGTCTGAAAGGGGGTGGAGCTACTGGATAGGTTGGTGTGGTTTTGAAGAAAAGGCGGGGTGTAGCCCCCAGATCTCTCCCTCCTTCCTGCACTGAAGAGATGCCATGAGCAGGTGCACGACATCGCACGCCCATCAATGGCGATAGTACAAACAGTCATCAATGGCAGCATAATATCTAATGGGTGACCATCAATGTTTTTGACTATTGATGGTCATATATTACTTTTACTGACTAGTCCATGGGCCAGTTAGAACCGGGGGCACGGCTTAATGGGTATTGGGGTGGAGTTATGTTCTGTGACCCTGTACCTTCAGTAGAATAAAAAACCTATTTGGTTATGATGTGCCATCGATGAAGTAGAACCAGCTGAATCTCCCCCATCAATGGCATAACTATTCTACATCGACAATTAACCATCAATGATTATGATTTGTCGATGGTTGATGGCCATCCCTACTCATACATATATTAGTGGTGATACAGTGGTGTATACATATGTGGCACTATTATGAATTACCTCTTGGTTCACTTGATCTACATTCTGAGGCATTATGTCCCATCTTGGAACACTAGATATCCTAGATTTTTGGGGGGTTTTACCCATGGATAGTAGAACAGAATTTTCAGTTTGGAGTTTGCACAATGGATTACATCAAATATGAGAATGAATAAATACCAGTGGTCACACATTTTGTATAGTCACAATTTCACTGCAAAATCCTGGTAATTGATACATTGGGCCTTATTCTAGTTCACTCTTTCTGACAAAATTCTTCTTAGATTGACAATTCCATGTGCACTGCAGGGGGGCAGATGTAACATGTGCAGAGAGAATTAGATTTAGGTGAGTTTTGTTTCTGTGCAGGGTAAATACTGGCTGCTTTATTCTTACACTGTAACATAGATCTCACTTTGAAGTAAAACCCCACCCAAATCTAATTATCTCTGCACAAGTTACATCTGCCCCACCTGCAGTGCACATGGTTTTGTCCATCTAAGAAGGATTTTGTCAGAAAGAGTGAACTAGTATAAGGCCCATTGACCCCAAGGGACTGATGCTTTCTTTCTGATGCAAGAACAAGTACAGTATATGTGTGCTTGTGATCCACTATAAACTGCAGAAGTTTTTTGAAAGCTAAAGATGATATGCATCAGTGATCAACAAAGAAGCTAGCATTATCATCACCCTGTCTGGTCTTTAAGGTGCTATGAAATCAATGTTCCATAAAAATAAATAATGATCACTAATTAAAATTATTAAACTTCTGACTGAATTTTTTTTTATACCTTTAATAAGACTTCTGCTTCTAAATGGCTGCAGAATACCCTGAAAAATAATACTACTGCCAAAAACTCTTTGTAATGGTGATTAAGAACTGACTCTAGCAATTTATGCAACCATGGAAACAATCAGATATCTGGTGATCTTAATAAATGGAAATGTCCTGTTGCTCTTAGATAATAAACATATTTTGGGCGTGATAGAAAAATATAATTTGGCCATAATATACTGTATATTAAATATATGGTGGCCATAATACATTTTCAATATCTGGTAGCTGTCAAAAATCAGACTAAGAGTACCATGGGGTTATTTTGGTTCACTCGCAAAGGCACAATCACTCTCTAATGGACAAAGCCATGTGCACTGCAGGTGGGGCTGATGTAACATGTGCAGAGAGTGTTAGATTTTTGGTGTTTTATTGTTTCTGGGCAGGGTAAATACTGGCTGCTTTATTTTTACACTGCAATATAGATATCAGTTTGAAGTACACCCCCCACCCAAATCTAATTCTCTCTGCACATGTTACATCAGCCCCACCTGCAGTGCACATGGTTTTGTCCATTAGAGAGTGATTGTGCCTTTCTAAGTGAACCAGAATACCCCCATATTTATGCTAAACAATGCCACTTCATAGTGGTTCATTACTCTCCTGTCCTGCAGAACAGGTTTTCCAGATGTACATGCAGGACATCTTACTCTGAGTCTACTGAGCGATATTCCTCTAGTCCAGGTCCTGCATTATAGCTCATGGCTGCAGTAGCCAATCCGCAACCAGGGTGCCCTATTTAAGATCTTCCAGGTGCATCATCCATTGTCAGTGCAATATCTGATGATCATGTATGTTCTTCCTGACCGAGTTTGGCTCCACAGTACAAATTTGGTTGCTCAATGCTATATTGTACCATACAAATCTCAGATTGTTCCTATTATAGTGCATTGTAAGCCTCAGTTCCTGATCGTGTGCACTACAAGTCTCAGTTTGTCTCAGTTCATTCCTCATGTTGCCGGGCCCTCTGGGACTCAGCAAGCTGCGAGCTTCACAGCTTACCGAGTCAACCAGAAACAGGGCCCAGGTGTATTACATTTGGACACAATAGAGGACACTCCTTATTCATCCCGATTTGAACCAGCTCAAGAGAAGAACATCATCTTTATGGGGCATTGAGACTCCTACTACATGAACATCAGCAACAGGATTCCAGAAACCGCCTTCTAGTGAGGTCTGCCATTTGCCATTACGGAGCACCAACAAATCCTCCAGCGGTAACTATTCTCTTCACCACCGGATATGCAAATCCAATGGTGAAGTAATATCCAACATGGACTGATTTAAATTATTTGGCATTCTCAATACAGCTACCAGTCCCTTAGAAAGTCTGAGCATTATAGGAACACGTGGGACATTTACTTTCATTAGGAGATTATGTATACAGCTACCTCATTGTGTCAATATTCAAAGTTTTACCATATTTTGATTATGTATTAATAAAATAGGAACCATTCCCTTTCCAATTGATCCATGTTTAAATCATTGCTATAGCATTACTCTGCTTGTTTGTTTATCTATGATTTGGAAATGGACTATTCCCCAAGTTTAGCAGCTTGGTAACACAGCCCTTATCAGCTCCTGATTTTTCACTTAAATAACTTCTTGTGCGCATTCCAACATTGAGCCTGATTCAGAGTGGAAAGCAAACCCAATGTTTCCACATTTGAGCAATTGTCTGCAGTCTGCACATGCACTTAAAACAGTGGTCGCAGAGTGGATTTATGAATTAAGTTCCCGGAAGGTATAAACCAATTATCGGTGCAGCGACTCAAACACAACCTTTTTTGGGGCATGTCTGAGGCTGAGCCTAATCCCTTTGCATAGCTACTGGTTTTCTACTTCATACAGCCATGTTGCGTGACCATAGGGATACTCAGAACTTTAATAGTCAGCTGATCTCTGAGCAGTGCTGCGTGCTTGTACACAGTCGCTTGGATTGGCAAAACCACAGATGGGCATCTCAATACAAATCTGGGTGGCTGTCAGTGAGTCCTGGCTGCAGATGATTGGCAGTGTGTGGGGTGGCATTTGGGGTGGCTCCCCTATTTGAATCTTGGACTGCATTACAGCCCCACTTATGGATCTGCCACTGAGCTGCGGACATTGAGATATGCGGTTCGGTTTCTGTGAAGTACAAACACACTCCAACATGCATAAGTGTTCCGAATAAAATCCTAGTTTGGAATCACTTTGAAGTTCCAAATGGAACTGAATCCTGGCTCAGTTGTCAGTTAGGAATTACATGAAAACAGGTCCAAACTACGTGATTCTAGCTGGTTTTTATTGATATTTATTAATAATTTGGGGTACTTATATGTTAGTTGGGCGCCCACTAAGCTATTTGCTTAGTTTTACGTGTCCCCTCGCGGGTCTCGCTACGCTTCGGGCTAGGTGGCTCGCCACACTATATAAAATCAACTCCATGCCGACTTGGATAGTGGGGGTATGAGCGTACTTACTATAATGGGCGCCCAACTAACATATAAGTACTGTACCTCATTTTGTTTAACAAACCAGATACCGGATTGTAGCCAAAACACTTGAGGGTGGTTTTGTCAAAAGTCAAATCAAAACACGATGATGAATTAGAACCAAAACTTTGGTGTCTGTGCACATCTCCAATTTTAATTTCTATGGTAGAATATTATTTTCAGGTAACTCCTCTCTGGATGCAAAAGCAAGCAACAATCCATAATATCCTGCATACTATTACAATGTGAATTTTGATAGAACCTTCCGGCCATTTGAATCTGCTCCTACAGATGGGGCAATTCTTCATTGCAGTCAGACAGGCATCAACAGGTTTCTGGCGGATGATGATCCGGTGGACGGGGAGAGGACATGGACGCACGAGCGTCTCACAGGCTCGTGCATCCATTGCCAAGAATGGGGCACACCCAGTGGCATAGCTAAGTTTTGGACGCCCCCCACCGTAAGTTTTGGGTGCCACCAACGCCCTGCCGCCAAGCAATCCATACCCCCCCGCCGCCCCGCCGCCCATGCAAACACCCCCCCCCCCAATCCCCCGCAGCCTTACCTATCGCGCTGGTCCGGGCGGCTCCGTTCTTCTGCTGAGGACCACCACAAAATGGACGCCCCCATACAACAGACAGTTTCAGAGAACTGTGTGCTATATGGGGGTGGCCATTTTGTGGTGGTCCTCAGCAGAAGAATGGAGCCGCCGGGACCAGCGAGATACAGTAGGTAAGTCTGCAGGGGATTGGGGCGGGGGGTGTAACTATAGCACCGCAGCCCCCGGCGCCCCCACATGCACAGCGCCCCCCCCCCCCCCCCGCGGTGGCGGGGGCTGCGGTGCTATAATTACGCCGCTGGGTGCGCCAGCATCGCAATGAGCATGTGCCCCATTCTGGTAGACTGCGCAGGATGGCATATGGTGGTAGTCAGGACAGGAGCCACTCTGATTAGAGCGTCTCCATCTTTATGTACTAAAGGAAAATGTGATATAACTCTTAGCATATTTTTAGTCACCGTTAGCTAAAAAGTCTCAGTCCATGTCTTATTAGACATGCACAAAGGTTTTTATTAAAAGTCCCTGTTATCAGTTTTATTTAGCATTTTTCTCTCTACTAACAATACAGCTTTTTCCTGGCAGAAAACACGGTCGTTTTACAGAGTGACATGCGTCTATTTCCTGTCCCAGCACCAAATTATTGTTTGATAAATTAGCACATGAAATATGAAGCAAATTGACATAACTAATGGGAGCAAATGCAGTTTGAATGGCTTCTCATTTGTGAACACCGTTTCACAGCAACTGAATGAGTTCATGGTTTGTATGTCTCATCTAGATGATGTATGGACATCTGACAGAAATGGCCCTTTAGGCAATCATAGCATATATATCCCTGCCTGACTGTAGCTGTGTCTCTGCATGTTGCAGGATCATAGACTACTGTGTCCTCAAGGTGAAAGGGGTTAATCTCCCATGTTTATTCATCCCTACAAATTGCATTCAGGAGGAATCTGTGAGCTTAGGTGTCAGAAAATGCACTTAATGTACTGTCTTTTATACACATGATTTATATGTTGGTATAATTTTATATTTATATAGGTGGGCTGGTAACGTTTTTTGAATTTCAAATAATAAATTAATTTTACAGAGACATTCCATCACAATAATATAATAACAAAGGCTCTAAGAACAAATTCCCCCTCCCCATTGCAATGATTAGCAATTTTATTCTCTGCACCTGATCTATGATCTGACTCTAGTGCCAAATATTACGAAATCAGTATATTGGGGCCAACACACATTTGCCCTTATTCTGGTTGGTGCGGTATTATCCGCGTGCGTTCGTGCCGCCGATGTTTTGTGTCTGCGCATGTGCAGAGGCATCTCTGCGCATGTGCGAGCCGGACGCACGGCCACATTCCGCATGAAATGTGGACACTACGAACAAGGGGTGGAGAGGGGTGTGAAAGGCTGTTTGGGCTCATTACCATATGTTTACACCCCGCGTTTAATGGGCGTTCCCATGCAAACGCTGGGCGTACGTATGGTAATGCGGTCGTGACGCACGTGTAGGGGGCGGACATATGACATTGCCGGATGTCAGCTGCCCGCCCAGATCCCTGCTTTTGCACAGAGAAATGCCCGTGTGGTCTGAGGTTGCGGGAGCTGGCGGACCACTCGGCCCTGCATTCGATGTTCTGCGACCATCGAATGATGGGGGAGGTTCCCTGAGATGGAGGAGGTGTATTCATGAGAAATACACGTGCGGTCCGTTCGGACAGCTTCTTACCGCGTACGGACGGAGTTGGCGATCCGTATGGAAGGCGGGGTTTAGGACGCACGGTGCTGGCCGCATATTCGGATCCGGCCGCACCGATCAGAATAAGGGCCATAGTGATTTTTGCCTTTATTCTAAGCGATCTGTCTAGATTTGATTATGATGGCTTAGAAATTAAGCACAAATCGCTGTGTGTGTGGGGTCCATAGTGATGTGTGGCCCTGTTTGAAATATCTAGTCATCGCCTATGTTTTCTCCATGGAACACACAGGCAGTGACAGATCACTCAGCACACAGTGCTGGTGCAGTGCTGTTTGCTCAGCGATCTAGCATCGCTCAGATCACTCATCACATATTGCTTAGCACACAGCACTGCACCAGCGATGTGTGTAGGCCCCATAAGGCTTCAGTATTTATCTGTCATGATGTTTAGCCACATTTAAGGGGAATCTGTTAAGATAAAAATTCCTGCCTCATATATAGACTAGACTTTAAGAGATTCTAAATCCCTGTTCATAGCAAGCCATTGTTTTTATTAAGATGTCCTTTATGAATTTTTGAGATAATGTTTTTACAGAATACAGAATGCTGTATAAGCTTTAAGGTTTATTTACTAAGGTGTCAGTTCTATTGAAAATGGGATGTTGCTACGGGCAACCAATCAGATTCTATCTATTATCTTCCAGAAGGTGCTAAATAAATAAGAAGTACAATCTGATTGATTGCTATGGGCAACACCCCATCTTCAATAGAACTCCCATCATAGTAAATAAACCCAAAGCGTGGAGTCATTTAAAAAGTGTTTTTGCATAAAATAAAGAGACTAGGTGCCTGCTCAGATGTATAAATGATTATACATTGTAGGTCTATCTGTTGGGAATGAATGTGCAATATAACAATGCCTCCCGGTAATGTGGTCAGATCCAATTTCCATCTGGTATGCCCATAGATGGTATACCCAGTGGGCACTAAAACTATACATGAAGCGGGACTCCCACACACTTCTGAAAGGGGTGTGGCCACTGGGAAAGGTGTTTGGGTACTTATATGTTAGTTGGGCACCCACTGAGATATTTGCTTAGTTTTCTGCGTCCGCTCGCCCAACTTCGGGCTCGCCACACTATATAAGATCAACTCCATGCTGACATGGATAGTGGGGGTATGAGCGTACTAACTATAGTGGGCGCCCAACTAACATATAAGTATCGGTGTTTGTCTTATGGCAAGGTGTGTGGCCTCACAGAAATTCCACTACCACTAGCCATGTCCCGATTTCATCACTATGGTCATGCTGGCAGTCTCTCTCCTGCAAATAGATGCTGTGTGCACACTAAACGGAGCACTGAGTGACAGGGCTACTCCCACCTGCCCCCCACCACCACCACCACCACCATGGGACACTGCTACCCTATGGAGGGAAAACAGGATTGTCCCAAAAAAACAGGACTGCCCCATGAAAAATGGGACAGTTGGGAGGTATGCTAAAACAAATGCAAATAAATTCATTGAGGCTCGATGATTTAGAGATTGCACGTCACCTTAATTAGTCATCTCTAATAAAAGACGCAATCTGACAACTATACGTTCCATCACAATATTTAACTATGACAATTTCCATTTGCTACCAAAGAAAAAGTAAAAGGGAAAATAAGCTCAGAAACATTGATTTCAATCAAATTCTGCTCTTTAGATAGCTTCTACGTTCTCACATTCTAAAGCAACTGGAAAAGCCCAAACAGCTAAGCACTACTTATAATTAACTATCACCTTTAAGTACCATTTAAAATATAATTCTTTCAGCATTGCTCCTTTGTGCCTAAGTGGATGTAGAATCCTAAGCCATTAACTGCTGCAAGTTGGATGGGATACAATGTTCAGACAATAGAGATCTTAATGGAATTTCCATCCTTTAACCTTCTCTCTAACAGTGGCGAGAACAGCGTTCTACACAACAACTGACTCGCTGGTCATTCTGCTGAAAACAGAGTTAAAATGACCCCCACTGTCTTCACAAACATAGAAGAGGTCTAAATAAAGCAGAAATAATAGATTTTCACTTCACTGGTTCATAAAACACTGAAAGTCAGAAAATCCCAGGAGACTCGTCCTTATAGAAATAAACATCTCAATATGGTTTTATTGTTTCACTACCAAAAGTGAATCTTTTATCTGACTGCTTAGATGCATAATAACAGCAAAGAGGACGACATTATCCGTTCCTTTACTGCTTCTCAGACAACAGGGATTAAAAAATACTCAATAAAATGGACCCGTGAGCACAGATGTGCTGAAACAAACTCATCCGATCACTTCTAACCATCATATTTTAGTGCGGGCTAACAATGTAAACAAATACTGTATATCATTAGATGCTTTCTGAACACATGGGCACAGCAATCTCTGTGGACATAATGCATCATCTGCACTCAGTGGGCTTGATTCAGAGGTAGTTGGAGTGTGCATTTCATGATGCACCAGTATGGTAATGCAGCAGGAGGCCTCTTCTATAAGTAGCCACAGCCCTTCCCCAAAATAGAGGCCATTGTTCCCTCCTTCAAACAAACAGACTGTCAAACAACTGGCGTCTGCAGCCAAATTCTTTCTGATGATGCCGGCAGCAGGATCTATACAAGAAATGCCCAGTATAGGTCCTGCACACGTACATTACCCTAGTCTAGGTATGGGTCATTGGGTTGAGCCAATTTAGGTCAACATGAATTGGGTCCACCACTGAAGGTCGACAGGCCTTAGGTCGACACTTGAAATAGGTTGACATGGCTAAGGTCAACAGGGTTGACAGGTTGACACAGGCAGGGTCGGCAGGTTGACACAAGTTGACAATGGGAAGGTCGACAGTCAAAAGATTCATTGACATGAGTTTTTCGTCGTCAGCTGCAAACTAGCCGGGTGTAAGTTCCTCCCGACGACTGCTCTCTCCCAGACACAACAGGCTGTTGTGTCTGGGAGAGAGCAGTCGTCGGGAGGAACTTACACCCGGCTAGTTTGCAGCTGACGACGAAACGCGTTGGGGCGTGGCCAGAGTGACGCAAGACGGTCTCCCACGGACGGAGCTGCAGCAGAAGTTGCCGGGACCCAAATTAGACCCCGACGTTGCTGGACATTGCCGGAGGTCGCGTGAGTCCGAATCTGACATCTAAAGTCTGTTCTGTCTGGGTAGCTGCCATTGCCAGTGGGAGATTTAAAAAAAACATGTGGTATCATTAGCCCACAGCGGATGATTTATTCGGTACGGATGCTATACCGTTACCTTTTATGAATTGTCAAGTGCTTGTTTTTTAAACATTAAAAACGGTAATACACCATAGGTGCCCTCTATGCTCCTTCTTTTCCAGATTGTTGCTACACCGTGCCTTTGGGATCAGGCACTAGCACTGAGGAGCTGCTGTCCAAAGGAGTATATGGACAAGTGTTACTAACCTGAGTATTGGACACTAGCTCAGAGGAACCCTTTTAGGGTGATTGATTGCAGGTGTCAGCGCACAACACCTGAAATTTTGTTTGCATATATATATATTTAGGCCACAAAACATGCATTCAGTATAGTAACATAACTGGTCTCCATTTAAACTTCAAAAATTAAATAATAAAATCAAGGCTAAGTTTCACATAAATTAAAGCAACGATTATTCTCTATAATATCAAAAAAAGGTAATATAATTTAAAATATAGGTTAGAGTACCATTTTTTTTTGTGTGTGTGATAGATACAGTCTCCTGAGGTACAAGTTGTACAGAGACTTCAGTCAATGAAACGGTTAAACGATAATAATTCATAGCGAGAGATGTATCTTAATGTAGTCACGATTAAATATATTGTCTGACAAGGTTCATATTAAATGTCTGCTTTATCCTTGTATGCGATCAGTGAATAGGCCATAGATGTGTATGCAGCTGGGAACCTTTCTCTTCCAGGGTTTATTGTGACTCAGGCACTGGCTAGAATAATCTAAGCAGCATGTTATGTTCTATACAAGCACTTATGTGCAAAAATCAATACGGACGAATTGAGTATTGTGTTAGCCAACTGCTCCAAAGCCATGTCATCTAGAGCCACAGCCGTCCTACATTATCTCCTGTTGTTTTATCAGCATTTATAATCGCATGACCAATGCCCAAGTATAAAAGATGTTGCAAAGATTCGGTGGTAACATAAGGTCTGAAACATCCAGGACACAATACTGACACCTAAGTCACTAAGGCGTTAAAATTGGTAGTAAAAGATCGCCTGGCCTATGTATTCTCCTTTAATCCATATTTTCACCTTGGGAAATGTCTGCCTCCTATTGATTTCATCAGAAAAAAATACAAGATAGAATACATTACTCATGGTGAGTCTTAAGATACAACACAATTATGTTTTAAACAGTCAGTGAGAGGTTACACAACATGGTTACATGCTTTGCAATTGGATTGTGATTACCTTGTGTTCTTATAATTCACTATCATGTTTTCTGCTAATTAATTGTACAGCGATAATATAACATTAGCTGTTAATTAACGATTTCCTGCTTTTGCATTTGTACATCTATTTACCTATTCGGTTCCATTCTGGTGGGAAGAAAGATCAATATAATTAAGTGACAGCAGGATTAAAGAAGAATTTACTTGCATAAACATGCTGAGATTGCAGTTAAAATTTGATGAATGAACTATTAGCCCAGTTTGTGCTGCCAGAAAGATTAACAAGAGGTTAAATAAAGTTACTGTACGTTATAATAGAACATTTAACAGAGTCTGGAATTCACATTGCTACACCATACAATGCATACCTCACAAGATTGTGTATGTTCAAGTCGGGAATCCTGCGCATGCCTTTGGAAAAAGTCTCATGATATTGGTGAAAGAGGTTGTTACTTTATGGGAATGCCATGATTGCAATACACACCTCATATTGTTTTTACCATGGGAGCATCTAAGCACTCTGTGAGCTGCTAGATATGCCCCTCTGTCTCCCCTGTGTAGATGCTGCATCTACTCACCTTTGCTCTGCAAGCAGAGAAACGAGTGCAAGGAAATCTCACAATTCCCCCACCAGCTCCACCATTGGCAACTCCTTAGGTGGGACAGCAGGGCAATTTTTAAAAAAGCAAGGTTTGAACTGTCATATTTCACTTCCTTTAGTAAATATTGTGGCAACATCATATATAGTAATTAGCGATGTGCGCTGACACCCTATTTTGACTTTGGTTTTGGATCTGTATTTTTGTGTAAAAAATGTATAAAGCTGTTAAAACCACATAATTTGGAACTTTTTTGTTCGGAAAGTATAACTAGGACATGCACAGTTTAACAAACCAATCACTTCAGTGACGGTGGCTGCTACTTTTGTGGCTGAAGTGCTTGGTTTATTTGTGCACCCACAAAGCAAAAGTCTAATGGGCTTAAATCAGCTAAGCTAAAATTGCTGCAATTATCTCTACAGTGAGAAGGAAGGTCATTTAGGTGATACTAATGTATGCACATTCAGAAAATGACATGCCTGCATCAAAACGACCACTTCCTGTTACACTCCCAAATTCTGACTTCCTGTCAACCACTTTGCAACTAAAATCTTGCTGCGACCACACTTGCCAATAACCTACTGTGTGTATGCTATAATGTTTACACACATGCACAGTTCAAGAACATTGATTGATACAGTATGCATATAATACCCGCTTAGACATGAATGACCCCAAAATGTCATCATTATTATAGTCCTCATCCTTATCAGATTGTGCATCATCCTCACACAATATTACTTCATCCCCACCATTACAGAAGTCTCTGTACTATGATGTATTTGCTGGTAAAGGTCTTCCATGTGGAGTTTCCAGTTAATTTTGATGGCCATCATCGTTTCCACTTTTTGAGGAAGTAGCTTGCTACGCTAATCAATATCAAGAATACCAGTTGTGCTGAAGAGTACACACTGGAAAGTGGATACCTCAAATATGGCAAAGTGCACAAGAGCCTCCAAAATGCCTTTTTTTCTTTCACACATTTAGAGGGCCTTTGTGACATATCTGTTTGTATGCTGTCACTTAAATAATCATCCACCATTGTTTGGATGTTGTCAATATCAGATGGAGTTATGGTACAGGTGTCAGAAATTTTGGATAATTCTTTTAGACCCAACCAAATGTCAAAATATTGTGTTGACCCATTTGCATCAACCCTGGGTCTCTTGGGAAAGCTACATTTTTTCCTAAAGAGAGGGGTTTGCCAGTCGCACTGGGAAAATTTGTATGAATAATATGATTTAATTACCCCTTTATTAAATTGTCAGATATTATCAGATGGCGGGTGTGCTGCCATTGGACAATAGATTTAACTTACGTAGTGTGTCTAAATCCCCATGTCCCCCTCCCCATTGAATGTATTTTGATCTGTAATACCTGTGGCATTGCGCACCAGATTGGGCAGCAGAGAGGTGACCAGGGTGTGAATCACGGTAGTACACACTGCTAGCGATATCACAGGTACCCGGTAAAAGACAAGTGCAGCGGTGCACGTGTAGACAGCGCGCACGTGTAGACAGCACCCGGCGCGGCTTTCCCTACAACACAGGAAGAAGCCGGCACTACCGTATAGATCTACTGGTGTGGACATGGCAGGGCAATTGACCGCGATCTACCCACTGATTCCGGTGCCCAATAGCATAGTAACTACATATGTACTGTGCAACATACACAGCAGTAGTGACTTAAAAGAGATACCCCGGCACGAGTTTACAGCCAATTACTTTAGGGGTATACTCCATATTGGTCACTATTCTGCTCTTAGGTGGAATATTAGCAAATAGTAATCCACATATCAGTATTTCTAAAGATTATTTAACCTAAACTTGTCGACCTGCCCAAAGATATAAGTGAATACACACTGGTCAATACACTATAATACGCATTGATCCAATCTGGTATTAAAATTGAAACAAGAGGCACAGGGACACATGGGGTGACATTTATTAGAGATCGCTGTTGGGTTTTTGGCGATTTATATCGCAAAAACGGCCGTTTCCCCCCCCCCCAAATCGACTACTTAATGGGTGGCGATTTGCGGCATAAATCGCACTTTTTGCCGCTAATTCGCACTTTCTGAAGTGCCGATTTACAACATCGCATCCAGATGTTTTCCCATTGAAAAATATACAAATCGCTAATTTAATGTCTGCCGCATTTGGAAATCGACAGCAAAATGCGATTTTTGCCCCCAAAAAAACCAGACCAAGTACAGGGTGGCGATTTGCTTAAAATCGCCAGCGTTTGAGCGTAGAAACGGTTAAATATCTCACAGGTGACCCACATAGCACTTACTAACTCCCCTACATATACTCCTACATGATTATGGACACCTGTGAGGCTGTTTGAGATGGACATTTTGCAGAGTGGACTGGAGGTGCTAGTGTGTGAGCTGGGGCGTTTGGAGGAGCTACGCAGGAGGGATGCTGCTGCTGCCCACCAGATCCAGGTACCCCAACCACTCCGTGCTTCTCGTCGGTACCGTGCTAGGGTGTACCTGGACTCCCTCTCTGATCAACAGGTGGTGGACATGTTTAGGTTGAACCGACAGAACCTGTTGAACTTATATGAGCAGGTGAGAGATGATTTGGACCCTTGTGGGGGGGCCAACTATGCAGTGTCTGGGATGCAGAAATTAATGTGTGCCCTCCACTTGTTTGCCACAGGCTCCACTCAGTTTGTGAGCTCATGGGCCTTGGGGGTGTCACAAGCCACTTTCTCTAAACATTTTTCTCAAGTGTTAAATGCATTAAAGAAGCTGTGGCGCACATATATCACATTCCCACGTTGTGAGTCCGAGTGGCAGGACCTGAAGGTGGCATTCTATCGGCTCTCAGCATTTCCAAATGTGCTGGGAGCCATAGACTGCACCCACATTGGGATTCGGGCCCCGCACGTGAGGGAGCATGTCTATGTCAATCGCAGGGGCAGACATTCCCTCAATGTGCAGGTGGTCTGCGATGCCAACCTCAGAATTCTCAGTGTGGTTGCAGGCTACCCCGGGAACTGCCATGATGCCTATATCCTGCGGCACTCAGCTCTCTGGGACCGTTTCCACAACAACACCGTGCCAGAGGGCTGGCTACTTGGTAAGTCACTTACCACTGTTTACATGCTGTTTGCTTACCTATGTCTTTCCCTTTAACATCCATGTGTGGAACCTTCTAATCAAGAGTCATTTCTGTTGTAATTGTTTATACCAGGCCAAACAATGTAGTATAGGCTGCTACTATTATGTACCAATTACCCACATGATATGTGACCACACAAATCCCTTTACATGTTAGGTGACTCAGGATATGGGTGTCATTCGTTGCTCATGACACCTCTGCGGAACCCACAAAGCCCTGCACAGCACCGCTACAATGCTGCACATATTGCTACCCGCAATGTAGTGGTACACAACTTTGGGGTGCTGAAAAGCCGATTTCGGTGTTTGGACAGGTCAGCAGGTACACTGCTATACCACCCTGCCAAAGTGGTTTTGGTTGTCCAGGCTTGCTGCATGCTGCATAACATAGCTTTGGGTCAACCAAATTATGTAGATGTGGCCTCTGCAGCAGTCGTGCAGGAAGCTCAAACTACTGATGTTGTAGTGTGAAGTACACGGAGGGGGGATGTGGTTTGTACACGGATGATCCTGCAGCATTTCACAGGTAATTAGTGTGTGTACAATGATTAGTAATGGGGAACCTGTAACACACATACATTGGTAACATTAAATTTTTCCCTGTCCATGTTAATTGCCCAGAAGCAGACCAACAATAATGGCCAACCCCTGCAAGCTACCCCACCACAGCATACTTTATGCCTGGCAACATGATTACACCTATAACAATGTCAAGTAAGTACTGTCGTTTTCTGTGTGTACAAATGTTGGCTAATACAAATTAACATAGGCTTAATGGATGGAGGTGACATGGATCATTTATCTCAGGTGCTTGAAATGTTGCAAAACAAGTGGCGCCTACATACAGTATGCAATTCCCAATGCTTATCCCCTTCAAATTTGACTATTTCCTTAAAATTCCATTACAAATAAGCACACACAACCCAAAGTCCCGTGTCTGCTAAAATGTCACTAGTTGACAATACATAATAGAACAGTGTGGGTAATCATTTGTAAAGAATGACAACAAGTTTGCTGGATGCAAATAATTTTTACTTGCAGAAAAATTTAGCCATAGGCCATAGCATATGAAACATTTGCAGGAACAATCACTGCATGAGTCAAGGAAAAAAAGAATGAACATGATACACATGTAAATGCAAAGAACATTATTCATGTTTAAAAACAGCCCGGCTATTAGCACCCTTACCACTAGTGGCACCACCACCCCTAGTACAGACACTACGCCGTGGGGGAGTAGTGGGGGACCCACTCATGGGTGTGGAGGATACACTACTGCTTTGGGTAGATGTGGTTTGGTGCTGACCTAACAAAGTAGTTGCACTGAGGCTGATTTGCGTTTGTAGGGACATCAACGCAGTTGTTTGCCCGTTATTTGCTTGGGTCTGTTCAACCATATTGGCATTTAGACCTCTAAAATTTGTAGTTTGACCCTGAATGGCTTGGCCAATTTCTGCTAAGCGTGTGTCTGATGTAGAGACAAGACGAATTTGTGTCCCTACATTAGCCCGCACACTTTGAGAAATTCGTCTCATTTGCAGAGCTATGTTCCGCACATACCCCTTCACCGTTTCTAGTTGGGTGGTCTGCACCTCCATAAAAGCGAGTTGTTTCCCCTTAAAAAGGTGGATGGATTGCACCAACTCCTCCGCACTGGTGGGGGTGTTGGTGGCTGCAATGATTGGGGGCTGCTGCCTATGTGACTGCGTATAGGGGGCCTCATTGACTGGGTGTGCTTGGTTTTGTGCAGGTTCCATTGATGGCACCGTCTCCAGGATGATTTCACTCAAGTCGTCCATATTTTGCATGGGATCCGTTGGTTCAGGCATCGGTTGTGAAGGACCTACACATGAGAAAAGAGTGGTAAGTATGCTATGAATATTGGTGTATGGTGGGTCATGTTACCTTAGTTGGAATGGTTAGGTGTTGCTCATGCATTATGCATTGGCACAGGCTACTGTGGTGGGGACAGCCATGTGTGAATTGCCTTTTTGACGTTGCGCACACTCCTCTTGTGTGTGCTAACTGCATTTACCACAGAGGTAATACTGTCCCACATCCCCTTCTTCCTTGCCACACTTGTGCGGTGATGGTGAGGACCAAGTAGCCGGTCATACAGGGGCAAGAGTGCACGCACCAGGGCCATATTCTCCTCATAAGAGAACCTGACTTTCCTCCCACTAGCTGTACGAGCTGCATCATCCTCCTCCACATTTCCAGCCTCACCCTCTTCCTCCTCTTCCTATGGTCCTGGTTCTTCCCCCAGCACCTCCAAGTCAGCTTCCTCTGCCTCCTGAACAGGCCAGTCCACCTCAGAGAAATACCCCTCTTGCAGCTCCTCCTCTGTGTGCCTGGCACTCTGTTCCTCCTGTGAGGACACCTGGCTTGTGCCTGCTTCCTCCTCATCCTCCATAGCCACCTGCTCAGCTTCCACCATGTGGCCTCTCCCTGGCGCAGCTCTTGCTGGGAGCATGCTGGCTCTCCCTGTCCTGCCTCTGGCAGTGCTGCCTCTCACTCCCCTACCTCTCCCAGTGGTTGGGGTGTTTGGGCCCAAGCTTGCTGTCCCTCTGCCTCCTCTGCACCTAACAAATCCTCCTCCTCTCCTCTCCATCTCAAACGCCTTACACCCTTTCAAAGGGTAAAATGGCGTCTGCGCCCCTTTATATAGGGGCTGTGATGCGTATTGCAAGGGACTAAGGTGGGCCAATAGGTTAGCATGTTGTATGGGCTGTTCAGGTGTATTGGTGTAAATCGCATTCCGGTTGGCCGCAAATACGCACATGACCTAACCCGGAAATCGCACTTTTATGGCGTATTACATCGACTCAATTCGCACCTTATCGCCGTCTATCGCCATCTATCGCACTTTTCTGGCGGCTTTGCGCCAGCCATTCAATACGCGATTTCTGGGAAAAAATGCGATATAAAAAAATGGCGATACACGGCGATTTGAGTTAAAATCGCATTTTCACAAAAACGGTCAACACAATAAATCTCGCCCATGGGATCCACTACGTTGGGATTATTACCCCTTTTTTAATACTTACCTTGTGTTACCCCCATATGTGTTTTTTATATGTCGCAGTTCTTAATTATAAATAATAAAAGTTACATTGGTACTTATGAGTTATCCGGGCGCCCGATTTCTAAATCGGGTCGGATCGGGCACATCGCATCGCATCGCATGCGACCATCGGATGCG
Organism: Crinia signifera; assembly: GCF_055691185.1. Taxonomy (NCBI): domain Eukaryota; kingdom Metazoa; phylum Chordata; class Amphibia; order Anura; family Myobatrachidae; genus Crinia; species Crinia signifera. The sequence goes on along the minus strand of NC_139225.1, from coordinate 99,908,450 downwards.
ATGCGATGCGATGACCCGATTTTTCCATAGGAATCAATGTTAAAATGGACAGAGTCCATTTTAACATGGAATTCAATGGGAAAAAGGGGTCCTTTTCATACCCCTACTATCCAAGTGGGCATGGAGTTGGATATAAACCTGTGGCGAGCGTAGCGAGCCACCGAGCCCGAAGCGTGGCGAGCGTAGCGAGCCCCGCGAGGGGACATAGAATACCGTCCCCTCGCGGGGCTCGCTTCGCTCGCCACGCTTCGGGCTCGGTGGCTCGCTACGCTCGCCACAGGTTTATATCCAACTCCATGCCCACTTGGATAGTAGGGGTATGAAGAGGACCCCTTTTTCCCATTAAATTCCATGTTAAAATGGACTCTGTCCATTTTAACATTGATTCCTATGGAAAAATCGGGTCATCGCATCCGATGGTCGCATGCGATGCGATGCGATGCGATATCGCATCGCATCGCATCTGATTGTATGCCTTAACTTAAGGCATACAATCAAAAAATCGGGCGCCCAGATAACTCATAAGTACCGTTACATTTTATTATTGATTCTTTATTTTTTCAGGTGCGCCTTCTATGTGACAATCTCTTCTTGTTTTCTTTAATACATTTTTTCCTGACAGCAGCAATTGCCAGAGAAACAGACGGATTAGGCATTGTAATGTACCACTTGAGCTGCCAGTTTGCTCACCAGGATCTCTTAAGATGTGGATCAGTTGGAAAGAAAGACCAGATATATGACTTAAACCTAAGATCAAGCATGATCACCAAAATGTAGTGATCTAATTTCATGATATTTTTTCAGCATCTCACACACATTGGAGAGTATTCTCCCTTCTTCCAATGTTGTTGTGTATCCCATTAAACATGTTACCCCCAGATGGAGCCTCTGTCACACAGGTTAAGCCAGGTGGAGCCCCAGTTACACATTGCCCCAGACGGAGCCTTGGTTACACACACATTATGCCAGGTGGAACCCCAGTTACACATTGCCCCAGACGGAGCCTTGGTTACACACACATTATGCCAGGCGGAGACCCCTTTAAACATGTTATGCCAGGGGGAGCCCCCGTTATACACATTATGTAAGGCGGAGCTCTTGTTACACATGGCACACCAGGCAGAGCCCCCGTTACACACGTTACTCCAGGGGAAGCCAATGTTACACCAGATGGAGCCCCCTTTACAAGTGTACAGCAGGCGGGGGCCCCTTTACACATGTACAACAGGCGAGGCCCCCTTTATATGTGGTACACCAGGCAGAGCCCCCGTTACGACATGCGGAGCCCCATTATACCCATGTTACATCAGAACAGAGCCCCATTATACACATTACAACAAGCGGAGCCCTGTTACACATGTTATGACAGGCAAAGCTCACTTTACACACATTGTGCCAAGTAGAGAAGGAGCCTCCGTAATCTCTGCAAATCACGGCATTAAAAGATCCCAGAGATGAGCTGTAAAGGTGCCCGACATTAGTGTTTGCCTGTGCACACGAAGCACCCCTCATTCACACGCCTATGTTAACAGTGAATTGTTTGAAACTACTTGTAGTCTTCTTAGTTTTGTTTTGGGATGAAGAGCCATTCCCAGCAACATTAACAGGCATTATTTTCAGATAATTACTAGTTATGGGACCATAACAAATTGGAGGCAGGGCTACCTGTAAAGCCTTCAATATCTTACACAGGGCCGAAACTAGGGTTTCTGGTGCCCGGGGCAAGACATTCATTTAGTGCCCCCCCCCCCCCCCAAAAAAAAAAAAAATATATATATATATATATATATATATATATATATGCTTACAGACAACAGAAGGGTGGTATTAAACCAACAAACAAGACAATATATCATATATTATATATACACTGTATTCTGAAACGAAATATATATTTATAAATGATCCCTCTAGAAACTATATGAACCTGAAAACAGGGACAGTGCGCGCCGAAGGCGCGCGCTAAAAATTTAGGTCATTTTTTTTTTTTGGGGGGGGGGGGGGGGGAGAAGTGGTGTGGTCACATAGTAGTATCAATTCACATTATAGCACACACCGTTATGCCCAGTACACATTCCAGCACACACCGTAATGCCCAGTACACATTCCAGCACACACCGTAATGCCCAGAGCACATTACACCACAAACCGTAATGCCCCCCCAGTACACATTATAAGCAATGGTTAATTGCTGCTGCCACTGGATAGAACACTGTCCCTGAATGATACACAATGTGCCACACACTGCAATGTCCAATATGTCACAAACATACCTCCCAACACTGGAGGCAGAGGAGAGGAGGCAGAGTAGAGGAGACATCTGCGCGTGCCGAAGGCACGCGCCCAAAATTGGAGCGTTCACCTACTACCGTGGTACTCCTGCGAGACTACATCCCCCATTTTTTCCGCTATGAGGGCATGGTCAGCTCTCTAAGAGCTGTAGCCACATGGGGTGCGGCCATGGAAAATGGAGGTGTGATACACATATGCCCACAATAGTGCAGTGCCAGATACACATGACCCCAAAAGTGCAGTCCGTGATGCCCAATATACCTATGCCGCATACTGTGATGTCCATTATAAATATGATCCGCACCGTGATGCTCCATTATACATATGCTCCACACCTGGATGCTCATTATACATATGCCACACACATGATGTCCATTATACATATGCCCCACAACGTGATGCTCCATTATACATATGCCGCACACCTTGATGCCCATTATAAATATGCCGCACACCGTGATGCCCATTATACATATGCCGCACACCGTGATGCCCATTATACATATGCCGCACACCGTGATGCCCATTATACATGACACACACCGTGATGCTCCATTATACATATGCCACACACCGTGATGCTCCATTATACATATGCCACACACCGTGATGCCCATTATACATATGATGCACACTGTGATGCCCATTATACATATGACGCACACCGTGATGCCCATTATACATATGCCCCACACCTGGATGCTCATTATACATATGCCGCACACCGTGATGCCCATTATACATATGCCGCACACTGTGATGCCCATTATACATGACACACACCGTGATGCTCCATTATACATATGCCACACACCGTGATGCCCATTATACATATGATGCACACTGTGATGCCCATTATACATATGACGCACACTGTGATGCCCATTATACATGACACACACCGTGATGCTCCATTAAACTTATGCCACACACATGATGCCCATTATACATATGCCCCACAGCGTGATGCTCCATTAAACATATATGTCACACACACAGTGTGTATATGTATATATATATATATATATATAGTGTATATAAATATATATATATATATACACACACACACACACTGTGTGTGTGTGTGTGTGTGTGTATATATATTTATATATATATATATATATATATATACTGTATATATATATATATAAATATATATACACTAATGCACATAAAATAATTGCCTTTTCCTTACTTAGCAGCCGTTTTGGCATCTCAAAAATCCTACTGCGCCCGCCCTGCACAGATTCAGGGAGCCTGGGAGGGGACGTGGGGAAACTTTAGAACTGCTTGGAGTCTATAATGTGGCTGCCGTCTGTGCTTGCCGCGCACAGCATTTCTGGGAGCGTGGGAGGGGACGCGGTGACACGGCCGCGCCAACCAATGGCTGGGGGGCGGCTGCGTCATCACGTCCCCTCCCACATTCCCAGTAATGCTGTGCGCGGCAGGCACAGACGGACAGTAACGTGGCGTCGGCGGCGGCAATGGCATTCAAAAGTCAACGACAAGCGGCTATAGTCGGGCCGCTTGTCATACTAATATGTGTCAGAGTGGCGTACCCGTCGCTCGCAAGCGACGGGTTAGCTAACAGCAGCGGAGCTCGGGCTACATCAGTCCCCGAAACCCCGCTGGCTGTCACTCTCCCGGACCTGACAGCGCCCCCCCCCTCCAGCGCCCGGTGCGCGTGACCCCCCAGCCCCCCCCCTAGTTACGGCCCTGCCTTACACTACGGAAGTCAATGTTATTCTGCCACAGATGCACGTGAAGGAAGTCTCTGATAGTTGTGAGTGGCAACCCTTATGCAAACAGTGGAAGATAGTGAACTCGCTATGTTAAATTTCCCTAGCAAAACCAGTTGCATGTAAGGATCCAGTGAGGAGGATACAATGGTAATGCTTTAGGTATTTTATTGCTGTACCTTGAGATGATGCACAGATATACCTTGAGGGATGATACATAGAGGTCAAAACAAAATCCTTTCTGCAGCTCAGGAAAACATGTCTGCTACACATGAGGCTGACACAGGAACTGGAAGTGAGCTTACAGAACAGGAGTGGTCACATGACACATACATATGGTAATTACATTAACTTACAGAGGTAAATATAACATTGGCCAGTAGATGGCAGCAAAGGATAACAAATACATAAGAACTCAATAAATCATATAGCATCCATACAAAATGGTGGATTCAACTTGAGAAACCCTAACTAGGGCAGCACACTCCCCGTCTGAAATCCTAGGATTTCACTTTACCATTTGACATTATGGATTAATGTCCATGATATAATCAACGATGGTTCTGGCCTGAAAGACAAAATACAAGAATGCAAAACACAACAATACTGGAATGTGTATATGGAGTAGTCCAATGGACAAGTCTCTCAAGCACGTATCAAGTGATGAAACAAATTAAACAAAGTTCTTGAAGAAGAGTAAGGTATTCCCTTTTCCATCTGCTCCAGAAACAGTAGGCGAGATGTTGAACATGTTTCCACCTCTTCTGATATGGAAGGTTTTCAGGTGGACTAGGAACAGTTCCAAGTTTTTGAGTGAGAAAAGTTGCTGGAGTGAGAATAACAGGGGTCTCTGGATCCATGGATACAGGAACAAGAGGTCTTGAATTGACGATAGCAGTCACTTCAGCCAAACATGTGGTTAGAGTCTCATGGGTGAGCCTTGCGATGGCGTGTACAAGATTTAGCCATCTGGAGAAGCATTCAAAGCGATGGCAGCCCAAACCAAATGTTTCTTTGGATCTTGTAATAAGGGTACTTATTTCAGGACGAATCTCTGGGTCGATGTCAGGGTCTTGGAGACTGAAGACATCTTGTAGGGAAGTTTCTTCAGGCTGGTTCTGCAAGAACTCTGGGCCTGTCAACCAAGAAGAATTTGTAGAGGCACTGTAAGACGCTGGTCTGGTGGCACAATCTGCAGGATTAAGATGTGTTGGAACATAGTGCCATTGTTCAGGTTTAGAGGATTTTCTGATCCTTTCAATGCGGTTACTGACATAAACATAGAAGCGTTTCTTCTGGTTGCTTATATAACCCAGAACGACCTTGCTATCTGTGTAAAACTGAACATCATCTATGTGAATATCCAACTCTCGCTGTATAAAGTCTGCAATCTCTACAGCCAGTACAGTTGCACAAAGTTCGAGCCTAGGAATGGTATGTTCAGGCCTAGGAGCTAACTTAGCCTTCCCAAATAGAAATCCAACATGAGTTTCATTACAAGAGTCTATTACCTTCAAATAGGCGACAGCTGCTATGGCTTCAGTAGATGCATCTGAGAATATGTGGATTTCCTTTCTCTGACTTGTGGCAAGAGACGTTGGAGTGTAACATCGTTGTACATGAATCCCATCTAAGGCTTGTAGAGATTCCTTCCAAGACTCCCAGCTTCGCTGTTTGTCTGTAGGCAGTGGAGCATCCCAGTCCTCAATAGACTCTGAGAGCTGTCTTAACAGAAATTTGCCTTGTACAGTTAAGGGTGCTACAAATCCCAGTGGATCATATAGGCTGTTCACCACTGAGAGGACTCCCCGCTTGGTAAATGGCTTATCTGCACAACTTACTTGAAAGCCGAAGGAATCATGCAACAAGTCCCACTGCAAACCCAGACTTCTCTGTACTGGTGGATTGCCTTGGCCGAGATCCAAGTCTCTAAATTCTGTGGCATAATCGCTGGGTTGAAAAGCTTTCATGACAGCAGCACTATTGGAAGCAATTTTATGTAACCTTAGATGAGCCTTAGAAAGCATACCTTGTGTTCTTTTAAGCAGATCTATAGCTTCTTCTGCTGTAGGTAAAGATTTGAGTGCGTCGTCCACGTAGAAGTCTCTTTCAATGAAGTGTCGGGCATCTTTTCCAAACTCTGATTCGCCATCAGAGGCAGTTCTATGTAGACCATATGTAGCGACTGCGGGAGAAGGACTGTTGCCAAACACATGCACCTTCATGCGGTATTCAACCATTTCCTGGCTGGTATCATTGTCTCGGTGCCATAGAAACCTAAGGTAATTCCTGTGATCTTGTCGTACAATAAAACAATAGAACATTTGTTCAATGTCTGCGGTAATGGCAACTGGCTCTTTTCTGAATCTCATAAGCACTCCTACCAGATTGTTGGTTAGGTTCGGACCAGTGAGGAGAACGTCATTTAGAGATACGCCACAATGCTTGGCACTTGAATCGAATACCACCCTGATTTGCTTGGGTTTACGTGGGTGATATACTCCAAAGGAGGGAAGATACCAGCATTCTTCATGCTCTTGCAAGGGTGGAGCTAGCTCTGCATGGTCATTTTGAAGTATCTTATTCATAAAGGTCACAAAGTGATCTTTCATTTCAGGCTTGCTTTTTAATGTACGTTGCAATGACATGAATCTGGATAAAGCCTGTTTTCGGTTGTTTGGCAGTCGTGTTCTAACATTCCGAAAGGGTAAAGGTGCAACCCAGTGGTTAGATTCATCCTTGCAGAATCCGCTGTCCATTATCTTAATAAACTCTTTGTCTTCTATGGACAAGGCTATTCTGTTATCATCTTGCGTTGTGCAAAACACTGATCTTCCTAAGTCATCATAAGGTGTAGGAATTACTTCTGGCACCTGGATGAGGTCAGAGAACTTTTCTCTCACTTCATAGTGATGTGAGCATGGCTTGAAGTGAGTTGTGCGACCGTTTTTGAGCACATAAGTTTTAAAAGAGTTAACTTGAGAAGGTTTATGGCTCTTGCCCAGGCACACATCGCCCACAATTACCCAGCCTAAATCGAGTCTTTGTGCATATGGGGCGTCATCTGGACCATTGCAATATTGGCGTACCTTATGGGCCCTCATAATGTCTCTTCCCAGTAGTAGTAGAATGTCAGCATTCATGTCCATCGGAGGAATTTCTTTAGCAAGGTGTTTTAGGTGAGGATGATGAAGTGCAGCTTCTGGAGTAGGAATTTCTTCTCTTTCATCAGGTATCTGGTCACATTCAATTAATGTTGGTAAGGGTATGTGGGTATTCCCCTTGATTGAGGAGATAACATAGCCAGTGGCCCTTCTGCCGAAAGTCTCTGTATGACCGGAACAGGTGTCAATGGAATACGGCATTGCTTGTCCCTTTATACCGAAGATCTCAAAGAATTTAGGTTTTGCTAAAGACCTGTTGCTCTGTTCATCTATGATGGCGTACATTCTGATGGCTTTCTCAGATTGCCCTTCTGGGTAGACCTTGACCAGACAAACCTTAGCACAGCATTTGGGATTGTTCTCTTCCCCACATACTTCCATGCATGATGAGGAAACTGTGGGTGTAGCTGAGTCTTGAGGTTGTAGCTCCCCGCCATGTTTTGCAACGGGGTTAGGCGCTGTTGAAAGTTGTGTGTACTCTGGAGGTAGAGTGGGATGCATGGCTGTAACATGTCTATCGCTATTGCATTCGGTGCACTTGACGGTAGCCTTACAGTCTTTTGCAATGTGGTCTGAAGAGGCACAACACTTGTAACACACTCCAAGCTCTCTTAAAGTATCTCTGCGCTCTTGCAAAGTCTTAGCCCTAAGCCCACGACATTCCTTTAGTGGATGAGGCCTTTTGTGGATAGGGCACACACGACTGGAGTCCCTTTGTTTAAGAGCAGGAGCATCTTGCTTGGTGTAGGAGGGCGCAGTAAGTGGGACGTTAGTCTTTCTGACAGATACTGTTCTCCTTAAATCTCTATGTTTGGTAGCAGTGTTATCATACCTTGAGGATGATGAAGCTGCTGGAATAGGTTCAGTGAAGTCAAAGCTGGGATCATTCTTCTTCCGAGCTTGGTCACTGATGAATCTGGAAAAGTAAGAGAAAGGGGGAAAGGACACTTTGTGTTCTCTTTTGTACCTGGAACCCTGGTCTGCCCATTTTTCCTGCATGCCGTAAGGTAGTTTGGACACCACTGGATTCACGCCATGAGCAGTGTCGAGGTAACTCAGTCCTGTCAGACGAGGATCTAACTTGGCTAGTTCTAATTCTTTTAATAGGTCGCTTAGATCCTGGAGCTTGTGGTTGTCTTTGCTAGTTATCTTTGGGAAGGCTTGAAGTCTTTTGAATAAGGCACTTTCTATAGCTTCAGAACTGCCATAAGTCTGTTCAAGTCTCTCCCATGCTGCAGCAAGACCTTCCTCTGAGTGGCTGGTATGAACTGTTCTTAATGTCTTGATGCGTTCTGCAGATTCTGGGCCTAACCAGTTGACGAGCAGGTCAAGTTCTTCCTTGGCGGTGAAGTTAAGATCATGGATTACAGCTTCAAAGGTCGATTTCCAGGCTCTATAGTTCTCAGCAGAGTCATCAAACTTTGAGAGACTGGTGTTTATAAGCTCCCTGCGTATCATGTATCTGGCAAGGTCAGACATGTCGGTTCTCTCATTCCTTGTTGCTGGATGAACTTGTGGTGCCGCTGGGGTATGTAAGTTCTCTGGCGTATAAGGCTGAGATATGTCAGGCCAAAATGATGTAGCATAAGGATTAAGCTGCGGTTTAGTTACTGGGGAATCTGCTAGCTTGTAGCTGGAAATTACCTTGTCATTGGTAGGTGGCATCACCTGTTGCTGTGTCGGTATGTCTGCATTGAAGATTGGGGGTGGCATCGGTATGCGCAACTTAGAAGCTTCTGTTTTGAGAGCTGAATCTTCATGGTAAGCAGGAGGTATAGGTGTTAGTTGCTTTAGCACATAATCAGCAGTGCGGTCTGCTGGGTTTTCTACTTCTCCTGGGATGTAGTGGTTCAGATCAGTACCTTGACCTAATGCTTGTTCAAGGACTTTCAGTTTGGCTAAGGCAGCTGCTTCTTCCTTTTCCATTTGGAGGATCTTTGCCTCAGCCTTCATCCCCATTTGGAGGATCTTTGCCTCAGCCTTCATTCGTGCCATTTTTTCTCTTACCTCTGCTTCCTTCTTAGCAAAAGAACTTCTTACACTAGCTTCTTCTGCATCTGCACGGATTTCTATTAGCTTCTCATGTAAAGCTGACCTTCTGGAACGAGACGATCTGGCAGATGAGGATGTAAGCTTGGTTGAAGTTGATCGATGTGACCTAACTTCTTGTAAGTGTGCAATGCGGAATTCTGCTTTATTTTTGGCATCTTGAACTGAAGCATTATTTCTTTGGAGTAGAGTCTCTATCTCAGCTAGCTCTGCTGAGGCATCATCAAAATCAGAATTACCCAGAAATGTGATGTATTTTGCGGACAGTCTCTGGTAGCGATCATAGGCGGTAGATAAGCGATTCAAAACCGCGGTTAACTCTGTTGCATCATTGTTAAAGCGTGGAAGAGCTGCTATGTGGTGTTCCGCTCTTTCCCATAAATCATCTAAATTGTCCTTAAATTCATCTCTGGTTGCCTCAAAAGTCTCTCTAATCTTTTGTGTAGGTTTGAACGCACGTTTAGGGCGTACATCTTGTCCTTCAGTAAGCTTGAACTCTGCTTCCTGTACGTCTGAGTTATCAGAAGCATGACGGACTTGCTTTTGTGTAGCCACAGAGGAATTCACAGAACCTTTTGTGGACATGTTATAACTAGCTTAGAACTGCCTCTTGAAGGTAGAACTGTGTTTAACATACAGGTGGAGAGCTGAGTTAGGAAGCACTTGTGGCCATGTGTTCTCATAAGATGGTGGCCAGCTCTAAACTTGCTTGCAGACTATGTGTATACATGCAGATGCTGTAGACTTAGGTTTGCTTTGACTATTCTGCCACAGATGCACGTGAAGGAAGTCTCTGATAGTTGTGAGTGGCAACCCTTATGCAAACAGTGGAAGATAGTGAACTCGCTATGTTAAATTTCCCTAGCAAAACCAGTTGCATGTAAGGATCCAGTGAGGAGGATACAATGGTAATGCTTTAGGTATTTTATTGCTGTACCTTGAGATGATGCACAGATATACCTTGAGGGATGATACATAGAGGTCAAAGCAAAATCCTTTCTGCAGCTCAGGAAAACATGTCTGCTACACATGAGGCTGACACAGGAACTGGAAGTGAGCTTACAGAACAGGAGTGGTCACATGACACATACATATGGTAATTACATTAACTTACAGAGGTAAATATAACATTGGCCAGTAGATGGCAGCAAAGGATAACAAATACATAAGAACTCAATAAATCATATAGCATCCATACAAAATGGTGGATTCAACTTGAGAAACCCTAACTAGGGCAGCACAAATGTTATTTACCTCTTTGCACAGACTCTCTTCCTAAAGGTCCATACACACTGGGCGATTTTGAGCTGAAAGCAGCGCAGGTTCACCTTTTGAGCTGCTTTTAACTCAAAAGCCATCCAATGTGTGCGGGCAGGCGATGAGCAGTGAGCACTTATGTGCACTCCTGCTTAATTGCCGGCGGCCGGCATTCATCTGCTGGTATTTCCAGCAGATGAGCGATGGGACGGACGGCTTTCCATAACGTCCTGCTATGGAAAGCTATCCACCCCCCTGGGCAGGGGGAAAATCACTCAGTGTGTGTGGACCTTAAGGCAGATATTTATAGTTCACCAACAAATTTAGTTTTTTTTTAAGAAAACAGTTTACATTTTAAAGACACATGGAAAGACTTTTATTAAAACATTGAAAGATACGCCCCCTTTTTCAGAGCAGTGCGGACATACTTACACCCTTTACATTAAAATTTCCACTTCGACCACTGATCCTTGGTCTAAAAGTTTGCAAAAGCAATTATACAGGCTCCATAGTAAGAACTAAATGTTGGTATGATATCCTGACAGATATATACCTTATACTTATACTTGAATGATGTAAGCCCGGGATTGTATTCAGGTTTTCCTCAGTGAGATCCATTGCTATGCTTACAATCCTTAGCGGTCTCAAATTCAGGCATTTCCTCGGTGAATATCCTCAAACCTGCTTTAACTTAGCCAGCACTGAATGACCTACTAATATTAGAATCTCTGTGGAGTGAACGGAGGCTATAAATTACTGCTGCTTTTAGATTGTGTAGTTCAAAATACCTTTTAAGGTTAATTTATTCTCCTGAATGCAGGTATTTAAGTTTCAGCTGCTAGTCCACAAAGCTGATCTGCAAAATAAGGGCCTGATTCAATTGCCGAATGACTGCACATGTGTACAGGTCAAAGCACGCATGCATGAGCCCAAATAGCAACAAAAATAACAAACAATTCTAATGACAATCCCTTTTTCAGTTTGACAGACAGGAAGTCTGCGTTTGGAGGTGGTAGCCTGCCGTTCTCTGGTAGTGTCAGAATAAACATAGGCATGCCCAAGTGCAATGTTAGACATACATTTGCACAGTCTGGATAAATCATTTGATGGTGAGTTAATTGCGTATGGAGGAGGACTGGATATTTTCACAATTCACTTCCAGATTTACTCTAAGTGGATTTTCCTTATGTCTAGGCGGTGGCTAACCACTTAGTCTTTTGCAAATTTAGTTGAGCATTCAAGTCTGAAACAAGCCCTAAGTACTTTCCAGCATGACATTCCGCATCCCTGTGATGAGAGTGAGCACTCCTTCCTCCACACCAAGTATTGGCAGTCGATTACCTGCAAGGACTGCCCTAGAGGTGGCTCTGATGCAGTAGATTGGCCGCAGCACTCATGAGGGGTGGATCAGGAAGTCTCATCTGAAGCTGCCTGTCAGACTCCCACATCAACTCACCACCATCAACTCTGCAGCAAAATTTTACCCCCAGCCATTAGCAGACAGACAGAGGTATAGTAAATAATCTCTTGTTATCATTTATAGAAGTGACTTTGTTTATTGGAATCTATTACTATTGATTTTAGTTCAGTGGGGTAAATCTACAAATTTATTTTCAGTAGAAAATATCCAGATTCAATTACATTTATTAAAGTTGTTCCGGGTAAAAATCTCATTGTTGATCTTTGGAACAATCTGACAAAGGTATATGGGGACACTACTGCTTGTCCAAGCCGTTGCCTGTCAGTGCATCCCTGATGCTTTTAAAAAGTGTTTCAAGACTCTGAAACATTTTTCTTTGAAAAAAACAAGGAGAGACCTGTCCTTATAGCACTTATATAAACTTCACTTAAGATACGGAGCTCAAGCGAAATTAACAAAAAGGATGATATATGCATTGGCAGAGAAAGCCAAATTAATATCTGGTGTTGATCCACAGTGGTCCTGAAATTATATATCAGCAATTCAAACGATGAAAGGGTATAAGACTATTTACATTATTTAGTGTATTGTTTTCAGAAATAAATTCTCAAAGTGCCTTAACAATTAAACGTAGAAACATAGAATTTGACGGCAGATAAGAACAACTTAGCCCATCTATTCTGCCCCTTTTATAAATTAATGTTATAGGGATAGCCATACTTGGGCACAGTTGACTTAACCCTTTGAGTGCCATCATCTTTGTGAGAGATGTTCAAAATATCCACTAAAAATGCCAGTGTCACTCACATTTGTTATACAAATTCAAATAAAATAAATACTGTGTAAAAAAAAAGATTATGTTTTCTACATAAAGTAAGTATTACAGGTCATTATGGTGAATACAAATGTTTGCTTGGCAATTTTCACACTAATTTTGACAAATTCACTTGGCACTCCAAGGGTTAGGAGATTGCAGGTGCACACTATCTAGTCTAGCATATATATTTAGTGTGCACCTGCAATCTCCTCCTCCTGCTTGCTGCACTACAAGTCTCAGCAGGTAGCACCTCATATGTCCAGGGTGTGCAGTTTAGGGCCCCTCCCCCTATGTACTATATATTGTGTATTCATACACACTGGAAGGAACTAGAGACGCCTTCCTCCTTAACTTGCACCCCACCCACCTGTCCCAAATTGATTTTAATTAGGTTGGAGTCCCAACATTCAAGACTGCACACCTCAGTTTGGCACTATGAGGGTAAGTCCTACTATACATATATGCTGAGTGTTAGTCTGTGGGACTGTGTTTGGGGCGCAGGGCTCTTTGGGCTGCTGTTGCTGGGCTGCTCCATGGCATCATATCGTATACTTTCAATCACCCCTTTAGTTTGTTTAATATATATGTAGCACCCTTCACATTTATTATTACTTCTTACCTACTGTAGGTAAGTCCTATCACATATAATTTCCCCTATCCCTTTTACTATCACTTTAATTTCACACTAATGTGATGCCATGGGGTGGTTCTGCTGGGCTGACCTGGGGGGCCCTGTGCCCTGGACCTGTCCCAGAGTAGTGTTAGGGACTTGTCCTATTGAGGTAACCTGGACGCGGTGGACAAGCCGATACTAATGACCATTACTATGCTAATAACCTCAAATGCAATATAGCAAGATATTAAAAGGTCTAGCATATATATTTAGTGTGCACCTGCAATCTCCTCCTCCTGCTTGCTGCACTACAAGTCTCAGCAGGTAGCACCTCATATGTCCAGGGTGTGCAGTTTAGGGCCCCTCCCCCTATGTACTATATATTGTGTATTCATACACACTGGAAGGAACTAGAGACGCCTTCCTCCTTAACTTGCACCCCACCCACCTGTCCCAAATTGATTTTAATTAGGTTGGAGTCCCAACATTCAAGACTGCACACCTCAGCTTGGCACTATGAGGGTAAGTCCTACTATACATATATGCTGAGTGTTAGTCTGTGGGACTGTGTTTGGGGCGCAGGGCTCTTTGGGCTGCTGTTGCTGGGCTGCTCCATGGCATCATATCGTATACTTTCAATCACCCCTTTAGTTTGTTTAATATATATGTAGCACCCTTCACATTTATTATTACTTCTTACCTACTGTAGGTAAGTCCTATCACATATAATTTCCCCTATCCCTTTTACTATCACTTTAATTTCACACTAATGTGATGCCATGGGGTGGTTCTGCTGGGCTGACCTGGGGGGCCCTGTGCCCTGGACCTGTCCCAGAGTAGTGTTAGGGACTTGTCCTATTGAGGTAACCTGGATGCGGTGGACAAGCCCATACTAATGGCCATTACTATGCTAATAACCTCAAATGCAATATAGCAAGATATTAAAAGGTCTAGCATATATATTTAGTGTGCACCTGCAATCTCCTCCTCCTGCTTGCTGCACTACAAGTCTCAGCAGGTAGCACCTCATATGTCCAGGGTGTGCAGTTTAGGGCCCCTCCCCCTATGCACTCCAAGGGTTAACTTGTGCCTCAGTCAAATTAAATTAAACATCTGTGCTCAAACATGGATATCTTTAAACACTGATTTAGTACAGGTTGAGTATCCCTTATCCAAATATCCCTTATCCAAAATTAGTTGGGGGCATGATATGTAAAAAAAGTCACTGCTTCGGCTGCAGCCCATAAAAGCACCATAGGGAAAGAACACCTCCCAATGGGACTGCCTTGGGTCATTGGCAGGTCAGACTTCCAGTAGGAAGTCACTGCCAGCCTCAGTGAAGCTACTGCAGTCTCACGGACTACATCTGGCTCTACAGTGACGTTTTTTCCCTAGGAGTTTACAGTCCTGCAGCCCATAGGTAAAAACTGACCCTGACTGTTAGTGTACCTTGAAGACCGAGTTTGGTAACTCTGTTTTCAATCATACATTTCTACAGCTCTTCTTTATTCACTTGTAATGCTTTCCACATGATAGCTAGTGCGAGCATAACACACATCTCAAGGTTACTGTCATTTAACAGCTACATGTTCACTTTCAGAATGCCTGTAATCATTTAAAATGTGCAGAAAGAGTTCCACCTAGCTGCATTCATCCTGCAGCCACGAGAGAGCATTTCTTAGGGAGTATAGTTTACATTTCTTAAGTCAATGTTAGCTGAATTCACAGCAGTGAGATTCAAGCCTTGAATCATAATAACTGGGAACATTCTCCCCTCCATTGTTGGATAAACATTGTAAAATGTACAAAGAGCAATTCTTTCCTTGAGTCAAGTGCAGTTCCACCGCTGTAGATGTGGATATTTAAAGTTACATTATTTAATACAAGGAAATTCTAGGTATTGTGTAATTTTAAGTATTAATTGGTCTAAGATGTGAACAAATTACACGTCACCTCTAGAAAGGAACTTGAAAATTGATCAATATAGCATCTTGAATTGTACTTAATAGCAACATACATAGACACAGAAGCTCTTTAAACAAAGATAGCATCTAATATATGTCTAGTCATTTTAGGGTGTAGACAGGCAAATTTTAAACAATGTGATCTTATGATACAATAAGAATCTTTCTCATTCGATCGAATATGTTGGGCAAAAATAAAGTATTGGATCAAGATGTTTCCGCTAATAATTGAACTGAATTCTTGTGAGACCACTTAATAAAAATTCAGTTCTCTTTCTCCTGGGTTACATCAAAACTAGAAGAAATTCTATTTATTTGTTACTGCAAATTGTTACATTATGGAAATTGAATGCATTATTTGAAGATTATTACAAAGTTCTTGATGATAAGGTTGCATTTTAGAAGCTGTATATTATGACAAGGGACCAGAACTCACTGACCCTGATTTGTCTAGAATGAAACCCCCAAAGCATTTTGGTCAATAGAATTATTTTAAAAGAATTCCAAGTTGGTGGAATCTTTAGAGATGTGTAAAATGTAGTAGTGGCCCTACTATGCAATGTCCCATCCTGTTGCCAACAGCCTAATGTTGCAGGTGATGGGCTACTTCTATATGCGCATGTGTTGTGGCCATCAGTGCATGGCACAGTGATCTAACTCAGTGGGGTTTAAGTAAGCCATGTCATAATTGCTGTCTACATGATCCCATAACTGCCAATTGGGTCTGTACCACTAACACCATCTGCTGATGATGTAATGATTTATTCATAGACAGCTGTAAGCTCAACTTCCCACTGTTTATTAAATATTAGATCACTGTCCAAATTTCCTTCAGCAATGCAAGTGCTAAAGGGATCGTGACTCCTTACACTGAGCCGATGGTCACACAGACAACTTGCGGAAGGCAAATTCACAAGAAAAAAAGTGTTTAGCACATATTAATGTGCATGAAGGTCAAATACATAGATTTTTAGCAAATAGTATGTGCTGAGCATCAGCTTAGTTTGTGGCTAGCATTGGATCATTTCTGGTTTATTTTAGTTCTGCTATTGTATGAAGGCATGCGGCAACTTCCATATCAGGCTGCATTTATATTTCATTCACATCTCACTTTAAAATTTTCAAAAAATCTACACTTAGAGAATCTTGTATTCGTTTATATTACCCCATAGTGATGTCAGTTTAGAATTACTTAGAGTATGTGCACACGCTTTAATAACCATCTATAAACTGTGTGCAAATGAATCACATCAAAAATATGACAATTATTAAATATTTTCAGCCTTCTATTAAACTAAATTGTTCACTACTTTGCAGTAACAGAATCCAATAACAAATGTATTGTATGATTATGTTATAATCTAAAACAGGGGTCCTCAAACTTTTTGCTCTGGGACCCCATCAGACAATAAAATTAATTTCAGGACCCCAGCAAGTTACTGCAGAAGGTCATCACGTCACATGTGTAGTCAGCAAACAGCACATACATGGAAGCATTGTGGAGGAACAAAATGATGGGAGGAGTCCAAAATGACAGGCAATTCAACAGATTTGTTTCAGACTCCTTGAATCACTGACTGAGATTAGAAAAGTCATCAGCCTGATGGTCAGGAACATGGAGTCGCAACCCCATGCTGAGAAGGTCGGGACCCACTTTGGGGTCAGGACCCACAGTTTGAGAACCACTGAACTAAAATACTCAATCTGTTTAGATTGGTATCCGGATGATAAATGGACAATGTATTGGTCATCATAGCAAATGCATTACGTCGAGGTACAAAAGTGCAACAGATTAAATGCTGACAGTGCTCAAAGTCAACAGGTACAAAAGGTTGACAGGTTGAAAGATCCATATGCAAGAAAGAAGGATGGGGCACATCCTTTTTTAAACGGAACAGTACCCCATTTTTATGTTGTTTACCCCCTTGTTATTAAGATGAAAAATTTGAAATAAAGATTGAATGTTAAAAAAAAAAAAAAAAAATGTAATTTTTATCGATATATATATTTATATACAATAAAATAATGTTAGATTTTCAAATGCATATTATGCCTAATTCATCTGTTTGAATCGTCTGTGACCTATAAATCGTGCATCTCTTGTTACCAAATATGGGTTGTGAATAACCATCATTGGATAGAATGTATTGTTTTCTGTGTCTCTGTTTCTAAATTTACTTGATATCTGTGATATTACGCCTATTGACAATACAGGCATATTTGACCTCTGCAGAAAAAGGGTTACCAAGAAGGTACAGGCGCCTTGCTGGGTATTTTGCAAAGCAACTCAGACTATGGAGGGTACAGTACCTATATATAAAGTAACAGAGAAAAATTGCAATGGTGGAGTGCTACTTAACAATGTAAATGATCACTTGGGTATATTGGATTAGTATATTTTAATTTAGCAATTATAAGAATATATATAAACAAAATAAAATGTTATATAAAATTTTGATGAGTTGCTGAACAAGTCAATTCCCAGGAATTTCTACATACAGTATACAATTTGGATTACTGATATATTCACAATATAAATGCTATTTTTTATGATACATGGTCTTTTTTTTAATTTATTAATAACCACAGCCTTATCAGTGTGATTTACAGGATAATATGTTATCAAATGTATTGTCGTCATTTGAAGCTCGGTTTTTACATTTAAAAACTTAATGAAATACTGTAAGTCTCTAAAAGGGTTGTATACTGAATATATTTTAACTCTCTTTCTTGTATATTGAATCACTTGCCTTCCTGACCCTTGGTTGCACCATCAACACATGTGATTTATTTTCTTTGATATGAGGTTCATTTACTTATGTTGGTTAACTACAATATTAACCCATATAGAATCAACTATCAATTCCCGCTATTCTGTCCTGGTGGGGGCGGTGTGCAGCAGGTCCAGGGTTGTCACATCTTCAACTAGTTTCACCCAAAAGTGGGCTTCCTCAGGGTGACTGTGTACATAGTCATCCTGAGAAAGCCCACTTTTGGGTGAAACTAGTTGAAGACGTGAAAACCCTGGACGGAATAGCGGGAGTCTGCCGGCAGACACTTTTCCACCCACCTGAAGCGAAAAAGTTACTCTGTGAATAACCGAGAAAAGGAGGTTTTGACGAACCCTATTTATTTATCAAAGACAGAAACAGCGCCAAATTGGTACCAAAAGGACAGTGTTAGTCTTTGTGAGTCTACCCCCTCCCCCATACCCCAACCCCACCATGTATGTGTACTGGTACTAGGTGATCTCTCTTACATTAATTTTATATTAATTTGTATATTTAATATTTATTCCTTCTTTTAGGGATATCCACAATCTTTTATGCACACAATTATATACTCTTTATATTTATGTTTACTAAATGCTGATTGAATTCTAAACTCCAATAAATCTTATTCAACAAAAATAAAGACATCAAGTGCTTATTCACAAGCAACATACCTACACCTGAGTGTGTTTAAGTGCAGGGTAACACCATAAGGTGTAAACCCCCACCCACAAATGACAATGGTCCAGTTGCGGAACTTGTGGGTTTTGAGCCCAGGTGCAAACATTTTATTTGTGCCCCCCTCTCCTCCAACCCAAGTTCAATAAGCAAAACGGCAGTGGGTGACAGGGAGAGGGTGACAGGGAGAGGCAGGGGAAGGCATATTGTGACAGGGAAACAGTAGGTGACAGGAAGAGGGTGAAAGGGGCAGCACTGCACCTGCTGCACCAATGGTAGTTCCTCCTCTGCAATGGTCAACAAAGAAATAGTCAACACGTTTTTGGGCCTTTCACATGTTATACCAACATTTGCTTGTTAGATTTACTATCCACATTAACATCTATTATGAATAGGAATTTGCCCGAAGCATGGTGAGTGAAGTGAACCCGAGGGTCTAGATTTGTACTGATGATGGTCACACAACATGAAATATACAATATTTGGCCCAAAAAACAGGTATAAACCATTGTCATGTCAATCTTAACCCTGTTGAACTTCTGCACCTGTTGACCATTTATACCGGTCGTCCTAATGCATGTCAACCATTTGTTGTCAGCTTATTGATTGCTGACGATAACATTGTTGATCTTTTATACCACACTCATCTAGAACATGTGTTATGGTGTGTACACACGGTGAGATTCCCTTGCTATTCGACTTAAGATTCGACTGCTATACAACCTTTGCTATCTATGTACTACTTACATACAATTCATACAATCAGCATTAGATTTGCACTATGTAGTCATTGCTGCCCTGTCTATCTGGGTTTTGATCGGGAGCACAAATAAAAAAAAACCTGTGCGATCTTCATGCGATTTTGACTATATAGTCGAAATCTAATGTCAAATCTCACCGTGTGTACATAGCATTACTGTATGTTATACTACTGTGATACATTGGGAGTATAAAACTCACCAAACTGCATGTGTTCTAGCAATGGTGTAATCTAATACACATGACATTAGAGCTTTTCAACTAGTGTGTCATTTCACTGAATTGTATATGATGCACAGGATTTCATATACTTGTTTTGTGCATAGTCTATCCTGCAAATTCATTTATATCTACAGTACTTTGAACATCATTTTGGATGGAAAACACTTAATTTGTTTGCTAATTCAGGTTGAGTATCCTTAATCCAAAATGCTCCTGGTCATGAGCATTTTGGATAATTTTGGAATATTTTTTGTTATTTATACTCACATGGTCCCCAGGCGTTCCCCCGGCATCCATAGGTGCCGATTCTGTGGGTGCTCAAGGGCCCGAGCACCCACGGACCAGAGTCCCACTGCTGGGTCTCCATATTAACTTGTTAATTTGCGGCTGCATCACCCACATTGCTGGACCCGCCACCTGGGAAACAGTATGCCGGGAAGAGTGTATTCTGTCCGCGGAGTACCTGCACTGTGGGGGTATTTATGTACCTGCACTGTGGGGGCATTTATGTACCTGCACTGTGGGGGCATTTATGTACCTGCACTGTGGGGGCATTTATGTACCTGCACTGTGGGGGCATTTATGTATGTGGAACTCTGTTGCCGTAATTTGTATTTACAAGACAACTGTGCTCCGTAATATAAATTGGTATTATTTTGTGGCCACACCCCTTCCCCACTCCTCTATATTTTTGGCTTGAGCACCCACCAGCAAAAACATAAATCGGCACCTATGCCGGCATCCACTGCGTCCCAATGATGCATTGCGTGTGCGACATCATGACCTACGGTTTGCGGAATATTTCGGTATGAATACTCAACCTGTACAATTTTTTGTATAAGGGAACATATGTGGCAGTTGAATATAGAAATAATAAACCAGGAAGATTACTGTAATAATACTGTAATTAAGGTTCATATAATGTATGTCTTTCAAATGATCATTTATTTTTATTTCACTATCCATATATCAATCATAATACTGTAATTGCCTGCCATGTTAATTGCCTGTCATGTCTGATTTTAGATACCCACTGGCTTGAAAATATTGCCCAAAACAGGTTGGCGATATAACATGACATTGCTATTGTTTTAACCCAGAATATGTTGAGGACTTACTGGTAATGTCTGATTCACAGATGTCTAATATTGCTCTGCCCAAATAAGACAAAAGAAGTTGACTCCACCTCCCCAGCTCTCTCTTAATAGAAGAAACTGTTGCAGTAATGTTTATTCAATAAAGATTGGATGTCAACTGTATTCCTAGATACATAATTTGGGACTTAGCCCAAGATATTGTTTGAACTTTATTATTTTACAACAATGCCTGAACCTACATTTTGTTTCATTTGTATTTGTTTACACACTGCAACTCCCAGTGCTTCTAGTATGTGTGGCACACTGGCATCTAATGAACATCATTTTTTGACAGCTTTATTATTTTTTAACATGACTACACTGATTAGCAACAGTCAATGGGTTGACGCCATATGGTCAAAATGCATTAGGTCGATAGATACAAATAATCAACATAGTCAATATGTCAACAGATACATGTTTGATTGACAGGTACATTAGGTTCACACGTTCAAATGGACAACATGATAATGGATGACACACACATATTGAATTTGTTAAAATAGGTGTGAAAATTGCCAATCAAACCTTTTTTATTCATCCTAATGACCTGTAATGTTCACCTTATATAGAAAATATAATCTTTTTTTACACAACAATTTTCATTTTTATTTATTTAGCAAATGTGAGCGACTGTGGGCATTTTTAGCAGATATTTTGCATATCTACCACAGATCTGTTGGTACTTGAGTAGTTAAGATCCATGTGAGCTATGATTTGGAATAGTAATCTATGACAAATGTAGTGATAGTGGCGATAGTGATAGCCGTGGTAAGCAAAACTGCATACCTAATGGAGTTACATGTGGTTTATTGTTGAAAATGACCCCACAGGAAACAAAAACTTGTGTTTTTTTGTAGACGCTGACCTTTTCACTATGTCAACATTTTTTTTACCTGTTGACCTTTTCAAATGTATACCTTTTACACGTTGTGCTATTAACCTTGGCAATGTTTTGATCCTGTCAACCACTTGCATGTCGAATTATATGGGGTTGAAATTTTAACTGTTGACCTAATTGGGATCCATGTCTGTGCCTCAGTGTTACAGCCCACAGCTCTTCACTGACCCAGTCACAGCAGTGATGCAGCTCACAGCCCTCCCTCCGCTAACAGTCTGACAGTCACTGACACAGCAACAATAGTTCTACTGACACAGTTAAAGTGCTGCATCCCACAGCCCTAAATCTCTGGTGCCTTGTGTGAAATGGTAACCCCAATCATACAGGGAGGGACTTTTATAAAAAAAAAAAAAACAAGCGAAATCCGATAACCAGGAAGGTAAGTAATTAAGTTTTATTTATATAGCGCACTTTCTCCAACAGGACTCAAGGCGCTCTACAGACATCAAAATCAATGAACATAAAATGGAGGGTTTAGGTAGTGCAGCAATAGACAAGTCACACAGACATAAAAAGAAAACATTGAGAGCACATTAAGCATAACGCAGGATTGGTGCAGGTTTTTTGTATAAAAACTTCCAAGGGCTGTGTGTTCCACCCTAACAAGGTACCAGGTGAGGCAGCCATCTTGAGCGCATTGCGCATAATTACACAAAATGGGTGATTTCAGTGTAGAATATGGTCCCAATATGACACCATGGTCCATGTATTTTTCACACCAACCACAAATGTACAAGATGAGGCAGCCATGTTAGGCACACGACGAAGATTACACGGTGGGAGGTGAGCCATACAAGGGCCCAATGCAGATATGGGAAAGCAGATGCTTGTGTAATAGTGTGATATACCCTGCATGGAAACATCCACTTGAAGCACGTCTTGCCCGCAGAGGAACCATCTGAGGCAACCATCTGTGGTATACTGCACAGGTCACCGCTGGCAGGGTGAGCAATTTCCAGAGGTACACATTACAGGAATAGCACATGGTGAGGTAGAAATACGCTGCAGGGGGGATATTTTTTTTTTTTAAAGTACACATTCAAAGCAACTTTGCAGGGGACCAATGAAAGGGGGGAAATATACTGTAGGAATAATTTTCATAGAGTCAGAAATGTCCTGGTCTCATGAGAGCTATACAGGTGGTTGTGAGAAAGTGGGGAGCACATTCGGGTATGCCGAAGTGTTGCTATGTAAGCTGGGCCTGGTGCTTTCCACTAACAGCTCCATGCCCACCATGAGGGATAGGTCTGGGGGCAGTCGTTGGGGTAGCAGGCCTGGTCCAGGTGTCCTCATGGCAAAGGTGAGTTGAGGCCACATGATGTTCCTGAGTATAATGTAGTGCAGTCCTTCTGTAGCAATGTTGGTCCATTGTTTGCCTTCTGGTTACCTTTGGTTTAATACCAGTATAAAGCTGCTATTGATTTAAAGCTGACCCTTTATAACTAGGCCCTTATATACTAGACCCTAGTGTCCTAAAGGACTAGCATCGAAACCTACAGTATACTGAATAAATCAGGCTACCGAGACGTGTTAATCCTGATTAACTAGCCCACCCACCAGCAAAAAGTGCTAATCAAATGTAACAAATGTAAGGTTAGTAACACTATCCAAATATGTCTAAGTTCTTGACATACAGTAGCACAGATATAAATCCACAATAACAGCTTTTTATAGTTTTACAGCAACAGTCCGCAGTAGTATTCTGAATAGGGCACCTAATATAAATCAGTGCGAATAGCTGCGATAGTCCGCAGTAGTATTGTGAATAGGTTACCTAACATAAATAAATTCAAATAGCTGCAATATTCTTCTGTATTCTGCATAGGTTACCTAATGTACAGTAAACTAGTTCAAATAACTGCGATAGTTTGTAATAGTATTCTGAATAGGTTATCAAATATAAATTAGTTCAAATAGCTGCGATGGACTGCAGTAGTATTCTGAATAGGTTACCAAATATAAATCAGTGCAAATAGCTGAAATTGTCTGCAGTAGTATTCCAGGTTACCTAATATAAATCAGTGTAAAAAGCGGCAATAGTCTGCAGTAGTATTTTGAATAGGTTACCTGTTGATGAATTGGAAAGAGGAGTCAATTCACATTCAATATTAAATGAAGTTATATAGTAATAATAATAATAATAATAACTATATAATGCTGCTTTTGAAATCAAAATCCAAACTACTTGGAAATGGCAAATTTGGGTGAGTTCGGTTTTCATAAATCCAAACCTACACATGTCTAGCACAAATAAAGAAATAGGGACAGTAATGAAAAGCAAAACAGTAACTTCTAACATCTATTTCAATCAATGAAATGAAGCACAACAGGAACTTACAAAATATAAGAGCTTTAACAGAAAAACTAATTTCTCTATGATTCTTGTAAAGTAATGCTCAATTAATGGGTCATTATATACAGACATTGCCGTTTTTAAAACATATTTAGTGCAATGCCTGCTGTCTTAGATATGCTTACTTCAGAGGTTTCTGGCTGTTAATGCTAAGCAAGTATTTTAACATTTCCCTTTATAATGTGATCCCAAGGGTCCACTTCCGTTGGAGTCCTTAGAAGATATTTTATTTTATCTCAGCCAAACAAAGATTTTGGCAGCTCGTATTAATTCAAAAATGCTCAGAAAAGAGTTTTCATGCCAGTTTATTTTATACTGTCGGACTATTAATTAAGGATATATCCTAGGTATATACTAGGTGGAAAGTATTAAATGGCAAAATTGTATGGTACTAATTGAGCATAGCTCATTCTATTTAATCCTTTTTTAAGGGGTACACCCGCCCTTTTTTAAGGGGTACAAAATCGCTCAAGGCTACATCTTGATTTTGACTAAATAAATCAATTAGTCAAAATCTCCAAGCCCGAGCCCATATGTACATCCCTTAACATTACTTTCTACCCATCATTACTCTACATTAAAGGTGATAACAACATAAATAGTGGGGCTAATTTTGAGTCCGACACAAAATGTCTGTCACTGCAATACTTCTGCTAATGTGAGTTTCTGCAAACTGTGCTGCTTCAAGCGTGAAGCTGCTCTGTCCACTGTTTTTCCATCCACAGCCACAGCCCCAACTTTCATCATCATTACTTGTACCAGCCCAATAATAGGTGCAAGGGGATGAAGTCAGGAACTCAGTGGTCAAATCCTAACAATACCAGCTGTAGAATCCCAAAGGTCAAAATACAGACACATTTCAATGGTTTGTATAAGGTCTATGTTTAGGGTTAAGATTAGGGATGAGCTTTGGGAAGGGTTAGGATAATATACTCAATTTGGTGAAATGGATCCATTTGAAGCATATAAGGTAGGATGACAATGACTCTCT
Source organism: Crinia signifera (assembly GCF_055691185.1). Classification (NCBI taxonomy): domain Eukaryota; kingdom Metazoa; phylum Chordata; class Amphibia; order Anura; family Myobatrachidae; genus Crinia; species Crinia signifera. The sequence goes on along the minus strand of NC_139225.1, from coordinate 99,883,324 downwards.
CATTTCACTCCCATAAGCCAGAACGACATTGAATCCCATCTGTCGTTTTGTGGTCGATCTGACCGCAAACGGGCCCGGATCACGGATGTCGGCGGGGATCGACAACCGTGATCCCAGATTGTTCAGTGTGATTCTTCTGTGATTAGGAGCAAGAGAACCAGTGGCGTAACTATATAATTTGCGCCCCCCCGCCAAAAAATTTTCGGCGCCCCCGCCTCCATACCTGACAGAGCCGCATCTGCGGTCACTGTCCCGTCCAGTCTCCCGCTGCTCCAGTCTCCGCTGCGCTGCTGCCCGGCCGCATCTGTCTGTGGTCACTGTCCCGTCACTCGCTCCCGGCGCCGGCTCCTGCTGATAATGAAAAGTGACTCTTAGAAAATGGCTGCCAAAACTGTCTGCAATACGGGGGCAGCCATTTTCTAAGTGTCACTTTTCATTATCAGCAGGAGCCGGCGCCGGGAGCGAGTGACGGGACAGTGACCGAAGATGCGGCCGGGCAGCAGCGCAGCGGGTAACTATAGCACCGCAGCCCCCCCGGCGCCCATAGTTACTCTGCGCCTCCCCGCCACGGCGGGGGCTGCAGTGGCTTAGTTACGCCAGTGAAGAGAACATATCAGGGACATTCCTACGTCACCCGCAACTGACCTTTCCAACAAATACAATTTGCTTTGTCTAGCCACTACGGCTAACCATCAAAGTCGTCTGACTTCAATTTAAAGACAAGAACAGACATTTCTCACAGGCACAGGTAACGGGCAGGTGCTAGACTCTTCTTAAAACAGTAAATGTTGTCCTTACTATTCTTAAACAATATTTGTTTAACTTTCCCAATAACAGGTAACAGTTATTAAAATGTTTGGTCTTGTAGGTCACAGCCAGCTTCATCATATATGGAAAAGTACAGAACATCTAATGTTAGTTCTGGCCTAAAATAACCTAAGGTGGCTATGATCCACTGAATCATCTACAGTATTCCTTTGTTTTAGCATATCTTACTGGCTTCCCAGCCTTGTAAGATAATACATTTGCTGTCCAAATAAGGAGCTACAGTATTGCCTCTGATAACTTTCACTTGATGGGTTTCTGGACTCCCTTAGATCTAATAAATGCTGCAAGCTTACAGACACCTCCAACCAATGTATGACATGGATTCTACACCTCAACGAGCTTCGATTGAAAGGCATCCACAATAAAAGTACCAATGATAATATATGTAAATAAACCAGACCAATTAATTGTAACCATACTCAAAATTATTGTTAAAGACAGTTAACCACACTAAATGATCGCTTTGGGCCAGATGTATCAAGCTTCACAAAGTAATAAAATGGAGATTGATAAACAGACAATCAGCTCCTAGCTAACATGTTGCAGACTGAGTTTGAAAAATGACAATTGGTACTGATTGGCTGGATGTTTATTACTCTCCACTTTACGACTTTTTGAAGCTTGATACATCTGACCCTAAATGTGGTACATAGATTTGGTCATGTTATACTATAGGGGGTATGCAATCTGCTGCCGCTATTTCCGACATGGGAAATAGTGGCGGCTCCCTATTCAATGCTGTCATTAGCAACAGCATTGATGCGGGATCACGGCAGAATGGGCCCGACTTCAGAAGCTGCCGTTCTGCCGATAACGGCCGTGGATTGTCGTTATCCGGGCCGCAGATCGACAATCCATGGCCGTTTTCACGGCCATGCCCCCTTTGCGCCCATCCGCAGGCGGGACTTTGAATCCCATCTGTCGTTTTGTGGTCGATCTGACCGCAAACGGGCCCGGATCACGGATGTCGGCGGGGATCGACAACCGTGATCCCAGATTGAATATCCCCCTATATATTAAAAGGCTAATGTTATGCCTCATTTTTATAGTGAATTCAAGTGTTTATTTCACCCCTGTGATGCGCTCAACAGAGCAATTCAACTGTTGCTCTGTTCAGGCATTTACAGCCACCGGCACTGATATTACTATTATGCTGTACCGTGATTTTGACTGGATGGTAACCATTTTATATAGAAATAGGAATTTTTCCTCATGCTATCAATGTGTTTGGATTATTAGATAGTGTCTATGTATACAGTCAAAAAGTCGATATGAAGAAGATAGATACATTAAAGGTTGACACTTTTTCATGCCAAACTTTGGACTCTATCGACCTATAGCATGTCAACTTTTGTACCCTTTTCATATTAACCTTTTGGGGTAGACCTATCAACTGTCTATCTATACACTATAGATGTATCAACCAGAACCAGTGATCAATATTACAATAATGAAATATAAGAAATGTGTAACAAGTCTGTTGTTACCCAGTTTGTTCTATCACTGTCTACAATTGTGAAGTGCAACAGAATCTGCTGCGCTATAAAAGAAACTGTAAATAAATAAATAATAATTTATCACTTTTTTATACATATATCTGAGTCACAGAAACTAACCATAACAAAGCTATAATATACAGTATATCTTCATTGTAGTGGCACATTTAGCGTTTGATTGGCATGTACTCTAACAGTATGCAGGGAAACATTGCACCTTAAAAAGCATACTTGCAGCCACAATTTAATATACTATTTGGTACTGCTTTCCTAGCACGGCGCCCACGATCTAGATTGTATGTGTGGGGCTGATATCTCAAGCATCTCATGCATCTTATGTGTTTGTGCGGCATAAGATGCATGAGATGATGCAATCGACGCGATCAACGAGATTGACAAGATTTTTACATTGCAAGCATCTCATGCATCTTATGTGTTTGTGCGGCATAAGATGCATGAGATGATGCATGAGATGATGCAATCGACGCAATCTACGAGATTTTTACATTGGAATCAATGTAAAAAGGCCCCAAAACCCCAATTTTAATTGCTAACCCCCCTCATGGATGAAATGGCCCCCTCATTGTTAACGCCACCCCACTATTGATGCCAACCCGAAGCGTGGCGAGCGCAGCGAGCCCTCGAGGGGCGGCGGTACGCGTCCTAACACCTTTTCCTACCCCCACTATCCACGTCGGCGTGGAGTTGATTTTATATAGTGTGGTGAGCGCAGCGAGCCACCGAGCCCGAAGCATGGCGAGGGGATGCGGAATACATGTAAAGTGGTTTGCGTGCGCTCGCCACGCTTCGGGCTCAGTGGCTCGCTGCGCTCGCCACACTATATAAAATCAGCTCCACGCCGACGTGGATAGTAGGGGTATGAAAAGGTCGGAGGACGCGTACCGCTGCCCCTCGCGGGCTCGCTGCGCTCGCCACACTTCGGGTTGGCATTGATAGTGCTGGTGGCGTTAACAATGGTTATTGGGGGCTCACGATTTTTTATCTCATGGATCTCATGGATCTCATGCATCTTATGGATGCATAAGATCCATGAGATTACAAAATCGGGTCCATCGCGTTGATTGTATGCCTTAAGTACCTTAAACTTAAGGCATACAATCAATGAGACGGGCGCCGTGCTAGGAAAGCAGTACCTACTATTCTGTTATGCAAAAGAAAATATTATTATTAATCTTATTAATATATTTTACTAATATGGTTCCACAAGGTGTTCAAAGTACTGCACAGTGTTAAATGTGCTGAGTAGATAGTTATGAGTGCTCGCAGGCTTGTATGAGGTAGATAGTCTTTAGGGCTTGTTTAAATATATGTAGGCTGGCAGAAAGCTTTATAGAGTTCTAGAGGCGCAGCACAGGAGAAGTCTTAGATGTGGTAGTATGAGGTAGTGATCAGAGGAAAGGTGTTGGCTGTGGCCAGTGGGGGACTATCCACATGTAGAGATGTAGGAGGATGTACGTCAATTTAAGTTTTTAGAAGTTACCATGATGAATTTAACATGACTTGGAGGCGGGGAGCCATACTGTAGATGTAGAGTGGGAGGCCAATACAGAGCTGCAAGGGAAGTTCATGAGAAGCAGCATTTATGATAGATTGCAGTTACAAGAAATGAGTGAAGGAAAGATTAGAGAGGAAGAGATTGCAGTAGTCTATGTAGTAAATAACAAGTGCATGGATGAGAATTTATTGAAGAAATGTCTGATTATAGAGATATTGTGAAGGGGAGTATGGTAAGATTTGAGAGACAAAGATGACATCGAGACAGTGCGCTTAAGGGTCACAAAACTATGTTTGAAATCGGGCTAAGCTATAGGCACTCACCAGGGGGAAACCAGCAACAGCAACCAGCAACACATGTTACATTTGCCTCACCTGCAGTGCACATGGTTTTGACTGAAAGATTTAGCATTTGTTATCAACTCTAAATCAGGCCCATTGTATAGTGTGAAAAATTGGATGGCATTTGATATTTCAACTTTTATTCGTTTTTAGAATAAATATTTTTTAGGATGCTTTTTTCCTAATGGCTTTAGCTTTAGATTTTTCTTTTGCAAAAAACTCTGAATCAGGCCCAATATACAATATAATTGCCATAAACAAAACAACACTATTTAACACACAAGTAATTCTAAACTGATATGCTCTTACAGTATATATGTATGTAGTTTGACCAGCCCAGAAATGTGCTATTAGCAGATAAAACACAGGGATTCATTCATCCAAAACCATATATTCCCTCAACACAACTGTAGTGTTCATGATTAAAAAACAGTAAGAGAAAAAGTACAAAATACATAGTATTGAAATCATAGAAGCTGATCCACCTGTCAAAAATGGTAAAATGTCACAGTTATCATTTAAACCATGGGGAATTTGTATCCAACGTGTTTTTTGTTTAGCTAGTTGTTTTTTTAAGATTGCCATTTCTTTCATCAGATGATAAAATGTTGGAGATAGGTGGTCTGCTTGTAAGAACTGAACAAATGTTTTTTTCTAAATTATTGCAATTAATAGACCACAGTAAAATGGTGTGTAGTATATACCATGTTGAAACATTGTCAGGCTACAAAAATATGGCACCCATGATTAAATATATTGCTTTTTTTTCCCCTGGGTGAATGCCTTCTGATTGTGCCAATTGGTTTTTAGAGGTCATGTAACTGTATCTTAATTATAGGTTGTTAGAGGTCATGTGACTGTATCTTGATTGATTGTATTGTACATGTGGTTATATTAACACTGCCAGAGATATAAACGTGGGGACATCCTTGACTAGCACAGGCAGCATAGATCCATTTCTGCACATGTGCTGTATGTGTTCTTATCCATGATCAGGGATTCTTCCTACATAACAGGGATTCCATTTTTTTGCCAACAAAAACAGCCATCTAGACTGATTTTTGACTGATGTTTATTATCAGGCAATGCAATTATTACTGGTTTTTATAGGCCGAAATGTATCTGAGACACACAAAGTGGGAGAAATATGGGAACATTTATATGGAAATCCATTTTAGTCCCAATAGGTTTGTTCTCCTGTTCTAAAAGGACTATTTAATTCTGTCTAAAATGCTAACGTCAAAGCCTTGCCTCAGACGGAACTTATTTCCATATGTGATAATGGTGAATTACTCATTGTAAATTCTAATAAAAACCATTCAGTTCTCTGTAAACTGTCCCTACTACAAGTGGTCTCAGTGGATATTTGTAAGCCCGGAGGAGACTGATATGCTTGGCTTTCCCTCTTTATCAGCTGCAAGCATCTGCCATGGTTTGTAGGATGAGATATCTATTAGGACCTGTATTTGTCATTTTATCTCTCTCCCTGTGGGCTTATAGATCACGTTGCATCAGGTATTGTTAAACCTTAGGGAAAATCCTGTTGCCAGTTGCCACATGTCCTTGAAGCAGCCCGCAATAAAACTACAGTTTACAGCTAACAATCAACACCATTGTGTTTTAACATGGTATTAACCCTATTTTCTATATTTACTGTACAATAAAACAACAATTAATTTTTTTCTTTAAGAAAACACATATGTGAGCTGGTTCTCCTTATTGGAGAAAATGAAGGCTTGTCACTGGGATGATTATTTGTACCTGTTTTGCTGTAACTACAGCAGGCTTCACACTTGTACAATACAGTGAGTTGGGATAATGAGGTGCATTATGACATTTCCTGGAAGACTCTAGAGAACCAAATGTGCCATTTAAATGTACTCCATTTGTATTGTTTGGTATATTCAAAGCACGCTCAACAATATCAAAATATTAATATATTTCTCATGCTTTTATGTATAGGATACACACAAATTTACAGTGATGGTGACAACAGCCTCCAACAGTTCTCTTTCTTTTGTAAATGCATATGTGGCATTAATACTGTAATGCAGCTGGGTCTACAGTATGTTACGATATGGGTAAAGCCAAGTGCTGGTATTATTCTTTTCTGTTTTTGTTTATAAAATGTGCCTGGCATTGTCATGGTTGCTGTCAATCCAAAATATATAAGGTAATTTTGGGTGTGGATCACAAACCAGCAAATGTCTAGGTGTTAAGGAGGTCATCCACTAGTGCGAGGTATCCCATGTGACACCTCGTATGCAATACCTCACTATCGAACCTGGCAGCTCCCAGGGGACAGGAACGCATAAGATACATTGCATGTGGTCCTTTTGCATACAATGTATCTCATGAGATCCTAGTAGGGGCTATGGGCTGCGACAAATATTTATGGCAGCCTGTAGGATCTGCAACTGCTATGCGAGATGCACGGGAATGCACCTCACTTTGCAATTGCAGATAAATGACATGCAATGTGTCACTTTTTATGTGATCCGTGACAGCAATGCATCAGAATCGCATCAAAAGTGGCCATATTGCACAAGTGGATAGAGGACTTTAGCTTTTGTATTTGGGAGGTTAGTCAACTTGAACTGCAATTTAATGGTGCCTGAAGCATATTTTATAGTCTACTGCAGTGGTTCCCAAACTGTGTGCCGTGGCACCCTGGGGTGCCTTGGGGGACTTGCAGGGGTGCCCTGGGTTGATGGTCCAGGACCAATTCAAGTTATTTATATCCAATATAATAGTCAAATTATGGACAAACAGAAGTACATTTTGTCCATTACAACATAACTGATCCTAAGGATGAGATACAAACACAATTTATTCAATTTAATATTTGTTTCTGACTTTCTCAATGAGAAACCTTTAGCCTAGGGGTGCCGCGAAAAAAATTCTGATGCTTCAGGGTGCCGTGAGTCAAAAAAGTTTGGGAACCCCTGGTCTACTGTGTTTATTGTGTACTTTTAGAAACTAAAGAACCCTTGATGCAAGGCTGTAAGCTTAATTAAAATATGAACAAATTATTAATTCTTCTGTTTACTAGTTAACTACAGATATACAAAGAGTTGTAGTGATGGAGACAACCACTGACAAAAAAAATAATTTTCTGATTGATACCAATACATATGTATATCCAGAAGACCTAAACTCTAAGAATTTTGGAATGGTATTGCTTAGGTACATTGTTACATTGGCTAGAAATAATAACTAACTATTGCTTTTCCAAATTTTAGCTTTGTAAAAATACACAATTACAGAATCAGGTAGTTTCACACTTTCCTTGTAAAAAGTGGATTGAGAAATAGTAAAAAATTCAATGGAATTGTAACTTTAAATATTATTTTCAAAAAGAGAAACAATAACAATAACAACATAATTACACAATGACTTTTTTTAAACAAATTTCTTTGTTTCAGTGGTAAATAAAAATGTAGAAATATGACAAGAATTACATTGGGGTGATCTGATTTCACCAATTATCACACACATCCAACACAAGAGCCTTAATTAATTATCCTCAACATTATACATCTACTAACCCTTTAACTGTCCTGTTCTTCCTGTTCAATTTTTTTCAGTAGTGCTATTGGATTGCCCGTTGTGGAATTGGCATCTTATCATCCTCTTATGGGTGCTGTTAATCCCTTTTATCACTGTGGTGGTGTTGTTACAGGTTGAGTAACCCTTATCCAAATTATTCCGAAAACCATACATTCCAGAAAGTGATTTTTTTTTTTTTGCTAGAAGCACAAAATATATTTGTGTGTATTTCATGTGTTTGATGTTGTTAAACAACAAAAATGCAAGATACCTCATTGAAATATAAAAGAATTCTGAAATACAGAATAATCCGTTATCCAAAATTCTTCTGGTCCCGAGCATTTTGGATAAGGGATACTCAACCTGTATAAGGAAAACACTATGGGAAGTTTTTGTATGACGTGTCAATGAAAGCCATCTTGTGCCAATTCAATTTATTTCTAGGCAAATTTAAGGGAATTAAGTAAAAGATGGTCATTAACATTGCAGGTGTTTATTGTGTCTGAGTAAAACCAGAAGGTTATACCAAATAAAGAATTGTTCCTCCTATCTCTTTGGGTCATTACTGTTGATTAGTTTTCTGTAGCTCTCTGTATTATTCATCAACTGTCTAAGGAGTACATAGCCTGAGAACATTATATTACAGGGTACTGTAACTTGTTTCACGGCATGATATGATTGGCTCACTACTAGGTTCTTTACTCCAAGTATATTATACTGCCTATTCTGTGCTTCATTGAAAACTGAAGCTTAAAGATGAATTTAGACAATTGTAAAATCGAACATATTCTCCCAGGGAAAAGAATCCAGCTGAGTTCTTTTACAATACACCCTTTGGTTGTATTCACTTAGAGGCACTGGTTTTAATTGGAAGACAATTGTCTGTCTGTTCTTGCTTCTGGAAGGCAGGTGTTACTGTATCACTGTCTTAGAGAACTCAGTGATTCTCGTCTCTGAGGGATTCCATTCTCAACATTTCAAATACAGATGAAAGCATCATGTGCATTCCTGGCGGAACACATCATAGGCTGCTTAATGTGCACTGTGCATCCTCTGCACGTCAACTGAATTCTTTAAATCTGCCTTACACGGCTGATGTCTATGTTTCATAGCTGTGGTGGCACAAAAAGTATAATTCGTGGCTTTACCGACACATAAGAATATCGTAATGTGACATTAATTATAACCCACCATGAATGAATGTACGTGCAAACAATAAGCTTAAAACAATCATCAAGTTGTCAGTAGAGACATAATAATTGGCAACAGTTAAAATTAAATTATAATTTACGATAACTTGATCTTTTGAAATTCTTGCTAATGCTGTGTACACATGGTGAGATTTGTTAGATAATATTTATAAGTAAATTGATGGACAATAAGTCAGTTGCGAAGTTTATGTAATGCTACACCAACCGTTACTCTTTATTCCTAGCTACGGGCGTAACAATGCATAGCGCCACGTAGCGTACCTTATCAGCGTTCATGACGCTTTCATTATACCTTTATGACTGTATATGGTTAACAGCAATTTTACACGCTTGAACCTTAATATATATTATCAGGGAGTGTCCCTGATGCTCCGTCAGCTTAAAGAACTGATTTAGCTGAGACAGATGGATAAGTTTAGATTAAAGATCCAAACCAATAACCATATGTATTTAGTCCATAGCGGATACAAAGGGGTAATCATGCTACACAACAGTAACACAATATGAATCAATGATTATGGGGAAACCACTACACCAATACAAATGTAACAGTTACCATCATACATTTGCAGCGTATCCTGGGCCAGGAGTCTATCGTCAAGATTGCTCACAGCATAGAGAGCGCCCGATCCAGAATTCAGTAATTTAAAGGGTAAAACAATAAGATCCATCAGGTCTTCCAATTTCCAATGGTTGAGGAGGGGGGGGGGGTGTCAGCTTTCACTTTTTCTGATTAGTCCAGGTGCTCAGTTATGTCTTTGCTCCAGGCTCGTCACCTTGCTTTGGGGGTCCCACGAGGAGCTGATTCAAACTGACTATTATATGCCCCCTTTCCACGTGGCCATACTTTCATTATTATTACTATGGTTGATAACCTGCAAATAACACATACAGTACTACTATTTCCCTTCAATCACCGGAAGGCTGCGTATGCAACGCCAAACAAGTGCCAAACACGAGGGAAAGAAAATATGTTTTCACCTTAAACTATGTATAGTGCATTTTAAGATAAATGATTATATTTGATTATTATGAGAGTATAAGACTATGTGTAACATTATAACTGCCACTAACAAGCGCATATTTACTTGCTGCCTCTGTACGCACTTTATGTAAATACACAAACGCAAATGGCGGCCATGATACTCTAAGGTGTGTGTAGATACAATTCAACTTCAACAGTTTTTGTGTTTGATTTTGACTATATAGCTAAAAATCTAATAAAAATTGAATCGAAATCGAATGGACATTGAACGGTTTTCAGCCTCATTCAGTCCCGATGTGCGCTCCTGTTTAGTGTAAATCCAACAGTAAAACAGACTGTGAAGGCTAGACTATATAGTACAGATCTGTACTATATAGTCCAAATCAAATGCGTTTTGCATACTGTTTGATTCAATCCCAATTGGATCCCAATCAAATTGCAAGCAAAATTGCACCCTGTGTACACACCTTAAGTCTTGAGAAAAAAGGAAAACATGTTAAACATTGTAATAACAATAAGTTACAATTATAAATCCTGCACCCGGTATTTTGGACCAGGCTAGCAACCTGGCTTGCTAGTGTGAAAGGGATATTATTTCACTTGCGATTCTGTTAGATAACCTGCAAAACATAGATTGTAAGCTTGCGAGCAGGGCCCTCCTACCTCTATGTCGGTTTGTTTCTACACAGTTTGTTTTATCACTGTTGTTTCCAATTGTAAACTCAATATGCTGCGCTATATAAGGACAGGTAAATATATAAATAAATAATCTCCAGCACTTGCTGCACTGCCTTTATCATTACTGCAACAATGTTGTATAGGACAGGCAATAATTTAGGACATTGTCCACGTAATTGCATAGGTTTGCACAGCAGCCAAGTTGGGCGTACCTCTATTAAACTTCCTCCCTTTGTCGAGTTCCCTTGCTCTGTGACATAGACTACTCACCTAGGCCACCCTAGAAGAGAGGGGGATTAGTCCATAATGCAGTGGAGGAAGCAAATCCAATATGGATATGTGAAAGTTGAAGAAAATGATCATGATACCCAGGCAGAATGTCATTGATCCCAGATTCTTACTTCCCAAATGGTTATTGAGAACTTACCTTTTCTTTGTATTCTTGTATGTTCAGATATGTGTAGAAGCAGGTACGAGGTTTTATTTTTATACTTGGAGGATTTCTGCTTCTCATGGACAGGCCATTTTTGCATTTCCTTTATCTGGCTGAGGTTATGGTGCAGATTAATATGTGGGATAAGCCTTTGTTTGGGATACTCATGTTCAATCTTGTGTATCTTCTGACTATCCCCAACCTCAAAAGGCAGAGGAACTAGTATGATTACATTAACACTTTTCTTTATTTCTGATAGAGCATGTTGCTCGAGCCCATCTCTTTTTGAGAATATCTGCGTTTATTTGAATATATACTTAGACCTTCTCATTTATATAATCCTACAAAGTGTGTGTCCTTGCTTACCAGCTTTACCTAGTAAGAGCTCCCATTTCAACCAGTGATGCCTCCTCTGCTGGCCACTGTGGCCAAACCACATTGCCACCATACTGTTATTTACAACCTGTGGAGTAAAAGTTTAATGGTTAATAATAACCAATAGAGCAACTTGACAGGAAACCCACATTCACATCGACAGGTCGGTCAATTAACACTTACCAACCGGCCACTCAATATATTGGTCTTCACATCCCAGCTGGGCGGACAATTTAACCAGATGTGATGTCAGTCCATGCAGCAAGTGTTGACGGATGGCCCATACACACAGCCAGATGCACGGATATATATTTCCAGATTAAATATCGGGCATCAGCTATGGTGCATGCTCATAACAATGTCTGTGAACATCTGATATATTGCCCAATGTGTACCCAGCTTAAAACAGTGCTTCTTGCATAAGATGAGCAAGAGGACAACATGTTTCCAAGCTGTCTGAGAGACCACAGAGTACCAGTATTACCATATTTTACTTCTACAATACTGTACAAACATTCTACCACCTATAAGTCACATTTTATGCAGTTCTCCAAATGATGTCTATTTATCAACTTACATTAATATATTCTGATGAACTACAATTTGTTGGGTACTCTTTACCTAGAACGGCGCCCTTCGTGACCATTGCGACCATCGAATGCACTAAAAAACGGGTGCGATGCGATGCCCGCGATGGCCGCGATTTCCCATAGGGATCAATGTTAAAAGTGAGATTGGACGCGATTTTAGTGTTCAATGCCTCAATGCCCGCAATTTTTACATAGGAAACAATGTTAAATGGGCCACAGAGCCCAAATAGTCACCGTGAAGTCTGAAATGGCCCCCACAATTGTTAACGCCACCCCACGATCAACGTCAACCCGAAGCGTGGCGAGCGCAGCGAGCCCGCGAGGGGCGGCGGCACGCGTCCTCCGACCTTTTCATACCCCCACTATCCACGTCGGCGTGGAGTTGAGAATAGAATAGTGTGGCGAGCGCAGCGAGCCACCGAGCCCGAAGCGTGGCGAGCGGACGCGGATACCTTCACAGTTATACGCGTCCCCTCGCGGGCTTCCCAGGTGTCCATGGCGACCTGTGAAGGTATCCGCTGCGCTCGCCACGCTTCGGGCTCGGTGGCTCGCTGCGCTCGCCACACTATTCTATTCTCAACTCCACGCCGACGTGGATAGTAGGGGTATGAAAAGGTCGGAGGACGCGTACCGCCGCCCCTCGCGGGCTCGCTGCGCTCGCCACGCTTCGGGTTGACGTTGATCGTGGGGTGGCGTTAACAATTGTGGGGGCCATTTCACAGTTCAAGGGCACTATTAGGGCTCTGTGGCCCTTTTAACATTGTTTCCTATGGCCAAATCGCGGGCATTGAGGCATTTAACAGTAAAATCGCGTCCAATCACAGTTTTAACATTGATCCCTATGGGAAAATCGCGGGCATCGCGGGCATCGCGTCACACCCGTTTTTTATGTACTTGCGATGCCTGCGATGCCCGCGATTTTTTACCCCCGATGCCCGCGATGCCAATCGCGGGCGCCGTTCTAGGTAAAGAGTACCATTTGTTGTTATCTTTCATGCACTCCTCTAGTATTACTTTTGCAGTTTCATATTGGTACTGTATCGTATATGCACATATAGGCCCTTATTCAGATCTGATTGCAGTAGAAATTTGTTCTCAAAATGGGCAAAACCATGTGCACTGCAGGTGGGGCAGATGTAACATCTATAGAGAGAGTTAGATTTGTGTGAGTTAGTTTGTTTCTGTGCAGGGTAAATACTGGCTGCATTATTTTTACGCTGCAATTTAGATTTCAGTTTCAACACACCCCACCCAAATTTAACTCTCTCTGCACATATTACATCTGCCCCACCTGCAGTGCACATGGTTTTGCCCATTTTGAGAACAAATTTGCACTGGGATCAGATCAGAATAAGGGCCATAATGTGATTATCAGCTGTGCTGTCACAACTTGCAGATTTTGATCTTTCTGTATATAATCATCTGGGAATCGAGAAAGCCTAATCTCTATGTATACTTCTTTATGAGCAACATGGTCACCTTAATCTTCCATGTCTGGTTATACTGGATTGTCAGCCTGATCACTGTGACATTTATTAGAATGCTATTAATAGACATTTTTTTAAGCTTATGACTTTACTGTTGTTCTGGGACCATAACCTGTTAGAAACAGATAACACACAGCAGAAGACTGCCCAGGCTGTGTTGAAGTTAAAGTTTTATTTTTTATTTTTTAAGGAGCATACAGTAAGGTTGATATTTTACCTTATTAAAATATCTAGTCAGTTTTGCGACTATTATTCTATGTCAACACAGTATATATGCTATAATGATATAAAGTAAAAATGTTAGTCATCTGTTTTATGTTGGGATGAAAACTGAGTTATTTTACACAAATGCATGAAGCTTGTCCAGTAAAATTGAAAGTACATTTGTAGTGAAAAGTGCATTTTTCATTTTCATTTGTCTCATAATACATGGAAACTAGTCTTCACAAGGCCACAGGTCTACCTATAATGTATGGCTATAATACTTTATCATACAACTGTATAAATAAAAAGTCAGAGGCAAAATAAGAATTATGAGAGCGGTGTTTCCAAATGCAGTTCAAAATCTCCTACTTTGCGGAACATTGGAGAAAGAACTGGAGTCTGGGGGAGTGTTATGGAGCCCACACACGCACCGATGCCGGCGTGCGTTGTGGGCTTAACTAGCACACATAGCATCGCATCGTATGCCTTGTGCATACGATGTGCATGCGATGCGATGCTATGCTAGAAAAAGCTAGTACAAAAAGTATGTGCAGCACATACTTTTTGTACTGTACGATGAGGTACCGCGGGAGCGTGCACCCCATCGTACAGCATCGCACCGCCGGCAACGGTGCGTGTGTGGGCTCCTTTAGGAGAACCTAAAAATGTTCCTGGACAAACACATGTGTCTTTTTATACACTGGATACTGTAATATTGTACGACTACTGTATAAATATAAAACACTATAGATGGTCTACAGCAGTGGTAGCCAACTCCAGTCCTCGAGATCTACCAACAGTTCACATTTTCTAGATCACCTAGCTGGGGCACAGGTGCACTCATTACTGACTGAAATTATAAATGATCCACAGGTGGAGCTAATTACTTCACTTGTGATTCTGTGAGGAGACCTGGAAAATGTTAACTGTTGGTAGCTATAGAGGACTGGAGCTGGCTATCCCTGGTCTACAACATAGACTGTATCAAACATTTAATTAATATAAATATGTGATCATTAAGGGGTTAAACATACTGAATACAGTGCATCCAGTGCAAGTATTCACAGTGCTTCACTTTGTCCACATTTTGTTATTTTACAGCCTTATTCCAAAATGGAATACTGTAAATACACATACATCATAGAATGAATCTTGCTCAATCTAAGCACATATTCACCCAAATCATTATAAGGCTTCTGTCTCTTCTATCTGGTAGCTACTATCTGGTCCAGCGCACTGTGTAAGGATTGAGATACACACACACACACACACACACACACACACAGAGCTACCACTGGACATTTGCAGCAGCTCTTCTCTGTCCCTTAAATGTTATGATGTGGTGGCAGCTCATATAATATACCATTGCTATTGTTGTCATAATTTGAGCCACTTGCCAAAAGGATGGTGGTTTCCAGGCAACGAGAAACCCCACTGTGTGATCCATATATATACACATTGCTTGATCCACATACACATTGCTTGATTCACATACACATTGCTTGATCCACATACACATGTGGATTATTGATGTCATCAACAATAAAAACAAGAAGTGACTTTGTCCCAGTATGGGAC
The DNA here is from genome assembly GCF_055691185.1 of Crinia signifera. Taxonomy (NCBI): domain Eukaryota; kingdom Metazoa; phylum Chordata; class Amphibia; order Anura; family Myobatrachidae; genus Crinia; species Crinia signifera. The sequence continues at coordinate 99,868,053 of NC_139225.1, read as the reverse complement.
GCTGTCGGTTTAAGAAGTGCAGTCTTGCCGGGGTTAACAATATTACAAACAAGTAATAGTTGAATAGTATACTGTATTTATTTAAAAAGGCAACCTTTGTTACACAATATAATGTGAAAGCCATGGAAATAAAGAAAATAGTGAAGGGTAACATGTACTTGTTGAAATCGGATGAGATCCTCAATAAAGAGATAGATTTTAATAATGCAGTTGTATTCAGAAAATCTCGGAACCTAAAAACAAAATTGGCACCTAGTTTTTACAAGAAAAAAGGGAAAGATAAAATCAGTAATCCCACATGGTTGCCATCCCCACCTGAAGGTTACCACACATGCGGGGGAGGGGGTATAGGGGGATCATGTGCATCATGTATGTATATCGAGAGAAAAACAACTACCTTCACTTCATATGTGTCAGGCGAAACCTTTCCCATCAAAGGTTTCCTAAACTGTATATTATATACATTCTTACGTGTGGATGCGGCCTACAATATGTGGGTCGCACCATTCGGAATCTACATGTTCGTTACATGGAGCACAAGCAAAATATTGTGAAATTGAGTAAAAACAACAGCCTTTGCAGACACATGGCTGGCTGCCAACGAGGAGATCCAAAAGGGATCAAGATGTTCGCAATAGAACATATTCAGAGCACCCCCCGGGGAGGAGACAGATATGTCCAGTTGTGCAGGCGCGAAGCATACTGGATATTCTGCCTAAGAACTCTTAGCCCCCTGGGTTTAAACGACAGCATCGAACTAAATAACATCTAAATCCTAACTATGTCTGGCATGTTTGTGTAAAAAACGAATCTTGGTCCCATGTTATGTGTATTTACATTGATGTGATGAATGGCTTAAGATGGGTATAGGGGGAGGGCTTACTGGCCGTTCACTTCTCCCAGTTATGATAGTTCGTGGCATCCAATGCTTTATTTACAATTTATTTAGTCCATGTTGATAAGTCTCCAAAAATGAGATGTCATATATGTATGTATAGGTATTACCTTATCTATGTATTATGGGGCCCTATCAGTGCTCCCTCTCATCTCTCACTTTGTTTTTCTTGTATAAAGTTAATTATATTATGAATATGTATATGGGAAAAATATAGAATTTGAAAAGGAGGCATTATATATGTATCCATATTCCCTTAAAAATATGAATAGCAATTTATTGATATATTTTATATTGATTTATTTTTGTTTTAATTATTATACTATATGTATATGAAGACTGCGCTTCTTAAAGCGACAGCGTCCCATATTGGGACAAAGTCACTTCTTGTTTTTTTCCTAATAATTTGAAAGAGGCAACACATCCTCTTCTAAAAAGCAGCAGCAGGCTTGCCTGGTATATTGGGTCTAATTGGGATCCAAATCACCAGGTGGAATACCCCCAGCGCTCCTAGGTGCCCTCAGGGACACTCCTTCTTCCTATTCATCAACAATAAAATGCAACAAAATAATAAACCAGATACCAGATACCCAGCAGTAATTACTTCAGAAATGAACAAGGACTGAGATGCACCAACATCCTGCCACTTACAGTGCCAATATTAATCATATATGTACTTAATGTTATACAGTATGTCAGGCATTCACAACCACGGTCCTCCAGGCACACTAACAGCGCAGGTTTTAGTGATATCCAGGCTTGAGCACAGGTGACTTAATTAGTAGCTAAGGAATTCTGATTAATCCATCTGTGCTGAAGCCTGGATATCACTAAATCCTGCACTGTTGGTGTGCCTTGAGGACCGTGGTTGGGAATGCCTGCCATATGTGAATAGTATTGCAAATGGCAGCTCTCCCTATAAAATCTGGCCTTTGTCATGGATGCCTGTCCCTGGACTTCTGGGGCTATGATCCAGGAATAAGTCTGTGCATGAGCAGAAGGATGCAGAGACTGGGAGGGAAACGGAAGGAGGGCCAAGGTGAATCAGACAGTATAAGCAACCCTCTTAGATCTTGCAGGGATCCATGAAAAGTGGGTGTTTTCATAAGATATTCTGCAGTTATACTGTAATAAGTACACCGCTTAGTAGTTATTATTTAGTGATTACATGAATTTACCAGATGAGATCATCCTGCATTAAGAAAACATTCTGATTGCAAGAAATGGGTAGGGCAGTAAAAATGCCCTATCTCCATCACAATGGCATCAATGTACTCAGGAGCACCCTCTTAGGAGTTATAGTTATTGTATTTCTAGACAATAATATCCTACACTACAGAAAACGTTACATTTTCATTACATGGGGAGCTTTCTAATACCTAAATCTTCCCCATTCAAAGGCACATAAAAACCAGTGTCCCCTATTTTGATGCAGCACATTTTTTGGGTATCAAAGCGGGGTTTGGTATGAACAGTCAATTTTCAGAAGTCAACACTAGAATTTGGACAGGTTTCAAATGTTTACATTTGAAATATCAACATGAGCATTAGGTTATCAAATAAAATATGTTGACATCAATAAAGTTGACATGGATAAAATGTCTACATGATCAAAATGGCTACATTTAATATGTCAAGACCAGAATGTGGACTTGCAGGTTGTGTTTATAATTTTTTTTGCTTCATTTAGCCAAACCATAAACCTCACTTTAATAATCCATAAACCTAAACCTAAAGGCCCATACACACTGGGCGACTTTGAGCTGAAAGCCGCTCAAAACAGCCTGTTTAAATGGCTCTCAGCTCAAAGTGGCCCAGTATGTATGCCCCAGCGATGAGTGGCATTGAGGACGGCTTTGCATAGCTCTACGATATGCAACGCAGTCCTCCCCCCTCCATCAGCATGGGCAGGGGTAAAGCCGCTCAGTGTGTATGCACTGAGCGGCTTTCCCTGCAGCGATGATTGACATCATCGCTGTCCATACACGCTGGGCATAGTTGCCCAGTGTGTATGGACCTTTAGAATGAGCAAATAACTTTGGGCCTAATTCAGGCCTTTTTCCGATGGTGGGGGTCTACGCATGCACTGAGGCGTTCACACAGGTAGGTTAGGGGGTGGGCAGGGAGTGGCATCATGGGAACACCCAGCATTTTATGGCCATTCCATGACTTCATATGACGTCAGTGCCTCCCCTTTTGGTGCTCTCCGACGGAAATAAAAGTCAGTTCTGACTGACTTATTACCGAAGGGAAGAGAAATCATTTGATGGCGACCATGTAATGATTTCTGTCTCCTCCGTCCACATTGCGTTCTCAAACACATCCCCTCGCATGCTAGCTAGGGGATGCAGGCGGCGTTGGTGGTAGGACAGGGGTGGGCATTTGGCGAACTGGTCTGAATTGGGCCCTTTATGCAGATGGTCTGTGGTGGTGTAATCTATGGGGGAAACTCAATTCTCAGCAATGTACAGCAAGGTGCCTCTGGAATAGTCACGTGGTAGTGTATCTTGTTTTTCCTGGCATCCCCTAGAGGTGCACAATTACTATGTGTGAGATCATGGATGATATGCATAGTGGGTGATCTCCGAGAACTAAATCGTGCCCTATCACTTCACTGTGCTGTGCACTGCACAGAAGCGCATAGTTATTTTTGAAGTGTACAGTATGTGGAGGGGATACAGTTAGAATCCTGGCGGTCCGAATCCTGACGGTTAAAATCCCGACGCCGAAATCTGACCGCCGACACCCATAGAGGGAAAATAAATTAGTGTGCTGAGCGTAGCGAGGCACCGGGCCCGCAGCGTGGCGAGCACAGCTAGCCCACAAGGGGGGGCGATCCAATCCCCACCTTGTTGGGATTTCGGCGGTCGGTATTCCGGTGTCCGGAATTTGACCGCCAGGATTTCGTACCAATCCCATGTGGAGAGTACCTTTAAGTCACATTATTGATAACCTTGTTAAGCGTCTTTTGTGCATCTGGTTATTAAGGGAATATCAACTACGTCTCAAACTTGCAAACAGAGAACAAGTGTTTCCCCAGAGAACTAATAAACTTTGTTAGATTTTCTTTAACTACAAACTGTAAAGATATGATCAGCACATTAAATATTAATAAGAATACTGTATAATGCTAATGACACAATCACCCTTGTCTCTGATGAGCCCTTCTGGGTATGACATTATGCACTTTTCTATATAATCTCAATTTCTTTGTGATTCATGTGTGTCTGGGCTTCACTGTTCATTAATATGCAGAGTTATGCGGATTTTAAATTACAATTTTTCTGGAAATACACAGAAACCAAGATTACAGAAATAGAACAAAAGCATAAACAGTATGTACAGAAGATAATTACTCATACATGCAAAATATGTTATAAAAAATAAGATAATACATTTAAAAATAAAAATCAGCATGGTTTAACTCAATGGTGAAATTGAGAGATTCAGAAAGTGAAAGATTTGGTAAGAAATCGCCAGTTTTTTAAAGCGGCAATCATTTACACGGCAAAATCAAACTGGCTTTGCAGTATAAATGATTGCCACTTTAAAAAATCTGGAGATTTCTTACCACATCTCTCACTTTCTGAATCTCTCATCCCATTAAATTTCACCCTATATAGTGATAAGTAACAAAATGTGCCCATTTAATTATGAATTGTAGTCTAATACAGGTTGAGTATCCTGTATCCGTGCATCCCTTATCCGAATTATTCCAAAAACCGTGGTTTTTGGAATCATTCAAAAAAATTTTTTTAACCCCCCCCTAACCCTCTTTTCATACTTACCAAGTCCCCGGGCGTCCACAGCAGGCCTCCGGCATCTTCTCCAGGGTCTCCAGCGGTCCCAGGAATGCATTGCGCGAGTGTGGGCGCGCGCTGGTGACGTCACCATTGCGCGCGCACACTCGTGCAATGCATTCCTGGGACCGCTGGAGACCCAGAGAAGATGCCGGAGGCCTGCTGTGGACGCCCGGGGACTGCGTGGACGCCGAGGGACCACCGCACACCATCAGGGAACAGGTAAGTATGCCTAAAAAAAATTATTCCAAAAACCCAAAAAATTCCCCTATCCGGAATGCACGTGGTCCCGAGCATTTCGGATAGGGGATACTCAACCTGTAATACATTCCCCGTCACATTTATAACACTGTTACCTACACAAGCATTCTTTTTTCAACAGCAGTTCTCACAAATAGGTCCCGGTCACAAAATGACAACTGGGGCTCTGCGTAGGTGACAGGTGCTTTACAATGCTAACTAAACTAATAAAGGATCATAAATATAAATGACTGTGCACAAACCATTCAATCATATGACAAGGGCACATGTTTTGAAACCCCCGTACCAGTAAGGAAATAGCCATAAATATTTTCTGCCAAGTGGATCAATATACTCGAATAGCCTGAAAAATCCATCTAGAAATGCGCTGCAGGGTATTCTATTTTAAATAAACAATAATGTGCTGTCGAGTGCTAAGAGGAATATATTTATGCATAATATCAAATGTTAAAGTACTTTGCCTGAAAGACATTTTTTACTAGCTCGTTGTATCATCTATAACTGACTGTTCTGGTAAATGTCACTTTTGTTGTACTAAGAAAGCTTTATGAAACACATAAAGATCTCTTAGCTTGTTTTTCCCTAAAACAAAAACTACTTCAATCTAAATGAACTACATTGTAATAAATCACTGCAATTATAGTTTTACGTCTTTCCAGTGCTGCTCAGGAATACATAAATCAGCTGAATTCATACTTTTCAATAAAAAGCGAAGAGCGTTTCTCTCTTCAGACATGTAAATGCATTTGGTGGATATTGCTTGTTCCCCTTGCTATTTTCACATTCCTTCCACATTGTCCATTTCTATTAAAAGCTTCCAGCGATGACCTTACAATACATCTGTCCCTTTTGTTTATAATTCACAGTTTTGTCCTTGAGATAGATTGTGCACAGTTCTCCAGACAAAATCATGGCTTCGTTTAGCGGCTAGCACTAAAGCACATAAATGATTTAAGGCAGATTTCAGGAAAAGTACGAGCATGTGTTTTTTTCTTTATACTATTTTAATTTCAGTTTTTAGTTTCTTTAGTCCGTGATATATTTATTCAAGTTTTATGTGTTCCACTTTGGAAACAATATCTGCTATAAAAGTGTGCATGGGGGATCTAGAAACAAATTGGCTAAATACAGCCTATAAAGCACTCAGTATAATTGGGTGTGCTGAGAACCGTATTGTTTGCAAGCTTGGTGTCCCCGAGGGTTGGTTGACAGCTTTTGGATTAGGTAATAAATTAATGGTATTATACATTATATTATCCCATCATCCACCCTCATACACTGAATGTTTAGACAGGGCTGGAAAACCTTGCATCCAGGACTTCTTTTGGAGTCATAAAACATTAATTTAGGTAGCATTGGGAAGGTTGCTAAGAGAGCCAATGATGGCTATTGTGTCAAGGATCACACACACAGGTTCTCGGATGACGACATGGTAGTTTATTCTCATCAGCAGGTACAGCATAGCAGGTGACATTCAGGGCCGGCGCTACCCACTCAGCAGCTCCTGCAAAGGCGCTGTCTCCCTCCCTGCTTTGCTAAAGCTGCCTCAGCCCTCACTGTCACTGCCTCCTGCACGCCGCCCGCAGTGCCTGTCTGACAGCGGGCGGCAGTATGGAGAGGCTGAGCAGCTCCCTGCACCGCGCACACACTGTGTCCCACTGCGGACACAGCACTGAGATGGTGTATGCATACATGTACATGCACCCGAGATCCTCCATGGGATCGTATGTTGCATACACTCCCACAATCGGGCTGCAGCTTGTTGCAATGGCAATGTGAAAGGGCGTCAAAATGTATGGTTTGCAGGAGGGCGCCGGACACCCTAGCACCGGCCCTGGTGACATTCATATACAGTTGGTATCACAGGCAGTAGCATACAGGCATAGCAGACTCCTAAAAGGCTCCAATGATCCCAAGTCTAACGCCTAGCCCTATCACTCAGGTAGATAGTCCACCATCGAGAACAGGGAGACTCTGCCATGGGAAGCCTTAAATCAGGACATCCCAGGTGCTGCTGATTACACCTGGGATTCTGCTGCTGCTAACAAAACCTCATCTGGATCCTCGTTACTTTCAATTTAAACATGCTTGGGATAGGTATATGACTATGCTTACAAAGAAATAAGGATCAAAAAGGGTTGAGATTACCTGAAGGATAAAAAAGGGGCCAAATGGTTCTTATCTGCCGTCAAATTCTATGTTTCTATGTGGGAGAATGCTGACTCTGCTGCACTAAGGATGCTGCCTGTGGAATGTTACATTCCAAGTTGGCTCTTATAAGTTTTCTTATGCACAGGTAAGTGTTTGATTTGCTTAATTAACTGCAAATAAACACAATTTAGTAATTCACCAGGTGCATACTTTTACTCCACAGGACTGACACCGCCCCCCCCCCCCCCAACCTAATTCTACTCACATAGTATTTAAGTAGAATGATAATGGTGGCACAGAGTAGTGTCGGCAGGGAAGCAGGAGCAAGGACCTTACTAGCTTTATCAGGCGTTGGCTGTACCCAACTCTTTCACTATATTAGTGAACATTAATTATATTGTAGATATCACTTGTAATATGTAAAGTCCTCACTTCATTAATATGCAAGAAAATTATGATCTTTGGCTCCACCACTTAGTACTTAGAGTAGCTCCGACTCAAGAACATAATGATCAATCTCCGCAGCTGTAAGTGTCCAACACTGGTCAACTAGATAGCATCCAGTGCACCATTCCCACGGCTCCCTCACGTTTTACAAATTGTCAGTTTGCTGACAGCCCACTCACTGACTGCACAGTTACTCAGTGTATACTGACTGGGCACTCACTTTTTGGGCCCCTATTTGTATTGTGTTTCCTTGTTCTCAATTACTTCCTTGCTCACCCAAGAGTCATATCATAGTTCTTCTGGGCCCATGCTGGCGCAGGTTTTTACCAGCAAGAGTGGTCAAAAAGGTATCATTCATATCACTACATCCTAGCATTGTAATGGTAACTGTAGATTGGCTTCTACCTAGCATAGGACATACTGTTGAATTAGTAAAGGCACCAAAACATTATCATATATGGAAAAAGTCTGAGTGCAGATGTAAATCAGCTACAAAATAATGTAATGAACACAGTTCATTCGAAGAGTTTACTTTTTTAATAGCATAGAAATTTGAAAATTAACATTTGCTGATGTACATTAAATATTTGAATAAAAGTTTCAAAGAGCAGATGTATTAAACCTTGGGGAGTGATACAGTGTAGAGAGATAAACTGTTAGGCTGTGTTTGAAAAATGACAGGATCTGATTGGTTGTGTTAGAACTGGTTGATGCAAACTTGAGGGTAGTGACCTCCTCTGGACTGGCTTCCATCTAAGATGGATTTTTGGAGCAATGACCCTTGTGCAGTCGGGGTTGAGACTTGCAGAAACACCAGCGGGTCTTTGTGCCCAAAACAGCCGCCATTTCCCTTAAGGCTAGGTACACCTACCGGTACTGGATGCTACCTGGACTTATGCCACTGATGTTAGTACAAGCTCAACCCCAAGTGACCCGAATCAATGCCGGCTGGAAGGAAGGATATTGTAAAATAACAACAGCAAGGAGGCAGTGGCTGAGAGGCTGGAGAGTGAGATAATGGATAGCAACAGACAATGGGCCTTATTCTGGTACACTCTTAGAGGCAAATTCCTTCTCAAATTGACAAAACCATGTGCACTGCAGGGGGGGGGGGCAGATATAACATGTGCAGAGAGAGTTAGATTTGGGTGGGGTTTTACTTCAAAGTTAGATCTATAGTGCAGTACAAAAATAAAGCAGTCAGTATTTTCCCTGCACAGAAACAGAATAACTATATTTTATCTGTACATGTTATATCTGCCCCCCCCCCCCCTGCAGTGCTCATGGTTTTGTCCATCTGAGAAGGATTTTGCCTCTAAGAGTGAACTAGAATAAGGCCCAATGAAAGCTAGACACGGGCTGATAGAAATGGGTAGAGCAGAGAAAACAGTAGGAAAAAATAATGAAGAAACTGGAACTAGTACCAGGACTGGAGAGAGGAAAACAATAAGGAAACAGGCTAGTAACAACAGGAGAATACTTAATACAGTACAGTACAATACAGCATAACAGACAGGAGAACTGACTGAAACACACAATAGAAAGTGAATGGAAACAGAGCTGGAGAAATACTGAGGACTGGGGAAACAGAGCTGGAGAAATACTGAGGACTGGGAAGAAACAGATCTAGAACAAATACTGAGGCTGAGTGTACACAGAGCTGGAACAAAATTGGAGGCTAGCTAGGATCAAACTGGGACTAAAGCAGAGAGTGTCAAGGGCTCATGCCGCAACTATGCGCTATGACCAGCACTGGGAGAGAGGCTGGTGTAATACTGTGCTGGTGTAATACTGCATCACATTGAAATGCCTGGTCTGTCCCAACTATGATCCTTTCACACTAAACCTGGGTTGCCAATACACAGTGCAACACAGTTTTAAATCTTCTTATAACCCGGGTCGAATTGCCGGGTTGGTTGACACGTTTTATACGGTTTGGTGCTTTCACACTGTACCTCAACCTGAGTCAGCTCGGCAATAACCTGGGTCAAAGGTGCGGAGTGAAAGGGGTATAAAACTTTCATTACAAATTACTAGCAGTGAATGGTTACACTGTAATGCAGTGTAAAAGCGTGAGGTGAGTTCAAGTACTGTATGCACATAGAGAAGGTTGCTGGAGGAGGAAGAATTCATCTAGAAACCTCTTTATACAATGAAACTATTTACAGTATAAAAAGTGGACCTCTGATAATGAATGTCATCTGAGATGGCAAGGTTTCTACAAGCAAAGTTCAGAAAATACTTGATGACCTCATTGCGGCTGGGATTACCCTTTATAATCTTGTTAATGATAAAACTAAATTGAACATATATAAATGTAGACTTACATTTTGGGCCTTATTCTGATTGCATCACTCCCCCGCACATTTTAATCCACGCGCAAAGCTGCAGATTGTGGACCAGAATAAAGTCCTATGTCTCTGCGGTAACAAACCTAATGCTATGCTTCCGAGTGCACTGTGGGCGCAGAGATCTCAGACTTACTGTATGTCCATTCTATTCGGAACTCCTGGGTGAAAGTGTCCACACATTTACACAAATTACTAATGCATTTCAGAAATACTACTGGAACATTTATAAATGTCAAGAAAAGGCACCCTTGCCTTTGTTAAGGTTGCAATTAAGGAATATCTCCACTCTGTGGGATTTCCATGTATTTATGAGGAGGCATATGGGCACCTTGACTCCTTCACAACTGAAAAACCACCCCCTCTGGGAAGACTCTGGGTGGTATTCAATGTGAATACTGGCGACGTGCAGCGAATCCTGTTTAGGATTCGCTGCACATTCGCCACTGCTCGCTGCGTTCCGGAGCCTCGCCGGCTCCGGTATTCAACGAGTCAGGGGCTCGCTGCCCCTGACTGGCGAATTTGAGCTCCTGCGTTCAGCCTTTTGTACCCCTCAGCATGCAGGTAGATTCCGACACCCCTTATTGACATAGGATTTACGTCTTTCCTTTCCATTATGTTTTTTTTTTAGAGATGTCATATTACTTGCTATCTGTTTTACATCATGTCATTCTGCCTGTTTTGATATATGTCTTCTCGCGATGTGCAGCTGGTGCATCACGATCTCTTTATCTCTGTGCGCTCACCATGGTTTGTTTTTAAACATGTTTGTTTATTTCAGGTTGCCGGGCAACCACCCGCCCAGCCGGGTTACGGAGCCTTTGTGCGCCACAGGCGTGGTGACGTCATCGGGGACGGACCCGGAACTGGACGGGCGGCGTGCACGGTGACTGGGGAGCACGGTGGAGGTAAGGTGTATTTAAACGTTATGTATGTCATTGTGTATTAAGCCTAATGAAAGGCGAGTAAAGCTTGAAACGTTGCTGCATACTGTCAGACCCCTGTGTCCAGTTTTTTCTGCTTTTGCTAAGTCCAACGAGTGCCTGCTCCCTTCCACCCTCTATATATATATATATATATATATTTTTTTTTTTTATTAAATATATATTCATGTGCTTACAGCACATGAATAAAAATAGCATGCCCCTCCTCCCTGTTTTTTACACCAATTGTAAAAAACAAAACACTTTATTTTAAAAGTTCACCTTCCACTTCACCATAAAAAGATAGCGATTGCTACTCGGTGAATCATGGCGAAAAAAACCTTGAAATGTATTCGCCATCTGGTCATTGAATAGGGTGATTCACCGTTTTAGTCAGAAATTCGCCTTACAGCACAAAATCGCCATAAAAACCTGGCAAATCAGCCTCATTGAATACCGCCCTCTGGCTCCAGATGGTTTCCCAATAATGTAATACAAATCATTCCCTGATTAATTTATGCCATGGTTTCTGAGAGCATTCAAGCTGGTATCCATGTGAATGCTTTTTCCTCACAGACCCTTGAAGCTAATATATCTATAATTCCCAAGGGTGATAATGACCAACCCAATGCTCCAGTTATAAACTGATTTCCCAACTCAGCACCAACTTAAAGCTGCCAAATTGATTGCCCTCCTGCCATATGTGGTTCATCTGAACCAGTGGTGAGTTATATCCTCACTTCTCAACAGGGGTGAAAGAAAGAAGGGGAGGGGGCGCAAAAGTATGAGCTGTTTGACTGTTACTGGCTGCTTCTAAAAATGGCAGGTTTAGTCAAACCTGGAATGTGCTCAAAGGGCTTTTCCATTTGACTGGCACCCACAGTAGAGATATATTGGGGGTTACACCCACTAATAAATAACTTGTTTTCCTTTATTTAATATTATAAAAGAAGTTCAAGGCTGACTTTCAGAAGTAGCCCTCACCTCACAGCTTTTGGTATTAACCCTTTAACTCATAACTCTTTGCCCTGTTCTTCCTTCAAAGTTGCTTTCAGCCTGGTCCCTGGGGAGCATTCTCCATTATGTACAATTACCAGATATGGGAGGGATAAGGTCTTTCCAAGATATTGAGTGCACAATAACACACCCACATTCCTATCGGATGTATCTTCAGCTCTGACACCTAATTGTCTCCTGGTGGTGTAAGAATGACGCTGATCCAATTTAAATCTCTATGTGTAACAACAACCACCCAGCATATCTAATATATATTAGCTCTACCAACTGTATCTGGATGGCCTATCTGACTCTCTTTCCTCCCACTCACAGGCATGGAACAATGAGTTAACTACAGATCTCTCTAAAGAGCAATGCACCCAATATATTTATTCTAGCTTCTCTTCCATAAAGGTTCTGAGACTCAGTTTAAGATACCCTCTATACGCGTCCTAACAACCTTCATTTGATGTTTCCATGTGTCTCGGGCAAATATTGGTTGTCATTGCAGTCATGCACCACTGGGGTTCCACTCCTGACTTCATAATCATATGACTATACTCCTTTCCCAGTTCAAGGAGTCTCATCTTTGGCATCTTATGAATGCTATTACACCCTTGTCTTTGGCCATTTCCTTCCACTATCCCTTAAATAGTACTTCTAAATAGTACTTCCCTGTCATTTGATATAAATGGTTAATATTCAAAAAATTGCCTGAATGGAAGGCTTTTTTGCCCCCCCCCCATTGCTACCAGTAGTTCTTATAGTTTATACCTGTACTACAGTACTTCATCCTGTTACTGACCAGTGCTTTCAGATTTAGTTTTCTACTATCTACTTGGGTATGATTAAAGCCAATGGGTACTCCATCTCTAAACCACCCCTTTTTTGCTCTTTTATTTTCTTGCCATCCCACTTTTTCTTTCTTTTTACAGTGTATGGCAGTGGTTCCCAAACTGTGTGCCTAGGCACCCTGGGGTGCCTCATGACAGTTGCAGGGGTGCCTTGGATTGGTGGACCAAGATCAATTCATATTATTTATGGACAATGTACCAGGCAAAACCAGTGCTTGTGGCTGCCAATCATAATATATGTGGACAAACAGAAACTAATCCTGTCCCTCACCAGATAACTGTGACATATAAACACAATGAACTTCATTTAATTTTTTTCTCTGAATATCTCGATAAGAAGCATTTGGCCTAGGGGTGCCTTGAAAATTTTTTGATGCTCTAGGGTGCCGTGATTCAAAAAAGTTTGGTAACAACTGGTGTATGGTACTGTTTTTTTTAGATTATGTTCTTTTAAACTACTACCCAGTCTATTTCATTCTGATTAAACCTCAATTAGTGATATGCCTATGAATTTGAGAGAAGCATATGCTTTGTTACTACACAAGCTTATAGGCATGTGTTTTGTATTCTCTGTAACCTTGATCTGTATGCAATGTAACAAGCACACTGGAATAATGTTGGAAGGAAGGTATATTTGTCCCATGTTACTTACCGATCTGTTTAAAAACACCAGGAATGTTGTGTTGGTCTTTTGAGAGCTTTTTGGCTTTTAGCAAAAGCAAGAAAAGGCTCCTCAAGTTTAGATTTGAGAAAAGGGGTCTTCATTTATTAGACTAAGATCGGGTCTTTGGACCTGTTGGCCTCACAGGAGACTAATGATTGATTTCAGATTCCTAAGCATATTATAAGACTGGCAACATGATCACTAGGTCTCTCACACTGTCTGGGGGGAAAAAACAGTAGAGCAGTGGTGGCCAAACCTATCCACAAAATCTACAAACAGTTGATGTTTTTCAGTCAACCTGTGGATCTATAGTAGGAATTAAAGCAGAATGTTTGAAGATTTGACAGTTAGTAATGACTACAGCTGTGCACCAGTTAGGTAATTTGGAAAACATGAACCATTCTTAGATATCGAGGACCGGTTTGGCCAACCCTGCCAAAAATCTCTGTGAGATGAACCGGTTATTGGTCACAAGTGAGCTATGCTTGGTGAAACTTCTTGTTTTTTGTATTTTGTTTTGCTGTGTAATAAAACTGGATGAGATGCACCAGAAACCTTGGACTCGCTCAGCTGCTGTGCGCTGCTATATGCCCCATTAGATGATACCTATTCCCCTAACCCCGATATAGTAATTTATTACTGTTTAATTTAATAAAAGCAGACTGCATTAAAAAACAAAGTCCAGATATATTGAGTCGTCAAAGCTTTAGGAATATAAAGCAGCCATTTTGAGTCCCTAATAATAAATTGGCTTGTTACTCACTGTGTATTCTTCTACCTCAAAACCCCAATAATAAAAATATATTTAAAAAATTGCATACAGTATGTGATATAAGTACTTTCTTTCTGCAAAAAACCCGATAACAGCAACATACCATAGGCAAATAACAAGTACAGTTTAGCACTTTGGGCTATTTCACACGCTCCGACTTCTGCCAGGCGGCGAAAACCCAGCACGGCCAGGAAGCCGTGCCGCACACAGTAGTTTACAATGGAGGAGATGGCCACAGCCCGGCAGCCGTCCCTTCCAGTGGTGGGATTCGGCTGCAACCAGGTGGCCGGGCCGTGGCCGTCCCGCGTGAATGGACACAATTGTGTCCATTAATAACGACTGTGTGCGGGACGGCATTTGGCCACGCGGGGTTCCCCGCCCGGCGGGAGCCAGAGCATGTGGAATGCTTTGTCTGTGACAATGTGTAATTTCATTATCAAGTGCCAACTCTTTGCCTCACATTTCAGGCTTGTAAAAATATTAGCTGTGGGAATACGATAGTGTTGTCTAGATAGCAAGTACATACTGTAGATGTTATAATAACAGACAAAAGCTGTGATGTTCTTGAGCAGTAAAAATTAAGAACCCATATGGATCCAAAAAGGACAACAGGATCATTTTATCATGTGTTTCAATATCAAAATACTTCAGATTTTAAAATACAACAGCCATAAAGGTGATGTGCTAAACATATACAGTATAAAGAACAATTCTTCAAACACTGTCAGGGATGAGAATATTCTACTGGGAAAGATATTTTCCCACAGATACCTTATTGTCAGACCCAGTTGTTTAGTGAGCTTCTGTATCTAGCCAGAACAGATGGTGTAATGGTTATTATTACTGCCTAACAGCACTGAGGTCATGGGTTTGATTCCCACCATGGCTCTAACTGTGCAGAGTTTGTATATTCTCCCCGTACTTGTATGGGTTTCCTCCGGGTACTCCGGTTTTCTCCCACAATCCAAAAATATACTGGTAGGCTAATTGGCTCCCAAAAATTAACCCTAGAATGTCTATGTGTGCATGTACATGTGGTAGGGAACATAGATTGTAATCTTTATTGGGGCAGGGACTGATGTGAATGTTCAAATATTCTTTGTAAAGCACTGGTATTAAGTAGATAAAGGAAGTAGTATGCATTCCGAAGGTTTAGAATAATGTTCATATCACAGGGTCTTTCAAAACCAACAGAATCGTCTCTGGATCCTATTGATAATCCCAGTGCACCAGATTACGATCTGATACAGTCTAAAGGGTTAAACTGGATACACACTATAAGATTATCTTTCCAATCCGACTGGGTGGAATGAAAATCTGGTAATTTCTGGGAGTAAATGACAATTGACCGTTTTACCATTTTTGTCTGTTTTCCATGTTTAGGAGACAAATTGGTGAAGGCCTTTTGATTTATGCATATGTTTGTGTCTGTTTTCCAGCTTTTTTGGAGCAAATGGTTGATTGTAATGTGTTCCCAGACATTAGCATATTTTTGTTCCAATCAGCCAGATTGGAAAGGTAATCTTATAGTGTGTAACCAGCTTTACCCATTCATGGCACCATGTAGTCACTCCAATAGTGCATTAATATTCCACATATAAACATGTAAAAAGCGATACAAAGAAAAGGGCAAAAACAGTGCCAACGATCTCTCAATGCGTTTCGTCACCTAGGTTCCCAGCAGGTAGGTCTGAACATTATCTATATTTCAACTGCCAATAGCATGACACTGTCTTTTCACAAGATGAAGTGACATTTGTAGGACTGACTTGATTCACAGAATGTTATGATACATACGGACTTGATGAATCAATGAATTGCAAATCTTTTAATTTCCACCTCCATGAGTTTTCCAAAATTAGAAATGAACAATATAGAAGCTGACTATGCTGGCACAATGGATCTTCAGAAAAAGTTCCAAACTAGAGGGTGGTATAATATCAAAAAGAGAAGCATGACCATAACAGCATACACTGGGTGATGGGTAAAATATACAGCTTATTGCATTGTGATTTTATGTAGTAGATGGATATTACATAAATAGAAATAAAAAGTGATGAAAACATTTCTGCTATCATGTTTAACAGATCAGATCTCATTAAAAAGGTAAATGTGGATTCATTTTCAAAGCAGTTTAAGAAAAAAGATGTGAGCCAATGGCAATTTGTATTTGTGTACCTAGAATCTAGCTGGTTGTTCTTGAGCCCAATTTATATGCATTATCGCTTACTGTAATATGGGACTAAGCAAAGTACTAAATAAACACACAAAGTAAATCACCTTTATTATTACTGAAATAATATCTGCTAAATTGAATAGTCTTATTTTAGGCAACATTGTCTTCCAATAGTTTGCGAAAAACATTAAGTTAATTGAGTCTAGTCACTAAATCATTTCAGCTGATCTCTTCATAAGAATTCATTGCCATCTACCCTTACTTGTTCTTGCTAGCGTAATGATAGCTGAATAATGTTCCACTATCATGTAAAATTAATAAAATGTTCATTCAATTTGAATTTGACACGATTAAAGTAGATTTCTCTAAAGTGTGTTATAAGTATTTATCTTGTCTTTACTCTAGAAGCAGCATTGTGGAAATGGTGAAGAGCTGGTAAATAAACTGGGCTTAATTTACACTCAAAGAGGTGCTTGTGAAAATGACAAATATATGCCCATATGCTGAGTAATTGAGGGTCTCACCACTACTGAAAATAAGGAGCATATTTACCACGCTCTGACCAATCAGAGAGTAGTCAAACATGATAGTGGTGTTGTTGTTATCAGGGGCGGATCCAGGATAAAATGACAGGGGGGGCACCATAATAAAAAAGGGTTTGGGTGGGGGAGGGGCGGTGTTAGTGGTGCCAGTGTACATGCTAAGAGAGCGACAGGAGAGGGTGGGAATGGAATTAAAAATAGGCCCTGGCATTTAAAGTACGCAGGCCCACCATGGCGACAAAAGTGAAGGATGTAGTTGTGCGCGCGCCAAAGGCGCGCTCTGGAAAAGGGTGTGTGGCCACTCAACAAGGGGCGTGTCAACACCATATACAACTTCTACACATTATGCAACAAAATACTAGACCCCATTATACTTGCCCCTTACACATGATGCCAAATGGAATGAGCCAAAATTCACATAATGCCACATGGATTGTGTCAAAATTCACATAATGCCACATGGATTGAGCCAAAATTCACATAATGCCACATGGATTGTGTCAAAATTCACATAATGCCACATGGATTAAGCCAAAATTCAAATAATGCCACATGGATTGTGTCAAAATTCACATAATGCCACACGGATTGAGCCAAAATTCACATAATGCCACACAGATTGGGAAAAAATTCACATAATGCCACACGGATTGAGCCAAAATTCCCATAATGCCACATGTATTGAGCCAAAATTCACATAATGCCACACGGATTGAGACAAAATTCACATAATGCCACATGGATTGAGCCAGAATTCACATAGTGCCACACAGATTAAGCCAAAATTCACAATACACTTCATAAACAGGGACATTGGGGGGCTAGAGACACGGGGCTGGGCTTGTTAGAAAGCCCTGGTCCTCAGCTACAAAATAAATGACAGGGGAGGCACATGCCCGGGTGCCCCCCCCCCTGAATCTGCCACTAGTTGTTATAGATGGTTTATTTTATCCAACTGGACGGCCATGTTGTAAACATTCCTGCAAAGGATTTAGATATGTAATAAAATGGTGATTGAGAGCAGGTTACAGGAGTTCTTTGGCATTTAGCATGTTTCATTATTAGATCCTTTTATAGGTCTAAGCCAGGGCTGATTGCAGTACTACAAATATGGTCAGCAGAACAACAATAAATACAGCATTTTAAACTTCACTACTTCACATCCATCATTCCAGGGGTGGATACACTATCTTCCTCCATGTTGCTCTTCCTCATATTGCTTGCGGAATACTCCTTATTTTTGCCTGCAGGCCACCATCTCATTATGCCACAAGCTTATGCTCTTTATCTTCCTCCAGATCACCCTCTCATTATGCAAAAAGCTATTCTCTTTTTGTGCCTCAAAGCTACACTATCTTCCTCCAGGCTGCACTTTCTCATATTGCCTTCAGACTACTCTATTTATTCCTCCAGGCAACACTCTCTTTCTACTCCAGTCTACACTAGTCCTTTCTCTCTTTCTCCCTTCAGGCTATTCTCTGTTTTTCTGCCTCCAGGCTACACTCTCTTCCTGCCTCCAGACTACACTCTCTTCCTGTCTCCAGGCTACTCTCACTTTCTGCCTCCAGGCTACACTCTCTTCCTGCCTCCAGACTACACTCTCTTCCTGTCTCCAGGCTACTCTCACTTTCTGCCTCCAGGCTACACTCTCTTCCTGCCTCCAGGCTACACTCTCTTTCTGTCTCCAGGAGAAGCAACAGCGAAACGGCCGTCTGGACCTTTTCACTTAGATGCCGCACTGAGCGGAACACATCAGCTGCGCTCCATACATCTGTTAAGGAACCGGCAATTGCTCCCTTCTTGGAGCTAGACGGAGACGGGCTGACACTCCCGCCCACGTCAGATGAGGGGACACCTTCCTCCTAGAGCCGCATAGAAACCATAATCTGATCCCGGCTCGTAAGCAGCACCCACAGGGGAAATCCTCACCTATCAGCCGCAAATTAGAAGCAAGCTGTCCCCTGGATACGCACTACCTACATAGAGACTGACCATAATTTATCAGAGTGGACAAAGAGCTTTTGGATACACATGGCAGTCCTCCTGTGCTGCCTTCTGGCTCACAAGCATGACCACTGACACAATGTCTAAATATCTATAGTACATAAGTAATAATGTGTAGAAGCATCCTTATGTTTTCCTTGAATTAGATTATAGATAAAAAAAGCATTGTCTTTAAATACTGGTATGTGTCTTATATGCTGTAATTAACGGAGCTGAATTTGCTAGACAGCGTTACCCAGCAATATGCAAACTTGCTATGAGAGAGGCAGCATTGCACTATAGAACTACTATTCGACCTGAGCTCTATGTGCATAAACCAATACAGGATCGGGGAGCAATTCCTTATTGCGGAATTAACTCAACAAGACAGACATATATATATATATAGTTACTAAGATATAGTACCCAAATAAAATAATCTATTTATATGCTATATATCTTTATTCTATTTCATACTTTGAGTGAGGCTAATCATAGTTTCACTCTTCTTGGTTCTCCCTCCCCTGTCAGGGATCGCTCATTTTCCCATCAATGCCCGAGGTATATGGGTAAAAAGCAGCATCCATGACTAGGAAGAGGTATTACCTATGATACTCTACAACTATATGTTTTCTGGGCTCTCTCATTGGATCTCATGTGTGTATAACTTTCCTGCAATGACCCAGTGTTAACCAGGTGGTTTTTGACGCTGAGCCCCAACAGCAGAAGCCCTCTGACTCCTTCAGTAGGCCTTACAAATCCGCATGCACTCACTCACTTTCAAAATTGGCACAGGTGTATCCCCCTGCAAGCAGCAGCAGCAGCGGATTCAAAGGAGATTCTCCTCTCTTTCCCTTTTTTTTCTGATTAATTTTTTCTTCACGCATATAATAAAATTTAAACAACCAACTATATATATGTACACCGTAGTACAAGAAGGCACCTCCTTTTTCTGATACACCAGAGTCTAAAGGAGTTATGTTATGGTATCCTTAACAATATAAGTGGCCGAATGATTAATAGCCACACACTGCACTGATGTTCACTATATTTACTGCATATCAGGTTTTTTTGAGATAATCGACTTGTTGGTAGAAAGATCTCTGAGTATAATAGAAGACAGATTAATTATAGGTTTTTAATCGATCATGTATCTAGTTACTCCTATTTGGATATAAAAATCTGGTTTTCTTATATCAGGGATACTCTTCCTTCTATTATCAGTGGTGTCTGACTATATACTTAAACAGTCCTGCATACATTAACCATAGGACTGCGTATCAGTTAGACACCAAACCGATTAATTGTATGGTAACACTCTCTCAAAAAACTTGTGATTTTTGTTTTGTTTTGTGTTGTTATTTGCAGTATCATGGTGCAATACCAGCAACCATAAGACTGCATACTAGTAAAACACTGAGCTGACAACAGTATTGCAACATTATTTCTAACATTTTGATTTTGTGTTGCCATTTGCAGTATCTCAGTACAATTTGATGTAAAAATAACAAGCGGGATAATATCACATTATAAATATATCAGATATTCCCTTACAAAGTATATTTTCGCTAGCTTGCAATCAAGAATATGTAGCAAAATTATATAGAAGCACAGTAGCTACAATATAGACATTTTACAGCAATAGTGAATGTCATATAGAAATCAAAGATTTCACTTACTCTGTCCTGTCTAGCAGAGATAACTCCTCTCGACAGGGGATGTGTGGTCTATGTATGTATGTAACATTGTATTGTCTTTATGGTTGATTTTTTTGAAGCACAGAAGCTACAAGATAGATATTTACAGTAACTGTGACTATTAACCCCTTACCGCCGCAGCCTGTTTTTGCCTTCCTGACAGAGCCCTTTTTTTCAAATCTGACATGTATCACTTTATGTGGGGATAACTTTTTATTGCTTTTACTTATCCCAGTGATTTTGAGATTGTTTTCTCGTGACACATTGTACTTCAAGTTAGTGGTAAATTTTGGTCGATACAGTCTGTTTTTTTTGTGAAAAATACCAAAATGTCGTAAAAAAATTGAACATTTTGCAATTTGCAAAATGTTAAATGTTCTGCTTGTGAGACAAATAATCTTACCACTCAAAATAGTTAATAACTAACAAAGACCATATGTGTACTTTATTTTACCATCATTATTTCAACCTCCTTTTAATTTTTTTGGACACTAGGGGGCAGCAGAGACAAAATTATACACAGAACAAAGAAAACGCTGCAATTGGCTGTTCACATTTGAACAGCCAATCACAGCGATCGCCGATGGGGGGGGGGCATCGCTGCCCCCTCTGGGCTACGAGGGAAGATGTCTGCTGTCAGGGACAGCAGCCATCGTCCCTCTGTCACCGCGCCTATAGACGCGGTGACAGTTTAAAGTCATGACGTACATTTATGCCATGCGTCGGGAAGTACATCCCGGCCATGACGTAAATGTACGTCAAATATCGGGAAGGGGATAAATCTGTGACCATCAAATAGAGAATTAAAAACTCTTTCTTTTTCCAGTCCAGGAGACACAGTTTCTCTTTGACAGGTGATATATGTTCTATGTATGTTTGTAAAATTGTTCTTGTCCTTAGGGTTGGCTCCCAATATTTTAAATTAATAATCTAATAAAAGCTAAGTTTTAAAAATACAATAATACTTAATAAATCAAGTTGTGCCCCTAAAAAAGAGAGAGTTATTTTCTTTCCTTCTTGTTTACACTCTCTTCCTGCCTCCAGACTACACTCTCTTCCTGTCTCCAGGCTACTCTCACTTTCTGCCTCCAGGCTACACTCTCTTCCTGCCTCCAGGCTACACTCTCTTCCTGTCTCCAGGCTACACTCACTTTCTGCCTCCAGGCTACACTCTCTTCCTGCCACCAGGCTAGACTCACTTTCTGCCTCCAAGCTACACTCTCTTCCTGCCTCCAGGCTACTCTCTTCCTGCCTCCAGGCTGCAATCACTTACTGCCTCCAGGCTACTCTCTCTTCCTGCCTCCAGGCTACTCTCCATCTGTCTCCAGGCTAATCTCTCTTCCTGCCTCCAGGCTTCTCTCTCTCTTCCTGCCTCCAGGCTACACTCACTTTCTGCCTCCAGGCTACACTTTCCATCTGCCTCTAGGCTACACTCTCTTTCTGCCTCCAGGCTACCTGTACTGTACATTCTCTTTCAGCCTCCAGGCCACTCTATTTCTGCCTCAAGAGTGTTCTCTCTATCTGCCTATAGCAGCGGTGAGGAACCTCCGGCCCCCGGCCTTTGTGGCCCGCCCAATGGCTGTGCAGTGAGTCAAGTACAGGGGAAGTCTCGCGAGAGCTACTGACCTCTCATGAGATTTCCCCCGTATCAGACTCCCTGCACAGCCACCGGACCACACAGGCCGGAGACTCATAAACTGCGGCAGCCGCCGGAGCATGGGACGGCTGCCCAGGACGATTTGTTAGTTTTCTTTCTTTAAATGGCCCCCGAGGCATTATGCCTCAATTCAAACGGCCCTTGGACCCCAAAACATTTCCCACCCCTGGCCTATAGGCAACTCTCTCTATCTTCCTCCTGGTGATTCTCTCATTCTGCCTCCAGGCTACTCTCCCCTTCTGCCACTAAGCTACACTCATGGTCTTCCACAAGTACAGTACATTCGTACTTATATCATCTTTCAATCGTGTGGGCAAACTCTCCTATCTATCATACATTTATATTTTCTTCCTTTGCCCAGTCTTTGATTTCTCTTTACACCGAGTTCTTAATACTAGTTGCCCATGTCACTGACAGCATGAAAAAGGCAAGAACTGCAATTCCAGATTATTGGCAATCATGCATTTTAGTGGGTTTGCCTGAAGACAAACACTTGTCTACTTATGAATACAACTCAACCAGTGTTTAAGGAAATGCCTCAACAATACACATTCAAATCATTAATGTATACAGGGAAACTGTACATAATAGAAAAAATTAACATGTAGAGGATAAAATCATCTCTTAAAATATATCTGGTAATATTAATCTGAGGAGCTGTTAGTTTCGGCTCTTACACTATCAAACTTTTGTAATTATTCTCTTAAGGAATGCTCTAAAAATAAAGCAGATATATTGTTTTGAAATCACACTTTGAAATTCTGAAATGCTTGTTCTTTTAAGGACTTATTGCTTCAAAATGTTATCTAAATGCTACTTTTTATATCAGCACTGGCAGTGCGCCTTTAATGTCCATAAATGTCCAATCACCACGCGTTAACCTATGATGGATGGTGGTAAGCTGTCTTCCAGGGTGGCTTCATGAACACATACTTGCTGTGTTCTTGATGATATCTTGTCACTGTGTGAAATGGGGATTACTAAATGGATTAAGATCATGGACACAGAAACACCTGAGAAATCTTCAGGGTTCATTTCATCCTCTTCTGCCTTTCAAGTATACACTGTGGTGGGGTATTAATTCTCTCGCATGCTGACAAGCAATTTCCCTTAGGTTTTCCTCTCTCACACTGTCTTGCTATGGATTATACATTGATCTTCTAGACCTGTTGTTAGTTATTGACTTTATTGCCTACTTTATGTAACTGTTTGTCTTTCTAGGTTTACTCTCTTATTTTTTTTAAGGACAGTTGTTGTATTTAGAAATGATAGAAAGCGGTGTTATTTAAATACTTTTAATTATTCCTTAAACCAAAATTATTATTTTTTAAGCTAAAGCAACAATATTTGCTCCTATATAAATATAAATGAAGCTCAACTTTAAAGAGCTTATGAAAATGTCATTGACATACTGTAAGAAGAAGACTGACAAAAGGTATCCGTGTTATAATTATTAGTGTACTACGGACGGTGTAATGGTTAGCATTACTGCCTCACAGCACTAAGGTCATGGGTTAGATTCTCACCTTGACACTGTGTGTAGTTTGTATATTCTCACCATACTTGCGTGGGTTTCCTCCGGGTTTCCTCCCACAGGCCAAAAATATACTGGTAGGCTAATTGGCTCCCAACAAATTAACCCTAGAATGTCTGTGTGTGCATGTATATGTGGTAGGGAATATAGATTGTAAGCTCTACAGGGGCGGGGACTGATGTGACTGTTCGTCTATACTCTGTAAAGCGCTGCGGAATATGTATGCACAATATAAGAAACCATTAATAATAAATTAGGTGAGGTACCCTCAGTTTCTAGAGCCCCTAAGTAAATGTTGGCGATCATAGAGATTTCTAATAACCTATTCTTATTTTGCTGGTGTTTCACAAAAAAAATTTCATAAAAATTTTAAGGAATACTGGGCAAAAGGGAAAGAAA
This sequence comes from Crinia signifera, assembly GCF_055691185.1. Lineage (NCBI taxonomy): Eukaryota > Metazoa > Chordata > Amphibia > Anura > Myobatrachidae > Crinia > Crinia signifera. Next base: position 99,843,954 of record NC_139225.1, on the reverse strand, counting down.
GAGTACAGCAAGATAAAAAGTAAAACAATATAATTTAGGGGGCAATTCAGACATGATCGCAAAACTGCTATTTTTTCTCAAATGGACAAAACCATGTTTTACTGCAGGTGCGGGCAAATGTAACTTGTGCAGACAGCAATAGTTCTGAGTTAGTTATTTTGTTTCTGTGTAGGGTAAATACTGGCTGCTTTATTTTTATACTGCAATATAGATTTCAGTTTGAACACATGCCCAACCAAATTCTTACTCTTTGTGCATAATACATTTAAACCACCTGCAACGCAACATGGTTTTGCCCAATTGAAAAAAAAAAAAAAAAAGCAGCTTTGGGATCAGGTCTGAATATCCCCATTAGTTGAGACATTTTATTCCAGAAAATTTCCTTTTGCATGCTGAGCCAAAAATGGGCCTCATCCTCATCATTTGGGGCACACACAAAATTCAGTACCATAAGTGTGGTATTTAGCTATATCTACTGGCTCTAAGGGCCGACTTGTGGATAATAGGAGTAGTAAAATAATATACAACAGTACGGTGTCCTGTATAGATGGCACTGCCCTAAATTAGTCAATAAGAAAAGCAATGCACATTATTATATAACCTTAGACACAGAAGAATATTTGTAGATGACTCGTAATCCTCCAGCAGGTTTTCAATGTTGTGCGAAACATCTCTTTCTACCTCGATATTCATGCATGAATCATATGAAACATAGGTGGAACAATAAGAAGTTCAAACCATGCAAATTTTAATCAAATCTGGATCTACATACATCCAGTCGTCTAAGATATATATCAATATAAATGTCTCACACAATGCAATCCCAATATTGTCTCTCTCTCTCTTACTGGGTAAAGGAGGATTAAAGGAGCTGTATTATCCTCCAAGTAAAACTCCATGAACCTTTCTTTGTATAGGAGCACCCCCCCCCCCCCATATAATAACCTTAACCATATCCCCTTGTAAAAATGTGATGTTGCCCATAGCAACCGGTTTGTGTCTCTCATTATCTAGTATAGATTATTATCTGCAATAAAGAAAGGATAAACAGAATCAGGTTGGTTGTACAGGTTGAGTATCCCGTATCCGAGTATCCGTTATCCGAATTATTCCGAAAACCATACATTCCAGAAAGTGAATGCTAAAAACTCACTGGGGACATTTGTAACAGCACTACTGGTGACATGATATGTAACTGACACTATATATGTGCAAGACAATGATTGCTTGGCATTCAAATTCAATATCTGAGATAGTACACAAATTTTGTTTCATGTTTTGAAACCTTGTTTTTTGAACAAATAAAATATATTTGTGTGTATTTTATGTGGTAATAAAATATATTTGTGTGTATTTTATGTGTTTATACAGCATACATGCAAGATACTTCAAAATACATAATTGAAATATTAAAATATTCCGAAATACGGAATAATCCGTTATCCAAAATTCTCCTGGTCCCGAGCATTTTGGATACGGGATACTCAACCTGTAATGGGAAACATCAGCACTTTTCATTTTTAGAAGCTTTAGCATATATATACATATATATATATATATATATATATATATATATATATATATATATATACACACACACACACACACACACACACACACACACACACACACACACACACACACACACACACATATCAACACCTATTGCTAACTCTTCCCCTAGTGCCTAAACCTAACCCTAACTTTTCCTGTCACAGCCACAGGTGTGCTAACTGGTTCCTTTTTAAAACCCCATACTCAAAGCACCTTTGGTCCTGTGACTAAATACACGTTGTTCTGATTTACTGCACAAAGCATCCATAAAACTATTCTCATTTTCTAGAAAACTAAATATTAATTTGTCCTGAAAGAAGTCTAAAGGTCATTATGCACTACTTATACAGATGGGGTAGGTCCCATCTTGGCAGGGGATGGCGATGGTGACGCCAGCCGCCATCCCCCGCCAGCGACATATCGATTGCGAGAAGGGGACGCGCGCGCACAAGAGGCGCGCGCGTCCCCTTCCGACAGCGCTTCCAGCTGCTCCCTCGGGTCCCCGCTGGCTTGTCGGCGGTAACCTGGGGTCCCCGCCGCCTGCACGCACCCCCCCTAACCCCCCCTAACCCTGTCCGTCTCCCTGAGGCGGAGACGGACAGGGTTCCCGTCGCCCCGCCGACGGAGATTGAGACGCGCGTGAGACGCACGCGCGTCTCATTCTGATGGCTGGCGAGGCTGCTGTTGGATCGCCAGCGGGGACGTTCTGGCAATTCGCCAGCCAGGAAGAGGCCTGCCCCATCTGTACTTCTAGATCTTTCAGCTGCTTTTGACACTGTGGATCACACTCTTCTCTTACAAACACTACACACCCTAGGTCTTAATGATACCTCCTGGTTCTCATCTTATCTATTTGATCGCTCTTTCAGTGTTCACTTCTCTGACCTCCTCTTCACTACCTCTGTCAGTTAGAGTTCCTCAAGGCTCAGTTTTAGGTCCTCTGCTTACTCAATCTATACCTTATCTCTTGGCAAACTAACCAGCTCTTTTGGATTTCAGTATCACTTGCATGCGGACGAAACTTAAATTTATCTATCAACCCCAGTGTTGTCACCAGTCGTCTTGGGTCGAGTCTCTGAATGCATCTCTGCCATCTCATCCTGGATGTCTTCTCACCACCTCAAACTCAATATATCCAAAACGGAATTACTTATATTACCACCAGCCAAGAACAGTTACCATCCTGAGATCTCCTGATAACTGTTGAGAAAATGAGAATTAAACTAAAGCTCTTGGCTTGCATAAAACAAAATAAGGATTCATCCTGAGTAGCACAGCTTTTCTTGAAACTCAAAACAGTATTTCAATAGCAGAAATTATTGTCTTTCCCCTTACTAAGGCCTCCTATACTTCGATGCTCTCCCATTCTTTTAACAATGTCCAAATCTTCTCCATTGCCCAAAATTTGATGTCTTGGTGCCAACCCTTCTCACCACACTTTAAATCCCTTTCACAATCCTGCTGTATCCATCTCTGCAACAGTTCCCAAATGAGGCACTTCCAATCCCGGCATTGGAACTGTATTCTATTCCTCTCTAATATTAATAACACTAACCTCCCCAGTCTATCATCAAATCAGTTGCCCACTTTTTCTCTTGTCACTCTACATCTGCTGTCCATCTCCGAGAGCTACTTAAATGGATGCCTATACCACTCAGTATTAAAATCAGCTTCTCTATGTCTCCTACATAGCTCTCAACCTTAGTGCTCCTTCCTAAATTTCCAGAATGCAAGTTCTATGCTAACAACATATTTGTATACTCTATAAAAGATCCAAACTCAAAGAAATTGTCTGATCAAAGAATGAAGGCAACATTTTTGAACCCGGCCCAGGATTTAATATACTGAATGAAGGGACAATTTACTAAAATGTTTGTGCTCTACTCTCATTTGATCATGAGAAAATTAACATATGTTGGGGAGACGAAAATGAGAATAGTTTTTTTGTAAGTAGATACATTATGCCTTAGTACATATTGTATAGTCCACCCATAGTAAACCCTTTTTATAACACTGTCTCTAACTAATTGGATTTCCTCACAACATTAAATTCTATTATGCAAAATTAGCACATCAGTCGTAGTGATCGATGTTCTGATTGCTGCTTACCAGTGGCAAGTCTGGTAAATATGGTAACTTTTTTGGAGGTCAGTGCATAATACACCTTCTGAGTATTTAGAGAAATGCTTTTGTAGGGGCAGATTTATTAAGCTTGGTGAAGTAATAATATGGCTGGTACTTTATCACCGGCCAATCAGCTCTCAACTGTGTAGTTACGGGCTTGGTTTGAAAAATGACAGGTAGGAGCTGATTGGTCGGTGATAAAGTTCCAGCCACTTTATCACTTCACCAAGCTTAATAAATCTGCCCCAAAGTTACCAATTTGACTTCCAATAAACATTTAAAAAATAAAGTCCCACAACTTCCTGGTTCTTTAGCCCTGTCCTCTGGGAACTAACATATGAAAAGACTATTTCAGCACAAGTATATAAAAGAGTGTATTATAAATGCATGTTATGTGGGGATATGGTCGGTTGGTCGACCTAAAGATGATCAACAGTCATTAGGTCAACACCACTAGGTCGACATACTGGGAGGTCGACAGGTCATAAGGTTGACAAGCATTAGGTCAACATGGTCTAGGTCGACAGTAAAAAGGTCGTTCTGGGGTTTTTCACTTATTTTTGAGCCGACATGTGCTGACAGGCGGTATTTCATGCCCTACCATCCACTAGGGTGTGGTGGGAAAATAAAATAGTGGCGAAGCACGCGGTGCACTTAAAACTGTCGACATTTGGGTAATAAAAACAGTGAAAAACCCCATGTCGAACTTTTGACTGCCGACCTAGACCATGTTGACCTAATGTTTGTGTCAACCTTGTGCCATGTCGACTAAGACCCCTGTCGACCTTCCAGTATGTTGACCTAGTGGTGTCAACCTAATGATGTTGACCATCTTTGGGTCAAAAATACAATCCATACCCGTTATGTGTAGTCATAAAAAACATGCTCTCCTACATGCATTTCACAAAACTATACTTAGGGGGAAATTTACCAAAATGGATTCGTAGAAAAAAGGTGTATTCGTAGGGAGAAATACACCTTTTTTTTCCGAATTTGTATTTTCGGGATTTAATATGCTGGCCATGCCCCCAAAACATGCCATTCCTCCTTAGATCCGCCCAGCCCCATTCCCATCCTGACCCTCCCTGACCTTTTTTTCCTTCATAAAAGGACATATGACTGTCAATTTGGATTGAAATAAAACCCAATTTTCTGTGCATATATAAATATACCGCCTTAGGAATATAACATTCCCACAGTGATTATATGCAAGCAGGGTCATACTAGCTCAGACCTGCAAAAACTACAGTAAACAGTAGGGTCTTCTAAAGCTATACCTGCTAAAAACTTGATAGGTGGTAAAACATAAATACAAATATGGGGTAACCTTTATACTTATGTCTCAATTGAACTGAGCCACATAGTTCACAAGTTGACCATTTTTGGAATAGACTATGGGCGGTGTTCAATGAGGCAGATTCGCCAAGTTTTATGGCGAATCTGTGATTTTTTCGTGTGTGTCGGCGATTTTTGGAGCTCCAAAAGCGAATCACCCTATTCAATGAGCTATATTCGCCGATGGCGACCGGTGAATGAAGGACAATTCGCCATATGTTATTCGCTGCAAATCGCCAGGCTTTGTCAATAGGATTTTTCATTGGGATTCGCCGGGATTCGCCATGATTCGCCAATAGTGTATTCAATGAGAAGTTGGCGAATCTATTTCTTGATTCTTATCGCCGTTCTTCACCGAGTTTCCCTCGTCATCTTTTTATGGTGAACTTTTATATGAACTTCTGAAATAATTGGTTTTAAGTGTTCAATTTAACTCTGCAAGTGTAATCTAATATTATTTGCTGCCCTTGTGTGATTTTATGGTTGTAGAAGTGCTATATAAATATATATTTAATTTTTTCTGGTATTATTTTTTTCTCCCACAATGCATTGTTCTTACCCATGATTCACCTCAATTACCCATGAATCTCCTCCCCACCTCACTCCTTCGTTTGGCCTTTGAGGAGATTACACAGCTTTTGCAGTCTGCTGTATTGGAATCGTTTTTTCAGGGTAATTTGCATTTTTTTTGCATTTCACTGCAATTTCTTAAACACTGACTACAGTAATGGAGCTGTTTAGGGATACGCCGGATTGGCTGAGATTCGCCGTTAGGGGCGGCGAATCTCAGCCACGTTGAATAGGGTGACTCAGCGAGTCCCGGCGAATCCCCATGCATGGCAAATTGCAGCAAAAAAGCCGGCGAAATGATGGCGAATCTAAAAACAGTATCGCCGTGACTGGCGAAAAAAGTCATTGAATACTGCCCTATACCTGCGGTGCATATATTATAGCAGGGTTATACAATCTTATACGGGATACTCAACCTGTATTACATGTGTCAAATTCCGACTCCTGCCTCATATACTGTTACAGATAGATTATCCTAATATAGTGCGCTGCCAGTAGGCCACCGAATTTTAACACCCTTTATTCTTTCTTGTAGTCACTTTCTTGTCCCTCTATCTTGTGTGTTTTATATTTCGCAAATTTTAAATCGATCCAATAAAGGCGTTATCTTAACGACAACTTTTCTCTCTCTTTTTGCTTTTGTCATTCAATTTTTGTGTAATGGTGGCACACCCCCCCATCTGCTAATTCTCAATTAAACTTTACTATATATAGTATATTGGGGGTCCTTTTTCTCCTCTAATTTGATGCGTGTCCTGTGCGAGTGACAACCTCCCCCATCTCTGTATACCCAAAATACCTTTTGGAGTCTGCATATCATAGTTACAGTGCCACTGCATATGAGTACAGTTACAGTGCCACTGCATATCAGTACAGTTACAGTGCCACTGCATATCATAGTTACAGTGCCACTGAAATATGCACAGTGATAAAACAGAGACTATTGTTCTCAGTACTAACAATAATGTACTACAGATCTGTGTGTATCTGACATATAAAAGCATGTTTTTTTTAATCTGTATGTTTGTATTGCAAGAAACACACAGAGTTGCAGCATATAATGGGTAGTGTTGATAGCAAAAGTCTGTTTTATATTCATGTATGGCTTTATACCTACTGGAAGACTGTGATTGGCCTGTCACTGTCAGCTGACGGGAAAGACCCACAGATTGGCCCAAAGGTAGCCACATGACTTAAGAAAAACTTGGTGGCACCCAATCTCGGAACCCGATCAGCATGGTCATCAACCGTCATGCAGAATCAAGGCCAAATCTCGCATTGTCACTTGCTTACCAAACAATGGGGCAGATGTATTAAGCCTTAACAAGAGATAAATGCAAGGGTGATAAAGAGAGATAAACGTGCAGCCAATCACCTCCTAACTGACTTTTTTCAAACACAGCCTGTAACATGGCAGTTAGGAGGTGATTGGCTGGATGTTTATCTCTCTTTATCACCCTTGCAATTATCTTTTGTTAAGGCGTAACCCCTTCAGTGGCAATCCTGTGAATTTTCCGGGCTGTGCCTCAGTGTCCTGTCTGGCAAGCCGGGAAAATTCTCAGGATTGCCACTGTTTAGAGCCGGGCATTGCTGCTGAGTTCAACCACTGAACTCAAGCAGCTTTGGTGCTGCCCGGCTGCCTCTCCTCCGCCGCTTCTCCTCCACCCCCCTCCTCCCCCTCCCCTCCGGGTTTTCTATTGATGTCTCTGACTGCTGGCGACAGGGACGGGGTGCGGGTGCGCAGGTCCGGGCAGCCCCTGATTGACAGTTCAGCGGCGCTGTCCGGACCCAGGGAGGTGTTTTTTTTTAAGGGAGCGCCCCCCCCAAAAAACTCACCACTGAAGGGGTTAATACATCTGCCCCAATGGATGCTGCAACGTCTGGACACTCTGGTTAGACATGATAGTAACAGTCCATAGGCAGTCCTAATACAGGGGTAGCATTAGTCCTTGCAAGCACACTGGTGTTTTTTTGTCATTTACTGTATCTGCAGTGCATCCCAGAGCTCCTAATACAGGACATCAACAATCCTGGTGTCACTGGTGCCGCAACTGAGCTCCTAATACTGTGTACACAAGGTGAGATGTTGCTTGCAATTCAATCCTGTTTCCATTGGGATTGAATCAAACGGCAAGCCAAATGCGTTTATTATAGATCTGTACTATATAGTATTGCCTGAACAGTCTATTTCACTGTTCGATTTATGCTAAATGAGAGCGCGCATCGGGATCAAATCAGCATCGAATGTCCATTCGATTTCAATTTAATTTTGACTATAGAGTTAAAATCAAAAGCAAAGGGGGAAATTTACTAATATGTGTATTCTACTTCACATGTGATGTTGCTATGGGCAACCAATCAGAATCTACTTCTTATTTATTTAGCACCCTCTAGAACAGGAGTCCTCAAACTATTTTGTTCTGTGACCCCATTAGACAGTAAAAATAATTACAGGACCCCAGCAAGTTACTGCAGAAGGTCATCACATCACATGTGTAGTCAGCAGACAGCACATACCTACATGGCAGCATTGTGGAGGCACAACATGATGGGAGGAGTCTAACGTAACAGACAATCCAACAAATTTTTCAGACTCCTTGAATCACTGACTGAGATTAGAAAAGTCAATGTCCTGATGGTCAGAAACATTGAGTCACGACCCCATACTGAGAAGGTCGGGACCCACTTTGGGGTCAGGACCCACAGTTTGAGAACCGCTGCTCTAGAAGATAGTAGACAGGATCTGATTGGTTGCCTATAACAACATCACATGTGAAGTAGAATACACATCTTAGCAAATTTCCCCCAAAATCTCAATGTGTTTACACAGCTTAACAGTAATACAGGATTACACTTAATCATTATTAGTGCACACTGGTGTATTTCACCATGTCTATAATATAAGCACAGTAATTTGCAACGGTGAGAAAAAATAAATCTTAAAAGAAAATTGTGTGCTTAGCAGGGTGAGTGTTACAATAATGCTCAGTAGGTACAATGGCACTACATGAATAATATAGCTTTGAAAGTCATACAGATTAATTAGAAACAGATAAACTGCGCAAAAGGAAATACTAATAATTCAATAAATTTATTAAAAATAATAATCACTTATACAATTGGTATGTGGCCACAACCTATAAAATATTTGGACATAAAACAAAAGTGCCTAAATAAAATTAAAAATACATAACATCCAATTAGACTGTACTATTCATCATTCACAAATGGCTCAATGCTGATTACCAATGGAAGGAGGGGGGTTTGAGGACTGCGCTATCCCTGTATATGTGATTGCAGCTGAGTAGGTGGTATACTACAGGATACCTTGGATGAAATTGGACAAGGAAAAGAGGGGGGTATACTCTGCGCAGGATCACATATACTCTATTGACAAACACACTGTGCACCTGAATTGATATTAAATAAAAATGTATGCTGGATGCTGAACAGCATCCTGATGAAGCCGACAAGGTGAAACTAGTCGATCTGAAGAAGGTTGGATCCCATTGGTATTGTGCAGGACATCACACTACCTACTTGGGAAGTCTGCCGGCAGACCCTCAGCCACCACAACGCCCTGGTAAGCACCCACAATTTGGACATAAATACCATATCTGCTACCTTGTGCAAAATAGTACTAAAGTACAACTAACTTTGAACTGGACACAAAACAAAAAGTTAACCGCAAGAGACTTTTGCATCCCAGCTAAGGAGGATTATATACCTAATTGGTATCATATGTGTTTAATGTAAGTTTGTCTTGTACTGTCATACCATCCCCAGTGTGTATACCGGTATTACTTTAATTTTTTAGCCTCTCTTTAACCACATACGATTTTTAGTATTTAAAAGTAACCCTTGTTTTTCTCATATGTACCGTACAAAAAAAAATAATACTCAATGCTGATTACCCTGTAAGTTAATAATACAGGTTGTTGGGTTAGTAGGCTTTTTGTAAATGTATTTAGATCCATACAATCAAACCAGTGGCGATTTTTTTAGATGTAAATAGTAGATAGCATATTTTCAGATTTGACATGCGGTGCTATTAGTAGCAAGCCATCAGGTTTGTTGCAGTAGTTGTCTGGCCAGACATAAAAAAAATTGGTATAAAAAATGTACCTTGGAGATTTGTAGCAAGTTACAGTCCCTTGTGCCTCCCAGTTGCTGGAACTGAATTTCCTTAGTGAGTGCAACTATATCCGGAGTTGAACACCAGTTTCTTGGAAAATAAAGGGCAGGTCTTCACAGGTGCAGGGATGTCAGGATCTCAGTGTACCATACGAGAGTGGATGGTTTTTAGTTGAGCACTAACGCGTTTCTCCGCCTACTGTGAGCATCGGTGGCTTCCTCAGAGAGAGAATATAAGTTTTGCATCAGATGAATTAATTAATTCACTAAAGTCTCTAAATATGCCTGTACTGGGCCACTGCCAGAAAGCGCTGTGTCCCACCCCACAACTCCACGTGTTTGCATCACTGCCCCATTCAGTGCTTCAGCGCAAAGTGTTCAATGGGGAGTGAGGTGGCCCACCAGTCCCTGTGACACAAATGCAGTTGGACAATTGTGACCGGGTCTGAATTAGGAGTGGCAGAAGTAATGGGAAAAGTCAGAGGGTGACAGGACATGGTAGAGGGTGATGAGGAGAGGCAGAGGGAAATGGTGACAATGGTGACACAAGATTGACAGTCAGTAGGTGACGATACAAAGCAGAGCACGTGATGAGCAGAAACTAACATGGAGCGGCAAAGGGTAATGGTGACATGGAAAAGGCAAAGGCAGATGATGATGATGATGGGGCTGCGGCACTGGGGTGATGGGTCACTATAGGCAGCTTCCTAATAATACCATTTAATTAAACATGGAGAATGATCCCCATCATTATACAATTAATAGAGACAATGGCCCTTATTCAGATCTGATCGCAGTACAAATTTGTTCTCAAATGGGAAAAACCATGTGCACTGCAGGTGGGGCAGATGTAACATGTTTATTTTATTTATTTACAGTTTCTTATATAGCGCAGCATATTCCGTTGCACTTTACAATTGGAGAGAGAGAGTTAGATTTGTGTTGAAACTGAAATCTAAATTGCAGTGTAAAAATAATGCAGCCAGTATTTACCCTGCACAGAAACAAAATAGCTCACACAAATCTAACTCTCTCTATACATGTTACATCTGCAAACCCCCCCCCCCTGCAGTGCACATGGTTTTGCCCATTTTGAGAACAAATGTGTACTGCGATCAGATCTGAATAAGAGCCTCTGTCTCTCTGTGCTGGTAGGTATAGACCAGGGCTGGGCAAAACCGGCCCTCCAGATGTTAGTGAACTACACATCCAAGGATGCTTTGCATTAGTTTTGCTATGTGGCCATGCTGAAACTGATGCAAGGAATGCTGGGATGTGTAGTTCATCAACATCTGGAGGGCCGGTGTTGCCCAGCCCTGCATATAGACACTACTTGCTCACTGCACAGCCCTTGTGTGCTCTGCCTGTGGCTGCATGAAAAATCTTTCCACAATCATTCATTGTGTTATTATAGATAACTAGATAAGCTCCTGTGTGCACTTTGGTCCTGACTCTGAAGACACACACACACACACACACACACACACACACACACACACACACACACACACACACACACACACAGTACAGACACATATCCTTTGCCCCCAGCTGTTTAGATTAGGTTTATTATTTTCCTACCTCTATTGCCTCTTTCTCCAAACCCTCTTCTGCTCTCTGAAGCAGCACAGCATTCTTCCTCCCCACTCCCCAAACCCAGCTTCCGGGGATAAAGAAAGAGGTAGGATGTGGGCCAGACTTGGGCAATAGTGGGCAGCACTGCACCCTGTAGTTAGACTGGTGGTAACAGCATGTCTTCTGACAGCGGTCAGTTTGAAGGCTGCCGGTGGTGTGGCTCATGAGTGATGATGACCCCACGAGCGTCGGGGGGGGGGGGGTTCCAGGCCCCCTACTTCCTGCTAACAGCAGCACTGCACAGCACTTTAGAGCCTGAGCTCTAGAGGGCTCAAACTCTAAGGGCCATATGTATCAAGCTTAAAAAAGCTCTTAACTGCCATGTTACAGGCTGGGTTTGAAAAATATCATGTACAGTAGGAGCTTATTGCCTTGTTGGCTATCACTCTTCACTTTATCACTTTTTGAAGCTTGATACATCTGGCCTTAATGCGCACACAGCCATTTTTCTGGTCATTTCCAAAGCGCTGCTGCCATCGACTAGTGATTCCAGACACTGGAGGGCGGAAGTTCAGAGCAGGGACCCCCCTGGATGAAGGTGAGCGGCAGTCACTCACACCCAATCCCAGTGACTCGATGGTCGTCGCATCACCCCCCTTCCCAGTGGAGAGACTTAGCGGCATCACCCCCACCGCCGCCCCCCCACCCCTCGTGGAGCATTACCCCCTGTGTAGAGCGGTGCAGCGGCCGCAGTGACTTGGCGGCACCACCCACCCTCCCCGGACTTTAACCTGCAGCTGCCGGGATCATGAGCATGGCCGGATTTGCCACAAGGTACATGTTATGGGCGGCAGCCAGACTGTCTGTGAGAGTGACTAACCTGAGGAGACAGCTCCTTCACTGCTGCGGTGCCAGGGGCCATAATGAGGCACCAGACCCACTAACTGATCCTATGTGGATACGGCACCACCAGCACTAATTGTAGGCGCATGTGCCAATGAGCCGGAGACATACACAGTATATTCCTCTGCGGGTCTGCCTCTGTCCTCCACCAGACGCAGCTGTGCAAAACGATCTTGTCAGAGCCATCTCCTGCTCCTTCTCTAACATAATGGATATCTCTCATCCCCGTGACACTATCAGCGGACGGGGGGGCCTGCATTGCCTACATACTTCCGGCGAACAGTGTGCATACTGGTTGTAGCAAGCGGCAGCCTCTCCCCAGCGACTATGGCAGCACTTTGCCTTTATACTTCCCGCTATCCAGCACTGTCTTATCAGGTACCATAGCAGCAGGCTATCATATCTGTTATTCATTTTCTATGTACTATATGTGACTCTCATGGGCAATGTTCTACCAAAGGAACCTACAATAACAAGTGACAGGGTCTAACCATGTGCATGCCCATCGCGCCTCATACCTCAAATACTGCTTTTTTTATATTATACCTTCATGTCATTGTTCACATATTAGGGGCAAAGGTGAACTGTGTTTCTGGGGGGAGTGTACTGTGTGAGGAGGTGTTGTTAGGGATGAAAGGTGTACTGCGTGATGAGCATGATTTCAGCTTGCACCCTGCCAGGGTTGGCAGGGTTAACTGAGGGAAAAGTGCCCTGTTTAAGAGCCCAAATGTGACTTTTCACATCACACCATTAAATGTAGGCAGTATGGTAGACTCATTTTATGCTTTATACTAATTAGCACAATCTGCAACATAAGAAACATCTGTTGAAAATTGGTGCAGTCCGAGTCTGGAATCAAGTCGGTGGTAAAAATAGTGTTGTTTTAATTCAACATGGTGACTATAAAGTATATTAAGGGGGGGGGGGGGCAGACAGTTTGCCTAGGGTGCTGGGGAGCCTTGCACCGGCCCTGATTCCAGAGGGGGATTATAAGAGAAATGGGTGCATCGTGCATGGTGTGGGACCCCTGGACACACAATGCACCCATTTGAAATATGCCACTGCATGGACATATGTGGGTTCACTGCCTGATTCATGCAAACAGGCTAATTATTGGATATTTTTTGCGCAGTCTACTGAAGCTAATTGGCCAATGGTAAATGACCTTGCCTAATGGGCTATACTATATGTATAGCTAAGCAGCTATACTATAACAATGCATACATTCTAGAATGCTAATGATATAACATATTTTAATAAACTATATTGCAAAGTTCAATTATTTTTAAATATGCTAGATCAAAGAAATGATCGTAAATATCACCACCTTTAAAAATATATTTCAATCCTGACCATACCATGTGCAAAACCGTTAAGTGAATCTAATCATTGTACTTTTTGCCTACAGGTCACAGGAATACTGAGCAGTAATGTTCTGTCATTACGTATTCATTATAAATTAGCTGCCATGAGGAAGAAAAAAATGCCTGATGCTTAATGATGTGAAGTATTGCAGTCATAGCACTGAACTGACCTTTTCACTGTTCCATTACTTCACTACAATCCTTGTGTCATCACAGATACCGTTGTCTTTCCATAGAGGGAACAAGCACATTGTTCTGTATAGAACAGCTATCTATGACAATATAAAACATAAGATAATGACACACAGCTACAGTAGCATTAAATGCTTTCTAGCAATAGCAGGTTGCAATATCAAGGTTGACACTGAGTTGCATTTGATGCCTGGGCCCAGACAGAAAGGGGGCCCAGGACTGGAGCAGAGGCGTAACTACAATATTGTGGGCCCCATAGCAAAATCCTGAAAGGCTTACCTACACTTGTCACTACAATGAGAAAGGTGGAGAGACAGGGGGAGAGAGAGAAGGTATCAGGGCGAGAGAAAAAGAGCCCATTTTAGAGATAGGGGTAGAAAGACAGGGTGACACTATCAGAGAGAGATAGGGAGAATTAGAAAGAGGTGGGTAGAAGAGAGATAGAGGAGAAATAGACAAGGGGCACAGAGAAAGATAGAGATGTGAGACAGAGGGGTAGGAGGAGTGAAAGAGGGTTGAGATAAAGAGGATACAGGGTTTGAAAGGGTCTGACTGGCTTCCCCCTGGCAGTGACAGGTCCCCAAATACACTCGCCAGCTTCTTTCATTGGTGCCGGGCTCCTCTGCTCTGACCACCAGGCTGTTCTGCTCCCCTGCTCTTCTGTGTCGGTTGTAGTCCCCTGCTCTTGTCCGTTAGGCAGTTCTACTGCTCCCCGGGTGCGCAGCCTTTACTGCTCCCCAGGGAGCGCCGGGCTCCACTGCTCCCCAGGCGACAACTTCCTTTACTTCTCCTGGCCAGCGCCGTGTTCCACACTGATCCCAGTGCGGCGATGGGCTCCTCTGCTCCCTGGGCAGCGGCACTGAGCTACACTGCTCCCCGGGCAGTGACAGGCTCCACTACCCCCAGGCAATGCTGGGCTCCACTGCTCCCTCGTAGCCGCTGATTTTGCTACCTACTTTTCAACCAAAATCTCCTCTCTCAGGACTGCCATCACTGCTGCCATGACCTCACCCTCTCCCTCCTCCCCTCCTACATCTCCACTCCCCTCCTTCCAACCCCTGTCCTCATTTTACCCCACCACTGCTGCTGAAGTCCACTCTATCCTTCAATCCGCTTCTCCCTCCACCTGCCCGCTTGATCCTATCCCCTCCAATATTATCCGTCGTCTCAGTCCATCAGTCTGCTCTCACCTGGCTCACCTCTTTAATCTTTCCCTATCCTCTGGGATCTTCCCTTCCTCCTTCAAACACGCTCTTGTCTCCCCAATTCTCAAAAAAACAAATCTGGACCCCAACTCTCCATCCAACTACAGGCCCATCTCCCTCCTCCCTTTTGCCTCCAAACTCCTAGAACGTCTGACCTATAATCGTCTCCTAAGCCACCTTACTGCTAACTCCATTCTAGACCCCCTCCAATCCGGGTTCCGCCCTTTACATTCCACTGAAACGGCCCTGACCAAAGTCACTAACGATCTACTATCGGCTAAATCCAAAGGCCTCTTCTCTATCCTCATCCAGCTTGATCTGTCGGCTGCCTTTGACACTGTTGACCACCCTCTCCTGCTCAACACCCTCCGCTCCTTTGGCATCACTGGCACGGTCTTCTCCTGGTTCACCTCATACCTCTCCGATCGCTCCTTCTCCGTCTCCACTCCGAGCTCCTCCTCTCCTACTACCCCCCAGCCAGTCGGTGTTCCCCAAGGGTCAGTCCTTGGCCCTCTCCTCTTCTCCCTCTACACCACCTCTCTGGGCACCCTCATCAGCTCCTATGGTTTTCATTACCACCTTTATGCTGATGATACCCTAATCTATCTCTCCTCCCCCGACTTATCCCCATCACTTCTGTCCAAGGTCTCCGAATGCCTCACGGCCATCTCAGCCTGGATGACCCAACGCTTCCTGAAACTAAACATGGCTAAAACTGAACTTCTAATCTTCCATCCCCCGAACATCCCCTCTTCTCCCACTATCTCCATCAGCATTGGTGAAACCGAGATCACGTCCACCGACCAAACGCGCTGCCTCGGTGTCATCATTGACTCCTCCCTCTCCTTCACCCCCCACATTCGTGCTCTCTCACAGTCTTGCCGCTTTCACCTACGCAACATCTCACGCATCAGACCATTCCTCTCCACTGACGCGACCAAAATTCTCATTCACTCTCTTGTCATCTCCCGCCTTGACTACTGCAACATCCTTCTCTCTGGGCTACCTCTCACCCGCCTCGCACCTCTCCAATCCATTCTTAACGCTGCTGCTAGGCTCATCTTCCTCTCCCGCCGCTCTACCTCCGCCTCCCCCCTCTGTTTATCTCTTCACTGGCTCCCCATTCCTTTCCGAGTTCTCTTTAAACTCCTCACCACCACCTACAAGGCTCTCTCCTCCTCCACAGCTCCCTACCTCTCTTCACTGATCTCTATCCACACTCCCTCCCGTCCTCTTCGCTCCATCGCTGACCGCCGACTGACCTCTCACCTAATCACCTCCTCCCACTCCCGTGTCCAAGATTTCTCTCGCGCTGCCCCCCTGCACTGGAACAACCTCCCGCCACCCATCAGGCTATCTGATTCCCTTACCTCCTTCAAGCGCTCCCTCAAAACCCACTTTTTTCGACTAGCCTATCCCTCCTCCTAACCTCTTTTGATCCTCCTATCCTGCCTCCGTTCCCCTCCGTTCCTACTTATCCTATTGTATTTCGTTCGTCCACCCACCTATTTTTAGTATGTTAACTCTTATGAGCAGGGCCCTCCTTCCTCACGTACTCACCCTACCTCATTACCTCACCTGTGCTCCTGTCCTGTTCTTCCCTTCCTCTACTTCATCTTCGGTCTCCTTGACTATTTCGACACCTACTTCTGAACTGATGCTGATTTTAGTTCTACCAGCTATACCCCTATTTATACTGTATCTTTCTACACACCCTGTACGTTACCTTGTAATTTGTTTTTTTTTGTTTGCTATGTACGGCGCTGCGGACACTTTGTGGCGCCTTATAAATAAACGTACTACTACTACTACTACTCCCTGGGCGGCACTGGGCTCCAGCCCTCTGCTCCCCGGGCAGTTCCAGGCGGTGCTGCTCTTGGCCCGGGCTCCACTGAACTGGGTACAAGTTTGGCAGCGCGGCCAATGCCTGCGCTGCAGTATTTAATAAGGAAATAAAAATGGGAAAAAAAGATTATGGGGGTGCAGGGGATAGCTTGCTGGGGCCCCGGGCCCCATAGCAATTGCATCCCCTGCACCCTCTGTAGTTACACCACTGGATTGGAGTCTATCAAGTATAACTTGACATAAACAAAGTTCACATTTCCCTTGAAACAATGTAGAGGTTGAGTAATGCGCCCATTAAAGGTCTCACCAGGAAGGGGGTTCAAGAAGAGGAAAGGGGGCCCTGCCTATTTTGTCAGTCCTAGGCCCCACAATTTCTGATGGCAGTCCTGTTCAATGCTGTTTGTTAATGGAAAAAAATATACCATATGTATAGAATTAGAAAGGAACCTCCCTGTTAGACAACTTAATCCACAGGTTCTAAAACTCGATCCTCAGGATCCCACACAGTGCATGTTTATTTATTTATTTATAGTTTCTTAGATATGGTGGCATATTCTGTTGCGCTTTACAATTGGAAACAACAGTGATTAAACAAACTGGGTAGAAACAAAATGACATAGAGGTAGGAGGGCCCTGATCACAAGCTTACAATCTATGTTTTGCAGGTCTTCTCACAGAATCGCAAGTGAAATAATATCTCTTTCACACTAGCAAGCGCTTGCCAGTCAGGTCGCTAGCCCGGTCCAAAATGCCGGGTGTGACCCGACTTTCAAGCACTTTTACACTAGCTGCCCAACCCGGCATAAAGCCAGGTGGGTGATGTAATCGGGAGGCAAGGCCGGCGCTGGGAGACGTCAGCATCTCCCAGCGGTGCCCTTGCAGTGAACGGGACCCCGGTCGCATTGACCCGGGTTACCCATTCACACTGTCCCTGGACCCGCAATCATCCCGGATCCAACCCTGGTCAAGACCTAATCAATTTCCTGGGTTGTTGCGTGTTAATGTGCAATAACCCGGGAAATATTTGTCAGTGTGAAAGGGGTATAATTAGCTCCACCTGTGTCAGTGAGTAATGGGTACACCTGTGCACCCACCGGGTGACCTGAAATATGTGAACTGTGTGGGGTCCTGAGGACCGAGTTTGAGAACCACATCTATCAAGAAGCAAAGTCACAAATTTTTGGCCATTTTTCCAGCTGCAGGATTATTTAAAGCAAAAATACCAGCAAATTGCCGCAAAGCCATCACTCTCAGAACTGACATATCACAACTCGCCATTCTGAGATATAAAACACATACATATATACGTGTTACTGTCTTTTCCTGTGGTTTGTGTGGACAGAGGAAAATAGCTAAACCAGCCAAACAAAGTGATTGTGTCAGATGATTTTATCACAATTGGTTTGTGGGAATCTACATGGGCCTAAATCAAGAGCTAATGTATATTACATCTCAGCTGTGGTTTAGTCTAATGTCACAGCTGGCGTGGTTTGTATTCAGATGCCCACCCAATGCGCTTGTGATTGGCCTAAAAAATCAGACACACGTGGGTCAATAATTAGTAAGTAAGTAAGTAAGTAAGTTTTATTTATATAGCGCACTTTCTCCAACAGGACTCAAGGACTCAATAATCAACCTTCTGAGTAACCCTATGGTCACCCAGCACAGGAAGTAAGATGCTTGAACCAATGCAACTGTGTATAGGATTGCAGCTGTAACATGCACACGTTAGCTCCAACAAATGCTCCTTTGCCTGTCACTCACGATGGATGGCCATCACTCTGTGATAGACTATCATGGCACATGCGCAGTGTGCCTTAAACACATTCATAGTAGTAGAAACACTCTCTGCACTCTCCCATTGACATTACTGTACTTGTATCTCTGAACTAGGTCTTCATTTTTCTGAAAGTTAGCTTCATCAAAATGGCCGCCATTGTTGTTTTTACTTATCCTGGGGCAGACTTGCTTGTAGTGTTTCTCTCTGACTTCAAGGTAAAAGAATATGCAGAAGGTAAGTTATCTTTGCACCGCTTGCTGCAAAGCATGGGTATTGCTGTATATTCATCAACTGCAACACTAATTAAATAATTTCAGTTTTAATTGCATGTGAGAGATTAGTATTTATTTGGCAACATTTTATTAATTTACAAAATAGTATGTTAATTTGTTAAGACAGTTGAGGCAGGTTTGCTTTTTTTTTTATTAATATACCTTATTTTTTTCATTTCATATTTTTATACCTCCCAGCATGGCCCATTCCAAGAGGGTCCAAATGCTCTTTTTCTGGACCGGCATATCGTACCGGGAAACATATAAAGTACATGATGGTTCAATGAGCACTGCAAATGTGTGTACAGTATGTGTTCTTGCATGTGTGTGTGTGTTAATAACTGCTCATAGGGTGTGTGTGCGTGTGTGTGTGTGTCACAAAAGTTTATTAGGGTATTTCTATAAAGTATGTTATGAATTCTGGACACTGCTGTTTGGGTGGCATATTATGAATTGAAGAGAACATGGGCAGTGGGTGAAATGCTGCCTATGGCACCAAGAAACCTTGCACTGTTCCTGCTTGTACAAGAATGAAGACAAAACAACCTTTCAAGTTTCACCCCCATGCAGGTGCTTCATCTAGCATCGTCTATTTTGTCTCTATTCCTTTAAACTTTCCTTTGCGTAATGCTGACTGTGAAGCTTTTCTACATGTGAACATAAATCATTCTGATTTAAAAACCAAAGTATAAATTGCAAATACAATTTCCATTCAGTGTTTGAATGTTTAATCTGTGCAAGCAGTACAATGGCAACTATAACCTACTGTCCAATGCTGCTTAGTTTCAAATAGGATGAGGTTGTCATTTTCTATGCCAAAATATTTAATTCTAAATTTACCTTTTTGCCATGACCGTAGCAGCTAAGCGGCCCTTATTCTAGTTCACTCGCACAGGCAAATTCCTTTTTAAAATGGACAAAACCATGCGCACTGCAGGTGGGGCGATGTAACTTGTGCAGAGAGAACTAGATTTGGGTGAGAACTATATTGCAGTGTAAAAATAAAGCAGCATGTATTTACCCTGCACAGAAACAAACTAACTAACCCAAATCTTATAATAATAATAAGAAGCCACAAGACCTCTATTGTACTTACATTGTTTTAAGTCCTGGAATTTTGGCAATCAATGGCATCTTGGATTCATAAAACTTTGGACCCATCTACGTTTCTCAAATGTTCTGTATCTTTTGTATTTTGCTCTTGTTATTCACTCTAGACATTTCTGTATGATGAAATACAGTATGTTGATTGTGGTGTATGCTGATGCCTTTTGTTTTATAAAGCTGGATTAAAAAAAAGATGTAGGCAACAATTTAGGATAGGTTTATAACTTACAGTAAGTCTGGAGAACGAAACAAGCTTTGTATTGTTATACATACCATACTGTACTTAGGTTCTTTGGTTTGGGGAGGATCTATTGGTCTGAAAAGTAAGTGGATTAGCCTAGTAGGACCACCTACACCTGTTCTAAAATAACATTGATGTGAGTGTTCCTCTGATTTTAACTATAGGTTATAATTAACTCCATCCCCCTTTACCACCCCAGCACTAAAACCACTCACAGGAGATCCCAGTAAAGGGGGAGGGAGAGATTTTAATTGCTGATTGGTTTTGAGTAGAATGGCTAGAGGTAAATGGAGGTGGGCTTGACAAATAATTGATGGATGGGGATAGATGAGACACATGAGGAGGAGGCTATATAGCAGCAACACTAACTAGAGACCTGATACTAGTTTTGAGTCATATATATATATATATATATATATATATATATATATATAGGTGACAGTTGTAAGATGGCGCCCTTCTTATGACCTCAGCAATTGGGTCAATAGTGCCTTGTAATCAAACTTCAAAACAAGTAAAGTAAAGTCCAAAGTTTATAAACATTTATTAAAAAGTCTCTTATTCCACAACAATGTAGGTGGCTTTTCCAGACTTCTTAAAAGGTTCACAATATTTATTTTATTTCAGGATAACAAACAGAACGTACCCAACGCGTTTCATCCCTACGTGGGACTTCATCAGGGGTTCGCGGATGTCATTATAATCAAATCCAACAATTTTGATAGGGGGAGTGTCTACAATGAGTTGGTTTATTTGTTAGGTCCTTATAAAGAATTTGTTCAAGGGTACTCTATCGCTTTTTTCACTCATAGGTCAGCTTAAGAGCCTCTCAATTTTCACACATAGATACACCTTAATTAGGTTAATATATTAACAGCTCTGTTTCATTTGAAATGGACCAGCTTGGCCGTTTCTCCAAGATCTGTCGGGGTTCCCAAATAGACTGCTATGTCTGTTAGGGCAATGTTGGAAATGAATATAAAACCTCAATACAGCCTCACTACAGAGTCTGGGATTATTCAGGGTACAGTTCTCGCCTTCAGGAGATGTGCTCAATAGGAAGGCTTGTATACTAGTCACCCGACTATGTGAGTTTTATTCTTCAAAGACGCCGTGAGTGCAGTTACCTCACCCGCAACGCTGTCTATACACTTGTGCCACAAGTGTAATGTACTGACACCCGGCGCACTACACCACTCAGACGGAGAGGCGGATACCTTGGACCATATATATATATATATTCCGTGTGACTGGCACTCACATCTATTTAAAACATGTTGCTGGTGACAATACATGCACAGGGCCTGTTGCAGTCCAGTATTAGTATAAAGTGCATTAAGTGTTTTATCCTATTGGGTTTTTTTTTTATAAAATCGCGTCGGTCGCGTCGCGTGCTGACAAAAAAACGCATGCGATGCGACCGACGCGATTACCGCGATTTTACATAGGGAACAATGTTAAATGTCCCAATTGACCCGATTTCACATAGGGAACAATGTTAAATGTCCCAATTGACCCGATTTCACATAGGGAACAATGTAAAATCCCCCCCCCCCCCCCAATTGTTAACGCCACTCCACGATCAACGTCAACCCGAAGCGTGGCGAGCGCAGCGAGCCTGCGAGGGGCGGCGGTACGCGTCCTCTGACCTTTTCATACCCCTACTATCCACTAGGGCGTGGAGTGAGAATAGAATAGTGTGGCGAGCGCAGCGAGCCACCGAGCCCGAAGCGTGGCAAACGCAGCGAGCCCCGCGAGGGGACGCGGACACCTGTGAAGCCCGCAAGGGGATGTGGATACCTGTGAAGGTATCCGCGTCCCCTCGCGGGGCTCGCTGCGCTCGCCACGCTTCGGGCTCGGTGGCTCGCTGCGCTCGCCACACTATTCTATTCTCACTCCGCGCCCTAGTGGATAGTAGGGGTATGAAAAGGTCGGGGACGCGTACCGCCGCCCCTCGCGGGCTCGCTGCGCTCGCCACGCTTCGGGTTGACGTTGATCGTGGAGTGGCGTTAACAATTGGGGGGGGGGGGGCATTTAACATTGTTCCCTATGTGAAATCGGGTCAATTGGGACATTTAACATTGTTCCCTATGTGAAATCGGGTCAATTGGGACATTTAACATTGCTCCTTTTGTAAAATCGCGGTAATCGCGTCGGTCGCATCGCATGTCATTATAATGGCATGCGATGTACACGCGATGCCCGCGATGGGCGCCCAGATAGGAAACAAGTACCAATCCTTCTTAGATGGATAAAATCATGTGCACTGCAGGGGGGGCAGATGTAACATGTACAGAGAGAATTAGATTTGGGTGAGTAATTTTGTTTCTGTGCAGGGAAAATACTGACTGCTTTATTTTTACACTGCAATATAGATCTCACTTTGAAGTAAAACCCCACCCAAATCTAATTATCTCTGCACATGTTACATCTGCCCCACCTGCAGTGCACATGGTTTTGCCCATCTAAGAAGGATTTTGTCAGAAAGAATGAACCAAAATAAGGCCCATAGTGTAGTATGTCCAGTATGTAGTAAACAGCAAAGGGAAGTCCTCTGCCTTATGCTGCGTGGTATTGTATCTTTTTATTGGGTTACCTTGTGCATAAATAACGAATAGTGCTTACACGCTCTCATACATAAAGGAGTTTACAGCCCCACATATAAAGGATTATTTTCTCATTTACGGGTCTATTTTCAGACATGTAAGATAATACGGAAACAAAAGTGAATGCTCATTTATATGCTTAAATATGCATGCTGTCAAACTCTCATCAAGTTTTCTTTGAACGAAATATCCCAAACGTGCAGATACCCCCAAAATTGTTTTTATTGAAATATAATAAAACATCAAAAACATCAGCTAAAAAACTGGTGCCAGATGTGGAAAGACAAAAACAAACTGAGGGAATGTTGGAACACCTGGGTAACTCACCTCAAGTAAGTTAATGTCTAGGCTCCCAGTATTAAAAAGAGATACAACAAAGGTATCTTAAATGCCAAAGCCAAAAGTGAATAGTCAAACTTGGATAGTCAAAATCGAATCTGAATCGCATTGTGTGTCCACACCTTTAATGACACACGGCGCGATTCTTGTCTGATTCAATCGGGATTGAATTGCACGGAGCAGTGTACACATTTGACTATATAGAACAGATTTGTACTATATAGTCTTGCCCAGGGCTGGGCAATTGTGGCCCTCCAGATGTTGATGAACTACACATCCCAGGATGCTTTGCATTAGTTTTGCTATGTCGCCATGCTGAAACTGATGCAAGGCATGCTGGGATGCGTAGTTCATCATCATCTGAAGGGCCGCAATTGCCCAGCCCTGGTCTTGCCTGTACAGTCTATTTTTCACTCCGATTTACACTAAACGGGAGCTCACATCGGCATCGGCTCGGGATGGAATGCGGCTGAAAACCGATCGATTTCCATTTGATTTTGACTATATAGACAAAATCAAATGGAATCTCTCACCAGGTGTACACAGCATTAGAGTTAGGTTGGGGGGGGGGGGGGTTATCATTGATCGGCTGCACGGTAAGCACTAACAGAGAAACTCTGCCAACAGCTTCACAGTGAGCATTTCTCACTGGTCGGATCTGATATTACCATGCCACACAAGTGGCTAATGAACATTCATAGTTACATAGTTACATAGTAGGTAAGGCTGAAAAAAGACTTGCGTCCATCTAGTTCAACCTGGTATAGATATCCATTGCTGATTTGGTAGGTTCTGGTATTTTACAGACAAATTATATTTCTTATTTGTACCCATGGATGTTTTTCTCCAGTAAATGTTTGTCCAACTTTGCCTTGAACGCATTTAATGAGCCAGCCATTACCACCTCTCTGGGAAGAGAGTTCCAGAGTTTGACTGTTCTGACCGTAAAGAAATTCTTTCTACTAGCTGAATGAAATCTTTTTTCTTCTAATCTATACTCATGCCCTCGCGTCCTAGATTCCTTTCTAGTAGAAAATAGGGTGTGTGACAGTTCCTTATATTGGCCCTTGATATACTTGTACATGTTGAGCATGTCCCCCCTTAAACGTCTCTTTTCTAATGTAAATTGTCCCAAATTGCTTAATCTCTCCCCGTAGCTTAAATTCTCCATTCCCTTAATAATCTTTGTTGCTCGCCTTTGGACTTTTTCTAATTCTATGATGTCCTTTTAATAGTGTGGGGCCCAGAACTGTACTCCGTACTCTAGGTGAGGTCTCACCAATGCTTTATATAGTGGCATAATTACCCTTGAGTCCCTAGTTTCCATTCCCCTCTTAATACATGCCAGAATTTTGTTGGCCTTTTTTGTAGCTACATTACAATGGGCACTACATCCTAGATTGCTGTCTATTTGGACTCCTAGATCCTTTTCAAGTATGGAATTACCCAGTTCCTCTCCGCTAAGGTTGTAACTTGCACACTGGTTGTGTCTCCCAAGGTGCATAACCTTACATTTATCTACATTGAACCTCATCTTCCATTTTTTTGCCCACTCATCTAGAATTGCAAGATCATTTTGAAGCATGGTGACATCTTCTGGTGATTTTATGACTTTGCTAAGTTTTGTATCGTCCGCAAAGATGGATACATTGCTGAGTAACCCTATCCCAATATCGTTAATAAAAATGTTAAACAAAAAGGGGCCCCAAAACCGAACCCTGGGGCACTCCACTTAGTACCGGTATCATATCTGATACGGCACCATTCACAACCACTCTTTGTTCTCTATTACATAGCCAATTCCCTACCCATCTGCAGATATTTTCACCCAATCCTAGGTTCTCCATTTTATTAATCAATCTCTTGTGTGGGACAGTATCAAATGCTTTAGCGAAATCTAGGAAAATCACATCTACAGCATTTCCATTATCGAGGTTTTTGCTAACCTCTTCATAGAACCCTAGTAGATTAGTTTGGCATGAACGATTTTTCACGAACCCATGTTGGTTAGTACTGAGTAGACGGTGATGATCTAAATATTCCTGGATACCATCCCTTAAAAATCCTTCAAATAGTTTACCCACAATTGATGTTAAACTAATGGGTCTGTAATTAGCTGGATCTTCCTTTTTTCCTTTTTTGAATATTGGCACTACCTCTGCTATTCTCCAATCTTTTGGTACTATACCTGACGATAGTGACTTGCTAAAGATATAATGTAGGGGGGTAGCTAGTTCATCCCTTAATTCCATTAATACCCTCGGATGAATCCCATCTGGCCCTGGTGACTTATTTGTTTTGAGTTTGCTTAGCCTCAGTATTATTTCCTTCGGCGTGAAATCCACAATGAGATCTGGCTTATTTGTCCCGTTTGTGGTAAATGTTCGTTCCACAGTCTGCTCTCCCTTAGTAAATACTGATGAGAAGAACTCATTTAACAGTTTTGCTTTTCCCTTGTCCTCAGTAACACTTTTTCCACTAGTATCAGTTAGTGGGCCTATGTTTTCCTTAATTAATCGTTTACTATTTATGTATTTAAAAAACTTCTTTGGGTTGGTTTTGCTTTCAGTGGCTATGCACTCTTCATATAATATTTTAGCTGCTTTGATTACCCCTTTACAAGTTTTGTTTGATTCTTTGTATTTTGCGAACGCCTCCTCATTCAAGTTATTTTAATAGAATTTAAAGGCTCTGGTTTTATTGTTGATAGCTGACCTTACTTCTTTGCCCAACCATGGTGGCTTTTTTTTGTTGAATTTACCTTTAGTTACTTTAGGAATGTATTCAATAGTTAGTGAATCAAGCACCTTTTTTAGAGTATCCCACATTTCCTCTGCATTTTTTCCCTCCATAACCGTTTCCCACCCAATTCCTGTTAGGGCTTCCCTGAATAATTCAAAGTTCACTTTTCTGAAGTTTAGTATTTTTGCAGATCTTTTTTGATGTAATTTACTGAAGTTGATTTCCAGTGAAACCATATTGTGATCACTATTCCCTAATTGTTCAATTACTTTTGTGTTTGAAACTAAGTCTGTGTTATTTGTTAATACTAAGTCCAAGAGCGCCTCATCACGAGTTGGAGTTTCTACCGTTTGTGTAATAAACTGGTCTTTAAGTAAGCTTAAGAACCCATTGCTTCTTGCTGATTTACCTGTTTCGTTTTCCCAATCAATGTCGGGTAAATTAAAATCCCCCATAATTAATACCTGACCCTGATTTGATGCTTGTTTGATTTGGTTTAAAAAAAGAGACTCTTCCCTTTCATTTATATTTGGTGGTCTATAGCATACCCCTATTATAAATTTGTTTTTTGGTTTTTTTATTATTGTCGGTTATCTCTGCCCACACTGTCTCCGAGTTGTCGTCTTCCAGGTCTGTGCTCATATTTTTCTCACATGATGTTAAGTTATTATTTACATATAGGCACACACCCCCGCCCCTTCTATTTTTCCTGTCTTTCCTGTAGAGTGTATATCCCTCCATGTTTAATGCCCAGTCATGCGACTCATTACACCATGTTTCTGTTATACCAATGATGTCGTAGTCATCCCTACTGATCACCGTTTCAAGCTCCCCGATTTTACTCACTAAGCTTCTTGCATTAGCCAGTAAGCATTTTAATTTATGTTTATTTTTAGATATGGCTCTAATATTGTGATTAGTTTCACCCCAGGACCCATTCCTTATTAGTGTTTTTTCTTTCTTGACATTGTCAACAAATAAAACATGTATATTTTAATATAAGATAGCGTCTCTTTGAGTTTTAAGAAGAAGAAACAGGTTTGTCTCATTAACCTGTTACATTTAGAGTGCATTTTGCATTGTCATATTCACGAGTGCCTCTTCAATTCGAACTTTATTTGGGAGTCTGACATCCAAAGTAGGCACCGGAGCATTCCACTATATGACCCAGACGAGTGCCGGATCTACCGTTTGTTATATATATATATATATATATATATATATATATATATATATATATATATATATATATGTGTGTTTGGGATTGTCTCACCTTTAAAAGCCACAAGGTACTTGGCAGTTGAGCATTAACCCAAGAAAAAAACACATGTTCATTTTAGCTATGATGTGTAAGCAGGTGCCAGGTTCCTAAGAAAACCAGTTGCTAGTGTAGGACTTGCAGTGAAATGGGGTCCCTTAGCGATGGGCTGCAAGCTTAAATGCATTGATCAATTCATGAACTAAAACCCCATTATTTATTTATTGATTATTTGAATGTTAAGGTGAGTTAGTTTTTTGTAGTGAGTGCTGGGCCCCCTGTGTTTGTATTTACTAGAGTGTGTGATCACAGG
Organism: Crinia signifera; assembly: GCF_055691185.1. NCBI lineage: Eukaryota > Metazoa > Chordata > Amphibia > Anura > Myobatrachidae > Crinia > Crinia signifera. The sequence continues at coordinate 99,816,495 of NC_139225.1, read as the reverse complement.
CCACCGCACCCCACCCTGGGATGTAGGTGCTGTTTGCACCCCATTCCTAGGAATGGCGAGTGTATTGGTACTTCTGTATCTATATATATATATATATATAGGGTGTAGGGGGGGCGGCGGCACTCGCACAATAAAGAAATAGACAGAGGCGTGGATATACCAACGTTTCGTGGCTGTGTTGCCACTTTATCAAGTAGGCACCTTGATAAAGTGGCAACACAGCCACGAAACGTTGGTATATCCACGCCTCTGTCTATTTCTTTATTGTGCGAGTGCCGCCGCCCCCCCTACACCCTGTGTTCACTGGACCCCCTCCGGAGGTCCATTTGTTGGAGGGCACCGCCAAAGGGTCTTAACCCCGTCTCCCTGCTGGGACCATCAGCCACAAGGAGTGCCGCACCCCTGCCCCTATATATATATATATATATACAGATGGAGCCGGGCTCCCTCTTGCTGATGAATCGCCAGAACGTCACCGCTGGCGATCCACCAGCAGCCCGGCGTCCATCTGACTGAGACGCGCGTGCGTCTCACGCGCGTCTCAGTTTCCGGGCGGCGGGAACCCTGTACGTCTCCGCTTCAGGGAGACGGACAGGGTTAGGGGGGATGCGGGGAGGCGGTGGGGACCCTGGGTGACCGCCGACAAGCTGGCGGGGACCCAGGGGAACCGTTTGAAAGGGGACACGCGCACATCTCGTGCGCGCATGTCCCCTTTCGCAGATACAGATGGCGGGTGGTGGGAGATGGAGGCTGGCGTCGCCATCGCCATCCCCTGCAAAAGCGAGACCCGCTCCATCTGTATATATGTATATATATATATATATATACACACACATATACACGTCTGTGCACACATACACACACTGTATATATACTGTAGTTCCGTTTATTAAGTTGTTTTATTACTCAAAACCCCTATTTAGATCATATAAATTTCATCATTTTGTTAAATTCATTTTGTTTATTGTTTTAATCCCAGAAACCCTGTAATTGTTAAGCATGGATTGTTGATCATCCAGGTTTATTTATCTAATTAATGTAGTGTTGCTCCCTAAATGCAGCGAACAAAGTATAATTCTGTGCTAGCTATGAGTAGCTTGCAGTTAATCATGCAAATTATATTTTGAATGTCAAGTTATGAATAATTGCTATTCTCTATTATGAATACAACAAAGTATCATAGCATGGATAGTGAATTATATCAAAATATATGCAAGGTACAGTATGACCTAAATAAACTAAGCTTTAAAAGGACAAATCCCAAACCAAAACGGAAATCAAACCAAAAAATATAATAAAATACTGGTACTCACGCTACTGTGTATTATCCACTCAAATAACGAATGTACATCCTATAACTGCCGAGGGAGGTTAGGAACATAAGTCATAGATAAATAAGTTTTCCCATTAACTTCACCAGTTTATTTAAAATTATGTCCAATTTGACAATAGCCACAAGCATGTAATCTCTCTCTACTGGTAACATTATCCTTTGTTTACAAAGCACTGACATATTATACACCACTGTATACAGTATATATGGAGGCGATTGTGATTAAGTAATTAATATGCAATGATTTAAAACAGATGGTAAAAATGGCCTTGCCCAAATGAGTTTTCAATTAAAGATTTTAGGAGAACACTTGGAGTGAAATGTAATAGGGTGAGAGAATCAGAAAGTGAGAGATTTGGTAAAAAAATTAAGTTTTTTTTAAAGAGGCCATCATTTACACTGCAATATCAAACTGGTTTTGCAGTGTAAATGATTGCCACTTTAAAAAAAACTGGAGATTTCTTACCAAATCTCTCACTTTCTGATTCTCTCACCCGGGGCCTTATTTTGGTTCATTCTTTCTGACAAAATCCTTCTTAGATGGACAAAACCATGTGCACTGCAGGGGGGCAGATGTAACATGTGCAGAGAGAATTAGATTTGGGTGAGTAATTTTGTTTCTGTGCAGGGAAAATACTGACTGCTTTATTTTTACATGGCAATATAGATCTCACTTTGAAGTAAAACCCCACCCAAATCTAATTCTCTCTGCACATGTTACATCTGCCCCACCTGCAGTGCACATGGTTTTGCCCATCTAAGAAGGATTTTGTCAGAAAGAATGAACCAAAATAAGGCCCCCTATTACATTTCACTCCAAGTGCTCTCCTCAAATCTTTAATTGAAAACTCATTTGGGCTGTTTTAAATCATTGCATATTAATTACTTAATCACAATCGCCTCCGTATATATACAGTGGTGTATAATATGTCAGCGCTTTGTAAACAAAGGGTAATGTTACCAGTAGAGAGAGAGATTACATGCTTGTGGCTATTGTCAAACTGGACATAATTTTAACCCCTTCCTGACAGAGCCAGTTTTTGCGTTCCTGACAGAGCCATTTTTTCCAAATCTGACATGTTTCACTTAAGTGGGGATAACTTTTTTTTGCTTTTACTTATCCCAGTGATTTTGAGATTGTTTTCTCGTGACACATTGTACTTCAAGTTAGTGGTAAATTTGGGTCGATACAGTCTGTGTTTTTTTGTGAAAAATACCAAAATGTCGTGAAAAAATGGAAAATTTTGCAATTTGCAAAATGTCACATTTTCTGCTTGTGAGACAAATAAACATACCACTCAAAATAGTTAATAACTAACAAAGACCATATGTCTACTTTATGTTGCAATCATTATTTCAACCTCCTTTTCATTTTTTTGGACACTAGGAGGCTTCAAATATGAATAGCAAATTCTCAAATTTTCAAGAAAATTTCAAACACTGATTTTTTTAGGGACCAGTTCAGTTCTGATGTGACTTTGAGGGACTTGTATGTGAGACACCCCCATAAATGATGCCATTTCAAAAACTGCACCCCTCACAGTATTCAAAACAGCATTTTGGAAGTTTGTTAACCCTTTATGTGTTTCACAGGAATTAAAACAAAGTGTAGGTGAAATTTCAAAATTTCTTTTTTTTTGCAGAGTTTCAATTTTAATACATTTTTCTAACGAACACAGTAGATTTTACTAGAGAAATGTGACTAAAAATTGATTCCCCCAATTCTTTTGTTTTCATAAATATCCTATATGTGGCCCTAGTGTGCACGTTGACCAAACCACAGGCTTCATAATAGAAGGAGCACCTACTTGATTTTGGAGCCTCCTTTTTATGAGATTTTTTTTTAGGCACCATGTAGGTTTCTAGGCACCATAAGTGCTAAAAGTTAGGAACCTCCCCCACAAGTCACCCCATTTTGCAAACTACACCCTTCAGGGAATTCATTTAGGGGTATAGTGTACATTTCAAACCCCCAGGGGTTTCACCAATTTTGATACAACTGGGCTGTGAAAATGAAAAAATTTAATTTTTCATTTTCACAGCTCAGTTGTATCAAAATTGGTGAAACCCCTGGGGGTTTGAAATGTACACTATACCCCCTGATGAATTCCCTGAAGGGTGTAGTTTGCAAAATGGGGTCACTTGTGGGGGGGTTCCACTGTATGGGTGCTTCAGGGGTCATTCAACCAGAATCTGTGCTGCAAAATCCAAAAATCACTCCTTCCCTTCTGAGTCCTGCCATGCACCCAACTGGTATTTTTTGGTCACATGTGAGGCATTGCCATACTCGGGAGAAATTGGGGCACAGATTTTGGGGTGCTTTGTCTCCTTCATTCCTTGTGAAAATGAAAAATTTTGAGCCAGATCTGCATTTTTGTGTAAAAAAATGTAATTTTTTACACAAAAATGCAGTTCTGGTTCAAAATTTTTCATTTTCGCAAGAATGAAGGAGACAAAGCACCCCAAAATCTGTGCCCCAATTTCTCCCCAGTACGGCAATGCCTCATATGTGACCCAAAAATACCATTTGGGTGCATGGCAGGACTCAGAAGGGAAGGAGTGATTTTTGGTGGTGGAATGAATGGTGGGTGCTATGTCGCATTAGCAAGACCCCCGAAGCACCAATACAGTGGAACCCCCCCACATGTGACCCCATTTTGGTCACCAGCTTTGGGAGGGGGGCTGGCGCTGCGGCTGGTGGGGGGTTGGGAGGGGTGCTGGCGCTGCGGCAGCCGGGTGGGTGGGAGGGAGGGGGGCTGCCGGGTGGGAGGGGGGGGGGGGCTGGCGATCGGTGGTGATCGGTGCTGTACTTAACAGCACCGGTCACCACCGATCACTGTGTTACCGAGCGGCTTAGCCGCCGGTAACACAGAAAACGCTGCAATTGGCTGTTCACATTTGAACAGCCAATCGCAGCGATCGCCGCGAGGGGGGATGTCTGCTGTCAGGGACAGCAGACATCTCCAAACTGTCACCGCGTCTATAGACGCGGTGACAGTTTATAAAACCATGACGTATATATACGTCTTCGGTCGGGAAGTACCTCCCGACCATGACGTATATATACGTCATATGTCGGGAATATCTGTCTGGAAGCATATATATATATATATATATATATATATACATATACATACATATATATATACATATATATACACATATATATATACACATATATATATATATACACATATATATATGTGTATATATATATATATACATATATATGTGTGTATATATATATATACATATATACACATACATATATGTGTATATATATATATACACATACACACACATATATATATATATTTATATATATATATATTTCATTAGATCCATTTTATTATTTACTGCTGCTGCTGCAGCTTGCGGGGGGGGGGGGTGGGAGGGGGGAAGCGCTGCGTGCGCTGAGTCTGTTGCTGCTGGGGGAGCCGGGTGAGCCTGCTGTGCCCCGGAGCTGCCGGGTGAGTGCCGGGTGGGTGGGAGGGGGGTGCTGCTCATCGGTGGTGATCGGTGCTGCACCGATCACCACCGTTTTCTGTGTTACCGAGCGGCTTAGCCGCCGGTAACACAGGAAACGCTGTGATTGGCTGTTCAGATTTGAACAGCCAATCACAGCGATCGCCGACTGGGGGGGGCACCCCTGCCCCCCCTGGGCGGCGAGGGGGGATGTCTGCTGTCAGGGACAGCAGACATCTCTTAACTGTCACCGCGTCTATAGACGCAGTGACAGTTAGAAGCCATGACGTACATGTACGTCAAATGTCGGGAAGTACTTCCCGACCATGACGTACATGTACGTCAAATGTCGGGAAGGGGTTAAATAATCTGGTGAAACTCATTCTGATTCTCTCTTCCTATTACATTTCACCCATGATATCTGAGGTAGCGGGATAACACATTTAGCTAGTAATGGGGTACAGCAATATGGCTACTGTAAAGCTACACCATTATCAGTCACCAATAATGAAGCAGTTTTTTTGATTGCTATAGTTTTTGGTTGCTCCCAGCCAGTGGTGTTGTATCATAGGAGGGGGCAATCGGGTAGTCTCAAAAATACAGCTCTCCCTCACTCCAGCACATACACATAGATGACAGGGTCAAAAGCTACTGTGGATGCTTAGATCTCTGGTAACATGGAGTCTATGGATTTCTTTACCTGTATAGCTCTTTCAGAAAATTATGTAAGCATAGTCAATGGTCTAAATTCTACCAGGCTAAAGGATCCCTGACAACAGTAGCCTCACAAGGGCAGGGAGAGCAGAGCAGCAGGTAAAGATGTTTTATAATAAACAATAAAAATATTCCGTCTCCTGTTTTAATTTTAATATTTCCTTTACAGCGACCCCTTAACGGCCCATTTGCTGGTATTTGTCTTTTAAAGGAGGACTTCAGGTCCCTGCCTGCCACAATATTAATCTTTCACTAATGGGCTATCAACAGGAGGGGGGGGGGACGATATCGTTTTTAACCTTATCCTGGGTGACAAAAACTCTAGTTACACCTCTGCATTACAAACAAGTGACGTGACAACAGGGGGAGATGCAAGGTCTGAACATGGGTCCCAAATTGGACCCTTGTGGGCTCTCTTCACTCGCCACCTGGCAATAGATGCCCCATGACCTTCCTCCTCTCCATGCTGTCACATGTCACGTAGTGGTGATGTTAGAGGTCCCTTAGACCACTATGATCTAGCAACTACCTATAGTCAATAAAGTGCAGGGTGAGCAGTGCTTGCCCCGCCTTGACTCAATGTCCTGTGCGGGGCCACTGTGTGGAGACATGAAATCACTAATCAAAGAAATCATACCACAATCTAGTTATGGCAGCCATAACTGCCCAGGACTTCTTATTCCTTTTACTGAATGTCAATACTCTTCTTGTTCTGACTAATGCTTACGTGCTTGGCTGATATATTTGTAAACCTCCAGCTTTAAGCAGCTAAGTGCAGTCTTGTATTATTTTGTAGCATAATGGTTGTTGCTGGATACAGAGCTGAGATACTTGTACCCCATATTTGACATGTTTGACATAAGGGGAGAGACTGTTGTGCCTAGAGTCCCAGGCCCTCAGAAAGAAGGGGTTCCTGCCGTGGATGGCATGGAATATAGCAGAACCTGGTCCTTCCTGTGTTCAGCCAAGAACTATTTAAAAATAACTGCCTCTCTCTCTCATTCTTGATTTCTCTCTCACACCCTCTCTCCCGTTCCTTTTCTCTCAAACTCTTCTATTTTCTCCTATCCATATCTCTCTACCATTCATTCTTCTTTTTGGTAATAAAAAATGTCCATCGCTAGCAGAGATGCACAGGATCTGGCTGCTCACTCCTGCAAGCCATCTCAGGCTGCTTGGCGTCTTAAGGTAGATGTAGGAGGACACATCTGTATATGTTCCCATACAGTATATGGAATCACACTTAAAATTATGGTCTATTGTAATTATAATCATTAAAACATATCATCAACCAACCAGAAAAGGTTTCTGTAAAAATATAAGAGGTGGAACAAAGGCTGATGTATATAACAGTAAAAATATAAATGGTACCTCAAAGCTAATCCACTCTTTTGACTGTTTGATAATGTTCAGTGCATCAACCTCTTAGTACTTGTAGTAAATATACACATTTTGGGCCTGATAAAGAGCTGCAAACATACAAGAATAGTTGCAATCGCATCCACTTTGGGGTTAAGGAATAACTAAAGCTCTTCGCCAGTATTTAGCCTTGGCTGAATCTATTTGAGCAGGCCTAGCCCAGCCCTGCCTGTAGAAACAGTTGTCATTATCAACATCAGCACCAGCGGGCTATCCAACTGAAAGTTGATGAATTTCTGTATACACTCACTACTGAATGACCTGTACTTCCGCCTACACACCCACGACACGCCCATGGCGAGCTTATCCTTAAGGTGCCCATACACTAGTAAGATTTATCTTCAGATCTGGCTGGTTGGAACAAAAACATGGTTATGGATGAGTGACAGTTTGTCAGTTTTCCAGCATCTCCAAGCAAATGGTCAACTCATTTTGCTCTCATCCATAACCATGTTTTTGTTCCAACCAGCCAGATCTATAGATAAATCTGCGTGTGTATGGCCACCTTTAGTGTGGATGCCTGGGTGCAGTATAGTAACACCTACTCAGCCATAACTGAATTGCCCATCCTTGTATTAAGAAGCCAGACCACCTTCAGCAGTCCCACTGTCACATCTAAGGTTAATTGTGAACACAGACGAGGACGAGTTGCCAGTGGGCTGGAGTAGCGAGAATAAAGCTAGCGGGTTTAATATAAGACTGCTCATACGACAGGACAGTTTAGCAGTCTTTGGCTAGGATGATATAAAGCTGGGGACACCAGCAATGCAGGAATACTGGAAGATGTGAAGCTGGATATCAGCAGAGCAGGATTCCACATGAATTGATCTGGGGACACAGAAGCGATGAAGGAATACTGGAAGATGTGAAGCTGGCTATGAGCAGAACAGGAATCTAGATGAGTTGAAGCTGGGGATGCCAGTGCTGCAGGAAGACTGGAAGATGTAAAACTGTTTAACAGCAGAGCAGGATTTCCAGATGACTGAAGCTGGGAACGCCAGCACTGCAGGATAGTCTTTATGACTGGATGCTGGGGATGCCAGCAGTGCAGGATAATCTTTATGACTGAATATTGGGGATACAAGCAATGCAGGATAGTCTTTATTACTGGATGCTGGGGATGCCAGCAATGCAGGATAGTCTCGATGACTGAATGGAATGCCAGTAATGTGCATGTACTTAGCAGAATGGGATTCTTGGCTTAACTCCTTGGCAAAGGTGCAGAGTCTAACTGAAAAGTGGTATTCACCAGTGACCCCGGCAAGGTTTGGACTTAGCTGCGACTGAACAGCAGGTCGCGGACCCTCACTAGAAGCACTCACATTAGAGCTACAGTAAGAAGAATGGCTGAGGATAGCATGCAATAGCAGGACAGGGTAGCCGGACAGCTTGAGCTGGGGACTCCAGCAGGTCAGGATAGCTGAGTGACTTCAGGCTGGGGACACCAGCAGGGCAGGGTAGTCGAATTGTTTTGAGCTGGGGATTCCAGCAGGTCAGGATAGCTGAGTGGCTTCAGGCTGGGGACACCAGCAGGGCAGGATAGCCGGATAGCTTGAACTAGGGATTCCAGCAGGTCAGAATAGCTGAGTGGCTTCAGGCTAGGGACACCAGCAGGGCAGGATAGCTGGATAGCTTGTGCTGAGGATTCCAGCAAGTCAGGATAGCTGAGTGGCTTCAGGCTAGGGACACTAGCATGGAGGCTAGCTGGATAGCTTGAGCTGGGGATTCCAGCAATGCAGGAGATACAGGTAGTTTGAGGCTGGGGATACCAGCAAGTAAGGAAGTGCAGTAGATGGTAGCTGCACGGTGTCTTTAAGGAGCTAAGCAAGGCAGGAAGCTCCTTACATGCTGACAGACAACAAAGCACTGACATGGTTCTGTTCCCTTAGCTGGGCTTTATACCTCCTGCTCAGTGCTGATGTGAATCTGTCTCCTGACTGGCTGTAGCGCTGAAGCAGAACCAGGAAGTATCATGGCACCGTCCATGGAGAGAACTGGCGGGGAACAGGGGAATGGTGCAGCCTGCAGTGATTGGACTGACATCTGTGACAGAATGCCGAAATGACAATGCAGAAGCACCAGCTGGGACAGGGGATGACAGACATCGCTTAGGATAGCACTGCAGGTATGACAAGGCGTGGCTGGGGACCACTGTGAACCTCCATTTTGTGACACCCTCCAACCCTTAATTCTGGTACAATATAATCTGCTCCAGGACATCCCCCTCAGTTTGATTGCTGTCACCTGCGTTGAACTAGTTAATTGATGAGAAAGATGCTTAAACACAGGTGGCAGCAGTGAAACTGAGGGGGGAGTCCTGGAGCAGGAGGGAAATTAAGAGGGAAATGCAAAGCAGAGGGTTTTGAAAATGGTGGAAGTTGTAATGTAAGGGTCTGCTTCAGGGAAGTACAGAGGGTTATGACAATAAGGGGTCCTGGATGCCTAGTGGGTCCTAGCCTATCCACCACTAATATTCACACTGTGTTCTAATTCTACCCGACCCCATAATTACTAATGGAGTACTCTGTATTTTTGCTGTAGGAAAATAGGATTGTTATGGAATGATAGTTAATAACTAGGGTAAAAGGTAAGCTGATGGTAATGCCCCATCCAAATCACTGCAAATGACTTGTAAAATACGCTATAACTTAAAATTTTCAAAGCAGACCACTGTAGCTTTAGGAAACAAAATTCCCATTAATGAACAAGACGCCAGGCATTTATTAATTGGAGCTTTTTACGCACTGATAAATGTAGAAATATAACGTTAGATTTTGTTTTTATAAAGATCTATTTATTTCTATATTTAGATTTAGAAACAGCCCCGGTTTATCAGATTTTACTGGGAGAGTAGAGCCCGGAATGATTTACACAGTTACTTCAGGGATATACATTTCAGCAGTTAATGTTCATTTTCTTTTTTTTTACATCAATAAATTTTTATTGAGAAAATTTTGTTCCGTTAGCCACGGAAGGGGAAGGGATACAGAAAATAAAATAGGAGGGGGGGGGGGGGGGGTAAAGTCCGAATACAATACAATACATCCAATTCACATTATACATGTAACTGTCTATACACATAACAGATATAGGCTTTATTTTACCATCTGCACTGGCTTTAATGTACATGGGGTGAGTCTGGCCTTCCTTTCCCCTTAACTGTGTTAGTCTGGGCCTAGTATAGCTTCGAGACCGTCTCTAGACATCGAGTATACCTGCCAGTCGAGCCATTTAGCCGCTGGTGAGTTGGTCTGGGCAGAGTGTGATAAACCAAAGGTTTCCATTTGGTATGCATGATGTATTTTGCGGATAATCTTCGCAATCGGTGGGGGGTTTGGGTTTTTCCAGTTTTGTGCTATCGCTGCTCTAGTAGCGATTAATATATGTCCAAGGACATATCTTGCTGTGACGGGGGTCTCGTCTGTATAAATGTGGAGAAGGGCGAGTGTGGGTGATAACGGGATAGATATTTTCAGGATTTTGGAGGCCAGAGCAAATACTTCTCTCCATAGCTGGAGAATCTTGGGACACGCCCAAAATATGTGAAAGACATCTCCTATCTCCGCACAGTCTCGCCAGCAGTATTTGGAGATCGTCGGCCATATCTTATGAAGTTTGGCCGGTGTGAAGTAAAGCCCATGTATCAACTTAAAGTGCATCTCTAGGTGGTTGCTGCATTTAGACAAAGAATGAGACGTCATGTAAATCGATTCCCATTGTTTCTGAGTAAGCGAAAGGTTTAAGTCTGAGTCCCATTTCAATTGCGATGCTGTTTTAGCATCTGGATCACCACTATTTGCTAGCCCGTACCAAAATCTAATTGAACCTCTAGAGTTACCAGATGCAATCTTGGTCATTATGTCAGGAGGGGGGAGGAGAAGCGGCCCCGAGGAGCGAAGTGAGCTCGTTATCCAGTGGACAACGCGGGTATATGAGAATAGTTCTGTCGGGGGCAAATTATGTTGAGCTTGTAATGTTGAGAAAGGAGTAATTAAATTGCCCTCTACTAGTTCTGCAATTGTGAAAATACCTCTGGAGGTCCAACCGGTTAGCGTCAAGTCTGGGATTATAGCGGATAGGGCCCTTAGTGATAAAGATCTAGAGGGTAAGGATACTCTCTTTGAGAGGGTTAAGACCTCATCCCACGCTTTTAGTGAGTTCTTGATCACACATGGAATGTTGTGAGCTAGCGGTCTCTGTTGGACTGGGATCCACAATAAATCAAGTAAGGGGAACCGGGGGTACATTTGTCTCTCTAGGTCTACCCAAGGTTTTGTACCTGGAGGTAAGGACCAATCACACGTCTGAGCTATCAAACTTGCTAACTGATATCTTCTTAAATCTGGCACTGCCAGACCACCCATTCTCCTACACTTAGTCAGCCGTGAATATGCCACTCTAGGAGGCTTCTTCTTCCAAATATATTTGAGGATTATAGAGTGTACTTGAGCGATAACTTTCTGGGGTATTAAATAAGGTATGGAGCGGAAAAGATACATCAGCTTTGGTAATATAGACATTTTAAATGCGGCCAGTCTACCTAACCATGAGACCTCCAGACTCAGCCATCTCTGAAGGAGTTGGTCTATTTGGGATATAAGAGGTTTATAATTAATATCTACCGTCGTGGAAAGGTCATTGGGTATGCGAATGCCCAGATATACAATAGAATCCGTTCTCCAATTGTATCTATAAAGTCGTTTAAGCTGGGAAAGTTTACGGGTGTCTATGTTGAATGGGAGCGCTTCAGTTTTAGAAGTGTTAAGTTTGTAAAATGATGCTGCACTGTATTTGTCTATAATCTCGTGGATGATAGGTAAGGATGTTGTGGGTTTTGTAACAAACAATAATACATCGTCTGCAAACAGACTCAGTTTGTTGGTGGAGGACCCCACTTTAATCCCTGGGAACTCCAATGCTTAGCGTATTGCAACCGCCAGGGGCTCTATAGCTAGCACATACATCAGGGGGGACAGTGGGCATCCCTGTCTAGTACCATTTGAGATCTTAAAGGGAGATGAGGAGAATCCGTTACTAAAAACAGATGCCGTTGGGGAGCTATACAGAGCTAAAATGGAGGATAGAATGCCATCTCTCAAACCTATTTTCAATAATATTTCCTGAAGGAAACCCCAGTGGAGCCTGTCAAACGCTTTTTTGGCGTCTAGGGCCAGGAAGATGGCCTCCTCACCGCTATTCGCAATATACTCAGCAAGATCAAAGACATGTCTGGTGTTGTCCGTTGATTGCCTGCCTCGGACAAAACCTGCTTGGTCTGGATGTATAATTTGGGGGATTAGGGGGGCTAGTCTATTTGCTATGAGTTTAGAATAAATTTTAAGGTCGGTGTTAAGTAGGGCAATGGGTCTATAATTTGAACAATGTGAAGGATCTTTGCCCTGTTTGTGGATTGTGATTATTCGTGCGTGTAACATTTCCTCTGGAAGTGAGCCACTAACAGTTGCATGCTGGTATAACTGAGTAAGAGGGGGTAGCAAATCTGAAATGAATTTTTTGTAGAATGAGTTTGTGTAGCCATCTGGGCCAGGGGCTTTTCCATGGGGCAGGGACTTGACTACCGATTTTATCTCTTCTTCAGTCCATTGTATGTTAAGGGAGTCTACGACCGCCTGGGAAAAGTTCGGGAGGTGGAGATTTTGCAGAAAAGAATGTATCAGGGAGGGGGTGGGTTGTATGGTGTCAGCGTCGGACTGAAGGTTATATAGCTTTTTATAGAAGTCAGCGAACGCTTCTGCTATGTCTGTTGGGTTAAGGAGTTTCTTTCCATCGGAGGTTTGGATGAGTTTGATTCTATTTCTGGTGTGCTGCAGGCGAAGCCTGCGGGCCAGAAGAGCCCCGGATTTGTTTCCCAGGGAGTAATATCTCTGTTGTAGTTTATCGTAAGCATGCTTCATACGCTGCAGGAATAATGCCTGGAGTTGGTTACGTATGGAAACTAATTCCCTTTTCAGTAGGCGGGATGGTTGTGCTCTATTTAAAGATTCGACTTGGAGTAAGCGACTTTCCAGGTCTTCCTGTTTTTGTAAGTATTGCTTTTTAAGTCTAGCTCCTGTTTGGATGATTATCCCCCGTAATACGGCTTTCAGGGCACACCAGTGGGTTGGTACCGATGTGTCTTGGGGAGAGTTGGTAGCTAGATAGGATTTCAGGGCCTCAGTAATAGCTGTGAGAGCTTCAGGGGTTTTAAGTATAGAGTCCTGTAGTCTCCAAGGTCGGGGTGGTATCCTAGAGCGGTGCAGGTTCCAAGACCAGGTCACCGCTGCATGGTCTGACCACACAACTGGGGTGATAGATGTTCTGGAGGTGTGCTGGAGGGTCCACTTATCTAATAGAATTAGATCTATGCGGGAGTAAGAGTTATGTACATGGGAGAAGAAGGTATAATCTTTAACTGAGGGGGACTTGACCCTCCATACATCATAGAGGTCAAACTCTGCTAGCAAACGGCTCAGAGGGGATGGGGCTCTCTGTTGGTGTGGTAAGCTATTCAATGGTGTAGATTTGTCTAATCTCTCGTCCGGGACTAAATTAAAATCACCCATTATAACTACATGTCCTTTCTTAACCTTCTGGAGTGTGTCTAATAATTTGCGTAAGAAAGAGATCTGGCCGATGTTAGGGGCATATAAAGAGACAATTGTGATTAGTGTGTCGTCTAGTTTACCTACTATAATCAGATAGCGGCCTTCCTTGTCTGAGGTTTGAGATATTAGATCAAATTGAACAGTGTTGTGGAACAAAATTGCTACACCCTGTCTCTTAAAAGGGCCATTGGAGAAATATCCTAAGGGGTATCGCGAGTTGTGGAAAGCTGGGGGAGCTAGAGCTGCAAAGTGAGTCTCCTGCAAGCCGACTACTTTAGCTCTCTCTCTATGAAATGTTTCCAGTGCTTGGCGTCTTTTGTTCGGGGAATTAAGACCATGGACATTCAAGGAATAAAACTTAACCATATTTAGTACTTAGGTCGTGGATATGCAGCTTATAGACGGACTTCAAGGGGATAAGGGAGGTGACAGAAAACAGGGGACAAGGAGGATACATAGAACTAAAAACGGCGGGCAATAGGAAAAAACAAATAGAAGGGTTAACTGAAATAGCCCTAAAACTAGGGCCAGAGTGTTTGCCACCTTCAAAAACTGGCGGCAAATCCAAAAACATTGGGGGTGTGGTCCCTGACGGGTCCTGTTAAGGAGATCAATTAGTAAATAATTTACAACACATTTGTAAGTTATATATTCCAACATACTAAACTGAGAATGAACTTGTAAACACGGTACTGAAACCATATAAAAATGGGCACTCCCTGAATCAGAGTGATGAAATAGTAATTAGTAAAACAGGGCAAAGTCTGGTATTTGAGAAGAACCATAACAGTGGCATCATATCAAACCAATAACTAGGGAGCCTACATCAAAAGGGTAGGCGACCTTGACATGATACCGACATTTATCTCTATACTGGCCATAAGAAATATAACAAAATACTTTTGATGCAGTAGCAGGTTAAACAGTGCAACTACACCTGTGGGGCCTGGTTCTCTCCACCATCAGTCCTCTTGTAGCCGGGCGGAAGCAGTAGGCCTAAGCGTCGGAATTGAAATGTCCCAGTCTTCTAAGAGTTTAACTCCTGCCTCAAGTGAAGAAATGATATAGGAAGAGTCGTCGTGCCTGACAATGATCTTTACAGGAAATCCCCATCTGTATTGGATGTCGTTGTCACGAAGCGCAGATGTTATAGGGTGTAGAGCCCTTCTCTTGGCCAGGGTAAACTGTGACAGATCGGAGTAGATTTGTAGGCCTCCGAGGGTGTCAGAACCCTCCGCCATTCTCGCGGCCTTAAGGATGTCTTCTTTAACATGGAAGAAGTGTATTCGAAGCAGGACATCTCTTGGGAAATTAGATGCATAATTCCCTCTTGGTTTGGGGAGCCTGTGCACTCTGTCAATTATTAGGTCTTGTGGAGTAGCCGCTGGCAGCAGTTTCTGGAACAGCTTTGTAACATAGTCTCTCAACTCTGCGGGGGCAACTGAATCTGGAACTCCCCTGATTTTAAGGTTATTTCGTCTCGACCTGTCCTCCAGGTCCGCTAGTTTATCATGCATCAGGCCGACCTCCTCTTGTAGTTCAGAGTGGGACGTGAGAAGGTCATTATGAGACGTCATTAATTCTTGCATCTTTGACTCCAAATGATCTGTGCGACCTGTGATTCCGCCCAAATCGGTTCTGAGCGTTTGGATCGAGGACTCTAGGTTGGTAAGGATGTCAGCTCGAAACACCGTAAACAGGCGGAGCATGGACTGGGTTGTGAGTGGAGCCTGCGGATCAAGTTCCGTTTCCAGGTCAGCTAAGGGGTTGGAGGAAGAGGGCCTGGCGGGGGTGCTGGGGGCCATGGATGACTTCACTGGAGTCGTGGAAGGTTGTTGCTTTTGCATGATTGGTTCCTTGAACCGCACAGGGGTGGGTTGTTTAGGGGTCTTGCCCCCTCTCTTCGGCATTGTATGGACAACGTTAGAGGTCAGTACAGGGGTAGGAATCAGATTGCAGAGTTAAGAGACCGTGTGATAGGAATTAGTATGTTATGAAGATAGCATGAAAAGAGCGGGCAAGGAGATCACTCCATTTCGTTTTCACCAGGAGTGGGTAAGCTGAAGGACCCAAGGGAGAGGCACTAGCCCTCCACCATTATTGTGGAGTAGTTGGCATATCGGTGGGCGGGGGGGGTCTCACATCTGGAGCGGCAGCGAGTACTGATAGAGGGACCCTGGAACACTGGGGGCACACTCGAAGGGGGTGTGAGGGCAAAGCACGCCCCGGTGCACTCTGTCGCTATAGTGAGGGAGGAGGCCTCAGAGTAAGGCCAGGGCTACCATCCACGGTCCAGCCTGTGAATGGGTGTTCTCAGGTCACCTGCATCTGCACACGGCCGAATGGAAGGGGGAGGCAGTACAGGATTACAGTCCAGTCGGGGGTTAAGCTTGACCAGGTGGGCTCAATGTCCCCACAGGCCTCCACAACGGCAGGTGGAGGACAGTCTCAGGGGGAATATAGCTAGGGAGCTGGCAGGGAGGGACTCTCCTATGGAGGGCAAGTGTCCTGTGTGGATATGGTCTGGAGAGGCTTATGGCTGGGATCCAATGCCTCCCTGGACAGATGGGGCACTGTGCACTCCCCAACCTAGCCCCCCTGGAAAGTGCTTTATATTTGCAGCACGGCGCTGGCAGAAGCTAAGCTGCAGGTGGGAGCAGAGCTTCCCCACCCAAGATGGCCGCCGGACACGGCGTCTGGGGCTGTCCTGTCTCTCTTACCCTGCTGGCTGGCTTTCTTGGCTCCCCCGAGCAGTTAGGAAGGCTGGGGACGACTCCTCCGGGGCAGGCAAGCTCTACCTGTCCCCAGGGGTGCTCCAGGCAATGCGGGGGAGACGTCGCGGGTGACGCGGCCGACGTGGAGCCTGAGATCCGGGTAAGCCCTCAAATCGAGTCCCCGGCTTCTGGAGGGTGGTAGGCCGCAGTCCGCAAAGGCCGTGAAAACGGCCTCCCGACTCCGCAGCTCACCCGCTGTGCCTCTCCGGGCTGTGAGGAAGCAGTCTGGGAGGGAGAAGGGCTGGGGGATCCCGATTTACAGCCTCAAATGGCTTTAGTAGGCAGGAGCTGCGTCCAGGTACGACTGCTCAGCTTCCCATGCAGGCCACGCCCCCGTTAATGTTCATTTTCTAACATTTCTTCAATAGCAGTTGGTTTAAAGCAGTGTTGTTAAATGTACTAGACACAGAATTCAGTTCATTAAGGATTCAATTACTGATGCTGATTTTTATTTCTTGCACTTGAGGGAACCTTAGTAATGTCAATATCAGCTTAAAGAATAATATACTAGAAGCCTTATTCACATGAACTATAGGAAAATTGGTTTTGAGATTTCTAAATAGAGATGGAATTTGTATATTTGTCAGGAAGAACGTTGTGTATTTGCACATTTCTACAAATGTGCAACATCTTCACTCTATAGGGTAACTTTACTAACGTGTGAGTTTTTCGAAGTGAGAGATGTTACCCATAACGACCAATCAGATTCTACTTAATATTTATCTAGCACCTTCTAGAGCAGTGATTTTTTACCTTTTTTGCCTTGCGGCACACTAAATAAGTTTTTAAACTTGCCAAGGCACACCATGAGATCCCCACAGGGCAAAACACATTGGCACCCACAGGAAAAAAAAAACCTATTGGCCCCCATATAAAAAAAACAATCACACTGATCCCCACATGTAACAAAAATAAAAAACATTGGCCCTTTACATGAAAAGAAGAGACCAGTAAATAACAGTTAAACTGATGGTGGCTGTAAACTGGTTTGGGCATCTCTAGATCTGGAGGAACACTTGAGAACAGCTAAAGGCACCCTAGAGTGCCACGGCACAGTGGTTGAAAAACACTGATCTAGATGATTATCGCTAGAATCCCTTTACAAACTCACACATTGGTAAATGTTGCCCTTTATATCTGTCCAGCTAACAATTTAAAGGACTAATGCAGGACTGATCGCATTTGCGCAGTTTCCTTGTCCTGAGTAAAGTCAGACTTACACAGTCCAGTCATCGCATTCGCAGAGGAGCATTGCGACCGACAGTCACAAAGTTACTCTAGAACTGCAATTAAGCAATCACAAATGCAGGCAGGATGCACTATGCACCTCCGCCTCCCGCATTTGTAATGCTATGGATCGCAAAAGTTCTGTCCGGAGTTTCCATGCATCCCGCTGTGTGTAAAGCTTCTGGGCAGCTCTACATTTAGTAATGTATGGATTGCATTCAAAGTTGGACGATATTACTGTCATGATTACCCGATTCCTTTTTGTGACTCCAAGTTTGCATTGTTTGCTGTCCGAACTTTCCTTTTTTTTACCATCTGATCCCAGTTCTGCACTTTATGCTGCTTTTATGTACTTTTGCTTATTGAGTCTAATTCTACACTGAATACCGCCCACACTTATCTTCTGTTTACAATGACCTTGCATGATATCTACCTATACTGACTGAGTAGTTGTGCTCTGCCTATACAGACATCTGCATTCACAACTACTCTCCTTTGGGATACAAGAATTCCAGTTTTTACATAAAAAGCATGTCAGTATCACTATGCTTCAAGTTGTACATCTTAGGGGATGCTCAAACTGCATACGTTTTTCTTTTATTCACAGCGTCTAGAAATTCATAATCAGGAACTGAGTTTTCTTTGCATTGACAGAGTCCAATGAGGTGGCCACTGTATGACCTCAGTTGCATCACCACTAGAATATACAGTATCTCTCAGTTATGAAAAGAAGGACTGCCAATGTGACTCATATGCTGGCTGATCACAGTATTAACTGAGATGAAAGAACACCTTATGCTTCTGAAATGTGTCAAGGATTGTTAGCCTCACTTTTTCTTCATTCGTGATATTGTTTACAGAGAGTTTCTCATATGAGGTCATCAATGCTTTACCTGGTTTGTATGCACTGTTACTTCACTACATGAGGACATACAACATGATAGATTTACAGTGGGGATTGAAAGTTTGGGAACCCCAGGCAAAAATTCATTTTAATGTGCAAAAAGCAGCCAAGGAAAGATGGAAAAAAAAAAAAAAAAAGGCATCAAATTACAGATTAGACATTCTTATAACATGTCACAAAAAGTTTGATTTTATTTCCATCATTTACACTTTTAAAATAACAGAAAACAAAAAATGTCGTCTGCAAAAGTTTGGGCACCCTGCAGAGTTAATACCTTGTACTACCCCCTTTGGCAAGTATCACAGCTTGTAAATACTTTTTGTAGCCAGCCAAGAGTCTTTCAATTCTTTTTTGAGGTATCTTCGCCCATTCTTCCTTACAAAAGTCTTCCAGTTCTTTGAGATTCCTGGGCTGTCTGTGACGCACTGCTCTTTTAAGGTCTATCCATAGATTTTCAATCATGTTGAGGTCAGGAGATTGTGAAGGCCATGGCAAAACCTTCAGTTTATGCCTCTTGATGTAATCCACCGTGGATTTTGAGGTGTGTTTAGGATCATATCCATTTGTAGAAGCAGGCCTCTCTTTAACTTCAGCTTTTTCACAGATGGCAACAAGTTAGCATCCAAAATTTGCTGGAATCTTATTGAATCCATTTTTCCTTCTACACGTGAAATGTTTTCTGTACCACTGGCTGCAATACAACCCCAAAGCATGATTGATCCACCCCCATGCTTAACAGTTGGACAGTGGCTCTTTTCATTAAATTCTGTGTCCTTCCTTATCAAAACGTACCTTTGCTCATTTTGGCCAAAAAGTTATATTTTAACCTGATCGGACCACAGAACTTGATTCCAAAATGCATCAGGCTTGTCTATATGTTCTTTTGCAAACTTCAAACGCTGATTCTTGTGGTGAGGACGTAGAAGAGGTTTTCTTATGATGACTCTTCCATGAAGACCATATTTGTACAAGTATCTCTTTATAGTTGAATAGTGTACTACAACTCCAGTGTCTGACAGATCTTCCTGGAGGGATCGTGTAATCAAAAGTGGATTTTGACTTGCTTTTATCCGTCCATGTCCTTGGATAAAATGGAGAGTGATAAACAGCCAGCCAATCAGCTCTTATCTGCCATGTCACAGACTGTGTTTGAAGAAGTTCAGGCAGGAGCTGATTGGCTGATTGGTTTATCACTCTCCATTTTATTACTTTTTAAGCTTAGTGCATCTGGACCAGAGAGAGAAAAGGGAAGAGAAAGAAGAGAGAGTAAGACGGTGAAAGTGGGGGGAAGGTGGAGGGAGATAGTGAGGAAGAGAGAAAGAAAGCAGAAATGCAGGTAAAGATAGAGATGGAGGTAGAGAAAAAGAGGCGGGTCAGATGAAAGGAAGGATACAGAGAAAGAGGGAAAAATAAGGAAAGAGAGAGGAGGTAGTGGCATGAATAAAGTGAAAGGGGGAGGAGAGAGAAGAGAAGAGAGAGAAGGAAGACAAAGAGAGTAGAAGCAAGAATGACCTTTTATATCTGTATTTTTTATACTTTAAATCTCTGTCAAAGTTATTCTTGGAAAGTTCCTACTTATAAGTATCATCATTCATTCTCACACAGGGGGTATTCAATCTGTCGCGATATTTCCCGACAGGGGAAATATCGGTACTCACCTATTCAATTATGCCGTTAAAGTCAGATCTGACTTTTTTTTTTTTTTGCTGTCAGATCAAATTAAAATGGCCTGGGATTCCGACTGCTGTGACGTTCTGACAGTCAGAATCCCAATTGAATACTCCCCACAGTTTATTAACTATCTCCTTCTAGTGACGTTATCATCCATCCCCTTACATTAGTTACACCTTCATTTTACCACTCCACCCAGTGCTCCATGTCAACCATAACCTAAGCATAAATGAGGATTATATGGCAGTTCTATTTTGAAGTAATGATTTGATCAGGTGAATTCCACACTATTCAAACTGGGTATATATAAGGAGGAGCTAAACAGATAAACTTTTACAACTTTGTCAGATGTGATTAGTGTCCAATACTCTCTTGCAACTTGTTTAGTGTACCAACATCATCAGCAGCAATGTAAAAGACTGATGTGCTATTCTGGGAGAGCAATGTTCTTGTGTTTTATTTAGTTTGTTGGCGACTAACTGGCTGTGTTCAATATTACTTGCTGCGAAATGCTGTTTTATACTCTGATGTGAATACTGTAAACTGATTCTTTAAATAAATGCGCCTGGCTGAAAAAAAAATCAATTGAAAGTTAAGTACCTTCATGGGGAGATAGAGAACATACACGCCTCTTCATTAAGTAAACATATTTACTGTAGGAGGGTTGAACAATATTGTGCTTGGTGGCCTCCTTGGTGTAGAAAGGGTTAAATGAATTTCAAGTGGTTTCAATTAATTTTTTTAATGATAAGGGTCTAACGGAAACGATTGTGTGATTATAAACTTCAATGACTTATTTTCGAGCAATTTGAAGTTTAATTAAGCCAAGCATATTTCTGAAGACTTTCAAGAGGTCAGTCTGATACAAAGCTGCTATGCTCCCAGGGGACGTACTTCAGCAGCTCTTTGTAGACATTGAGCCTCAGTAAATATGCTTTTGATTTCTTTATGTGTAACACAAGAACCAAGAAGCACTAGGCTAACAGGAGATTTTAGAGAACATGTCTTACTGTGGAATTGAGTTGGTCCATTGAACAAAAATATTGTTTATGAATTACTTGCAGCCAAGTGATTTAGATCTAAGCCTTATGAAAACTGGTATAGAACCACCAGTAAAAATACATTGAAGAGGAACTGCATGGTAATCTGGTTGTTTAACATAATCATTCTGCATTTATTAGAATAATTACCAGGATAGAATATGGTAGCAAAAATATAACAATTCCTACTCCCTGTCTGCACTGAAGGCTAATTTATCAGACATGAGTGAAAGGTTTCAGCAAATTCATCTGTGTACAGGCTGGATAATTAGTCAGTTCATCTGAATCAGAATTTACTGTAGATCAAAATGTTGCTTTAAAATGTAATTATTTAAAAAAAAAAGGTACTTATGTAGTATCTGGGCGCCCAATTTTAAAATCGGGTCTGAAAAATCGCATCGAAACGCATCCGATATCGCATGCGATATTGCATGCGATCCGATGCGATTTTCCATAGGATTCAATGTTAACATAGTCCTGTTCATTTCCCCACTATCCAAGTGGGCATAGAGTTGATTTTATAAAGCGTGGCGAGCGCAGCGAGCCCTGCGAGGGGCCGCGGATTACTTAAAATGTTTTCCGCGTCCGCCCGCCGCGCTTCGGGCTCGGTGGCTCGCTGCGCTCGCCACGCTATATAAAATCAACTCTTTGCCCACTTGGATAGTGGGGAAATGAACAGGACCTTGTTAACATTGAATCCTATGCAAAATTGCATCGAATCGCATCGCATGGCATCGCATGCGATTCGATGCGATTTTGCCAAAAATCGTGTTGAATCGCATCTGATTGTATGCCTTAAGGTAAGGCATACAATCACAAAATCGGGCGCCCAGATACTACATAAGTACCAAAAAAATTTTTTGAAGTCATTAATGAACAATAAATCAGACAAAAATAATGGTCAATATTCAATTGAACTTGACAAGAATCAACACAATAATATTACAATTTTTACAGGAAACCTAAATACTAGAGTTTTGCTAATTCTTACTTGCACACTATATTGCAATATATACACTTAGTATTAAATTACTAAGAATAATGTATAATATAACAAGCATATATATTCAAGAAAGAATTTTGATTCATGAGAAAAAGCACACAGCACTGCTACTCTGTGGTCTATACTATCTCTGCAATGGTCGGGATTCTGACAGTCAGTAATTCGACATCACATGCCTGATTGTTTAAATGCCCAGCAGTCAGAAACCCCCATAGAGGGAGAATAGAACCTGTGGCATGGGGTGTTATTGCGCTTGCCCTCCTCTCGGAGTATCAGCGGTCAGGAACCCAATGCCATCACAAACCCATCTGTTGGCCCGCCATACCACACCCTCCACAATATTGTATGTTATTGCAGTGATATCTTGTTGCAGATTAAGCTCTCTGGTGCAAATCGTACTGTTTGGAAGTTAAGTCTTTGGCTCTTGCTCCAAAGTGATTTGTGTCATTTGTATTTCATAGTACTCCAATTTATCATCTAAGCAAATCACAGTTTGTGAACTAAATACATATTACATTCCTCCCAACTGTCCAGATTACACGGGACAGTCCCGCTATTTGGATACTGTCCTGCTTTCCCTTCTGTGAGTGGCAATACTAGGGGGTGTTGTGTGAGGCAGAGTGACCCTAAATGAGACACTCAGATACACACTTCCTGGCGCTCGGCAATTCCAATATTTTAGTTCAAATATATTAAAAGGGGTGCATAAGGAAATCCTCCAGCTGCAGCATACACTCCTGTGAGCCCGTCTAGGCACACAGAAAGAAAAGAAATGGATGGGGGGAGTAGGAGTGAATTGCGCTGCTGGTTACAGATAATTAAACACTGATCGGCTGTATAAAGATGAATTCAGGACACACTGTAGTCTTTTTTATATATAAATCTTTATCTAGAAAAAACACATAAAAGTACAAAAAACATATACAATAATAAATATAAAATAGGAATGTAGCATGAGTTGGGATCCCAATTTGAACAGCTAATTAGCTTTAAATAATTTCACAGCAAATACACTTAGGCTCAGCAAAATTGAATTGAAATAATAAGAAAGGGTCTGGAGATGACGGTTTTCTGCAGGTAGCAATTGCAGCAAATGAATAAGTCCGGTTTTATGCAGGACTGGCCGGTCAAATACAAACGGTAATAAGCAGTCACATAGATTGTATGCTCACCCAAATAGTGGAGTCCCTTATGGGTAGTTGGTAGATGTTTTATGCAGGCGGTCCCGATTGTTGGAATAAGGGGGGCCCTTCAAGGTGGAATAGTCACTCCTCTCGGCAGCACGCCGGTAGGACCTGTCCGCAGTATGGGGTGAGAATCACCGTTCAGTCTGCGGTGGTATAGGAGTGACTTGATGGGCGATGAGTCGTCCTGCAGTGGACCCCGGTCTCCTCGATGTAACGTGGCTAGACTGTGCACAGCTGATGGCCGGCAGCTCAGGATGGGGATGAGCCGCACTTCAGCTGGGGATGAGTGCACAGCCGGCGGTAAGCCCCGGGGGGGGGGGAGATGCACGCTCCAATGAGACCGGATGGTAAGGAGCTTGAAGGAGCGTGAAGCGGCTGATAGCCGGTGATGTTTGCACAGGATTTGTGCTGCTGGCTGGATACACGTGAGGCGGCTGGATGCCGGTGATGTTTTGCGGCTAGCGCTACCTCCGTGACGCTTTGCTGAAGTATAGCTGGCTGGATCACCTTCTCAGGTAGATTAATAGTATCGTGTCAATGCGTTTCGTCCCCGTTGTATGCTGGGAACTTTTTCAAGACGAATAGCTGTGTTCTGTGGGCGTACTATATTTATAGGTATGTGATTGCTTCAGGTGTTAGTTGATCAATTAGCCACTTAGTTCAGTTTACATTTCATTTCGCTATAGAGTTATTTAGCAGGGAAACAAATGGTACTAAAACATAAAGACTATCATTTAGAGTGCATACAGTGTGTCCAGTAAAATTATATAAAAACATATAGAAACATATAAAGAGAGGAAAGGTATTTCATGTTAAAAAAGAAGGAGTCTCAATTTCAGAGATTGTAGACGCATACAGACTTCTATGGATCTAAGCATGATCCATTATGAATCAATTGATCATTAACATTTCATTAGCTGGGGATCTGGTATCAATTTGCGCTATCGCATCAATTTAGACTCATGTCCAAGGACAGTATCATACAGTAGTATATTTTTATATCTATTAACTCAGCAAAAATCAAATGTTTAAGTCAATTAAATCAATTAGACTAACATATAAATACAATGAACATATAGAGAATATATATAGAAAAAAGTATATAAGGAAGCGTATAAGAAAGGTATAAATATAAGTATATACTGTACTTTAATGCGAAAGACTTTAAAGAGACAGAAAAACCCCATAATAAATAAAACATATATATGGATATAAATTATATAAATATAAAGAAATATATAAATAAAAAGAAATATACAAATAAAAAATAATAATAAGTAATAATAATAATAAATAATA
Organism: Crinia signifera; assembly: GCF_055691185.1. Lineage (NCBI taxonomy): Eukaryota > Metazoa > Chordata > Amphibia > Anura > Myobatrachidae > Crinia > Crinia signifera. The sequence goes on along the minus strand of NC_139225.1, from coordinate 99,791,854 downwards.
ATAATAGGATTATATATATATATATATATATATATATATATATATATATATATGGTAAATATATATGGGGGTGTATATAGAATACGTATATACGTATCTAGTAATCGGGAGAGAACATACAGACGCGTAGTATTATTATCATTATAACAAAAGGACTTAAATTTTATTTCCTTTTGAATTGTTCTTCAATTTGTCCATATTTTGACCGAAGGGATGTAGCAGGCGTGAGTTAAATGAACAGCTCAGTATTCAGAATAGTGGGTTCAGTATATGTATATAATTCAGATTGATATTATATATATACACATATATTGGTGACGAGTTCCTCTTTAGATATTGAATTTACATATAGGAGAATCAATTATAGCCCAGTATGTTTTATTGGTATACCTTTAAATAGAGACAGAAAAGGACATTATTGGGGAGCGTATTTGTACAGAAATTTTTTTATAAACAGAAAGAGCATATTTATTTTAATTGTTTTTAATTGTTTTAAATATTTTAAATTGATTAAATTTCATTACAATTTTATTATTTTATTTTACCAATAATCAAATAGGAGTGAGTGTCCTCGTGGAGTAATATTATTACAATAATGGCTCAACTAGCCAATCAAGCTCAAAGGAAAGATAGAGATCCAGAGTACATAGATGAAGTTTCATGTATATATATATAGCGTAATTTTTTACTCAATGTTTTTTGATCAATGTTTTTTTGGTATTTATTTTTTTTTGTTTTTGTTTTTTTGAATAGAATGTTCACTCCAGGGGGTTATTGTTATATAGATTCATCCACGAATTCCACTGTTATATCTTGATTTATTTGAGGTGTAGTCTATATTTCTATTTGTGAGTGGCAATGTCCCACGGGTGGGGGGGGGGCAGTTTGGGGGAGCCAGAGATCACCACTGGTAATTGCAGCAGAGATGCTGTGTCTTCAGTGCACGTGAGTGGGGAGTGTGTGAGTGAGTGAAGGGAGCCTGGGGCTGCCCAGTCTCTAGGGGAGTGATGGGCATGCCCCCAAAAATGATTAAAAAGGTGGTCGAGGAGCTAGGCAACGCACCTTCTCCCCAAGGCCACACCAGCCCCTTAGGTCCATCCCCTTTTCAGTCTGGCCACACCTTCTGCAGGACAGGTCCTGATATGGGAGTTGGGAGGTATGATATTATATATCAGAATCAGCTTTATTGACCAGGTATACTTGTGTGTACGAATTTGTTTTTGGTTTGCTGTGCAGCAGCCAGGTGGGTAACAAGTAAACAGCATACAGTATAAACAATAAACAATATAAACAGGTGGGGGAACATGTACAGTCATATAGAAAGTTATTCCAAGGGGACACCGTGCTAGATTATGTGCAAAGGGTTATGGCGCGACTAGACAGGGAGGTGTTCATGAGTTCACATGTCAACAGGTGAACCGCTTGAGGAAAGAAACTTTTCTGGTGGACCTGATGGGAATAGCCCTGTAGCATCTTCCTGATGGCAGCAGATTAAACAAGCCATGGCCAGGATGTAGTTGGTCTTTGACTATCTTCGTTGCCCGCTTTTTTGCTCTGGACAGGTACAGGTTCTGGACAGAGGGAAGGTCTGTCCCGATTAACTTCTCCGTAGTTCTGACTACCTTTTGGAGTCTGCATTTGTCTCTCTCGCTGGCGGAGCCATACCAGACCAGTATTGAAGAGCACAGTACAGACTCCACAATTGCGGAGTAGAAGAGGAGTAGACGCTTCTGTGGGATGTTGAACTTCCTCAGTTGCCTAAGGAAGAATAGCCTCTGCTGCACTTTTCCAACAATAGTATCAGTGTTGGGCCCCCATTTAAGGTCCCTAGGAACTTGAAGGAGTCCACTAGCGACACCACACTGTCAGCAATTGTTAGCGGAGGAACACCAACAGCCTTCTTCCACTACCATCTAAACTGTTTTGAGTGGGTTGAGCTCTAGATGGTTGCTGCTGCACCACTGGGCCAATCGGTCCACTTCTTATCTGTAGGCCGATTTGTCCCTGTCCTTGATAAGGCCAATGACAGTAGCTGGTGGCCAGTCACAGCTTTCAGGTGGTTTTCCTGATCACAGACGTCAGAGCTATCGGCCGGTAGTCATTCAAATTTGTAATAGTTGATTTCTTGGGGACCGGAACAATAGTGGAGCTTTTGAGGCAGGAGGGAACCTTGCGTGGCTCCAGTGATTTGTTGAAGATCCTGGTGAATATTGGGGCAAGTTGAAGGAAGTGGAGTGGTGCGCTATCAATAGCAGCTGGCACTGGGTTGTCAAACCCAAAAACGCATAGAAATATAAACAACAAATGTGCCAGCGCTAGCTGTTCCAATAATGTAGACAAGACGGTTCTCAAAGAATAATTATTTAATAATTAATATCACAATTGATGTACATCTATCACAGAACAAATATGAAATGAATAAAAAATATATAATACATGTAATGTAGATAAAAAAATTGAGCAATAAGATAAAAAAATATCACAGGGATATATGGGATTTTAAATTGAGATATCCATCATGATGGCTTTTAGTTGAAGAAATATAATTTTATATTACCATCCATTGTGTCTCCTGGAATGATTTTGTGTGTCCAGAGAGTGGTGACCCCAAATGTCTTTGGATGCCCGATAATTTCAAGGGCTCAGGCCTCTCTATTTGGCATATACTGTAGTCTCCTTTTGTAGCTGGATTATTAGGAATGGTGTAGATATTCCAAATTTTGAAGTCCAGATGAAACAGGAGTGACAAACCGTCGGTGGGAGAGGATGGATTAGTAGAGGTCCAAAAATGATTGGTCTCAGCTCAACCCTGGATAATATGTGTGTCCGGCTTCCTCAGGAGCAAGTGTGGACTGGGATTCAGAGCCCAGTATATATAGCAGCAGTATGTTTTGTAAATCTTTCTTGAGAAGTTCCTCCTATAAGGAAAGTTGTGGTGGCCTCAATGCGGTTTGGGATGCCCGGGGGACCCCCCATCTGCCGCCGATTGCCGGTATTGGCGGTGAGGGCGGCAGGATCCCCACGAGCGTCCTGTGCCGCATCTGCCACGTTGCTAGGTTACGGACGCCTAGTGACGCGAGAGTCACGTGACCTGGGCGCCGTCTAGCAATGTAGGAGGCGTCAACCATCTGGTGACCTGGGCGCCGGGTTGACGCCTCCTCCTTTGCTAAATGGCTCAAAACCCGCATACAGGAACACTTAAGGAACATCAAAAACAAGATACAGACACATGCAGTCTCTCAACATTTAAGTACACACCACAATTCTGATCCGTAAAAAAAATAACATTCAGAGGCATTGAACTTGTTACCTTGGGGATAGAGGAGGAGATCTATCAAACCTTCTATCACGCAGAGAAATTTACTGGATATTTTAACTAAACAGTTTACATCCAGAAGGCTTCAATGAAAGCAATGAAATAGGTCCTTTTCTATAATAAGTCCTCCAGAACAAATAGAAGAACCTCCTTCCCAGTGGTCAGTAACATGCTATACCAACCTCCACCAAGCAGTACCAGGCTGGGTGAACACCTGGGAAGTCCATATGTGGCAGCTAAGTTGAAAAAGTATATTCCTCTCTCTATACTGTCTATACTGTATATCTAATTTTCCTTCTGACTCAGATTACTATCGGTGGAAGCAATACTTGCACATACATCTCTGTCTAAAAGTCATACAGTTATACCTCACTGGTACACCCAATTAAACCCGAACTTGGAAGCTAAGCAGTGATGGGCCTGAATAGTACTGGGCAGGGGGACCTCCCAGGAATATCGGGTGCTGTAATATTACATCAGTGGAGAGATGTGTATGTTATGTATCTACCTACTAAATTCATAAATAAAATCTTTCACAAAAATATTACTCTCCCTGGCTTTCACTACTTCTTTTTAACATTACATATAATTACCATATTATTATTAGCCAACACTCTCTGACTAAATATATGCAGATATACCTATATTTATACAATTGATCTTATAGAAAGGATGTTCTGCTTAGACAATTTATATAAATATATATATATATATATATATATATATATATATACTTCATTTTAAAACATGCATGAGGCTTAATGTATTCACCACCATTTTTTATAATCCCCAAACCGATATTTTTTAGATATATTTTAGATATATTTATTTATATATTTATTTCTTATCCATTTCCTGAGGATAAAACATCTTTTGAAAAAATGAACTTCCTAAAAATTGGCATCAACAACTACATGGCACCAGTTTCCGTGTGAAGTGAAATCCCATCAAACTAACAGGCTCCCATTCGGTATACAAACACAGAGGATCACTGCACATGTGCAGCTTCATCACCTAGGCAACCCCCAAGACGCTGAGTGACATCAGAATCCCAGAAGAACGGGCAACCAGCTGCGGCTCAGCCTATTGAACTGTGCATATGCACACTAGCGACACACGGAAAGAGGAAGGGTGGTGCTTCAACTGGGAGATGTGTGGCGCCTCATCACCAAAAGAACTGAGCGCACATGCGTATTAGAGAATTACGGATGTGTGGAGGAAGTGATGTCACGCTCCATTCTAATGGAGCTGACACACTTCACCCCAATAATGTGTCATTTTTAATGATTTAACACACTAGTTTTTGCAAATTATTAAGATATACAGTATGACATATGTGATGCATGCACTACATAATACATGAATTTTATACTATTTTATTTATCCCTTTATGTACAACTAATTCTAACGAGGTGGGCAGCACTTCAGACCTAGTCCCAGGTATAAAACTAGCTCCAGTCATTGTGTCCCTTACCCCTGATGAAGTCCCGACGGACGAAACACCCCTGATGAAGTCCGGAAGGACGAAACATGTTGGGAAAACTTTGGTCACTTGCCTCTCACCGCACTGCCTAAGATAAGCAATTATTTTTAAAAGAACACCACTTCCTATTTGCATATTACATTAGATATAAAAAAAAATTGATTGTTTTATGATCACATGTTTTTAAAAATATTTTATTTCCTCCTTTTGATATATCCGCCTCTTTTTTATTAATATATCCCCCATTCTTCTTATGTACAATATATATATATATATATATATATATATATATATATATATATATATATATATATATATATATACCGCTTTTTATGTACTTTCTCCCCTGTGTATAGTCAATTTTGAACCAATTATTTATAAATATTGTTCCATCCAATCTGTGCACGCTAGTCGCTATTCAAGTCCAAACCTCGTCTTTCACCAATCTACCCTAAACAGCCCACCACTGTTTTCGGACTGACACCCCACAAATCCAGGGAGAGTGGCTTATATGGGACTGAACTCTTATTTACCAATACCTGTACAACACACCGTGGTGCACATTACAGTGAATCTACTTATATATTATCTTTGATGTTCCCTGTATTTGGGTACAGGCTGCGAATGTGTACATCATTGCAAATGAGTCTGCAATGCTCTGGTGGGTGTCTCATTTCAGCCTATCCTGGGCAGCAGGTTTACTTATTAACATTAGCAGCTCCACAGTCTAGAATATGGTTATTGCATACAATGATTAATGAGGCCAATTACTCAATTCTAAATATTTTTAGAGAATGCTCACAAAAATGTACTATTAAATATTAGCATTTAAAGGAATGCAATTTTGTAAGATCTTCTACAGGTACATATACAGCATATCACCTTATGGCAGGTACACACAGTATACAGCATATAACCTTATGGCAAGCCCAGGGGCTGGCTGGCAAAGTTTAGCCTGGGGGGCATGCACAAAGGACAGGCCCATGAGTGGCAGTCCATCCTCCACCTCGCATCTACATATATACATGCACCGCCTCTCACATACATACAGCACCACTATCATACATACATATACCGGCACTCTCATACATACACCATCACTTTCATACATACATACTCTGGCACTCTCATACATACATACATACTCTAGCACTCTCATACATACATACATACTCCGGCACTCACATACATACATACATACATACTCCGGCCCTCTCATACATACATACTCCGGCCCTCTTATACATACATACTCTAGCACTCTCATACATACATACATACTCCGGCACTCACATACATACATACTCCGGCACTCACATACGTACTCTGGCACTCACATACATACATACTCCGGCCCTCTCATACATACATACTCTGGCACTCTCATACATACATACATACTCTAGCACTCTCATACATACATACATACTCCGGCACTCACATACATACATACATACATACTCTGGCACTCTCATACATACATACATACATACATACATACTCCGGCACTCACATACATACATACTCTGGCACTCACATACATACATACTCTGGCACTCTCATACATACATACATACTCTAGCACTCTCATACATACATACATACTCCGGCACTCACATACATACATACATACATACTCTGGCACTCTCATACATACATACATACTCCGGCACTCACATACATACATACTCTGGCACTCACATACATACATACATACTCCGGCCCTCTCATACATACATACTCTGGCACTCTCATACATACATACATACTCTAGCACTCTCATACATACATACATACTCCGGCACTCACATACATACATACATACTCCGGCCCTCTCATACATACATACTCCGGCCCTCTCATACATACATACATACATACTCTGGCACTCTCATACATACATACATACATACATACATACATACATACTCCGGCACTCTCATATATACATACGTACATACTCCGGCACTCTCATATATACATACGTACATACTCCGGCACTCTCATATATACATACGTACATACTCCGGCACTCTCATATATACATACGTACATACTCCGGCACTCTCATATATACATACGTGCATACTCCGGCACTCTCATATATACATACGTACATACTCCGGCACTCTCATATATACATACATACATACTCCGGCCCTCTCATACATACATACATACTCTGGCACTCTCATACATACATACTGTTAATGGTGATTAAAATATAACCAGAGTGACGATAAGTGAAAAGCGTTGGTTACGTAATAAGTCCGCAACCAACGTACCCTTTATACCTAACTGCGTGCGAACAAAACGTAGCGCAGCGCAGCGTACAGTCTATTGTATGTTATACACCAAGAACCGATACCTTAATAAGAGATCCTTTCGCAGGACTTTGTCTCCAATTGTGCGAATATACCTTAAAGGACAGAGTCCGCAATGTAAGGACAGAGTCCTTAATGTACCTTATCGCTATTATGCGAATAACTAGACACGACCACTGAATAGAAGTAAGGAGGTTAGAACTCCGTAAAAGATTGTATTAAAGTCCCTAATGGACAAAAGGGGGTTACAGAAATAAGAATAAACAGGTATAACAAGTGATACAATACAATAACAATGAATACTAAACAAACTCTGCTAAGGGGAAAGAATACAAATACAAAACACAATCAGCCAACAATAACTACAAGGATAAATACCGTGATAAATGCAACCGTTACCCGTCTCACTCTAGTATGCGAAGCGCAGTCCGGTCAGAGCTCACTATCGTTCAGGAATGAGCGATAGTCCGGTAGGAAGGTCCAGGGAAGGTAATTGTGCCGAAGTGACCGAGCCTGCTCCGGGTCGCCTATCTTATAGGGTCAGAAGGGGGAGGTCAAAGGCCATTCTCATTGGTCAGGGATCATATGTCCGGTCCACTGTGATTGGAGGTTAGACGCTGTACCTGGTCTGACCAGGTGCAGGGGAGTAAACTTTAAGAGTCCTTTGTTTGGTGGTTTCGGCGTCAGCAAGGATAAGAACCGGTTTGAGCTAGTTTCCTTTGTTAACTACTTACAACAGAAACTGTCTCTGGAGTATGGATTATGTCCATATCTCTCGGGCAATGTACATTGCGATATATTCGCAATGACCGGAATACTTCGCATAATGAGCTGAATGGAACGGTACTAAACACGATACAGATAGGTGTATGCAGGGCTAACTAAGCTATGTGTGGCGTTCTAAACCTTTAACTATATTTTACTTAGGGTCAGTATGTATTTATGAATTTATGTGTGATAGTATGGCTACTCTTCTGGTCCACTTTGCCACGCATACTCGGGTATGGAAACTTTATTTGCGCAACTCTGCGAACCAAAATGGCGGCCATACTATCCTAAAATGGCGTGTGTGTAACTCGACTTCCATAGTCCACCCTTTAACAGTAATTATAAAACTGTTACAATATAAAAACATTTCACACGACAGTACAGAAATTCATAATCCTAACAGAGAAATTGGGATACATGAATTAAACATATAAGGGGAGTAAGCCATCTGCTCTCGGCTGATCCAGGATCATGGATAAACGATGGGCCGCATTTATCGAACAACCTACTCAGGGTCACGAAGGATAATGTACAATTTTGGGATAAAAATAAAAACAGGGGTGGTTACAACATATACACGTTCACAAATATGGTTTCCTTAAAGGGAGGTGGTTTCGATTTTAGGGTCATATACCAAACCCTGGTCTTCCTCTGTATCTCTCGTTCTTACACTCATGATTTCGGTACGTTTTGTCTTTCCCCGGGTCACCACCTTTATACATTTGAACAATAGCACAAAGACTATGATGGCACCACCGATACAGAGAAGGAGTTTTCCTATGCTAGCTATGATCCCTTGCGCCCATTCTCCTAAACCAGAGAACCAGTGCATTGGATTCAACCAGGAGGTCCATTCACTAACTTTGTTACCTATTTCTGCCAGGCTGATATTATGTTCCCTTCTAAATTCCCATTTAAGCTGAAGAATCTCATCCATCCGGTGATCGATGATTTCTTCTGGGTCTTCAGTATTGTTGGTGATGTATGTACAACATTTCACCCCAAACTGTGTAGAAAGGGTGACACAATATCCTCCTGTCATAGCTGTCAGATAGTTCAACACCATCCGATGTTGGACCAGCTCTCTTTTGTATGCTTGCAACTCTTTTCCAGTGTATCTAAAGGTGTCATCATAAATCTCAGTGATGTTATCTATCAAGCTGGCTAATGCTTGTATATATTTAAAATTTATGACTCCTCTGGCGGTATGGGTGATATCTAAAGCAATGAGGAGTTGGATACCGAACGACTCGTGTATCATTTCGGAAGCTAGGGGTTCTTTCCTGATGGTTAAATCCCTTTTATGGATTTGGTCATAATGGGTATGAGTGTAAGGAGGAGAAATACCTCTGTGTATGTTCATCATCTCATCATGTGTGAGGGTCATCACTTCCGGTAACACTCTGCCTAGATAACAAATACCAACGTAGTTCATGGAGAGCCATTTGTACGCCCTCCTACCACAAATATAATAAACATCGTCAGGGAGGAAATAGGGGACAGAGTATTTCATGATCTTGTCACACATTATCCATAAGAACATCCCCGTCCCCTGTTCCCTGACTTGTTCCTCACAGATTTCTGGCTGTAGGGTTACATTACAGTAGCCGGCTGATACTCTGCCGGCCATCATTTTACTTCTCTTCACCGTGTAGACATATTTATAGTGTCTCCCACTGGTTCGGATTTTTAACAACAATTCTTTATCAATAGGCTCTCCATCTGGACGCTGGGAGTAAGTTATTGTCTGGTTATGCCATGTCACTTCCCAAGTACCAATCGCTCTGGAACTCGAGAAGTTCATACATACCAGGGACTTATCCACTTGGTATGGGTGTAATCTAAGACTAGGGGACCTGGTATACAGGTATCTCTTATCCAATGGCCTCCCCTTATTTAATACGCTTATCTCTGAAATATTAAGCGGGTATGGGACTAGGCCTACACTACTCCTTTTATGTAACACTTGTGAACACACCCAGCATTCTGTTTGGTTTAAAACCTTACCCACTAGTGAGTGGTAATCACTCAAGGGATGTCGGCCGGTAGTTGCCTTACTTGTCGACTGACATCGCTGGATGCATTCTTCTTCCATTTTAGGTTGACAATATCTACAGACACAGTACTCACCAGACAATAACTCATCACATAGCCCTTGAACTACGTTTCCCTCATACCTTTTACCTTCTCCTGTCATGGGCAAAGTGTCAAGCTGGTTTAGGGATTCTACCTCACCCATATCTGGGTCCATTATTACACTGTCAGAACTCCGCTCCGATCGCTCTAGGATGTGGCAGCCACCGAGTATCTTTGGGTGAATAAAAGAACACAGAAAGAAAACAAAGACATATATGCATAGCTGTGAACCTTTTGCTTGGAGTCCTTCCATCATCTCTACCAGGGGACTTTTATTTTGCTCTGCTCTTAGACCTTTGTTCGCTCAGGTTGCTCGACCTTGGCTGCTTCTCAGTGTTCCCGAAACAATGCTTCTAGCGACACTTCTTCTCTCTCGCTCTCTGCACACTGGGACTCTGGGTTACTGGCTTTCTTGCAGTGGGACGAATGTATCCAAGTCTCTCTCTCTGCGACTTTAATTGATGTAGTGCTGGTCAACAAAACTTGGTACGGTCCTTCCCAACGGTCTATCAAACAACCTGAGCGTAAAAAATTTCGGATCATAACAAAGTCTCCTGGTTTAAGATTATGACAATTCTCTGTAGGCATATCAGGGTTCAGTAATTTCAGCTGCTTTTGTTGCTCCCTTAGCTGTTTGTTTAGCTTTAGGAGATACTGTACAGTTAGCTCATTGTTACATTTGAGATCATCCTGTGGGTCTATCATGATGTGTGGCTGCCGACCAAACAATATCTCGAAGGGGGACAAGTTGAGCGGAGTCCTGGGAGTGGTCCTAATGCTATACAGCACAATAGGCAGTGCCTCTGGCCATAACAACCCTGTTTCAGCCATAACTTTACCCAATTTGTTCTTAATAGTACCATTCATTCTCTCAACTTTGGCGCTCGCCTGGGGACGATATGGAGTATGAAGTTTACTATTAATCCCCAGGAGTTTACACATGATTTGGAAGACCTCTCCTGTGAAATGAGTGCCTCTGTCACTCTCAATGACCTTTGGGATACCATACCTACAGACAAACTCCTGACATATTTTCTTTGCTGTAAAGGTAGCAGTGTTGGAGGCAGCGGGGAAAGCCTCCACCCAGCTAGAAAACATGTCAACACAAACTAATACATATTTCAAATTCCTACAGGGTGGTAACTGTATGAAGTCGATTTGTATTACCTGGAAAGGGCCTTCTGTAGGAGGGATGTGGGATGGCTCTGTTGGGATGGCTTTTCCAACGTTCTTCCTCAAACAGGTGAGGCATGACATTGCCACTCTACCTGCTTGAGAAGCGAACCCTGGTGCACACCAGTAGGCCTTTACCAGCTTGCACATACCTTCCTTCCCAAGATGTGTCAGCCCATGGGCCGCCTCGGCTAGACTAGGAAGGTATGCTCTGGGGGCCACTGGTTTCCCGTGTCCATCTCTCCAAAGTCCGGTAGACTCTTGGCCACATCCCTTCGACTTCCATACTGCTCTTTCCTGTGGGGAACACAAATTCTGCATGTCTATCAGTTTGGATGTGGATACTATGTTCAGTGTACAAAGGTTGGTAGGATGGGTGAAAATATTTACAGGGCATGCGGCCCTTTTCGCTGCCTCATCAGCGCGGCTGTTACCAAGTGACACCGGGTCCTTCTCTGATGTGTGAGCTTTGCACTTGATAACAGCCACTCTGTCTGGAAGCTGAATAGCTCCCAGAAGTCTCCTAATATATGTCGCATGCGCCACTGGTGTGCCAGCCGCCGTCATGAAATTTCGGAGGCGCCATAGGGCTCCAAAATCATGGACTACTCCGAAAGCATATCTGGAGTCGGTATATATGTTGACTGATTTTCCTTGGGCCAGTTCACATGCTCTGGTTAGTGCCACCAGTTCCGCTACTTGTGCTGAGTGAGGTGGTCCCAAGGGTTCAGCTTCCACAATACCTTCTCCATCTACTACTGCGTAACCTGTGCACAGCTCTCCCGTGTCCGTCTGTCTATGACAGCTACCATCTGTGAATAAGGTTATGTCTACCTCACTTAATGGGCTGTCGCTTATGTCAGGACGTGCTGTGAAGGTCTGATTCAGGTAGGACATGCAATCATGTTTGTCCTCACTCTCACTAAACTCTGCTTTACCATATTCAGCAACATTCCCATCACCCTCCACCCTTTGTGCCTTGGAAGGCACATGAGGAAGGAATGTGGCTGGGTTTAGTGTGTTGCATCTTTTGATGGTAATATTTACTGGGGCCATCAGCGCCAGTTCCCACTTAGTGAACCGTGCTGAGGACACATGACGTGTTTGGGCAGAATTTAGGAGGGCAGAGACAGCATGGGGAGCATGAACAGTTAAATCGTGTCCCAACACTACGTCCTCACTCTTACTTACTAGTTGTGCTATTGCAGCCACACTTCGTAAGCAAGTTGGGAGTGAGCGTGCTACTGTGTCCAGCTGGCCACTGTAGTACGCTATTGGTCGGTTGGCATCACCATGTTTTTGTACAAGCACTCCTGCCGCACACCCACCTGATTCAGTTCCGTACAGTTCGAAGGGTTTCCCATAATCTGGCATTCCCAGTGCTGGGGCCTTTGTTAGGCTCACCTTTAGTTCCTCGAAAGCCAGCTCAGATTCCTCAGTATGAGAGACCCGATCTGGCTTAGTTGAGGAAACCATCTCTTGTAGTGGTAATGCCAGAATAGAGAAACCTGGGATCCAGTTGCGACAGTATCCACACATGCCTAGGAACGTACGGATCTGATGCTGGGTCTGTGGCAGTACCATATTCTGAATCGCTTGGATTCTGTCGTCGGTGAGGTGTCTCAGCCCTTGGGTAAGGCAGTGGCCCAGATACTTAACCCTGGTCTGGCATAATTGCAGCTTATCCTTTGATACTTTATGTCCTGTCTCTGAGAGATGCATCAGCAGCTGTCTAGTGTCATCCACTGATGACTCCAGTGACTCAGAACACAACAATAAGTCATCAACATATTGTATCAGTATCGAACCACTCATGGGTTGAAAGGATTGTAAACAATCATGCAAGGCCTGGGAGAAGATGCTGGGGCTGTCTATGAATCCTTGGGGGAGTCGTGTCCAGGTATACTGTACTCCTCTGTAAGTAAAGGCGAACAGATACTGGCTGTCAGGATGCAAAGGGACGGAGAAGAATGCTGAACACAAATCAATGACTGTGAAATGAGTACAATGAGGTGGGATTTGCATTAGGATGACAGCTGGGTTTGGCACTACGGGGAATTGGCTCTCAACTACCTTGTTTACCCCTCTTAAATCCTGCACTAGTCTGTAGCCCCTCCCCCCGCTCTTTTTCACAGGAAAGATGGGACTATTGGCCGTGCTGGAAGTTCTAACTAGGATTTCCTGTTGGAGCAATCGTTGGATCACTGGAAATATTCCTAGCTCAACTTCAGGTTTTAAAGGGTATTGCGGTATTTTTGGGGCTATCCTGCCTTCTTTTAAGCGGATTTCTACTGGAGCTACATTTGCCATTAGCCCAGCGTCCTGTCCATCTTTAGTCCAAAGGGAACCCGGTATTTGTGCTGTAATTTCAGCTACCCTAGATGGATTTGATTCTACAACAGTAGAACACAACATTAGCCTCTGAGGACTGTCCAGCATATCTTGCACTTCTTGTGTAAGATTTTTAGGAGTGTCCAGGAATACCCCATCGGGGGTGCAATAGATGACACATCCCATTTTGCATAGTAAATCTCTACCCAGAAGGTTAGTCGGGGCCGCTGCAGCCAACAGGAAAGAGTGTTTGGTATGCAAAGGCCCGATTGTAACCTCTGCTGGTTTCGTCAGTGGGTAATGTTGTATTTTTCCTGTTACCCCAATTGCCGCTACTGATTGGTTAGTGAAACCCAAGTGAAGAGGAGTGTTGAGAACAGATCTGGCCGCCCCTGTATCAACCAAAAAGGTTTGCCTTACTCCAGCTATGTCAACCTTCACCTGAGGTTCTTCTCCAAGGTGTTGAGTTAATCTAACTGGCTGTAGGATACAGGTATGACCTGTTTCCTATTGTCTGACCTGCGTTGCCCTTAGCACAGTGTCAGCCATCAGATGGGGAGGAGGCATGTTGCGTGACCTGTCTGTCTCCTCCCATTGTCTAGGGGCTGGGTATCTCCGTGTCTCACCTCTGTGAGATTCCCATTCTCGCTTATGTGTTTGGTAACTCCTGGGGTTTCCTGCCCTACAATGAGCTGAGTAATGACCTTCCTTATTGCAGTTGTAACAGATAATTGGTTTTCTACCTGTGTCCCTGGTGTTTCGTGGTTGTTGGTATGCAGCTTTGTTTGGGGCATTAGTAAGGGCTTGGATGCTAACCATCATCAGTTTGTCAGTTTGCAGTTCCCTGTGCTTCTTGATGTTGCGGTCGTGGTCCACAGCAGATTCCCGTAGGGCATCCACTGTCATTCCACGCCAATTTGGAAAAGAAGTTTGGACTCTGGCTCTCAGGTTTTCCCTAAGCCCTTCCACCAGCACAGAGACAATCATCTCCCTCAGGTGGGGGTCGTCCTTAGGCTCGGAGACACCAGTGTACTTTGATACCTCCAGTAAGGCCTTTGTAAAATAATCAGCAGCAGTTTCGCCATCTTTCTGTTTGATGGTGAAAATCTTGCTATATTCTACTGCCGCAGGAAAATATACTCCCAACTGTAAGTTAATCAGGCGTATATTCTCCTGGTTGATCTCATCATTTATCTCCTTGTCCACTTTCAATCCACTATCCTGAATGAATTTCGGGATGTCAATGTGAGTGGGGAGACAGGCCCTCAACATGATTCTCCAATCCTTGTTGGTGGGCTCATCAGAGTTTCCTAGATCCCTTACAAATTTCCGGCACACTGCCAGATCTTTCCTTGGGTCAGGGAAATCTGTAATGATGGACCGCAGCTCTAACCGTGTCCATGGGTTTAGCATGGTCATCTTTCTGGTAGGTATCACACCCTCTCTGTCTGCCTTACCATAGGGAACCTCCAGTGTGCGTACAGGGTATGTTTGTACCACATTCGCATTACTGGGACCTGCTTGGGAGTCAATTGTGTCTGTGCTGTGTGGTGCATCATTACCTGAGTCCGATACTATGCTGTTGGCATCAGCCGTCTCCTCCTCCTGTGCTGGGGCCTCAACAGCGGGTTGAGCTTTTCCCTCAATCATATTAATTGCATGAGAGACGGCCAGTGCCAACAGCTGCTCGTTTTCCTCTCGGGTTTCCTTGTAAGGGGATAAGACAGGGTACAGGTTAGCAACGGATACATTATTACTTATTCCTTTCTTATGCGTCATTATCCTCTTCGGCACATATGGGGGTGGGGGAGCTGTTCCTATTGTGGCGGCGGTTGCATTTATATTGTGGCTGATTGCGTCAGGTATTGCCAAACCTCTGTTTCCCCATTGTTCCTGTCCTTCCTTCTGCCACAATTTAAGAATATTTATATGCTTCACTCTCTCCTTACGACTGGAGAGTAGGCATATTTCATCTTTTACTGCCGATAAGATTTCCGGATCGAAGCTACCAACACTGGGAAATTCTAACTTGCTGCCTTGTGTCATTTTTCTCCATTTATTTTGGTAAACAACTGCGAGTTCACCGTGCTTCTTGCACATAATAAAAGCAGCCGATCCTTTTGGCCGGCTTGCTTCCTCCCTAACATGCACGTTATCACAGCGTGACCCGTTATTACCCATAGTTACAGGAATAAACGTTCACAGCTTAATAGATATCGGTGGGTTATTACTTATCTGAGAGCTCCCCAAACACTCACTTCTACAGCTTCCTAGAACATCCCACAGTCAAGCAGGTGCGAAGGATACGAGGTATGATACTCAATCACCAAGTCTTTCAACTAGCAGCGAACTTCTAGCCAACTTGCTTGATGCGGCACAATTTTTCCAGGGTATAACAAACTTGTTTTCCTATACCCCCAAAAATCGGATTTCTAAAGTAGCTAATCGGAAACAAGTGCGTTCCGATGTATCTTCTTGTACCCTCCTAGCGGAATCAATTCCACTGAAGGGGCAGTTCCTATGGGCACGTCGTCACGTGAACCCTAACCTTGTCCTACTTGGACTGTCCTACACTGGACTACACTGCGCTTGAGTCGTGTCGTCACACACCCGTTCGCCTCAGTTATTTTTCACACTGGGCGCTGGTTACACCTTGGTCTTATGCATATATTTGAAATATTTCTGTACAGAAAATCTTCCCAAGTTGGTAGCTTTTCACTGGATACTTATGCAGGTATAAATCCCTTATAACACTCTATAGGAATCTATTAAAATAATGCTTGAGTTGCTTGTTTAAAAAAAAAAAATGAACAAAAAGAAAAAAACTTATTTTCTTGTATTAATCACCGCCTCATTCGCAGTATATTGCTATACTGTTTAAATAAAGCTAGTGGTTAAATACTGTTCACCTTTGAGTTCCTATGTGTGCTGCATGTGCAGTACCAATGAACAGCCACGTGTGTACATGCACTGTTCACAGGCCGCCGATGAATCGGCCACCCACGTGTTCTATAGTGTATTTGCAAGGTTGCACTCGGGTTTCGCTATACACAGTAATTGCGCCTAAATGTGGAATAAATCCCTTAACTCCGTCCGAAAGTTACGTATCAAGATGCGAAATAAATCCCGCACTTAATCCGTAAATCTCGTACAAAGATGCGAAAATTTCCCGATATGGGCACGTGCGCGCGCACCTTGCGTAATACACAATAGACGCTTTACGTTACTGCAAAAGGCCCAGGACTTGTCGCCACGTGGCTGAGTCCCTGGTTTTGCAGTAACTAACAAAATGTTATAGCTTTGCACAGAGGGGATCCTCTATGTACTATAATAAACACAGACTCCACGTGTGCGAACCTTATCGCACGTGGTACATATACTATAATAAACAAGCAGCCCAAGACACTATACCCCGTTAAACTACTTGTGGCAGGCAGAAGTACAGTTTACTAAACACTTAGGTATGATATGCTTTAAAACACGTGGCTTTCACTTATTGTACTCCGGGTTCAGCGCTAGCACTTCCCGAACCCCGCACCGCCGCGGACTCGGCCTATCCAGCAATGGAAACAAATAAATACTTCCACCCTTTTGCTGGTATAGGTCGGGTCGCACGCCTGGTACTGAGTTCTGGAATGTGGAGCGGACGGACGATGCCCCCAATTGTTAATGGTGATTAAAATATAACCAGAGTGACGATAAGTGAAAAGCGTTGGTTACGTAATAAGTCCGCAACCAACGTACCCTTTATACCTAACTGCGTGCGAACAAAACGTAGCGCAGCGCAGCGTACAGTCTATTGTATGTTATACACCAAGAACCGATACCTTAATAAGAGATCCTTTCGCAGGACTTTGTCTCCAATTGTGCGAATATACCTTAAAGGACAGAGTCCGCAATGTAAGGACAGAGTCCTTAATGTACCTTATCGCTATTATGCGAATAACTAGACACGACCACTGAATAGAAGTAAGGAGGTTAGAACTCCGTAAAAGATTGTATTAAAGTCCCTAATGGACAAAAGGGGGTTACAGAAATAAGAATAAACAGGTATAACAAGTGATACAATACAATAACAATGAATACTAAACAAACTCTGCTAAGGGGAAAGAATACAAATACAAAACACAATCAGCCAACAATAACTACAAGGATAAATACCGTGATAAATGCAACCGTTACCCGTCTCACTCTAGTATGCGAAGCGCAGTCCGGTCAGAGCTCACTATCGTTCAGGAATGAGCGATAGTCCGGTAGGAAGGTCCAGGGAAGGTAATTGTGCCGAAGTGACCGAGCCTGCTCCGGGTCGCCTATCTTATAGGGTCAGAAGGGGGAGGTCAAAGGCCATTCTCATTGGTCAGGGATCATATGTCCGGTCCACTGTGATTGGAGGTTAGACGCTGTACCTGGTCTGACCAGGTGCAGGGGAGTAAACTTTAAGAGTCCTTTGTTTGGTGGTTTCGGCGTCAGCAAGGATAAGAACCGGTTTGAGCTAGTTTCCTTTGTTAACTACTTACAACAGAAACTGTCTCTGGAGTATGGATTATGTCCATATCTCTCGGGCAATGTACATTGCGATATATTCGCAATGACCGGAATACTTCGCATAATGAGCTGAATGGAACGGTACTAAACACGATACAGATAGGTGTATGCAGGGCTAACTAAGCTATGTGTGGCGTTCTAAACCTTTAACTATATTTTACTTAGGGTCAGTATGTATTTATGAATTTATGTGTGATAGTATGGCTACTCTTCTGGTCCACTTTGCCACGCATACTCGGGTATGGAAACTTTATTTGCGCAACTCTGCGAACCAAAATGGCGGCCATACTATCCTAAAATGGCGTGTGTGTAACTCGACTTCCATAATACATACATACATACATACTCCGGCACTCTCATATATACATACGTACATACTCCGGCACTCTCATATATACATACGTACATACTCCAGCACTCTCATATATACATACGTACATACTCCGGCACTCTCATATATACATACGTACATACTCCGGCACTCTCATACATACATACTCCGGCACTCTCATACATACATACATACTCCGGCACTCACATACATACATACTCCGGCACTCACATACATACATACATACATACATGCATACTCCGGCACTCTCATAATACATACGTACATACTCCGGCACTCTCATATATACATACGTACATACTCCGGCACTCTCATACATACATACTCCGGCACTCACATACATACATACATGCATACTCCGGCACTCTCATAATACATACGTACATACTCCGGCACTCTCATATATACATACGTACATACTCCGGCACTCTCATACATACATACTCCGGCACTCTCATACATACATACATACATACATACTCCGGCACTCACATACATACATACATGCATACTCCGGCACTCTCATAATACATACTCTGGCACTCTCATTCATACATACATGCATACATACTGTGACCCTCTCATTCATACATACATACACCGGCCCTCTCATACATACATACTCTGGCACTCTCATTCATACATACATACTCCGGCACTCTCATATATACATACATACATACTCCGGCACTCTCATACATACATACATACATACTCCGGCACTCTCATACATACATACATACATACATACTCTGGCACTCTCATACATACTCCGGCACTCACATACATACATATATACATACTCCGGCCCTCTCATATATACATACTCTGGCACTCTCATACATACATACTCCGGCACTCACATACATATGTACATACTCCGGCCCTCTCATACATACATACATACTCCGGCACTCTCATACATACATACATACATACATACATACTCCGGCACTCTCATACATACATACATACTCTGGCACTCTCATACATACTCCGGCACTCACATACATACATATATACATACTCCTGCCCTCTCATATATACATGCATACTCCGGCACTCTCATACATACTTACTCTGGCACTCTCATACATACATACATGCATACATACTCTGGCACTCTCATACATACATACATACATACATACTCTGGCACTCTCATACATACATACATACATACTCTGGCACTCTCATACATACATACATACTCTGGCACTCTCATACATACATACTCTGGCACTCTCATACATACATACATACATACATACTCTGGCACTCTCATACATACTGTACATACATACACTGCTGCTCTCATACAAATACACACACACACACACTGCTGCTCTTATACATACATACATACATACATACACTGCTGCTCTCATTCATACATACATACATACATACATACATACATACATACACTGCCTCTCTTATATCAATCCAATCATATATACATCGACACACCTCATTCAAATCCATACATATATATAACACCACCATCCCCCTCCCAACAATACAAAACAGCTCCATACACAATTACAAACACCCCCTACCTGCCCTCCGCAGTCTGCCTAGTCTGACACCACCTTCCCCGGGTGGTGACTTCATACAGCCACTACTCCGGGGCGGGCTGCCTCAGTGTGCATTGCAATAAATGGCAGAGTCCTTAGTACCTCGCTCTGGCAGCCTGCTCCATCTCTGATACTCTGCTGCACTGTGACCTGGGCCGTGCACT
Source organism: Crinia signifera (assembly GCF_055691185.1). NCBI lineage: Eukaryota > Metazoa > Chordata > Amphibia > Anura > Myobatrachidae > Crinia > Crinia signifera. The sequence continues at coordinate 99,771,685 of NC_139225.1, read as the reverse complement.
CTCCTCCTCCACTCTAGCAGCCTCCTGCACTACGCGTGTCCTCAGTGCAGGAGGCCGGCGGCCATGTTTCTGGAGACCAGAAACCAGACAGGTCAGCCGTGGCTGCAGCAGCAGCCTCAGAGTCAGAGCAAGGTGGCGGCGGCCCGCACACAAAACGATTGAGCGGCCCGGGGGGGCACATGGCACCCTGCCCCCCGGCCCAGCCCGCCCCTGGGCAAGCCTTAATAAATATCCATCCCTTTCAACTAAAGGTGCCCATACATGTGCTGATATGTGTGCTGTGCGTTTTGTACTTCCTTTGTGCCGTGCGATTATGGCACTTGTAGGGGTATGCGATACGATCTACTGTACTTTGTGGGTGCGATGCGATTTTAGCCTCTTTTTTATTTTTATTTGAGTGTATAGTTACCTAATGGACATCGCATCGCATGTACTACAAAACTGATGCGTTGCGATGTAGCACAAAAAGTCTAGCCTGCCGATACTTTTTGTGCTATACAATATTGTACCCGCGGGGACGCGCATCGCATCCCCGCAGGTACACGGTGCGATTTTAACCGATGCGATGCAGTTCAAAACGCATGTTAAAATTGCAACGTATATGGGCACCTTAACTGAAATGAACTTGCAATCTCTCCTGAAATGATCTATCAGGATGGCAACTGAAGCTTTAAATACTGTAAGTAATTTTACTATAATGTCAAAATCTGATTAAATGTGACATCTATAATTTTGATAAAAAGAATGTAACGTAAAGCCTTTTCTCACAGACGTGATACAGGAAGTCACTATTTTTCATTTTCTATAGAGCTTGAGCAATATTTTGTGGAATGCAAACTTTAACAGAGGTCAACATTCTGAAAAGCAAGCAGAGATATCACAATATTTACCTTCACATAAAATCTGCTCTGATTAATGGGCCTGTGAGATAAAGATCTCATCTATTCTACTCCTATATTCTCACTGTCTGTAATGCGAAAAATATATATTTTATTATAAATGGGGGATTCCTAATGAATCACTTTGGAGATAAGGCTGACTGGTTTGAATAAACTCTAACAAAATGGCCTTAACTGTGTGGAGTTTGTATATTCGCCCTGTGCTTGCGTGGGTTTCCTCCAGGTACTCTGATTTCCTCCCGCAATCCAAAAATATACTGGTAACTTATTTGGCTCCCAATAAAAAATCTACCTTAGAATCAGTGTGCGTGTATACAGTATGTGGTAGGGAACATAGATTGTAAGCTCCACTGGGGCAGGGACTGATGTGAATGTTCAAATATTCTCTGTGAAACGCTGCGGACTATGGTCTAATCTAATAGGTCCCCAGTGCGTTTGCATGGAAGACCGAAGTTTTGCTTCTGCGCATGTGCAGACGCAGGGTGTGAGCGGGCATGGTGAACTACATGTTTGCCATCCCACTCGCACCTAGCAGTGTGGGGCAGCATCTGGGAGCAACAGCCAATGCAAATGCCCAGCGTTTCATGTGCGTTCCCATGAAAACGTTGAGCATTGCCATGCAAATAGTCCGTTGACACGGGTGCGGGGGGCAGGCAACTGATGTCAGCAGATGTCAGCTGCCTGCCTACTTCCGGCAAAGGGCGCTCCCAGCTCAGAGACACTATAGAGGTGTCTCATATCTGCGAGTGCTGGAGAAATCATTCGATGTCGCCGGTCATCAAATGATTTCTTCCCCCGCACCCAAGGCTGTAAATGTATGATTGTGCAAATCATCCATTCGCAGCCATGCAGGGGATCGTGGCGTGCGAGGGGGGTGGGGGGTGGCAGGCAGCATCCGGGAGACTCACAAGGCTGCGAACCTTGCAGCCTTGCGAGTCAACCGGAATTAGGCCCTATGTGTGCGTTATATTAATAACTGGTAAATAAATAAAAATAAGTTGAGAATTACCTAAAGAAAAGTTAGGTAATACCAACATTCACAAAAACTCTATATATGGAGAGGCTTAATATGGCTTCAGAGCTAGGGATGCCAATCTCGGGACTGAAATGCACATGCGCATTTCATCCCTTTCTGCCGGACAACGCTGAGCACCAGATCTTGACTCAGATCCTGCCAGAAAAACATGCTGTGCAGCGTGATGTTAGAGGTCACACTGCGCAGCCACGAACCAGACGGTCCTCTCTGCTCTTTCCGCCAGTCCCGGTACGCCCGCTCCACCACCCCCTGCACGCTTATTCCATTGGTCCCCGAACCCCCAGTAAGCTGTTTCCCGCATGCCCCGGTCCCCACACGCCCACCCCATTGGTCCTCACATGCCCTTTCCACCGTTTCCCACACATCCACTCTGCCGTCAGGAGGCCAGACTTCTGAATCCCGAATTCTGAGATTGAAGAAACAGACTGGAATTGGCCTCCCTATTCAGAGCTGTAGATTAGATATTTATTATTATTATTTATTAATTAACAGTTTCTTATATAACGCACACATATTCCACAGCGCTTTACAGAGTATAGACGAACAGTCACATCAGTCCCTGCCCCAGTGGAGCTTACAATATATATTCCCTACCACATGTACACGCACACACAGACATTATAGGTTTCATTTTGTTGGGATCCAATTAACCTACCAGTATATTTTTGGATTGTGGGAGGAAACCGGAGTACCCGGAGGAAACCCATGCAAGTACAGGGAGAATATACAAACGCCGCACAGTTAGTTTTTAAACTAACTGTGTTAGAGCCATGGTGGGAATCAAACCCGTGACCTCAGCGCTGTGAGGCAGTAATGCTAACCATTACACCATCCATACTGCCCCAGATATGTGAGATAAAGTAGAGATTGTGTTGCTTTTCTCTCCTAAGCACACCTGATGGAATACATACTTTAAATACAAATGTTGTAGACAAACTCCATCCCGGTCTGGATTTGCATGTTTGCTATTCTGTAAGTGTGGGCTCAGACTTACCATGAATGCCATACATAGCAGCAATTACATGTTTCAGTGCGTAATTTGTTGCTAAATGAATCGACCTTTCAGTGTTGGACCTAGACAAAGAAAGAAAGAATTACCAGAACTAAAGCTAATAATGACCATGTCTTAACAGAAGTTGAATAAAATTGCTTTCTAACGGTGCGATATGGCTTCCCATGTTGCCGATATAGTCAACATCGGAAGCCATATCGCATGCTGATTGTGTACTTTTTAGGGCTTGGGAGCCCGATGCGCTGCCGATGCGTGCTCCCGTGTGAGCGCAAATCGGCAGCGAAATAGTGAGGGCAGGCAAGACTATATAGTGCAGATCTGCACTATATAGTCTTTGTGCCTTACATACGCAGATAGCTCCGGCGGCCAGAGGGGCTTCTCCTGGGGCTGCAGGGCTGATGTGCAGTGACCCAAGGCGGAAGTTATCCGACGTATAGAGGGCGGGTGTGTGGCCTTTGCTGTATGCATGGGTCGGGGTGGTGGCAGGGGGAAGCTGTCTCTGTACCTTAGGGAACTGTGCCGTGGCCCCGGGTGTGCTAATGGAACTCAGCTCCCGCTGTGAGTCGCAGCACCATGCCATCTGTGCCCCTGCCCGGCAGCATTGTGTGTGTGAGGATGGTGACTTGCAGGTATCGGTACTGTCCTCTCTCTCTCCTGCATGCCGTGGGATCAGATCACATCGGGACTCGCATCGCACGGCATCTCGACCGTGTGTACACACCATAAAGCAGCAGATATGTATGGCAGCATTGTGTAACCATATACAGTGTAACAATACATAATATTGTGTAATAAGCAAACAAATTGGTCTTCTGAGCAGTGCTAGAAAAGCAACGTGGTTAAAGAATACATCTTCTGCGCTATTATCATAGACTCACGCCAAATAATCTTAATGCTGCCTATCTGCAACTCTAGCACAAGGTGTGTAGTATGTCATGTATGTTGATTGTGCTTTCATTGTAAATGGAGTGCACTCCTGAGAATATCAGCTATTATTTATTCTCTATTCTATATTAAATTACTATATATTTTACAAATGATATTGTATTCTTTATATATTGGGTACAGCTGTGGCTATCAGTTATCTCATTTTGGATATCACCACCCAATCTATTTGTCTGTGTGTGGAGGCTCGCAAATCGTCTGAATAAGAGGCTGCAGCTGCACTCAGGATAGTAAAAAGGCCTTGCCATCAATACTAGGACCAGCGCTTCAGTGTGATCTATGGTAATTTTACCTTTTCTGTAGCACAATGTGGCTGAGATACTGAACCTGATTCAGAAATGGAACTTGATGTGTCCACAGACAGAATACCAGCTGCCTGCTTCTTCCCTAAATATTTCTTACATAATTTGAGGTGTGTTTTGGGTCATTGTCCTGTTGGAGGAGGAAATTGGCTCCAATTGCTGTCCACAAGGTATTGCATGGCTTTGCAAAATGGAGCTATAGCCTTCCTTATTCAAAATTCCTTTTACCTTGTACAAATCTCCCTTTTTACCAGAACCAAATCACTGCAAGACCATCACATTACCTCCACCTTGCTTGACAGATGGCATCAGACACTCTTCCAGCATCTTTTAACGTGTTCTGCGTCTCACAAATGTTCTTCTGTGTGATCCAAACACCTCAAAGTTTGATTCGTCTGCCCATAACACTTTTTTCCAATCTTCCTCTGTCCAATGTCTTTTGTCCATATTAATATTTTCCTTTTATGCTCCAGTCTAAGATATGGCTTTTTTCCTAGCCACTCTGTCTAGGAGGCCAGCATCCCAGAGTTGCCTTTTCACTGTACACATTGACACTGGCGTTTTGCAGGTACCATTTAATGAAGCTGCCAATTGAGGACCCATGAGGCATCTATTTCTCTAACTAGAGACTCTAATGTCTTGTCTGCATGCTCAGTTGTGGGCTGGGTCCTCCCACTTCTCTATCTACTCTGTTTCTACTTGTTTGTGCTTTTCTCTGAAAGGAGTAGTACACAGAGTTGTAGGAAATGTTCCGTTTCTTGGGAATTTCTCGCATGCTATAGCCTTCATTTCTAAGAACAAGAATAGACTGTCGAGTTTCACATGAAAGTTCTATTTTTTTGGACATTTTGAGAGTATAATGGAACCCACAAATGTGATTATCCAGATACTTAACTAGCTTAAAGGAAGGACATTTTTATAGATTCTCGAACAAGCAAACCCTTTTCAGCTGTGCTAACATAACTGCACATGTGTTTTCTAATCATCCATTAGTCTTCTAATGCAATTAGCGAACACAATGTACCATTAGAACACTGGAGAGATGGTTGCTGAAAATGGGCCTCTATACACCTATGTAGATATTCCATTAAAAAAACAGACATTTGCAGCTAGTACAGTCATTTACCACATTAATAATGTATACAGTACAGTATATTTCTGCTTAATTCAATGGTATCTTCATTGAGATAAAAACAGTGATTTTCTATGAGAAAAAAAAAGGACAATTCTAAGTGACCCCAAACTTTGGACCGTAGTGTAGGTTTCCATAGTTAGACGGAGAAAGTGCCTCAAATGAGGAATTTTCCGGTGCTACAGCAGGCTGCTTAACCAAGCTGCTGCTCAAAACAGGGTAGCTAGGCCTGGCACCAATCAGTAGTACAGTGTGTACAGACGCTGAAAGTAGGTGTAAATTCTTGCACATTGGGCAGCAGAGATGTGTACAAGGGAAAGAGTAGCAGCATTTGCATAAACTCACAGACCAGCGACTGCCAAAAGACACTGCTGGGTGGATTTAGGCCTGTGACTGTGAATCAGTCCCAACATGGAGAGAGAGAGATTTATAAATAGGAAGGCTATGTACTAACTCAATTCTGAATTGCAAGTATTTACTTTGCATGCAAAACAGTTAATTTCTGTTATTTGTCTTGTTCCCAACTACTGTATACAGGGGATTATTCTGATTCACTCAGAAAGGCACAATCACTCTCTAATGGACAAAACCATGTGCACTGCAGGTGGGGCTGATGTAACATGTGCAGAGAGAGTTAGATTTTGGTGGGGTTTGTACTTCAAACTGATATCTACAGTACGAGTGAACCAGAATCAGGCCCTAGGTCTGAATAAACTCCAATGCAGTGTTGCTGTAACTTTATTTTAAACCCAGTTAAAACTAAACAAATAGTAAAAACCCATAATATAAACTAATTGCTTAATAATTATATTTGTATGTGTTTATATTTGTGTAATATGTAAGTGCTTTAAAAATAGCTGTAAATAAATAGCACAGTAAAGCTGTAAAAATGATTTTAACAAATATAAACAATTACATAAGTATACAATAGAGTATAACCACCACAAGAATATTAACCACAGCAAAAAAAGAATCAACCTTTAATAACTTGATCTAAGTGGCTCTTGGAAACCGTCAGGTATGTCAGATTCACAACACCGTGACCCTATTGGCCCAAGTGTAGTCTGTTCCCAGAAACCACAAAGGCCTACTACAGAGGCTCTCAAAATACAAGGCTAGCATGATACAAATCCCAACACCACTGCTGGAAAAAAGGCATTATGAAGCTGCCAGGCACACTGCGGGAAATGCCAAAGATGTTAGCTATGTATGAAGACACAATAAAGAGAGGGATACAGAAGGTACTGTAGAACAAACACACAGAAAATGCACTGCTCGCGTAGTCAATAGAATATTACCGTGGAAGCTTATCTGGTAACAGGATTAAAATGAATATTTGCAGGGCAACAGCATTTATTCCACAGCATCGTATGGAAACATCTTACAATGGCTATTGTAAGGAAAGCTAATCAAAGGTTTATAGAGCAAAAAGAAGGAAAATAAGCTTTTAATATATTTGTTTCCAGCAGTCAATGCTATTAGTATAATTCAATGTTGCCATTTATTTATATACATAAGATACAAAATAAACTGGAAAAGTTAAATGCGTTTCATAAATGTCCTGGAACTCTGCCAACTAGCTGGGGAGCCAAGTTTAGATGTCAATCATAATGTACAATGTAATAGAAGTAATGCAGTAATAAGAGCTGCAATACCTCTTGTGTGAAGCCTGTTTATTGGATGGTACTAGGGATGGCCATCGGCCATCGATGATTTAAAATCATCAATGGTTTTTGGCCAATGCTGAATACTTTTGCCAGCGATGGAGGAGAACCAGTTTTTTTTTTTTATGTTTTTGAAAGTGCCGGGACACTGAGCATAGCTCCAGCCCTGACACCCACGAAGCCCTGCCCCATCAGTCAAACACAATGGATGACCATCGATAAGTAAAAATATTGATGGTCATCCATTTAGTACTATCGATGGCCAGTTGCGCTATTGCCATCGATGGCAGCGATGGCAATGGCAATGATGGCCATCCCCTGATGTTACAGATGATTGCTCCTTTCAAACAAATTGAGTGATAAAGCAAAAATAGAAGCTGGGGATTGCTGATGTAGTCCCAATCCCAAGTGTATCCATCATGTTTAACAATGTGTCCTTTAAGGAAATGTCATTATTTATATAATGTATTAGTTGTATTTGTTTCCACATTTGTTTCTGCCTTACTAATCCTGTAAAGCTATGAAATGTATGTGTCGTCATTACCATAAGATAAAATGATCAATTACTTTATTGTCTCAGTAACACAAGAAATCTAATTTAGAGTAAGGCACAAATTTGTAGCCAGTATTTATAAAAATGATGACTATAAAATGTACACCCAACACATAAAACATATTCATTCTGTACATCAGGTCATTGACTAACTGCAGTGGTAGGAAATCATGCTTAAATGGCAAGCCCAGTTTCCATTGGGTGAGACCAGTCCTCACAGAGGCTTAAACAGCCATAAGAAACCATGTGACATTAAAGGATGGGTCGTGGCCCTCATGCAGTGGGGCCTACCAGGGATTTCTCAGAGGCTTCAGCGGGCCCCACTCCAGCACAACATTAGGTGTAGAAATTAATCTGGCATATAGCTGTTGCCAATTAAAAGCACACAGATTCAGCTAGGGAAAGACTAAAAGGCCAGGCATGTTGCATAAAGAGTGTTGTATATCTCTGTGTAATAGATGCACACACCGCACTTGTACTTTAGTAGTTGTCTCTAAATCTATACTATTCTGTGCTGTGTACAAGGGGTATGCAATACATTGCTGGAGGTGCAATGCATAGGTAGAGTAGACACAATCTAACTGTCTGGTTTTGAACAGTAATCTCTGATTTAAATTGTTGTAAAATGTCAAGGCACATAACCGCATATAAGCAGTACTGCACACCAAAGAGATCAGTATGTGAGCTTCCTTCACAAAATGTTATGGAGATCCTCAGCGGCCATTGGAGAGCCAGGATCTTCTACAACTAAAAGAGTGGTCTGCAACACCAGGAGACTTTTGACTGACGGTGAGCTGCTTTTAGGGAGGAAGCACCATATCTAATCACTGTGTTTGAGTGGTTTGCATAATTTAGGCACGGGAGATACAGTACTTCCTGGAATGAGAGGGGCACTGTGGCCAAAATGATTTCCACCATCATTATTGATAAGGTTTCTGCCATATGAACCATAATTGAGCTTGATCCCTAAGTGACTATGGCCCAGTTGGAGAAAGAGATAGGCATCTCATCAGGATCCATCCACTCAATATCCCATGAAAAGCTTTGTCTTAGCAAGATTCCATTTACTTCAGAGCAGAACTAGGCTTAGGTGACTTGGTGTCACAACAGGCTGGCCAGGTTTTATGGCAGTCTTTCAAACTCTGTCTGGGAGATCATCAGAGGTGATGAATCTAGATCTACAGTCTTGACCCCAAGAACAAACAAACAAACATCAGCCCAGTGGACCCTAGATGGAGGTACAATGTCACAGAAGGCACTTCTTGAGAATGGTCAAGCCGATGGTATTGTAACTGTTTTTGTGGCCAAGTCTGGTCTTATAGCTATTGTACCATTTGTGCAGCAGCACACAATCAATGGGAAGTGGTATGCAAACCAATGCCTGTTGCAAGAGGTAGAAGCCATTTCCCGGTACCATCCAAGATTTTGCACTTGTGGTGTCATTCTCCATCATGGCAAGACACTTGCCCACAAGTCCTGGAAAGTGGTAGATTTTCTTGCCCATGAACCTATCCAAAAGCTTAGTCAACCACCATGCTGTCCATACCTGGTCCCCTGCAACTTCTTTGTCAATAAGATTTATTTTGAGTCACTGGAAGCTGCAGTGGAGACCTTCATACAACATGTAGATCATACTTGCTTCAGACTGGTTCAGTTTCTTTACCAAGTGGTTTTTCCCATTCAATTTTTAGATCCACAGGTGAATACTTAAAAATGTAACTGTCACTTTGCTTGGAAATATAATTCTCTTTGTGCCCTATAATCCTATTGCCCATACATTGTCTCACACATTTCCTGCCATTACAGTATATCAGGACTACTGTAGTACTATTAAATAATGCCAATGTTCCATTTGTCGCTAAACAGCTGTCAATGTACCTACTATACACTATTCTGTCCTGTGTAGCTTATGCTTCCTACCATCTATATTTTCTGTATATGTACTACTATTACATACCTCCCAACTTCTCAATGTCCCAAAGAGGGACAATGCACATGCTGTAAGCGCACTCCAAAAATTTGGGGGTATGGCCTAGCTGGAGGGGCGTGGCCTGTACTTGCAGTGCTACCACGAGGCCACGCCCCATTTTCAACAATGTGGGGGGGCATTCTCAGCAGCTCCGTAAGCTGCCGGCCCCGAGAGGGACGAGGCAACGTCCCACAAAAACGGGACATTCCCATGATAAACGGGACAGATGGGAGGTATTCTATTATATTAGACAAAGAAAACAAAACTGTTCCCAAGTAAACCAGAATTGGGCACAGTATTTAAACTTGCTGATTACAAATGTAATTATTGAAGATGATTGCTGAAGCAACATAAACAACTCATATACTGTATATAGCAGTGGATATATTTTTCCAGTAAAATAATCTGTACTTATTCTGAGACAGGAAACAGCAAAGTTCAGCAAGTTCCATTGACTGTATATGGCCATGAAACGTGAACTCACAGCAGCTGCTTGGGAAATTTGCATATTAAGTATGTTATGCCTTTATGGGGAATACAAAGCTTCCAACACATGTTAAGGAGCAAGGAATAGTTTCTCATACCTCACATTTTTTTTATAGCTGTAGAATCTTTGGTGCATCCCGTGAACAGAGACAAATGGAACACGTGCTGTAAACAATAAGAGTTCATATTAATGTTCCGTAGATCCTGTGCGATTAAAAAAAAATTACAAATCAGTAACTGAGACCAGCTCTGACAATGAGTTCTGTTCATGAGGGATTCTGGCATCGTACAAGTAGAGCTATACAGATTTAGAAATGACACCACTGTAGCATTCAGAGAGATAGTATACAGCTGACAGATGTTTAAACTACATATATCTGACATTCAACATACAGACAACATCTCTTTCTTTACCATAACTCCTAAAATGCCAAATGACCATATACACCAGATTGCTGGCACTTTACAAATATGTATACTAAAAGATTCTATAACATTAGGAAATAATTACCAGATAGGGAAGAAATGTTTGTGCAACTCTGCCAAGAATATGACAGCGCAGACTGAATGTGTTATGTGTATGTGAATCTTCATTATTTCTGGTTATATGTTTTGCCAGGAAAGGGAGCTGTCACATTAGTGATGTGTTGTATTCCAACATACTTACATGGGGTGTACACATGGCTGCGCTGCTGGATGAGGCCAGAGTTTACTAATACCCCTTTTACACTGCCGAAAAAAAAACAGGTTTTTCCCCTCGTGGACCTGGGTCAGCGGCCCTGTAAAAGGGGTCAACCTGTGTCCTTTTACATGTGACTTCTGCCCAGGTCCTGACCAGGGTGGAACACGGGCAGGACCTGGGTAGTGGGCAGTGTAAACGGGTATGTGCGGTCCTCCGACCCGGCTTCCATTTACAGCAATGGGGATACCCAACCTCCGGTCTGCAGCTTCCTGCGGTCAGTATAAAGGTTGGGGGCGCACACAGCCTCCGATGCTGTCTACTGTACTGTGCAGAAAGCAGCGGAGGCAGGGAGGAGGTGAATGGATGGCTGTGTGAGGCATCCATTCACCTCATGGACAGGGACTAGGGGGGTGGTGGTCTGGGGCCCCAGCATGGCAATCTGTGGTCCCGGCACTTGGAGTAGATGTCATCTCCAAGCACGGCCGATGTTTACATTGCGGATCGGCACTGCAGTGTAAACAGTGCAAATCCTATATCCGACCTGGCTTGGAACCGTGTTCCAAATACCGGGTCGGATCCGGTATTTTGGTGTAAAAGTGTCATAACTGGGGGTTGGTTAAGTGCTCAGATATAAACATACGTACATGTCACCCACACTGGCAATTGGAGACTGGTATATCAGAGAAGAGGAACGATACCCTCCATTAAGAGATGTACATTTCCTCTGTACTCCTTCCTTTCTATTTGAGGCACTGAAAGGGACACCTCACACTTCTTGTACTTGTATCTATTTGAACTTTTGAAGGTGTGGGGACACCTTAAGCGAGGCATCCTTATTGGCAGACTATGGGCCTTATTTTGGTTCATTCTTTCTGACAAAATTCTTCTTAGATGGGCAAAACCATGTGCACTGCAGGTGGGGCAGATGTAACATGTGCAGAGAGAATTAGATTTGGGTGGGGTTTTACTTCAACGTGAGATCTATATTGCAGTGTAAAAATAAGAGCAGTCAGTATTTTCCCTGCACAGAAACAAAATTACTCACCCAAATCTAATTCTCTCTGCACATGTTACATCTGCCCCCCCTGCAGTGCACATGGTTTTGTCCATCTAAGAAGTAGATAATATAGGGCCAAAATAAGGCCCTATATGAGCAAAGGGAGGGACTTACACATTTTATTTCTACAATTGTACATGTACTGCATGTTGTTGGTTCTGTAATGTCTCATATCATGAAGTAGAATTTATTAACTATTCACACCGAATTTAGGGGGAAATTTCCACAGTAAAGGCCAGATGCACTAAGCTTCAAAAGTGATAAAATGGAGAGTGATAAACAACCAACCAATCAGCTCCTGCCTGACATTTTTCAAACACAGCCTGTGACATGGCTGTTACGAGCTGATTGGCTGGCTGATATCACTCTCCATTTTATCACTTTTGAAGCTTAGTGCATCTGGCCCTACATAAGATGTGGGAAATGGCTAAGAACTGAGGCGTCCTCTTCCCTTCATGCATTTTTAGCCCCTTTTTCCTCCAGATGTTCCTAGTAGGGGGATGCTGGTGACCATTGTGAGTATGGGGGCCATGCGATATGTAGCACCTAGGCCAAATCAATATCCTGCATATCACTGCATTGTGCATGAGTATGGGTCATAGGGTCAATACTATGAAGGTCGGCATATATTAGGTTGACCACTAAAGGTCGACAAATGAAATAGGTCAACAATTAAAAGGTCAACAGGATTTTTTTTTACTTTTTTTTGTCCCGAATTTCGATGTAAGTCGATATGGACACTGTATCAGTGCACCGCTGCGTTCGCCACGGTTTGGGCACGGTGCCTTGCTGTGCTCAGCACACTAATATATTCTCCCTCCGCGCCCTAGTGGATATCGACCTTTTGACCTTCCCATTGTTCACCTAATGCTTGTGCGCACTTTTGATCCTGTCAACCTTAGCCAAGTCAACCTATTTCACGAGTCGACCTTTAGTGGTCAACCTAATTTGTCGACATTCATAGTGTCTACCTAGCGACCTTACCCCCCTGCAGAGAAACTTGGGCCACATGAAGGCTTAATGATTAAGGCATTTGCTATAAATCACATCACTTCCCACCTCACTACAACGCAGGAGGCTGACCTCCTCTCCCAGGATGTTGCGAGGACTCTGACATTGATCACTAAATACTAGAGATGTGCACCGGCCACTTTTCGGGTTTTGGGTTTTGGGTTCTGATTACCTTGAGGTTTTGGGTTCTAATGGGTTTTGCCAAAACACCTCCTAAGTGTTTTGTGTTTGGATTTCTTGGGTTTTGGGTTCTGATTTTTTTGTTAAAAAAGCATAAAAACTGCTAAAATCGCAGAATTTTTTTTTTTTTGCTCCTACGCTATATTAACCTCAAAAACATTCATTTCCACTCATTTACAGTCTATTCTGAACAGCTCACACCTTACAATATTGTTTTTAGGGCAAAAGGTTGCACCGAGGTAGCTGGATAACTATGATAAGCCACACAAGTGTGCGGCACAAACACTAGACTGATATGGCACACTTAGCATACCCTCTAGGCTGATACTGCACACCTAGAATTACCCCTGGACTGATATGGCACAGGTAGCATCACCCCTGGACTGATACGGCACATTTAGCATCACCCCTGGACTGATATGGCACACTTAGCATCCCCCCTAGTCTGATACGGCACACCTAGCATCACCCCTGAACTGATATGGCACAGGTAGCATCACCCCTGGACTGATACGGCACATTTAGCATCACCCCTGGACTGATATGGCACACTTAGCATCCCCTCTAGTCTGATACGGCACACCTAGCATCACCCCTGGACTGATATGGCACAGGTAGCATCACCCCTGAACTGATACGGCACATTTAGCATCACCCCTGGACTGATACGGCACACTTAGCATCCCCTCTAGTCTGATACGGCACACCTAGCATCACCCCTGGACTGATATGGCACGCTTAGCATCACCCCTGGACTAATACAGCACACTTGGCAGCACCCCATGAATTATACGGCAGACTTGGCTTACCCCAGGAATTATACGGCACAGATGGTGGCACCCCTGACCTGATACAGCACACATGGAATTATACGGCACAGATGGTGGCACCCCTGGACTGTTACGGCACACATGGCGGCAGGCTTGGAATTATACAGCAGACAAATTCCTGCAGTAAAAATAAAAATGTGTATTCTTTTAATTATAAAAAAGAGCAGCACACCTTACTTAGCAACACCCCATGAATTATACAGCACTCTTGGCTCACCCCTGGACTACAGCGCATTTAACAGCCCTTGCAGTAAAAAAAAAGGGCAGCTTCCCTGGTCTGATATGGGACACATAGGGCACCCCTGGAATTATACGGCACACATGCGGGCACCCCAGGACTGATACAGGACACATGGGTGCACCCCTGGACAAATACAGCACACATGTGGGCACCCCTGGATGATACAGCACACATGTGGGCACCCCTGGACTGATAGTACTGGTAGCCAGTGGAAACAGCAGATTGGAATTATATACAGCAATAAATACTGGTAGCCAGTGGCAACAGACTGGAATTATATACTGCGATAAATACTGGTAGCCAGTGGAAACAGCAGACTGGATTTTTATATACTGTGATAAATAATACTGGTAGCCAGCGGCAACAGCAGACTGGAATTATATACTGCGATAAATACTGGTAGCCAGTGGAAACAGCAAACTAGAATTATATACTGCAATAAATAAAATACTGGTAGCCACTGCCAGTGGCAACAGCAAACTGGAATTATATACTGTGATAGGTACTGATAGCCAGGGGCAACAGCACACTGGAATTATATACTGCAATAGGTACTGGTAGGCACTAGCCAGTGGCAACAGCAGAGAGCAGACTGCAGCAGACACTAGGCAGTGCAGGGCAGGCAGTGGCACTAGCAGCACCAGTGGACTATCACACTGTGACTGACTATACAGGAGCAGACTCAGCAGAGACAGGCCCCAGCACAAAGGAGAGACAGAACACAGCACCAGTCATCCTTGCAATGGTGATGTCTTGATCACTGAGCAGAGACACAGTACACAGCAGCACGGGCCCCAGCAGAGACCACACACAGCAGCAGCACACCCTTCTCTACCCTTCTCCGAGATTGGAGTGAAGATGGCGGCGCAAGGTTGCGGAATTTAAGGGTTCCGTGATCTCGCGAGAATCCGACGCCGGGCGATGACGTTTTGCCCGTGCGCCCGGATTCTAGTAAGGCGGGAAGCGCCGAGCGCTGCTCGTATCCAGGCCCAGATTGATGACGTCCGTGCTGGCTCGGATCTGAGGAATCCGAGCCCGCACATCTCTACTAAATACACTGATATAAGTTTATTTATTGTAACCCTTAGTACGGGTAATGATATTTTATACTACAGTGCCTCCACCTAGACTAATTTATAGTGTAGCTTAGGAACCACTATTAACTTGTTATATTATTCTGGCTGAAACTGACCCTACCTTTATCTCTTTCTACCGCTTTATAGAGTCCAGATCCCACGGAAGCAACGTCAAAGTAAGTATTTAATTACATCAAATTTCACATACACATATATATCTTATACACACATATTAGAAACATTACTAATATTCAGATACTTAAGCTACTAATACAAGTCACTACTTACACTTCAATTAATTATAGTTTAACTATTAACTTCCCTACTCTGAAAGTTTATGCCCTCATTCCTTCTTGGTCGTTATACCTATACTCCTCAGTATACCCGATTCCCCATTATATAGCCTTATACTGTATACTTAGATACTATATATTATATCTGGCCAGATATATACTCAATTACATAGTTCTATGGGTATGAGCTCTTATGTTGACTTATGTTGGCGCGCGTTGGGGCCCATATCCAATATTATTTAGAGAATGTTCCTCTGGTTAAATAGTCAAAGATATATGTGGACAGTTCCAGATGGGCCGGTGGTGTAATATGGGTATGGGGTAAAGTATATCCTTTGGGCAGGCGTATTTAGTGGATGGGAGAAATATAATAAAAGTATATACTAGGCTCACCAGTTAGGTGTCCGGTCCTTCAATCAGGAATTCAAAGCCAGCCTGTGAATGGTTAATCCTCAGCTGTTTCTTCAGCGGAATTTGTACTGCCCTGTGATTGGGCGCGCCTCCAACAGCCCTGTCAGCTTGGTTGTCAGGTTCTGAGCTTCGCGGGACAGCGCACTCCTAGCAGAGTGATGCCACTGCTCTGTCTCCCTCCGGCAGCTAGGGCTCGTGCATCGCCCACTCCGGCAGCCTCTCACAGTCAGGTATAGCAGCGCTGCTTCTGCCGATTCTTCTCTGGCTGTGCGCGTGGTGGGGAATGCAGCTGGACTCCGGCGTGTCGCTTTCGCTGGTCTCCACTTCCCCCACTATGGAGGGTAAGCTTACCAGTCTCCGGTCCGAGCGGCGGGTCCAAGCGGCTCCCAGTCCCTCGCCTACAGGGAAGTTCCGCTAGAGACCCTGACAGCTGCCGCCGCTGCTTGCCGCTCTCTTCGCTGCCACTCTGCTGCCGCCGGCCGCTCTGCTGTCTCCGCTGCTACTCTCCTACCACAGTCACTGCTCCGGTACAAGCAATGGGGTGCTGACCACCAGTCTCTTGCTCCGCTATTTCTCCCCTTTTATACTCTCTCCCCTAGTCCAGTAACTCCGCATGTATTAACGGCATAACGGCAGGCATAATCCTCGCATTCACGAGTCTCTGACTGACTCGTGTATGGTGTATAGCGCAGGTGCTCATATTGCAGGTGCTCACATATCTCACATATCTGTGCTCGCATTGCATTATACATCTCATGCCAACACTCATAATAATAAACACAAGGTTACATTAACAATTATAATAATGAACATAAGCAATTATAATGATGAACATAAGGTAACATATGGTTACACTCTTCCCCTGGTGATTAGGTGAGCTTGCTTCCAAATCACCACCTTTACTTACTTATTCTATGTAGGTAGGAAATATGGCCAGGCATAAGCAGCTGCCAAAGGATAGACCACGGCAGGTACTACACTAGGTTCTCCTAATTTATCGTATGTGAGGATTGAAGGGGGCTTGCGTACCCTCTGTGGTCTTATATTTATGGCGGCTTTATCGGGACTACCTTGCTCCTGATCTATACCACCTCTAAGTTCTCGGACCACTTCACTATTACTCACTCCCCAATCTTCTAAATAATTGGTAACAGTATTATCACTCCCAGAATCAACTTCATCTTTATAATAATGTCCCGGACATTCATTATCCATCTCCCCCTCTATTTCTCTATCAACAGTATGAGTCGAGCTATCAGTGTCAGCAGTACGTCTATCTTGTTTTCCCTGGGTATCTTTCAGGTGAAGTCCTTCCATCCTGACTTCTTTACCAATGGGTAACAAGTGCTGTCTATGATAAGTTAATATCTTTCCTCCCCCCTCTTCGGGTTCTATTTTATATACAGGCAGATCACATAGCTTTTCGACTATTATAAATGGGTCTTCCTTCCATCTATTGGATATTTTTACACCCCTGGGGGTCCCAAATTTCCTCAGCAACACCCTGTCCCCAGGACTAAGTTCTTGTTCTCTTACTTTACTATCATACATCTTCTTATTTTTTAGCCCCAACTTCTTTGCAGTTTCTGAGGCTAACTGGTATGCCTCCTGTAACTCTTCTCTCAACTTCTCTATATACTTGATATGTGGCATTTTCGAGCCATCCCTACCTTCCGGGTTTACATTCAAGCTAACATCTATAGGGAGCTTAGCTTCCCTCCCAAACATAAGAAAGTAGGGGGAATACCTGGTTGATTCATTTATAGTACAATTGTAAGCATGCACCAACCGTTCTACATGTTTTTTCCAATGTCTTTTATCTAGTGGGTTGAGTGTCCCCAGCATATTTAACAAAGTCCTATTAAACCGTTCTGGCTGTGGGTCCCCTTGGGGGTGATAAGGGGTAGTCCTGGATTTTACAATTCCACATAATAAACAGATTTCTCTAATCAGTCGACTTTCAAATTCTCTTCCCCGGTCTGAATGCAGCCTATTGGGTAGACCGTAATGGACAAAAAACTTACTCCATAAAGTATTGGCTACAGTCATCGCTTTCTGATTCGGGGTCACATACGCCTGAGCGTAACGAGTGAAATGGTCCGTCACCACTAGTATGTGACATTTTTTTCCGTCCCCCACATCTAGTGTCAAAAAGTCCATACATACAATATCCATGGGTCCACTACTTCTGAAAGACACCATGGGGGCATGTTGTGTAGTCACAGTCTTCCTTACTACACAACTTCCACAGTTACGGCAGTATTCTTCTACATCCCGTCTCATCCCTGGCCAGTAAAATCTTTGGGATACCAGCCCCATGGTCTTGTCAACACCTAGATGTCCATGGTCGTCATGTAAATTTCGTAATGTCATAGGTCTAAATTTTTCAGGCAGGACCAATTGGTAACTAAGTTCTCCTTTGATTCTCTCGATCTTTCTGTAAAGTACCCCATTCCTTATCTCTAACCACTTCTTTTGTCTTTTTAAGAGTTGGGCTCTCTCCGAGAATGGTGGAAATGTTTTTTCAGGTGAGTATTTTTTTTTTAGTATCAGGTAATATACGTCTCTAATACTAGGGTCACCCATTTGCGCTCTCTTCATTTGTACTGGCCGGATCATGGGCATTCCCTCCATCTCTAATCGCCCCAACCAGCAGTATGATAGGGGTAAAGCCTCTGGGGTAGCCCCTAGGGAACTTATAATACCAGTACCACCCAGGTACTCACTTTCGGGTATGTCTTTCTGATTTAGTATTTGCCGACACATCCCTTTTATGTCTCCCATTGGGATCTCCACCCAGTTGTCATCTTCACTTGTCAGCTCTGGACGCCCTGGTATTCTAGACAGTGCATCGGCGTCAATATTACTCACTCCCGGTCTGTACTTAATAGAAAAGTTATACAGTGCTAAGGCCGCTAGCCATCTATGTCCGGTCGCGTCTAACTTTGCAGTGGTGAGGATGTACGTCAGGGGGTTATTGTCAGTGTGAATCTCAAATTGTACTCCATACAAGTACTCGTGGAACTTCTCTACCACACACCATTTTAAGGCTAGGAATTCCAATTTGTGGGTAGGATAATTTTTCTCACTACTTGTCAACCCCCTACTGGCGAAAGAAATTGGCCTATTCTTTTCACTGACTGGGCAATTCTGGTATAATACCCCCCCTATCCCTTCTTGGGAGGCATCAACGTGGAGTATATATGGATTATTAGGGTTCGCATACGCGAGCACTGGAGCGTGAGTGAGTTTTTCTTTCAGCTGGACAAAAGACTCCTCGCACTGTTGGGTCCACCTTTCCCCAAACAACTCTTCGGGCTTATACAACCTCTGTTCTTTATTTTTACCGTTCTGCTTAGGGTTCTTTTTCTGGTTGGGGGGTGGATATCCCTTAGTTAATTCAGTAAGGGGCCTTGCTAATTGGGAGTAACTTGGGACGAATCGTCGATAGTATCCACAAAATCCCAGAAAAGACCTCAGTTCTCTAAGCTTAGTGGGTCTTGGCCAGGCTCTAACAGCTTCCACCTTTTCAGGATCTGTGGCTATCCCTTCTCGACTCACTACATGACCTAGGTACTTTACCGATGCTTGACATAGGATACACTTGTCTATTGATAATTTCAGGCCTCCCTCAATAAGCCGATCAATCACTTTCAAAAGGCGGTCATTGTGCTCTGATAAGGTCTTCCCAAAAACAATTATGTCGTCAAGATACACCAGTACTTCCCGATAATTCATGTCACCTATAGCTTTCTCCATCGTCCTTTGGAAAGTAGCTGGTGCCCCTTTAATCCCCTGAGGCATTTTCAAGAATTCAAAAAAACCCAAGGGACATATAAATGCCGTTTTCTCCTGATCTTCCTTCCTCATCGGGATCTGATAAAACCCATTCCTTAAATCTAAAACAGAAAACCAACCACTCCCCTGCAAACAGTCTAGGGCTTCATCAATCCGGGGCACGGTGTATTGGTCGGGTACGGTACGGGAATTCAAGGTTCTATAATCGACACACATCCTTATCTTCCCCGTCTTTTTCCTAGCTACCACTATGGGGGAGGCATACGGGCTTCTGGACTCAACAATCATTTGATTCTCCAATAACCCTTTAAGGTGTAATCTAACGTCTTCAAAGTCAGCGGGGGCTATTCTTCGAGAGCGTTCCCTAAAAGGGCTATTGTCGGTGAGAGTGATCTGATGCTCCACCCCTACGGCTACCCCTAGATCCCACTCTCCTTTGGAAAAGCCCGACTCCTTTTCTTTTAACGTTTTTATGAGTACTCTCTTTTCTTCTTCGGCAATGTCACTTCCGGTGAAACACGATTCAAACTGACTTTGGTCTATTTCTCTTACAGCTATATTGAGGGGCCTACTGAATTCATTTCCATCACCCCTATATGTCTGAGTCTGTGAGTCTTCCGCCAAACAACACCACCTAGACAATTCCCTATACAGTCTGGTATTTGTACCTATAATAATGGGTAGTTCATTGGCATCTCTTCCCATCTCTGGACATACAAGGGCGATGAAAGGGACTGCTAAATCGCTCTCTCCATCTCCTCCTAACCTTATCTCCACCTCCACATATCCTAAGTAAGGGTATTTTTCCACACTTAACCCCCATATAACTAAGCCATTTAAAGGCTTTATAGGAACCTCGGGTATATACCTCCGATACCATGGTTCAAATATAATGGATACCTGCGATCCATACACCCCACTCCATTTATTTCTGCGGTTACCGAAGGTATGGGTCCTAACAGTCCTTCTGGGATCAAATTACTTCCATTCCACCATATTTTCCCCATTACTTCTACTTCATTCTTGGGGGGAACTGAGAGGGGCTCACAGTTCTCCCTTATTCGTTTCCCTGATCCGAGTCAGGGTTAGCCGAGCCACCATTTTCACTGTCTGTGGTGGTTGGGACATTTCTATTTCTGCTAAACTGACCATTGAGGCACTCAAACGCCCGATGTCCCAGCCTGCCACATTCAAAACATCTCCTATTCACACCTCTAAAGCCTCTCCCCATGCCTCTGACAGCTAACTCAGATTCTCGTCTCACATTGTTATTCTGTACCATTAACACTTGCTCTATCTTTTTGTTTTGATCTTCTATCAACTTTAATATTTTGTCCTCAAAAGCGTCCTTCTCTATTATAGGCTTTATCACCTTTACCTTTTTTACCGTCCTGTCTCTCATTTCTATCAATACCTCTTCCAATTTAATCTCTTTGAGTAACTCGTTAAACGTGGGCGGGGTATCTCTCAATACTGAACACCTTAATTTCTGTGCCACAAAGTCAGTTGTCTGAGCCCCTCGTAGCAATTGTCTTATTCTGCTCTTGTCTACGTCCCCTCTCTCTATCCCATTCTTTTCAACTATCTTATACAATAACTTATCTAATCTTATTACATAAGTACTAAGTTTTTCCCCCGCTTCTTGAAACGTGTGATGGAATCTAGATAAAAGTTCTCCCACATCTTCTAACGTTCCATACGCATAGTCTAGTGCCTCCAAGTATGTCTCAAGGGTGGCTTGTGGGTTGCTCCTCCTAGCAGCCTGTACCACCCCCATCGCTGGTCCCCTCAGACTTTCTACTATTCTCTGTCGTTTAATTTTATCGGGGCATTGCCATTCCTCCGCTTGCTGTACCGCGGCCTCCTTCCAGGCCTCGTACGTTTCTTCCCCAACAGGGACAGGACTTATACCGGAGAATAGCCTCAGTCTCCTATAACTCCCCTCATAATGCCATCTCTCTAACTGGGAGACCACTCTATCTATTATGGTCTCAAACTGGGTTCCCTTGGAACTGGCTTCAGTGTCTTCAGCGGTATCACCATCTCTATCTCCCCTAGGTCCCCTATCATTACTGTCTTCGGTAAATATGGGGAAACTTGCCGTCTCCCCGTCTAGGTCAACATTTATCGGCCATATGACCTGCCACCTTCTTCCTGTCTCCTCATCAGCCACCACCATGGACGGAATTAAACAGCTATCAAGGTCTTTTTCATTTTCAATAAGAAAAGCGACCACCTTTCCCATGTCTCCTCTCCACCTATCTATGATCTTGGGTCGTACTATTCCATACAACTTGTCGAGACGCGCAACAACATCTCGATCTAAAAACTCTGCGAAGTTTCCCCCCATAGCTAAACACTTCTTCACACTCCCCTTCCTAATGCACCACTCATATATGTCCTTTTCCGACAAAATGCTACTATGCTCCATCTCAGCAGTGCCTCCACTTGTAACCCTTAGTACGGGTAATGATATTTTATACTACAGTGCCTCCACCTAGACTAATTTATAGTGTAGCTTAGGAACCACTATTAACTTGTTATATTATTCTGGCTGAAACTGACCCTACCTTTATCTCTTTCTACCGCTTTATAGAGTCCAGATCCCACGGAAGCAACGTCAAAGTAAGTATTTAATTACATCAAATTTCACATACACATATATATCTTATACACACATATTAGAAACATTACTAATATTCAGATACTTAAGCTACTAATACAAGTCACTACTTACACTTCAATTAATTATAGTTTAACTATTAACTTCCCTACTCTGAAAGTTTATGCCCTCATTCCTTCTTGGTCGTTATACCTATACTCCTCAGTATACCCGATTCCCCATTATATAGCCTTATACTGTATACTTAGATACTATATATTATATCTGGCCAGATATATACTCAATTACATAGTTCTATGGGTATGAGCTCTTATGTTGACTTATGTTGGCGCGCGTTGGGGCCCATATCCAATATTATTTAGAGAATGTTCCTCTGGTTAAATAGTCAAAGATATATGTGGACAGTTCCAGATGGGCCGGTGGTGTAATATGGGTATGGGGTAAAGTATATCCTTTGGGCAGGCGTATTTAGTGGATGGGAGAAATATAATAAAAGTATATACTAGGCTCACCAGTTAGGTGTCCGGTCCTTCAATCAGGAATTCAAAGCCAGCCTGTGAATGGTTAATCCTCAGCTGTTTCTTCAGCGGAATTTGTACTGCCCTGTGATTGGGCGCGCCTCCAACAGCCCTGTCAGCTTGGTTGTCAGGTTCTGAGCTTCGCGGGACAGCGCACTCCTAGCAGAGTGATGCCACTGCTCTGTCTCCCTCCGGCAGCTAGGGCTCGTGCATCGCCCACTCCGGCAGCCTCTCACAGTCAGGTATAGCAGCGCTGCTTCTGCCGATTCTTCTCTGGCTGTGCGCGTGGTGGGGAATGCAGCTGGACTCCGGCGTGTCGCTTTCGCTGGTCTCCGCTTCCCCCACTATGGAGGGTAAGCTTACCAGTCTCCGGTCCGAGCGGCGGGTCCAAGCGGCTCCCAGTCCCTCGCCTACAGGGAAGTTCCGCTAGAGACCCTGACAGCTGCCGCCGCTGCTTGCCGCTCTCTTCGCTGCCACTCTGCTGCCGCCGGCCGCTCTGCTGTCTCCGCTGCTACTCTCCTACCACAGTCACTGCTCCGGTACAAGCAATGGGGTGCTGACCACCAGTCTCTTGCTCCGCTATTTCTCCCCTTTTATACTCTCTCCCCTAGTCCAGTAACTCCGCGTGTATTAACGGCATAACGGCAGGCATAATCCTCGCATTCACGAGTCTCTGACTGACTCGTGTATGGTGTATAGCGCAGGTGCTCATATTGCAGGTGCTCACATATCTCACATATCTGTGCTCGCATTGCATTATACATCTCATGCCAACACTCATAATAATAAACACAAGGTTACATTAACAATTATAATAATGAACATAAGCAATTATAATGATGAACATAAGGTAACATATGGTTACATTATTAATACTGATAATAATTGCTGCACTGAGAGCTACTATTTTATTTTGTTATAAACCATGAAAAGTTTACTTCAATGTAATGAAAACACAAAGTGCAAATATTACCTGTGTATATGTACATATTATGTCACCAATAATGTGGAGGTTTGATGGTGGGAGCTGCTGGCCATACCCCCAAGCCCTCTGTTTCACCGAATAGATGCTGTGCCTATGCACAGTGTCTATGCCCAAACACCGAATCCCAAGCAAAAGTCATCACTGTAATGGCACTAAAACACAAGACACAGGTCCGATTTGGGCAGATTTAACCCGATTCCAACAGATCGGACCAATATATCATGTGAAATCGGCACAAATCAGAGATGTTTGACATCAGATCGGATCCGATGCGCATCCCTTGTGTGCATCAGATCAGATCCTGGAGATTTTATATACAGCACACAAGATCAATCAGATCGGCACATCGTGGGTGCTTTTTTACCACCTGCATTGTACAGTATCTCACCCGATTTCCATGGAACTTCCCAGGCAGCTCTTTTGTATTTCATAAATGCAAAAGCTAAATGTGATTTATCACAAGTAAAAAATGGCACATCAAGTGCCAAGTTGGATGGAGCCCTCATGGTGACCTGCCTGCCAGAGGGAGCTCGAGGGAAAACAGGTCCGATTTGTACCTCAGACAAGTCGGACCTGTGTATGGGAACCTTTACTGCTGGAAGGATGTACACATATTTGAAGTATAGCACATGGGTGTAGCATACAGTGGGGCAGAAGGACATGGTGAAGCCAACAATATTTTGGGTTAAGTAAATGCAGAGGATGCCAGCAAAACAAAGTAGTAATGCTAAAAGCTAAAGCAGCAGCGGGGCCCAGGCAGAGGGGGCCAGAGAGGGCGACCAGCGCAGGGTGAAGGAGGCCTGGGAGCTGTAACTACAGCAGCGCCATGCAGTGTAGGGGCCGCAGCTGGGAAGCACAGAGTCAGTGATGGCCGGAGACAACCAGTGGTAAGCGGGGAGCAGCTCGTGTTCTAATACGCACCTTCTTTTAGTTGATGAAAAGGAGGGCGCATGGAGAGATACAAGAATACAAGATGGCGATCGAGGCAAAATGGTGACCGTGACCCTGCCCCACCCCTTCGGCTCGCCAGTCCAACCTAGAGGAGGGGAGGGTATAGGGGCAGATACGCCACCGCCCCCGCCAAGTTACACATCCTCCAGCGACATTTCCGTGCCCTTTGTATATGGTCCTTGAAGTGCCTCTTCGCAGGTGCAAGTAACCGCAGACAGATCCTCCGGAGGGTATCTGCAGGCACTGCAGCCGGGAAGCGCACCGTATCGGGGGAAGGGTGGGGTGTGCAGCGGAACCAGGCAGGCAGGGCTGGTTAGGGTTAGGCTACAGGGGTGGGTCAGGTGTAGACACTAATAAAGATTGATAGTGTTAGCTGTTGGGATGGGTAAGGCATTGGGGGGAAGAAGGGAAGTAGTCTTACCAGAGTCAGACCCCTGTTAGGATTCTCACCATCTGGACGCCACTGTCGGCTTTCTGACCACCCCTCCACCGACCATCCTTATGTTTTTCTTTTAAAAGGATAGTATAGAAAGCCTACATACTGTATATACCCCACAGTGTGGAACTGCTAATGAAAATGCAGTGACTGCCCATTTTGAGAACAAATTTGTATAGCGATCAGATCTGAATAAGGGCTATAGTTCACCATTGTGCAACGTAGTAGAAGTCACGTTGTTGATATCATATTCTATTTGTATTCAGTGTAATGGTGTGTACACACAGGTGGCTTTGCCGTGCTATGAGAGGCCCGATGCGATCAGATCACATCGGGACTCGCATCGCACAGCATGCAATCAGTGGCACAATTTAGACTATATAGTGCAGATCTGCACTATATAGTTTTGCCTGCCCTCTCTATCTGACTGCCGATGTGCACTCACACGGGAGCGCGCATCGGGCTCGCAAGCCCTAAAAAAGCATGCAATCTGCATGCGATATGGCTTCCGATGTTCACTATATCGGCAACATCGGAAGCCATATCTTACCGTGTGTACACACTATAAGCTGTCCTAGATAAAACCTTCATACAGGACGCTGCTGAAACTCATGAAAACAGCACAAAACCCCAATGTACCCCATCAGCTTTCTAACAACCTTCCTCTAATTATATCTCTAAACATTCACATTACAGATACGTTCATGCATTTTTAATATAACTAATCTCATTTTGACAAGAGTACAACTTAATCCATCTGTAGCTGCCACAGTTACTCAAGTAAGTCAGTGACTAAGGCACTGCAGAAACAGCAAGCTTCATATAATATATCCTCTGTGGACAAATACCTCATAACATGCAATATGGTTTTTTTTTTAAAACTAGATTAAACTATTATTGCAAAAAACATATTACATTAATAATATGTAGATGATAAAACAACATATAATACAGAAACAATATTTCATAAGTATCAGAGCAATTGTGAAGGATAAAACCTAAACAGAGTGGAAATAAATAAATAGAAATAATGGGCCTTATTCTAGTTCACTCTTAGAGGCAAATTCCTTCTGAAATGGACAAAACCATGTGCACTGCAGGTGGGGCAGATGTAACATGTGCAGAGAGAATTATATTTGGGTGGGGTTTTTCTTCAAAGTGAGATCTATATTGCAGTGTAATAATAAAGCAGTCAGTGTTTTCCCAGCACAGAAACAAAATAACTCACTCAAATCTAATTCTATCTGCACCTGTTACATCTGCCGCCCTGCAGTGCACATGGGCCCTTATTCTTGTTCGTGCGGTACGGCCCGCGTGCGGCCGTACCGCCGATGTTTTTACACTGCACATGCGCAGAGGTCAATCTGCGCATGTGCAGCCCCCTTCGCCGCAGACGTATTTCGTCCGCCGCAAAGGGGGCGTATAGGGGCGTGAGAGGCATCATGCCCTCATTTCCCTATGTGTACGCCCCGCGTTTCATGGGCGTTCCCATGCAAACGCGGGGCGTATGCATGGTAATGAGGCCATGACGCAACTCATGGGGGCGGAAAGCTGACGTCGCCGGATGTCAGCTTTCAGCCCCCATACAAGCTACCACACGGACGATTGTCCGTGTGGTCTCAGCTTGCGGGAGCTGCCGCGGCGTGCGGACCTGCCTTCGATGGTCGACGACCATCGAATGCAGGGGGCAGCTCCCACCATGGTGGAGGCGTACGCCTCCACCATTTTTATGCGGATCGCCAGCCGTCCGTGTACGGACGGCCGTGGCGATCCGTAGGGTGGGCGGGGATTGGTTTGTGCGGCTGGAGCCCCGTGTGCGGCTCTGGCCGCACCAACCAGAATAAGGGCCATGGTTTTGTCCATCTGAGAAGGAATTTGCCTCTAGGAGTGAACTAGAATAAGGCCCAATATTTCAAAAGAATGAACATTATATACAGTAAGTGGTATACAGATAAGCTAGGGGTGGTGGTGAATGACTCCAGTACAAATATTACTGCTGTTCTAGATTCCAGTTCCCCGTGAGGTCACTCCCGAGCCACATTTATTTGGTCACTGATGCTCATGAATGTTGAACAGGTTCTTGCAATGTTTGGCAGCTTTCACCTACTGAATTTGTTTGCACGGAGAAGGTAAATGTTCATTGTGGTTGTAATTGACGTCTCTGACAGCTTTCTTCCCCCCAGAAACTATTCTGTCTTGAGCTTGACACAGAGGGAAAACATCTACAAAAAGTCACAAACATAAGGGCTCTTGAACCTCATAAAATGGAAGAAAGATGGATGTGTATTGTCTCAAAGTGATGTCAGGTATAAAGCTGATATATACTATTGTGCTCACTCTTGGAGCTCATCGAGGTCCATTGCTTCAGGCAGAATGAGCGAAAGTGACGATGATATGACCTGACTGTGAGACACAGGACTGTCACTCACTAGGCACGATAGGACAAGGGGGAGAGTAAAAGATTGTCATTACAGCTCACCAGGCTGCATAGTTAAGACTATCCACCGAGGCTTTAGTGCTATGCTATAAATGTGTATTTGACAGACATTTCCATTGAATGACATTTGAAAAAGATATGCTGCCGTATGTGTGCCCCAAATCATTTCAGCACACATTAAGGAAAAATGATACCCCACCTACAAGGACAATTTTACATATTTGCGTTATAAATCCCAACATCATTTGTAAAATAATTGTACTTTTATATTTACTTGGATGATATTCACATAAATCATTATATAGATCATTTTATGCAAAGAGGCTTCCTGTGTGTCCTTGTACATATTATATATGAGCTGTCACATTGCTTCTTTGTAGGTGCAAATAAATGATTCTGTATGAGTTGTAGAACAATGCCCTTAGTAGTGACTTTTACATGAAACGTGCTTGGTTAGCTCTCTTAATAATAAGCAGTAATGTCTGAACAAAGCTGTACAGAAAAACACCATTATATCATTTATCTAGGTATTACCAGAAACACACTACTACAAAACAATAGATACATGATTGGTAGATATGAGATAGATAATATTTACATTATAGATTAATAGATTTAGGATAAATATGAGACATATATGCAGAATCCTAAACCTCTCTCTTTAATTCCATGATCCAGGTGACCTAGACTGGGACATTTTTTCCCTGGCGGCCGTACTCCTACTCTAAGGGGGTTCTTCTGGTTGATTCGCTCGGATTGCGAATTCGCATCCTTGTGAGTCAACCAGATTCCGCCTTGCGAATGGTGGTACGCCGTCCCACCATTTGCAGGGCGTGTACGTTCGCACAGCGTGCGATTGGATGTTTCACATAAACATCCATTCGAAAGGCAGTTGTAACCTCTCACATCTTTCAATGTTCGCCGACCATTAAAAGATGTGGAAGGTGCGCGCATCTGTAAGGTTGCTCTGAGGAACCATACATATGCATGCACATTCATGTCCGCAGGGCTGCATTAGCATGAGAACGATCTGCGTTATCATGGGAACGCCCATGAAATGCTGGGTGTTCCCATATGCTAATGAGCCAGCCCGCCCTCCGCCCACAAGGATGGGTTAAAAAACATTGCCCCGTGCGAATGCTTAAGCCCTTGCAGATGGACCTGAATAAGGTCCTAACTGTGCAGCTTCCGGTGATGCACCTAACATATATGGCACCCGGAGCAAGTCCTTCATTTGGTACTTCTCCTAGCATGCCCTCATCCCCATATGCCCCACAAACTGACAAACAAAGGATTTCCTGGGGCGGGGGTTCTAAATGCAGTCCACACGAATACATTTTCCCACCTCATGGTAAGGCTGCTGTCTCTTCTTCCTGGCAGTTAGGGCCTGATTCTTGTTGACTCGAATATCACAGCTTACTGAGTCCCAGAGTTACTGCCGTGCAGCAGCGGTACTCTGTTCTTTAAACTAAATAATGTGGTGACCGCTCTAGTAATTATATTATATACCATTTCTATTGTCATAACTTGAGCCATTTGCAAAGAGGAGGACTGTTTCCAGGCAACCGTAAAGCCACCCTGTGTTTGCCTATGCCATAGTACCCCCTCTGTATGCTACACAGTGACCCCTCTCTCTCTCAATGCCCCAAGTACACCCCGTTGACAGCACCTCTTGAATCTTTATGAGTTTGCCTGGCCTCTGTTGGATCTGAAACAGCCAGCTTGCGTAACCATTGGTTCATGCAGTTGGCCAATGGTGATGAAGGTGTTGAAAAACCTGCATCCTAGGACGTAGCTTGGATCACTAATGCAAGCATGAGGCATGACACCTCCTGCGGCATTTACATGTATAATACACTCGCTGTTGGTTCCACTTAGGGTGAAGCGATAGCGAATAAGATCAGGCTCACAGTCCCCTCATCAGCATAACAGCAGTTATGTGTCACATGATGCTGATGATGAGATTTGGTAGCTGCTCTGTGCTGTATGCATTGTGCATGCAGAATTCAAAGCTGCGGCATAGGTGCCCCTGGGTGCCAATTGAAACTAGTTTGAAATTTTGAGCACCTCTAAATGATAGATAAGTAATTATTTGCAATCTCACTTTAGTGTTAGATAATCAAAATAGCTACGTAGTTAAATGTTTCTAAAATAAACAGCACTAAATTCTTCAGTACTATTAGATTCTTCAGATTAAAGTCTATAAACAACCAATTAATTACTATACAAATACAATTATTTTATGTAGACAAGGTTGTTTTGATAAATTGGCCCCCACCTCGTAAATTTCTGTAGAGGACCAGTGAAGTCATATGCAATGACCATTGATCTTCCAAGCCAGAACAAATAGGATGTTTCTTCCTACTTGATATATAACACATAATTAAGGAGAAGCATATTCCAAGCACATTGATTAATTAGATCTAATATGAAAGAGGAACAGGAAAACGAGTTGCAGAGCATGATATGAGACACAGCAGGCTATAACTTAGTGCCTGGGAGCTGTTCTTACCAAATAATGATTAAAAAGGAAATTAGCATTATTTGCTATTCTATGCATAGGTCATTGATATTAAAGTTACAGATTTCATATTTAGAACATCGCTGACATTACATTTACATGTAAACACCAGTTAACGTCTTGTGGATTTATGAGATAGTTGTTTTAAATTTTCTTTTCTAGAAACCTCCTTGGCTGTGTACTAACAATGTATGTTTGGTTATGTTTAAGGAGGCAAGAAAATCCATTAATTTATAATATTCAGATGTCTTAAATTATTGGTATAGAGAATCTTGTCAACTCAACAGTGTAAATTATCTCATATATGTATGTAGCCATTTTGACAAACAGTATTTTTTGTTTTACTAGCATTAGAGCGTTATCCAATTAGCCCCGACAAGCCGGCTAAAGCAGCAGGTTACTGGGGATTTTGTTTCACCTGCCTCAGGCAGGAATAAAAACAACTCCCTGAAAGCAGCCCTGTTTGTAGCCACAAAAACTGAACCTGTGTTTGTTTTTATTTTTTTAGAGACGATCTAATTGGATAACCGATATAAAAAAATATTGAGGAAACATCAAGAAAAATCTCTGTTTTCCAAACCTTATGTTTTACCACGGGTAAATGGATACCTCGAGACTGCATGCCAACTCACTCACTCAAATGATTTTCCCGTTCTGTGCAAAAGTGTGAGTACGTCTGACCCTACCACAATTCTGCGACAGAATCAGGGTGATCGAGGCGCAAGCTAATGTCACAGACCCTTCCTTAAAATCACCTGGGTACGCCTGTGTTTTTCCGTACACTTCCAGAAACCAGCTGGTTACCACCTACAAACAGCGGCTTCCTGCCAGTCAAGTTGCGAGAGGATTGCAAATAGAGTAATCGCTGAGTTTTGTCACTGTTAGTCCTTGCACGTGCTCCCTACGATCTGTATGCAGGCATAGTCATTTGATAATCGATCGCTCTGTGAATTCACACCAAGGTGATCAGTTTTGAATAACCCCCTTTTACTCCAGTCTTTACGTTCCCCCAACAGGTCATATTTTGTGGATTTCTTTCTTTATCATCAGTAATTTATATATCTCATATAATATACAAATATTGTAATAGTTGACCGATGACATCAGTCTCTGTCCCGGTGGAGCTTAAAGTCCATATTCCCTACCACATGCACACACATACACATGAGGGTTCATTGTTGTCAGGAGACTATTAACCTGCAAGTATATTTTTGGACTGTGGGAGGAATCCTTAGTACCCATAGGAAACCCATTCAAGCACAAGGAGAGAATGCAAACTCCACACAGAAAGCACCTTGGAGGAAATGGAACCCAATATGTCAGTGCTGTGAGGCAGCAATGCTAACCATTACACCAACCATAATAATGTTGGATTCAGTACTGAATCCCGGCGGTCGGGATCCCGGCGTTCAGAATCCCGACGCCGGAATCCCGACAGCCGAAATGCCGACAAGGGGGGGACGTGGATCGCCCCCCCTTGCGGGCTCGCTGCGCTCGCCACGCAGCGGGCCCGGTGCCTCGCTACGCTCGGCACACTAATTTATTCTCCCTCCAGGGGTGTCGTGGACACCCACGGAGGGAGAATGTGTCGGTATTTCGGCGGTCGGGATTCCGGCGTCGGGATTCTGAACGCCGGGATCCCGACCGCCGGGATATTAACTGCATCCCATAATGTTTAATCAAACACAGTTGCTGTAAAGGAATCAATTTTGCTCGGTCAATAATTCTAGAACCTGTTACAACCATCAGTAATCCTAAAAAATACGGGCTATTCAAGGTATTTGGGGACTGTAGTTAAGAACCAGTGATTGGAATGACAGCTCCTCACAGTAATTGAGTTTTCCCCATATAATGCATACATTAAAGAAAATAGGATTATACATTATTTTGACACATTCCGACTCTCCAAGAAATCTTCACTAGCGGACCCTTAAAACCATGACATATGTTAGTATTCTGAGAGAATGTAGAAGTGTAATGAACAAAGCCAATAAAATGTAATAACTGAAGTCATTTAACATGGATGCTTGCCATCATCATTCTAGAATTACAGCATAATGTAAATATAGAATAGCAATGGCCTTTACAAGAATTTCAAAGACAGTCATGGTTTCTGTATTCAGGAGGCATGACACAATCAATACAATACACTTAAATACATTATATACACTCAGTTACTGTACATCATTTTATACAAGAAAATAATTAAAGATTACTTTTGTGTCATTATGGCCTTTTAGGCCAAGTCTGTAAGATTAACAGATATATGTATGTATAGTACAAGTATAAATTTAGCTCTACATCAATTTTCCGTAAAAGGTAGTATATTTAGAACTGGGCAGAAAATGACATTTAGGGTCACTGTCCCTTTAAATAACATCAGAATATTTTTTTTTTCATGTCGTCCCTGTCTCCGGTATTAAAAAAACTATTTTATTTGTTATGGTGAAAGTGCTGTTTCGTTTTTCTTCCCCCAATTGATCCACTAGAAACTATATTGATGCCCTTTAAGTGCAACATGCTTGTCAAAATGTATTGCATATCACAGAAACAACACTACACCCAGGCGCTCAGGTGTAAAGAATCTGAAGAGACAATAGTGAATCATACCATGTTTGCAGTTAAAAGGATGAATCAATTGTAAGCACAGTCTACAGATGAGGCACTGTAAGAGATGCAGAGATCAGGAAATGAATACATCAATGATGCAGGACTGTAGGTTTATGCTGCCCTTGGCATCCATGACTAGTTATACTATATTAATTGTGTACCACATACTAATAATGCATGGTCTGACAGTACCTCTTCTAGTTCCAGAGGGGTGTGGATCATTAAATCCACCAAACTAAGGATGACATGCATTAGACCGACACATGAAAAAGGTTGACGTGGCTTAATCTCCGCAGGGTCATTAGATCGATATTGGGAAAGTCGACAGTCAAGTGCACTGCGTCCCCTCGCATGGCGCGCTTACCACACTATTATATTCTCTCTCCACGCCCTAATGGATGGTAGGGCATGAAATACCGCCTGTCGGCACATGTCGGTTCAAAAAAAGGTGATCGACCTTATTAAAAATGCAGGGAAATGCAACTGATGACTCCATTTAAATGTATGTATCTCAGATTTCTCTCTCTTTTTTCAAAAATGTAAGAGCTGTATAATATGGATTACAGTAAGTGAAATCAGGGAGATTTCTAGACTAGACAGGGAGATTGCTGCTCTATCAGAGAGTCTCCTGCAGAATATCGGCTGTGAATTTTGCACAGGGCTGGTTATCGATAGTTTTGTTTTTGTTCTGTATGTCCATAATAAATAGAGTTACACTATATTTGGCATATTTTCTCTATTTTATACAAACTACATGAGCCATTGAGATTGATACGTCTCATGAGATATATATCCACTGGACATCTATCTGTCTGTTCAGAGGTGGAGAAGAGGAGTCGTCCATCCCATGCCAGGGATGTATGGTACCTCTTCTTTTTGAAGCACTGGTGAAGGAAACACCCCTGGGTGTATTTTGGTACATTCGTTACGTCTACATATTGGTACAAACATTGATGATCAATATATTAGACTTCCCTGAAGCTGCTTATCTCTGCAGCCGGGTAGCAACATGGAAGTCGAGGGGCTGCTATTTTTTTTACATTTCCCTTACTAATGTCTGTAGCAGTGGTGTAGGGTTGCTGAAGAGCTGCCTGATCAGTAGCATAGCAGGCTCTGGGGAGAGCGAACCAGGAAGCAGAGAGGCCACAGATTCCCTGTGACATTGTCAGTTGTCAGTTGCTAGAAAATTCTCTTCGGTACTTCGTCATCTTTGCGGCCACAGTTTAGTGGCTTTCAAAATATCACCATTGTGCCCTTCGCTTCGCTCGCCACACTTTGGGCTCAGTGTCTCGCTTCGCTCGCCACAACTTCACTAAAGTGGGTGGCGTGGACCCAGGGTGGTGCGGATTACACTATGTAAGTTCCGTAGGATAAGCTGTGGCCGCAAATATGAGGAAGTACCTTATCTTACAGTAGCCACCCAGTGGGCATATCTGACTGATCACTGATGGGATCATCTGAAGTAGTTGACACAGTCTTGCAATGGGCTTTTTAACTAAATGCAGCCCCACACCCCACCCAACAGACTTACCTTCTATACATCCAATGTATCATGCATAATATATTATTATATTATTACATGATGTGGTTGCATCTGATACAACCATATTTGGCAAGTGGTGAAATGGATAATCTGACATTTCTAGCCTTCACAGTCCTCAGTGGCCACTCCTCAATAGTCCTCTAGTGCATCTCCATGCACATTGGAAACTAGATACACTATCTGTGCCACTGCTGCTTGGTGGTGTGTAATGCTGATGTAATAATATAATAATATATTATACATGATACATTGGATGTACAGAAGGTATGTCTGTTGGGTGGAGTGTAGGGCTGCACTTAGTTTTATTAAAAAGCCCATTGCAGCACCGTGTCAGCTACTATAGATTATCCTTGCAAGTTACATTCATAGGATTGTGATGTGCTTAAATTTGGTATTCTATTTTTAAAGCTGTCCATTTTGTTTGTGACAGATTGCAATCTCCTATGCTAATAATTGAAATTGTTTTGTGAAACGCCATATGGGTGTCCCTTCACAGCCCCACAATCATTTCCTATTATCTAGCATTTGTAAAGAGCCAACATCTCATACAGCACTGCACAACTGATAATGGGCACCTGCCTCTTTGCACAATGTGATAACAATCTGCTTCGCAGTTTTTTTTTCCAATTGCAATAACCTGGTATAAATTAGTTAATTGACGTTAAAATGCTTTTTACTTGAGTTAATTAATTAAGCCCAGGTTATTACACTTTAAAATGATTTGGAATAGACTGTTATCACTGTATCGGAAAGATGCAGGCTGATGAGCCGTTGCAGAGTTTGAACATGCGCTAAAAACCCACAATAGCTGCATAGGCTGCATTGCAAAATCCCCAGGTCGTGTGCAGGAGATAAAATAAACAGTTTATATTTATTATGGAAATAAGATATATACATATTTTTTAAATGGCAAGTTCAGCTGCATAACACTCCTGTTTATAAATGAAAAGCCTTGCTAATGAGATAGTATAATAATGAGCAATGAAGAAAGCACCTATCATCTTCAGCAATGACCTTCATAATTAGCATCTGCAGGTATTTTCATCTTTCCTCAAGTTCTTGAAATTCAAATGGCTTTGAAAAAGAATAAACAGTATGAGCAAGGTCTGATTAATGGATCCCGGTGCCCTAGGCTAATACACATGTAGCTCTCTTGTAATGCTGCTAAACGCACGTGTATGGGCGCTCAGGGAATCGCTATTCATACTGCCCATGCGCATGTAATGAAGGTTATACAACTGGTATGTAGGATTTAATGCTTGTGGTGTGTGAAAGAGACTTTGGCTATAGGCTGCCCGGCTGGCATTTTAACACATTGGATATTAAGTAATGGATTCATCAGTAAGTTACATTGGCACAGCCAACTAATACCTTTACCCCCACAGTACATCAGGATGGTGAAAGATAAAAATAATGGAATAAATTAGGCATTCATTTTATTCCTCCACTGTTACCTGCAAGGCATCCCCCCTCAGTCCTTGCAGCCTAATCAGCCTATTGGTCAATCAGGCACCGAGTATAAGTCTCTTTGCAGGACTGCATATTATCAAAGTTCCATGAACACATCCTTACCGTACATGGCCTATTCTATGTTAGTCTCACCCTTCCACATCACCATTCAGCCGCTTCATTTACCAGTATGGACAAGTGTACAGGTGGCCATGCATATGGCTAGCCGGTCCCCCTTGAGAAGCCTGGGCAGTATCGCATGCAATATATTGCATGCGGTCCATCTGCATGTGCCGTATTACATGCAATCCCATTTCCGCAAGGGAAACCGAGTTGGAGGCTGGACATGCAGCAGCTATGACCTCCAACTCCGTTCCAATGCACATGAGAACGTGCTTCGGGTCGGATGTCAATCACATCCAATTTGCCACTTTTCACCCATTGGAACTGGGTGAAATGTGGCCAAATCAGACTAGTGTCTTAAGATTCCGAATCTACTGTACAAGTGTGCATACTGCATGTATGCAACCAATGGGCCTGATTCGGGCCCTGTCGTAAAGAGGCAAATACCCAATATAAAGATGTCCCATACACTCCGCAGGACTTGTGCCAGTTTATTGACAGTCTGCAGCCACTTGGGAGCTGGGAGGGGTGGCAATGCCAAGGGCTCACGAAACCCAAAGAGTGTCTCCTCCATTTTTGTCAGAGTGCTAAGGCCTTAGCCTCAGCAGTGGAGCACTGGGGGCCATTCTGCACATCCTCTTGGCTACTCAGCCGGCTGTCGATGTCTCAGGTGATCCAATGTTCTTTCCTCAGACACAGCAGTGGATCACACATACATGAAGGGGGGTATACTTATACCAGATGTTCCAAGCTGCATTAACATATGGAAGCAGAAGCGATGCTTACTACAACCAAACCGAAATAGTAAATAAACATCATTTTCTAAAACGTACAAAAGCATAAATGTAATTTGGTATCAGACCCTGGTAAATGATATAAGTACTTGCCAAATAAAACATGTTCAAATGAGGTTAAATATATTACATTCTTTATCATAAACAGTGGTCTGTGCCAACCACATGTATCAAATAAAATATACCCTGGACAAGCAGTTTATTAAATAATAGATTAAAGAAATGCTTTAGGCTAGAAGGGCTTGTAGAGCATGCTGGTAGTTATAGTGCAACAGCTGGGAAGCCACATGTTTATTGCCTTCTGCAACAGTTCCCTCAATAACAGATGTACAGCATGGTCTGACATCTGAGCATGTGACAATACTCCAACATGCGGAGAAATTGAGAGGAGAACAGGGACTCTTCTTTCATGACTGACTACTTCATGGCATACAGCCTGGTAGGTTTCAATTACTGACTTCTGGCTGAGACTCTAGATAGACCAACTCGGGTAAAAAAAAAAGTGAAGCTTGACCAAGCTAAAGTAGACAGTAACAAAAAAAAAAAGACTTGAATTTTTCTTTTTAAAGCAAAAGGACACGCCAGTCCATATCCCGTCCTTTTTGACATACATCATTAACTATTAATAGGGAATCATTATAATGCGGACCCATCACAATGAGTTTTCATGAATGTGTGTCTACAGTTCTTTCTAATTATCTATAAGCCGCTACCAGGCACATTTGAGACTGCCAATCATGTATTGCCAATTTACATAATCAAGGACTGCTGTTGATAATAAGGAAACACTTTAGATTGACATATTAGCATTTCCTCCAAAATCATATTCAGCTCTTGAGGAGGTCAGGGCGCCCGACTTAAATAAATGGAACCTTTCTAATCCCTGTTAAGTAAAATAGAAAGATGAATGTACTCCTTGAGTACTGGCTGCTTTCTTTTTACGTCTTGTTAAATGTTCTTCTCTGTTTAGAATTAATCTAAGAAAATGAGAAATGGATTGTTTGCGCACCTACAGCTTTATATTGAGTTTTATAGTCTTCGTTTTACATTCTACACCCACTTAACTCATTTTATTTTATAACAATACTGGAGATGCACAATTCAGAGGGGAACATAAAATCCCTGCGCTGGAATATAGATGAGTTTAGTACATTACTTGCCTTGAGGTTCTCACTGATTGTATCAAATGAGCATCTGAAAACACAGCTGTGTTGTTCTGGTCATTGTGTAATATAATGTGGTGCAGCCGATTTGTCCTACACATGCGCAATGTAGCGATTATAGCCGGATCATCCAGCTGACAGCACATTTTGTATTGTGATAAGTGAAATGAAAGGCTGCACATGCTGTTATCTCTGCCACTAATCTCCTCCTCAGCTGCTTTGCTCCGGCCATGGATAGCCTGGTGGTACGGCGCCCTACATATCACCTACTTTGTAACCAGTGCCCTATGGACCTTATTCTGGTCCGTTCGCACCAGCGCTTCGTTCTCACGGGGGACTGATGTTTTATTAATGCGCATCTCTGCACATGTGCATACGAAGGGTACGTGCACCCACTGCGAACAATCTGCAGGCACACAACACAGCAGGCGGAGGGTGGCATGGGGCGCGGGACAGCTCCATTGGCATATGGGAAAGCCCAGCGTCAGATGTCAGCACATGGGATGTCAGCTGCCCGCCCATTTCCTCCCCAGTGGGCAAGCACATGTAAGGTTGCTCAGAGCTACCTTACGTATGCGTGCACCTTCCACATCTTTCGATGATCAGTGACCATCGAAAGATGTAAGAGGCTCCCCCTGCCCTACAAATGTAGGTTATTGTGTAACCTCCATTCGCAAGCCCCTGTGAGTAAGTCGCCCTGTGAGTGAGTCGCCCTTGCAAATGGGTGGTGTTAAGCCAACCATTCGCAAGGCGGGGTTTGAATGATTCGCAAGGGTTCGAATTCACATCCGAGTGAATCAATCAGAATGACCCCCTGTATGTAATGGTTGTGGATGTACAGTATATCTTTCATTAAATACATGTTGGCATTAATTTACCTAATGTGGCTTGGCCAACTCTTCTTGTTGCGCATATGAATAAATATTTTCAATCATATTTAATAGGAATTTTTGCTTTGCAGCCAATTTGAGTAAAGCATTTTGGCGATCCTGCTTCTGCACAATACTGTACAATAGTAGAGGAGTCTTGTAATAGATACAATAATGTTTGCTTTGTAAAGCAGAGATCACATCCCAAAACCAAACCCAAGCAGCTGCTTGGTATTAGTAGTTCCAAAATATGACTTATGAATCTTAAAGATCCCAATGAACTCGTTATGGGGAAATTTGCTTTATAAAAATGAAATCTGTGACTACAGATGTGTTCTCTTCTAGTGTTGTTGCGTTTGTTAGGTTGGCATCATGGTAACGTTACAGCATGGGAGGCTGCAGTTATTTGCAGGGCTCCAATGCACAATGAATGATCATGTGTGCGAGCGTATGCCCACACCCACAAATCTCAGTAGACACATGCCCCACAGTGCAACAACAGATTTTGGTTTTGGTTCTGAATAAATCTTAATGTTTTGGTTTTGCTAAACCACCCTCACCTGTATTAATAAAAACAGCTAAAATCATGTAATTTAGGTCTGTATTAGTTCCCATAGCATTATTAACTTCAATTACATTTTTTTTTTCCAGTCATTTAAATCAATTTGACTGATTAACAGTTGACAATATTGTTCACCAATATTGGCCAAAGGCTGGTTGGCTAAATTAAGCAACAGAGCAGCAGCACAAACAAAAGTTAGTTTAAAAGATTGCAACCCATCTATTAATAGGTTCCACACAGCAATTGCAGATGGTTGTTGAATAAACTATACAACCAAAATAATATTTTCAATAATCAGGACTAGGGGCGTACAGTAATGCCGCCCGAGTTCGGCGGCAGTACAGGTTGCAGTCCGAACTTTTAAAAGGGGCGATCACTTACAGGGCATAGTTTTGCCTTTTAAGGAATTGCCCCTTTAAAAAAGTCCAAGTTTAGCCAGCATCCCGCACTGCCACCAAACTCGTACAACATTCCACCCAAGATCTGAGGATTTAATAATTGATTTAAAAGATTACAGATGGGGCCGGTCTCTTCTTTGCTGGCGAATCGCCAGAACGTCACCTCTGGCGATCCGCCAGCAGCCCGGCTCACCATCTGACATCGTGCACGCGCGTCTCAATCTCCATCGGCGGGGCAACGGGAACCCTGTCCGTCTCCGCTTCAGGGAGACGGACAGGGTTAGGGGGGGTGCGGGCAGGCGGCGGGGACCCCGGGTCTCCGCCGACAAGCCGGCGGTGACCCGGGGGAAGCACTGGAAGCAGTACGCGCGCGCCTCTCGTGCGCGCGCATCCCCTTCTCGCTATACAGATGGCGGCTGGCGGGGGATGATGGCTGGCGCCATCGCCATCCCCTGCAAAGATGAGCCATGCCCCATCTGTAAGTAAGTAAATTTGGTTGATTGATTTATTAAGTAATTTCTTACATATTTGTGGTCTGTTATTTGTCTACTTGCCCGGTATGCATTTGGACACTGTTGGACCG
The DNA here is from genome assembly GCF_055691185.1 of Crinia signifera. Lineage (NCBI taxonomy): Eukaryota > Metazoa > Chordata > Amphibia > Anura > Myobatrachidae > Crinia > Crinia signifera. The sequence goes on along the minus strand of NC_139225.1, from coordinate 99,731,543 downwards.
ATTTGGATAAAAGCAAAGAGGTGGCTTGTCGATTGGGTCCAGATTAGGTTCACGTCCAGGAAGACCCCCAATCCCGACCGCGTTGGGTTCCTGGAGGCCCAAAAAGGGTTTGGTTACTACAGAAAGTGGGTCAGGGAAGCAAGATATGGCACAAGTGCATAACATAGAAGGGGTAGAGGACATTGGTTTAAGAAAAAAAATGTGGTGAGATCCAGGAGCCGACCACAGAGAGATATATGCCGAGTACACCATGGGTATGGGTCCGGTATGCATTCATAGACTGTTGTACCAATTTGGATGAAACCAACGTGAGGTGGCTTGATTGGGTCCATATTATGTTCACGACCACTAAGGCCCCCAATCCTGACCCGTGTCAGTCCCAGGGGAACAAAAAAGGTGTCCGGACACAACACAGAGTGGGTCAGGGAAACAAGATATGACAAAGTTTCATAAAATAGAGGGAGTAGAGGACATGGGGTTTAACGAAAAAAATGTGGTCAGATCCGGGAGCCGAGCACACCATGGCCATGGAGGGCATGTTCAGGGCCGTCCACTGGACGAATTTGGATAGGAACTTCAGGATTCATGAGTAATCCATGCGAAGACAGCAAACGACCTTTTGAGGGTGGTGGCTTAGCATTTTCTGGGAGTGAACCAGATAATGCTGGTTTTCCCCAGCCATTGGGAGGGAGAGCTGCTGACCTCACTTGGGCCCTTATTCTGATCTGTGCGGAAATTCCCGCATTCTTACGGAGCGGTCCGCACGCCACGGTGTTTTGCCGCGTGCGGCCATCGTCCGTAGAAACGCCCACGTGTCCTCCGCATTCGGACGGACTCACTCTTTAAGAACAGGGCGTGTTTACGGACGACATACAAACCATGCGTGTGCGGGAGAAACACTCCGATTCGGCACGGTATTACAGAGTATTACAGAGTATGCTCGGGAATACCGCATCCGACCGGGAGCCAAGCGGTGCTACCGCACGTAAGCGGAGTATTTACGCCAAACAACCCACTATTATGTATCTTCTGCAATCCATCACATGACCCACTTATTCAATTACCTATCCTCATAAAAAACTGCATACACATGTGTATTGCTAGTATTAATATTCAGTCATGTCCATTGTTAGCAGGTTTAAAGTGTGTCAGAAGTACAGCATATGTGGGTGATTATTAAGGTTTCCTTGAAGCAGCAATGGTTTCAATTAAAGCACTGACAAGCGGCCTATTAGTGAGTAATGAGTAAAGGAGTAGATTCTATTGGGTTCAGGTGTTAATGGTTGTAGTCATTAGGCGTACGTTCGCCTACCGCATGAACGAGTGGTGTCCGCAAAGCAATAGTACACTTGTGGACACCGCACATTTCAGCCCTTTTTGCTCGCGTGCATTCGGAGTGGTTTCCGAATGTACGCCCCCCAACATAAGTGTACTCCCCCGTGTCCGCCCATGTTTCCGCCCCGTTTTGCCCACTTTGAAACTACGCCCATGTGTCATTCCGCATGACGCCCATAATACGCCCCTATTTCCCGACTGATTGCGGGGACCAGTTTTGGACGGGCTTTGTCCGAACTGGTACCGAGTCAAGGCGTGGCACATGCGCGTAGCGTTCTCCACGCATGCGCAGACGCCGTAAAGACGCTATCCGTAAGAACGCGGTAAAGTCCGCATCAATCAGAATAAGGGCCTTTATTGGGGCCCACTAGTACTGTGTTGCTGGATCTTTTATGTTTAACACTGCCACTGCAGTAATGGAAGCACCTACTGCAATACATGAAGTGCAGTACATGAATCTGTCCTGAAACGGCAAGTTTTATTTTTTTATAATGATAATTTTCCTGAAACTGACACAGTCATAGGGCCAGATTCTCTAAGCTTCAAAAGTGATAAAATGGAGAGTGATAAACAGCCAGCCAATCAGCTCCTGCCTGACATTTTTCAAACACAGTCTGTGACATAGCAGGTAAAAGCTGATTGGCTGGTTGTTTATCATTCTCTAATTTATCACTTTTGAAGCTTAGAGAATCTGGCCCATAGTCCTTTATTGATAACAATGACACAGTATCCCACAGCCGTCAATCTTCACATAATGTCATACTGCACTCCTTAGCTCTTCATTGATGACACTGACAGTTAACAAAGACGCAGACAGTGCTTCAGCCCTAATTAACTGATGATGATGATGATGATGTTGGCACTGACACAGTAGCCCACAGCCCTAATCTACTGATGGTAATGATGATGGTACTGACACAGCAAACCACAGCCCTTAGGCTGGGTACTCACTAGGTCAATGGATCAACTGGCCAGTTTGCAAGCTAACCATAAGGACCGTAAGGACATATATGCTTACCGACTGTCAGCCCGATGTTCTGTGCTTGACATCACAACTTGGCAAGCATTTTCATGTTGTGCTGTCAATCACTGGTGGACTCTGCAGCAAACGTATGGGCAGTCGGCCTCCTGTACACACAGCACAATGCACCAATATATATGCAAAAATATTGAGTACTTGTTTCCTAGCAGGGCGCCCAGTATGCATTTAGTGTACTGGGCTATTCTCCTTAGCGAAATTGCATCGCATCATGCAGAGTGTATAGTGCTGTGCGATGCGATGTCCATATGAAGTGCACAGGAGTGCTTATACAATGAAATATCGCATGGATAGCAGGGCACCAAATGCGATGCAATGCGATATTTCATTGTACAAGCACTCATGCGATGTCATGGGTGCTTACTATGACATGTGATGGCATGAAATGTGATTTGTGCATAGTATTACATGTGATGGGTGCTTACAATTGTAAGCACCTATACCATTGTTTTGCGTCACCCCCAGTATCAACGCCACCCCGAAGCGTGGCGAGCATAGCGAGCCCCACGTGGGGCGGCGGAACGCGTCCTCCGACCTTTTCATACCCCCACTATCCACGTCAACATGGAGTTGAATTTATATAGTGTGGCGAGCCACCGAGCCCAAAGCATGGCGATCGCATTGAGTCCCGCGCAGGGGTGCGGAATACATGTAAAGTAATCCGTTTCCCCTCACCACGCTTCGGGCTCGGTGGCTCGCTGAGCTCGACACACTATATAAAATGAACTCCACGCGGACGGGGATAGTGGGTGTATGAAAAGGTCGGAGGACGCGTTCCGCCGCCGCTCCCCACGCTTCGGGGTGGCGTGGATAGTGCTGGTGTTTAAGGAATACATTCACACCTGCAAAATCATGCAGCGGACACACTAATGACGACATGTGTTAACTAATAACTAATTTACTTAAATAATTTCATTAATGTAGCATAAATAATTAAGAACATTCATTAATAATTAAAATATAACAACTTTTAAAATCAAAAACAGTAATGATTAAAGAACAAGAACAATAAATAAAATCATAATTAATCGTCCTTAGGGAGGAGCTTCAGTGCCTGAACTATGCGGAGGAAGGGGTCCTCAGCTCCCAATGTTTTTCACCACATGAATTCTGTCAGATATGACTGGAGCTCGTGACGCGTAGTGCCTCTTTGGTGCTTATTGCGCCACTTACATGCGCCCCACAGTCGCTCTACATTTTGCATATGGACCCCTGTGGCCGGGTCAATAAAATTGAACCGATGGTTCACCATAAAATGCTGATAACCAGTTGTGTGGTGCTGTATGCCCTCCAGCAGTCTGTATAGATCGTGGTGCCCGGTATATTATCCTGGATACAGCCCATTAATGTTGTAGCATCACGCCTGGGCACCATTTGCAAGAAGCACTGTCCAGTCTCCCGACATATCCCTCCGAAAATCCACTGCTTTGGTAATATGCGGTCTGCGTTGTTATTGCGCTTGATAAATAGCGTCTCGTCTACTTCAACAATGTGGCCAGGTCTACCAATCCTCCGCTGTGGCTGCGCCATTATGTCCATTGCGCACGCCTCCCGCATCCAGCTGTTATAGAGGACAGCCATTTTTTTTAAAATGTCCAGCTGCTGGCTGCAATATTCAATAGAGGTGAGCTCCTGGGCCTACGAATAAATGAACCACAGCATGGTCACTCTCAGGCCCAACTTCAGCCGGCACACTTTTACATGGCAGCGCCACATTGATTCTATTAAAGAAAGGCGCATTGCGTGGCCATTCGCGAAATTCTGCGCCACCGGAAGCAGATCGTGTCCTTGGAAAAAGGCGATAGCCTCCTCCTCCATCTGAGGCAGCGTGAACAGAGTCACAGATGCAGCCACCTCACTAATCGCAATAAAATACTGAATAATCTCCAAAAATCACCACCAGCTCTGAGGTATGCTTCTTCTCACTACAGAATAGCACCTCAGAGTGACTTCTGAGAGGATCTGACAGGGGGCGGAAACTAATGGCACAAATTTTGCCTTAAGGACAGTCCAATCTGGTGAGCCTCCAATGGTGAATCCAAATGATTCACCACAAATGTGCAGTGTGCAGTCAGGTGTGGGGCTGTGCAGTCAGCGAGGCTTCTGTCAGGAATATAAAGTCCAGGAGAGTCTGTGGTGGTCAAGAAAAGCTAACAGTCCAGTTAAGCCCAGCATGCCGGGAGGACTGGGACTAAGCCAGCATTCTTTTTTACCTGCAGGAGGTAGGGAGAACCCTATACTTTTGAGACTGCCTTTCAGAAAGTTGGCAATACCAAACCAAGGACATACGTGCAAGAAGCAGGCATTAATTTGAGATTCTGTATGCAGACTGGCTTCACATTCTAGAGAGGGGCCCACCCATGGGGGCCAGACTGGGGCCTAGCAGTGAGGCATAACTAGATATTTGTAGGCCCCATAGCAAAAGTTTTTAAGGGCCCCATATTTAGTGACTGATGATGATAAATGTATGTAAAACATATTACTTAGACAGTAAAGATGGGCCCCCTTCAGCTGTGGGCCCCATAGCAGCTGCACCCCTTGCACCTATGGTAGTTACATCCTTGGAGCTAGTTCCTTTCTTGGGGCTAGACAGTAAATATGAGCACCTCTCACCTCATTCAAAATGTTGGTTCCTATACAGTATATGTGACATCGTAACAGGAGAACTGAGAGCATGCGCTGTATGATTTCTCTGTTTACATTTTTTTACAGCGGTTTCCACAGATATTCATATTACTCTTGGGTTGATTTAAAAAAAATTAAATGACGTACACAAAAATGCACTTAAGTTAAATGTAATCTTCAAAATTAGGTCATTAATATTATTAGTATTACCAGTATAATAACTATTACATATACTTGGCACTACTAAGATGTTGTAGCAATGCAGCACCCAGATTTGTCAGACAGAATGTTCTAAGAGTTCTCTAAATCTACGAAGCTGAAGGTGAGACATCAGTTATATTTTCCAGTGGCTGCAATACATACATGGATTTATATTTCATTTTCCCAGGTGGTTAGTGTTACTATGATCTGATTCTGCTGGTTGTAAAATAAAACCAGGCCACAAACACTGGAAATATATGTATAAAAAACCCTCAATAAATATAACAGTATGAACCTGTTCGGTAACCAGACGTTAATATAGCAGTGGCGGATAAGGACAGGCAAGACGTATGAATGTTACTCAGTTTTGTAGACAGCGTATTTTCCAGCTATTGCATCATGGTACTGCATGTTGTTCTGTGGCTGGTTTTTACTAACCGCAGGGTACTTGGAATAACATCACCTGTAGAGAAGACTCTGGAATGAGCAAACAAGTCACACCTTATTCATGTACTCGCTTAAGGAGACACGGCAATGAATCTTGGATATTTTGCTGGAAAATAAAACTGAAGCTGGCTGAAGAAGTCTTCCACCAGTTTGGGGTAATCGGCATACGTAATGATTTTCTGCATTTTAGTGCTTACCAGGGGATACTTTATTTGCAGCAGCTAATTCCTGTGATTTTTTTATAGTTGTGTAGAACAGTTTAGTTAAATGAACCTTAATATGCATATCCAATGAAAAGTATTTACCACACGTGGACCGCTCGGAATTTAACGCTCCAGAATGGGAATATTTATGATGGGTACAGGGTTTGCAATGCACATGGGCCTCCGTAGTCCAGAGTGGCCCACACCACACAATTTTATTTCAATATTTACCCTCCAGGAATACTGCATCGTTGGCAGCAACACATCAGAAATGACCAGAAAAAATGGCGTGTTGGCCATTTTCCTGTCTGTTTTGCATATAGACAGTTAAAAAAATCATTTGGAAAATTGCTGCAGTATTATTTATCTAGAGACCTGCGCATGCACAGTAGACTCTTGTACAGCGCTAGTGTCCCCTAGTGCCCAGCGTCTACAGTACTGCTGGCTACATAGGTGAGGGCCCAGAAGGAGTCTGCACACAGGCCCCCTGCTCTCTAGAAGTGCCCCTGCACCCAAGGCTCTTTGTTTAAGCTCTTTTGTTTAACCTTTTCTCAATGCGGTTTGATTTCAGAGCATACAGGATACCATCTCTTGTTTTCAGTTAAATTTTTTTTTGCTTGTTAAAATACCAATATGTTGGGTATGAGGTTGATGAAGACCTTAAGCTGGCCACAAACCTGTCCAATTTGGCCACTTTTCACCCAATTCCAAGAGATCTGGGCGAGAAATTGGGTGAAAAGTGTCCACATCGCAGGTGTTCGGCATTTGATCGGGTCATGAGCATCTGAGTCCGAGAACGGACCAGCTTTCACGTCCATCCTCTGACTTGGACAGCTCCCCCCAGCGGGGAATGTGATCACATGCGATATACTGTATCACATGTAAAAGGTCCGCATGCGATATATCGCACGTGATCCTGCCACCCAGGAAGCTCCCGGGGGAGAAGTCGCAGCAGTGTATGGGGGGCTTTAGAGAACGTAACATAAGAGCTTCATCTAAAACTCTGACTGACTGACTGAATGTTTGCTTTGGGAAAAACTGAAACACATGTATATGTTTGAAAAGCTGCTATCCCATCTTAAAAGCATAGGAATTACACATTATACTAGGGGATAATGTTGTTAGCCCTAACAATTTTTCAGCACAAAAATACAGGCCTTTACTGCAATGTTTTGCAATGGTTTTTTTTCCTGGAAACTTACTTGTAGCCTGTTTTATATCTCCCGGAAAATATTCCCAGACCTATGAATTTCCACGCTGGCGATAACAAAATTGGAGCATTTATTGGGGATTTAAAAAAAAAAAACCCTTATAGGTATCAGCTTCAGGCTGCCTTCAGGGCTAATTTCATAGCCTCGGGGGATCAATTAGACAATGACAAACTATCACAGGAAATAGTTTTCCCCACTAAAGGTTTATAATTATACTGACTATATTTTAATCCTATATAATAACGTAAGTTATGTTAGTTGGGCGCCCACTAAGCTAATGGCTTAGTTTTCCGAGTCCTCTCGCGGGGTTTGCTACGCTCGCCCCGCTTCGGGCTCGGTGGCTCGCTGCGCTCGCCACACTATATAAAATCAGCTCCACGCGGACATGGATAGTGGGGGTATGAGCATACTAACTATAGTGGGCGCCCAACTAACATATAAGTACCAAAATGTTAAACAATTTCATCAACCTATAATGAATAATAAGTATATTTAAAATACTATTTCTTCTGCATGAAACTGTTGTGTTTGACAAATGCTGGTGAGTTTTTGTGTCATTTTCTTAAACATCCATCAATTCACTGTATGAGTTTGGTTTTCTTTATGTCTTTTTAGTCTTCTCTCTCTGTCCTTTGTTCAGCTGTCTCAGTGTTCCACAGTATGCCATGAATAAGAATATGACAATTAACAAAACGCTAGCATTCTACTGAATAAAAACTATTAATAAAGAGGATACATTCATGCCTGATTTTTGCAAATCACTGTGGGGAACTATTCACAATAAAGACCAGAGGCCTATTCTTCTAATGCATAACAAACAGTAAGTTTCAGTCACAATTCACAAATAGCACACTATGTACAAGTGCAAAATAGATCAAAGAAATTCATATTAAGCATATCTTTCTGTAAGTATACATGCAATATTTTTTCTCATTTATGGGGAAATTTAGCAAAGCTTGCCAAAAGACAAAGTGGAGAGAGATAACTTATTAGCCAATTGCCATTTGTCAGTTTACAGGCTGTGATTACAGGATTATTGATGGGTCCTTTCAGGGGTTCCTGCAGGTCGGCAGCACCCTGGTAAAATGAAGGGGGTTTGGCCACTGGAATCGGTCATGGCCACGCTGTGTGAAGAAAAAAAATCTTAATTTGTGTGAACGGTCAACGGGGTTCTAGGTGCAGGTGGGTGGGATAGCACACCCCCACGCAGGGAGAAAGGCAGCCTGTCATCTCTACCCCACAAACAGTGATCTCTTCAACGTATATTATGGACTTGGAGAGAAAAGATAAGAAAAAGAAGACACACCCAGAAAGGGGAGTATAGCATATTCATTATTCATACTGAAGGTTGTCCATAAAGGGGAACGCCCTGGTGTTAGTATCAAAACCTGTCCTTTTATCTCTATCCCACTGCCCGGCTCTCTGCAACACGGAAGAGGGGAGTGGGACCTGGGACCCTCCTTCAGACCCGATCCGTGGAAAATGTACCACCCTCTCGGCACAACTAGGTCCTTTATCTATCTTCAATTTGGGTGTGGTATGGGGCTCCGACAGTGGGGATCCCGACAGTCAGTATCCCAACGTCGGGATCCTGACTGCCGGTGCTCCAACAGGGGGGCAAGCACAAAGAAGCCCATTGCGGGTTTGCCACGCTGCGGGCCCGGTGGACCACCACAAGGTAGAATAGCCCCTGTGTGAGTCTGGATCCCCCTGTCGGAGCGTCATCCGGCACCCCTTCACTTTATCTTTCTCCAAGCTTTGATAAATCTTCCGTTTAGTTTCCTTTCTGTCATATGTACTGTAGTGACAATACAGGGCCTGATTTTGATATGGCACAAAGTGGTTGCAAGTGCGGGTGGCCGCAACAGCCAGACTTAACCCGCGTACACATGAAACGACACTGCAAACTATACAATGTCATTCATGATTTCCCTTGATCTTCCCTTCCTTGAACTCCTTGGCCATATTCAAGAGTAAAGATGTCGTTGACAATATCTTCAGATTGAGCTGCATGTACAGATGAGAGAGGACATCATTAACTATATAGGGCCTGATTCAAAGCTGATCTCTAATATGAGAATTTGCAGTGGACTGCGAGGAGTAAGCTGCCGCCCAAACAGAGTTTTACCACACTTTGCAACTTTGTGAGAGAATTGCGAATGGAACGCTAATCGGCATCCACGCGCAAATATCCATACTCAATTTAGGAACCAGTATGTCTGAGGCTTCCACTAATCTGCGACTGTCATGACACTGCTATATCATTGCTTTATCATTCCCACCAGACAGATCACTTCACAAGGGAACTGCTCAGTTTCCACCCAGGAATTCCCATTTCACAGACTACAGGAGTTTATGGTCTGTGTTCAATCCTGGCTGAAATTTTCAATGCGAAAACAAATTTGATTCACCTATTCAATCCCGGTGCTGAAACCGCGTTTATTGGTAAAATTGCCACAAATTCACATGATTTTAGCAAATTTGAGGCCATATTTCACCCATTTTTGTGTGTAGGGCCCTGCTTGTGGTTTTGGTTTGACAAACTGATCTATTCTCCAACTTTGCTAATTGCCAACTATTGTTTTTGTCATCCACTTAGTTGCCATTCTGATTGAGTAATGTCAAAACAATTATTGATGCCATTTGTAAAAATCAGTTACACATAGCCATGCAGGAAATTAAGTGGATGATGCTAGAATGACTTATGCCAATCAGTTAGTATTAAAATGGGTACTTGCGTAGTTTCACGGCACCAGCATGGGCGTCCGCTACTTCCGGGTTCTGCGCTCGGCAAACTTTCTAAAATAAACTAAATAAACTCCATGCCAATGTGGATAGTTCATACCCCCCACTATCCACGTTGGCATGGCGTTGAGTTTAGATAGCGTGGCGAGCGTAGCGAACCTCTGCCCTGTAGCGTGGGCGAGCGCAGTGAGCCCCGCAAGGGGACACAGACGCACGGCCATGCTGGCGCCATGAAACTACACAAGTACCTTAGAATGTTTATTGGGGGGGGGGTCTTAGAATACACACCCAATTTACTTGAGGTGCTATCATGCTGGGACTTGTAGTTCTGCAAAGAAAAACACATGGCGCAGATGCACACTCCATATTATTAATCAATCAATAATAGAGGTTCATGGTATATTCATTGGCCAAGAAATATTTGCCCACCAACCAGCTTCACGGTGACCTCATTTCTGGTTGGTGCCTAATACTAAGTTTTAACATTAGAATGTTAACAGCAGCAGAGAAGTCATCATAACTTGCACCTAACAACTCTTTTAGAAACACCTAAAGTACATGCCCCGTATATAATAAACAATAAAACAGAAAGAAAACCATAAACTCAACATTTTATTGATGTAACATTAGTTAAAATACACTGCCCTTTATTCAAATGGAAACATTTATATAAATGGGTAAATGTCTCTTTAAAATGAGAATATTCTGATCTGGCTCAATCTCAATACGCCTAGAAAGGAATGGAATTAAATTTGTTACACCCTGGGAATGCTGGAAATAGAAACAGCACATAGTCTTTCAAGGGAAAATCTCCCCCACCTCCACCCAGAAAGCAGGTGGATTGTAGTTAACAGAATAACTGGGAAAGTGAAGCTGTCTGTTTGAGAGTAGTATGTTTCATAAATGAATTAATAAATACATGCATTCAACTTGCACTAGATCTAAACAGGTGCAATGTATTTAAATTACAGTTTTACTTTAGTTTCACTGGCAGGAACTTAAGTGTTGAGGATAATGGTTTATATGCTTGTTTGGGGCACTTAGTCGCTTTACAAATTGCCGAATGCTATATTTATAGGAAAGTCTGGAAAAGCACTTTATTTTTCTTTATCTAATAAAACACATTGAAATTTCAGTTTTGCATTGCAAATTGTAATATCGTCATTTTTTTAGTGTGTTTAACCCAATGACACTTCAGGATTTAGTAAAGTCAATGCTATATTTTAAAACTATAAAGTTATGTTTGCAGTAATTATCTAAAATATGACTTCAAAGTATGCAATGCGTAAAATAGAGGGCACAGAACTATTCCATTAAGTTGCTGCAGGAAGGTCATTATTGAGACAGCTTAAATAAGGCAAAAGTGAAGCTGGGCAGGACACAATCCACGTGCCCTGGGTACCATGCCTGATATGTCACTGTGCAAGCACAGGAGCATTTTCTAGGCTAGCTTGCAGTTTAATGGACCTCTGAGACATCATGCAGCTATACTGACTGGGCACACAAATAATATACAGGACAGCGGGGGGATTTGGAGATGGATGCAGTTGGCATTGCTGCTTTGGCTGTGGACACAGAAGCGATGCAAAAATATGTTATTACTGCAAGAAATGTCTAAAAGGGGCCCCCTGCTAACATTGCAGATCCTAGTGCTGCATGCGAAGAAGCATCATCAGATAACCATGTGGCCATCATAGGGTTACCACCTAGTCCCTTTAATTCCGGACACATATTAATTACACAGGTTCTGTGGCTGGCTGACTTCAAGACTCCACTTCACCTGATTTTACACTGCCACAGAACCTGTGTAATTAACATGTGTCCGGAATTAAAGGGACTAGGTGGTAACCCTAGGCCATCAGTCCCATTAGTTGCAGTCATCGGCCATCTGAGTAAGCATAAGCTGACTGCTGGAACTCCTCAGACTGGGCTAGTTCAATCTGCTTTGGAAGAAACCCTGGCTCATATCATAGAATGGACACTACTCTCACTCCCATGGTCACAGCATGTCACTCATACTGAGGCTTGGGAGCACTGCAAACAACTGTGTGTAGTCAGGGGCGGATTTAGGGATGAGGGCGCCCCTAGGCACAACAATAATGTTCGCCCCCCCCCCCACACACCTAATTGTATTATTTTTTATTGATTACTTATAAGCCCTCATTTGATAATAGCCAATATAATGATTTATAAAAAAGCCACTAACTGTGACATGTTCTTTTATTATGAATACATTACTAAGTAGGACAGGTTACAGGGGCAGTATCGGCATGTCCTATCCATTTACACTCTATTTAAGAAGGAATATAGTACAGTACAGTGGATATTTTGCAGTTATTGGTACATTTTGGGCTGACAGTACCATCACAGGCATCCAGGTGCCGCCCCCAAACATGTGCCGCCCCTAGGCACGTGCCTCACGTGCCTAATGGGAAATTCGGCTCTGTGTGTAGTGAAAATATCATGGGTCAGATGTAATGCAGTGCAAGTCCGCACCAAATTACATGGGAGTTTTTTTTTCCAGGGAGTTTTTTTTTTTAAGGGGCAGACATTTACAAGGCATGGTTTTAAAAAAACTCTGATCCCGCACAGCCGCTGGACGCACAGCAATACATCCGCCCCAAATTTTCTAATTTATAAGGGATCTGATAGCATGAGTATGGCCACTCACCACAGAAGCTTGGCTAATCATTAGGGTAATCTTGCTGTAGTTTCTACAGAAGCAACTGAAACCCCGATAATTTACAATATAGGATTTCCCCTGTGTCCCAGACCGCCTCTGGTGACAATGAGATTGCTCAGAACTGTTCTGACTCATGGGAGTGTAGCTATAGTTCTTATCAAACGTATGGAATTGGGGCACTTGTTTCATATGGATCATAGGGCTGTAACATGCACCAATAATGATAATATTAATGGAAAAACAGTGGCCTTAGCCCTGGGGAAAGACACATGAACATAAGTTAGTAAATCAGGCCTCCTGGCATTACGCAAACACAGCCATTTTGCGTCTCACATGAAATCAGCCTCTTAATTTAGTTTCACCCATTTTCAATCATTTCCAAAACATGAACAGGGAACTCTTGTGTGAAGCTACTGTAATAAAAAAAAACAGGATGTAAGTCTAGCGTCAAGCAGCAAGAGTCAGTGAATCATCAGGATCATTCTTCCAATTGGTCAATCATGTACATGGCCAAATATGGCCAGCTCTTACTATTTGGCCACCAGGTGACCCGGCGTTCACATTATTAGGGGTATTCAATGCTCTGGCGAGCGCAAGGTAGCGAATCCTGTTTTGGATTCGCTGTGCGCTCGCCAGGAAATATCGCTGCTCTTTCATTCGTGAGCCTCCCCCAGCCCACACTATTCAATGCGTCAGGGGCTCGCTGCCCCTGACGTCGAATATAGGCGAATACAGTTGCAGTGGCGAATCCCCGTGTCCCCCCCGCACAGCCCGCAGCAGCAGTCCTCCGGCAGCCCCAGCGCTGACATCACCGTGCTGTGGCTGCCAGAGCCAAAGGTATACTGCTGCTGGGGTCCCTGTTCTGAGGCTGTGTGGGGGCTCCCTGCGACATCAGTGGACACCACCGCTGGAGAATCTCAGCAGCAGGGGGGAAAAGTGCCATGGCAAAGGGGTCGGGCGAATGTGGCATGGCGGAGGGAGAGCACTACAGTACGCACAGCTCCCCCGCCTCTGCTCACTGAAAGCAGCAGTGGCTGCTATCTGCAAAAGATTCGGGCTGCTGCTGCTGGTCCCGTCCCTGTCAGCTTGTCCCCCGCATATCTCTCCCCCCTCCCGTCCCGTCCCCTCACCTCCCTCCCCTCACCTCACCCCCAGCAGAAGGGCTTGCAGGGTGCTGCTGGGGTCGGAGCCGCTGCACTCACTGGTCCCGATCATCGGGATCAGTGTGCAGTGAATATATGAATATCAATGAGCGGCTCCGGCTCCCGGCCCCCTGCTGGCGAATGTTTCAAAAAAAAAAAAAAAATTGTTTAAAAAAAAATATATATATATATATATATTAAAAATATATTCATGTGCTGCAAGTATATGAATAAAAATAGCATGCCCCTTCACAGGAAAAATATTCTGATTTTTTAACACCAAAAAAAAAATTAAAAACGCTTTAATTTAAAAGATCACATTACAGTTCACCTAAAAAAGATGACGAATGCTAAACGGAGAATCATGGCGAAAATCAATGGAGAAAGCAGTTCTCCATTTGAGCATTGAATACACTGTCGGCGAATTCCACTAAAAACCCCATTGAAAATCACAGGCGAATTGTGGAGAATAATTTACGGCGAATCGGCAGACATTTGCTGTTCATTTGTGGTGAATTGCCTCCATTGAATAGGGAGAATTGTTTTTTCTAACAGAAAATTCGCCGTAAACCCAGCGAATTGCCAGATTCACTGAAAAAAAACGGCTAATCTGAGGCATTGAATACTGGCCTATATGTCACTGTGGCCTGTTAGTAGAGATAAAAATGACCACATCACTAATTGTGTATTCCTTCTTTCTGTTTGTATACCCTTTGAGCTCACCATCCTTGTCATTTAAAATCACATCAACAAAAAGATATCACCCCATTAATAATTAAAAAGTAAAGGGCTTCAGATAAACCAAACATTTCACAAAATGCTTAGAAAGTCATTAACCTCTCTCTGCAGAATGGCAGTCAAAGTATTGCAGGTGAGAGGAACTGCCATTGGAGTTTCATAAATTAACTGACTTTCAGTGTCTCAAAAGATATAGCTCATTTTATTAAGGCGTGCTCCTTACACTTTTACGTGTAAATTATAAATCTCAAATGACTAAGACACAAAAAAGAAGGTTCTATGTTCGTGCGGTCTACGATATATCCTGTAGTTTTATTTGACAGTTGTCTGTGCTGATTAAGGTCAGTCATACATTTTGAAGGGTAATGTGTAAGGATGTCTCATTTTGGAATCTTTGACAGCTAAATAGTTAGGATTATTGTACATAGGTTTTATTAATATGCCATGCAGTCTTTGTGCTGGGCTGATTTTCTTGAAAGTGCTCACACTTCCTAATGTTAATTGCCAATCCATGTTGGCTCTGCAGGGGTCTCTCTCTGCTGCTGCACATTAGATTTCAAAAGGTTTTAATGCTAATAATTAAAAAAAAAACCTTTTTTTTTATTAGTCTCTAGGGAACAAATGTGACAATTTCACTGAGGAAGCATTGCAAACCAAAAGAAAAGTCTATTAAGTGCGCTGTGTTTAATCAATATTTTCCGAACTGTCGCCTTAAGCAGATTTAATTTTTTCTCTTCCTTTGAGTTTGTTGTTTGTTTACTTTTAGTAGAAAAGGTATATGTTTGGATCCACAATGAATAAGCTTGAAAGTTGTGAAAATAGGGGGTCTTGTTACTGTATAATTTCAATTAAGCCTTCAAAAACGCTTTGAATAAATGAAACTAATTTCACTTACAAGATTGATTTTAGAACATTTAAATGTATTGCATTAACATGAGATAGAGGTCCCCACAAGTTTTCTTTTTTTAAATATGAAGTACGATTTATTAAGTATAAGTGCTGGAGGAGTCCAGACAAAATGTTGAATGAGCAAGACAAAGGGGGGTATTCAATCACCGCTGCTATTTACCACTGGGGGAAATAGCGGCAGGTGCCTATTCAATGCTGTCTTTCCTGAAAGCATTGAAGAGGTATCTCGGCAGAAAGGACCCAACTTTAAAAGTTGTCGGGCCTGTTTTGCAGAGAATGGCCATGGATTGTGGAGATCATGGCCGTATCTCGACAATCCACGTCCATTTGTCTGTTTACATGACCATGCCCCTTGTTTACTGATCGGCAGGCGGAACATTGAATCCCACCTGCTGATAAACAGGCAAGCAGGCCGAGAACAGACCAGGGACATCCCAGCAGTCATGACCCGGGATTGAACATCCTCCTTAGTCAAAGTTTTTTATACATAAGCACACACAAGCATAATAAGGAATAAATACAATGTGAGATAAAGTATTAGACCTTGCCCTTCGGTACATATCAGACCACCAGGTAAACCTGGTCCTTATTAATGTATTGGTAATAAGCTCTACCAGAAATCGGACCCTGTTGCCTGGTGACAGATGTATTACCATTTCTGCATTTATATTAATTGTGACTGTCCTACTGACTGCATCATACTGGGGTATAAAGGCCCCCCAGGGGAAATGCATTTGTAGCAGCCCATGTTTCTGGTTGTGGGCCTTCTTCAGGCATTTGGATAACCATTAGAGTACATGTAAGGTGTAAGGACCCCATGATAAATACTTACAGTAAATATTGCTTGTGCATCTGTGATAATGCCAAATAGAAATATATATATATAGCGGCAGAAGACAGGCGGCACTCAGAGGCTTGGTAGGTGTAATCAAACGTGTTTATTGAACGACATCTACGTTTCGGGGCTCTTGTCCCCTTCGTCAGGATGAAAATTGTGAAACAAGTGCATATAATTTATAAGAGAACTACCCCTCCTCCCTCTGTCCCGGGCATCCACTCTGGTCACTGGTTCCGCTCCCCGGACTGCAGTTGCCT
The DNA here is from genome assembly GCF_055691185.1 of Crinia signifera. Classification (NCBI taxonomy): domain Eukaryota; kingdom Metazoa; phylum Chordata; class Amphibia; order Anura; family Myobatrachidae; genus Crinia; species Crinia signifera. The sequence continues at coordinate 99,715,170 of NC_139225.1, read as the reverse complement.
TGGCAACACAGTAAACATATCAAAATACAAAGTGAACTCCATTAGTGCAATTGTGCCTTAAAATGGTTATAAACGGAGTGTAGTACAGTGAATCAGTGCTCAGGTTTGTCTCCTGTCAGGAGATCAAATCTGCTAAGACGGCTGCTGTAGCTGAAATGGTTTTCTTAAAAACTGATTAAAAGTCAGTGGAAGGTGCTTCTGGAGGTTGCTTATAGTTTATCTATTTAAACACTAGAACTTATTTCTGCTTTCTTTGGCTATGTTGTTGTATGCATGCCACCCTGAATAGTACCGGGTCCTGCATGTCCTCCATCACTGTTGACACTGTGTAGACTTTGCATGTATCTTGCTGGACTAACCCCAAAACATATATGTAGAACCCATTCATATAATATCATTAGGGTCCTGTCAGATATAGTGAGTCACCCCTCACTGGCTCATCCTCCCCTATATTATAAAAAGTTTACCAAACCCAAATGCTCATTAAGGGCGGCTCCATAGTAATTCAGGACACTGGCAACTATGTAGCAGAATGTAAACGCTTATTGGAGGACGAAGCGACATATGAAATCTTGGACTCAGATCCCACAGTAAAGTATCAACAGGAACTGACAGCCATCCTCAAAGAAGGAGTTGATGAGATTATCCCTCCCTTATCAATAAATTGTATGTAGAGTATCCCAAAGTACCCATTTTTTATGCGATACCAAAGATACATAAACATCCCACTTGGCCACCAGGGCGTCCGATTATATCGGCCCGGGGTTCCCTATGTGAGCCTCTTTTATATACAATGATCTAAGGACCCCACCCAAGCCTTCCTCATGGAATTACATACTCTTTTAGATCAAGCCCAGAATTATGGGATCATACCCTGGAAGGAATTCCATTTTTATTCTTCTAACACTACAGTTACCATTAATGACCATCTTCTTTAAATTTACAAATTCCTTACTGCAACCCAAGGAAGATTTATTATTTTGGGTATTTCTCTTTCTTATAATTCATCCTTTTATATTGACTCTTTCCTTCAACCACATGTCTCAACTCTGATATCTCACATCAAAGATACCACCAATTTTTATAAATTTAGTCCATGGAGATTGAATGGAATGACACACACATGTCTTCCTAACTTTGGATGTACAAAGTTTGCATACAAACATTCCACATATTTTGGGCCTACAAGCCTTATACTAAGAGATTGGATAAGGATGTTGACCTCATTGAGAAACAGGGGTTTTCTTGTCAATTCTATTTATTTTATAGTAAAACACAACTATTATTTGTTTCTAGACACCTTCTATCTTCAAGTAATGGGTACTGCGATGGGAACCAGGTGTCACTGAGTTACGCCAACCTTTACATGGCGGATGCAGAGGACCACCTTTTGTGGGTCAGGGATTTGGCATACACCAGGTTCTCTATTCAAAAACAATAATGGTATTCTTTTGCGCTAATGACCAGATGCAGCTGGTTATGACATACAGGAAGGTCCACCAACCTTCCAAAACATATAAGTACTTCTATTTTTAGAGTAAGTCCAAACCCTAGAAGCGCAGGAATATTGACATATCCCCCCCCCCCCCCCCCCATCTGTTGTACCAGGTTCTCTATTGGCTGATAAATTTTTAACTTTTATTATTTAGGATTATGACCTCACTTCTGCTTATTCTTTTGGCACTTATCTCAATACTAATACCATGTAGGAATATCTTAAACAGAGTCTTTGCACATCGTTTAGCAAGACACTTTAACAATTATTATAATGGAAACAATAAGGGTCTAAAAATGGGTTTAGCATGGAAACAGCGCAACCACAGTGTGGTGATGTTAAGGACACGTGACCAAAAAATTAACATTGAAACGGATTTTCATGGGAACCTACATATATGGAAACAACTCAACCACTGTATGGTGACATTGAGATCATTTGACAAGAGTAAATCTACAATCCTTTAGCTAGGGTTTTTCATATTTAAGAATAGTGTTTGTAAATAAAAACAAGCAGAAACGGCCTGGAATAAGGGGCTGAGAAACTCATCAAGGGATCTCCTTTTTGGCCCCTCGGGACCCAACAGAACACCTTTACCACACTGTGTAGCACACCAGCAGCCATTTATTCACAGTATTGCAAGATTGCTCTAAATCTGCAGCTGTGAGCCATTGATACTTGATGACCCTCTATCCTGTGAATACAGCAAAAAAAAATTCCATTATAAGGAGCAATAAGGACCTCTTTTCTAACACTGCAGAATATAGAATTGTGAGTACTCACATTGTTTTCTATCCACCACTATACAGAAGAGTTTTTGAACAGTGTTTATTCCATATAAAAAAAATTACATACTGTTTCAGTTTAAACTATTGGAAAAATGCTATTCCATTCTGTGGTGCATATTTTCTCAACTCAAATACATTCCCAGTGATGGATATTTCAGTCTTACAACACTCCCAGAGACATTTTATTCATTATTTTTTGTACTCTTGTCTATACAGGTTGAGTATCCCTTATCCAAAATGCTCGGGACCAGGAGAATTTTGGATAACGGATTATTCCGTATTTCGGAATATTTTAATATTTCAATGATGTATTTTGAAGTATCTTGCATTTATGCTGTATAAACACATAATATACACACAAATATATTTTATTACCACATAAAATACACACAAATATATTTTATTTGTTCAAAAAACAAGGTTTCAAAACATGAAATAAAATGTGTGTACTATCTCAGCACTGAATTTGAATGCCAAGCAATCATTGTCTTGCACATACAGTATATAGTGCCAGTTACATATCATGTCCCCAGTGATGCTGTTACAAATGTCCCCAGTGAGTTTTTTGCAAAAAAAAAAATTTTTTTCACTTTCTGGAATGTCTGGTTTTCGGAATAATTCGGATAATGGATATTCGGATACGGGATACTCGACCTGTACTGGAATATTTGTTTACTGTTCCATTATATGCATCTATTACATCTATGCAATATTCAATCTAATCCGCACCCCTAACCTCCTTTTATTTCCCTCCCTTTACTGTATTTCTTTTGTGGGTTTAGCATTTCTTACTTACAGATGAAGAAGCAGCTATTCTGATTGAATGTTTAACTACTGTATGTTTAAAATGAGCTTGTTTTACTTTAATTCATGTTACCAGCAAGAGGGCTGACAACATCAGGTTGTGCCCCATCACCCCTGACAAGTGCTATCCTGGCCAATCTCTAGTTCTGCTTTCTTGTGCCTAATTTGCTTTTAGCAAGCAATGCCCTGTTTCCCAGTTTCATCCATTTATTAGTTAGACTTCTGTACCCAACAGATGCTGCCACCTTTACCCACAAAGCAATGCACTTCCCTAATAACACCACTTGCAGTTGCACAAAAGCAGTTGAATGGTGTCACACAAGAAATTTCACACATTGCTTTTACAGTCTTGCAGCTCACAGATGACCCATTGTAATTAAAATGGGGTATTTAATCCAGACTATTTAATTTATTTAAAAGATAACCACAATATAAGTTCCTGCAGTACATCACCCTAAACATCTTAGCCTTTATTTATACACTGTCATTTTGCTATACATTTACTGCATTTTAATACTGTATTCTTCTTAGACAAGCATTTCCCACTATGCTCTCTCTGTGCATCACACTATGAGACAAGAGACCTTTACATAGTGCTGTGATTTCTGTTTCCAGATTGTCACAATATTAATACAGTCCAAATTAGCCTATTTATTCTAAAAGTATAATGTATTTATTATTTTCCAATCCGCATACGGTATGTAACGCTATGGGCAGAAATCATTTCATTTTACTGCAGGTAAGAATTTATTAAAAACAGCAAAAACTGTCCATAGTAATGCCGTTGAGATAAGTAAATGTAGTCATAGAAAGCAATGCAAAAATATTACCTAGTTCCCCATTATCAAGAAAAAGGATCAGGTGTATTAAAATTTTCAGATCCTTGTGGTGGAATTGTTTTTTATTGACTTGTATATATTCTTGTACTATACAAGTCAGATTTATTCTACACAAAGTAAAACATTTCCTTGGAGGTATTACGTTGGAACTTACATTTCATAGAAACATAGAAACATAGAATTTGACGGCAGATAAGAACCACTTGGCCCATCTAGTCTGCCGCTTTTTTAAACATGTTAACTCAAACCATATTTAATCCTTATTTTTTTGTAAGGATATCAATATGCTTATCCCAAGCATGTTTAAATTGTACTACTGTACTTTCAGTTAGTCTTACTACCTCTAGGTGTCACTGCGGCTGCTGCTGTCCCTGGTGTAATATTCCTTGCAGCAGAAAAACAATCCACTGCAACACTCTAAGGAGGAGGAGCTATAAATTACAAAAACACTATAATAAAATATTTTTTTATGGCTGTTTGATTAAATAAATACCATTGTCTAGTCACATTTAATTGTGCACAACATAAAATATATCCTTTACACTTCCAGGTCAGACTCACTCTATCTCATAATACACATTTACTATTGTTTTGTATTTAGCAGATGTGCAATAATCTATTTGTAATCAAATTAGCTACAGAGCAGAAAAGCTGTGGGTTAACAATACTAATGCATTTTTTGCTGAGGCTGGGTGGCCTTGTACTGAAGATCTCTTACTGTAATAATAATGATTATATGGATGTTGCCTGCAGCTATAAAGGAAAACCTCAGGAGAGCCAGTTTTTTTCTTCTGTGCTCTAAATTGTCTTTGTTAAAGGTCGGGTCCAAATGGAGCAGTAAACGTTTCATTACAAGCTTCCTATATGAAAATGTTTCTAGCCCTGTGTCAATAGTGCACGTTTATTTAACAAAAAGGAACTTACCGTAAATACAAATCACAATTATTTCTGCTTGATTTTTCTAAAATTTATCAAACATAATTTATCCTTAAATGTACCCAGGCTTCTGATTACCAATATAATGGAATCGCTGTCAATGGCTGCTATTAAGCTCATGTAGGTTTTCAGTTTTTGCTTTAGAGTATTTATATTCACTGAATTATTAAAACGTAATCAATGGAATTCGTATAACCAAGGTATTAGTACTATATATTTTATTGTTTAATAAAAACTCTGTAATAAAATACTTGACTAATGCTTAAGCTGGTCATACATTAGAGCGACCTGTATACAATGCAGATCATATGCAGGTCGTATGTTTGATCAAATGAGCAATCGTGTGTGAGATAAAAAACGTACAATCTGCTTACGACTGCAAGTCATCCCGACTGATCATACACAGGGGCGCCGAGAGAGGGGGGGAAGTAGGTACTAATTACCGGGCATGCAGGTGGGGCCCGGCAGGGGCCATTGTCCGACCCTCTTACCCTCCATCCCTCCTGGGCAGCAGCAGCAGCACACACGTACAGCATGTGGTGTGCTGACAGCAGGCTCAGCATGAGCGTCTCACTGACAGAGTGTTTTTTCACTTTCCCTGTAAAATGTTTGGGGCGTGGCCTAACTGTGGGAGGTGGCAACGCCTCCTGCGATTAGGCCACACCCCAACTTTTACTGGGGCCCAGTATACCTCTCGGCAGCCCTAATCATACGTGCAGCATGTATGATCAGTTGAGCGGCCTCTCGACCCGGGACTGCGCACCGTACCGATATGCCTCACGACATGCACACAATCGATCGCATGATCCATCAAAATCATGCATTCGTGCTTGATATCATTCTAATGTATGGCCAGCTTTACAATAGAATGTGAGCTAGCAAAAAAAAAGACTACATTACACATACATTATATTAAAAAGATCGCAAAGTGTATGTAAATAACAGAGATGTACTGTACATGCAGGCATCAGGTTTAATGGCTATGCAAGAAAGAACATAACAGAGCCTGATCCATATGAACCATCACATAATAATCAGACACGGCCCAAATAAGATTCATTGTGGATACAGTGGGCATTGTTTGGATCCTGCATATTATTAATGAAGTAAGCTAACTACAACATGATGGAGCAATATGTATCATCACAGAATAGCAGATGTTATAATAAGGAATCATATTTTCCAAAGGATTTAATTTTTTGGTAACCAGCAGTGGTAATTTTATAAAGGAGATGGGCATGCAGTATTAGTAGCTTGCCATCAATTTATAAAAAGCTGTTAGAAAATACCACTTAGTTTACATAGATACAGAAGTTGTATATATCACATTCCACTGTACCTTTTAAATCAGACTTCTTGCATTGACAGCAGTAAAACATAAAATTGTATATAACAATGTAATTTATTTTCATTATCTCACTTTGGGGTAGATTTATTATTGCTGGCTTATCAATCCTTACCAGTCCTGTTTCGCTTCACCACTTTATTGTGTTGAAGTGGCCCAGCACATCGCCTGAATTACTATATTTTATAAGAGTGTGTTTACCCCACCCGATGGGGATACGCATCCTCCCATAATGGCAATGCGTTGTGTACTTCCTTGATGTACTGCACATGCGCCAGTTTGCGTGTCTTGCACTGGGTTCTCGGCGCATGCAGTGTTATAGTTTTGGACGACAGGGAGCAAGGACTCAGGAGAAGGCGCCATTTTCTCTCTACTGTTGTCAGCGCCTGAGGCTGTGTAAAACAATAAGGTTTTGTGTACAACAAAAAAATTCTGGTGTTATGCGGGCACCTAGTCATAAGGACCGGATGCCCATAACAACTTTTGATACATTAGGTAAGACCAATATAAGTCTTGCCTGCTAACACATAAAACAAACATAGTGAGGAAAAAACTCCTTCCTCGTAGCGCTGCTTATTAAACACCAGCATTGCGGGTGTCATACAACAGGAGAAGCGCTATACCCTGCCACAACGCATACATATTCCCCTGATCACCGCTTAATAAATCTACCCCTTTGTTGGCTGCTATACCCTTTTCAAACCGTACCTCAGACCAGGGTTATTGCTGGGTTGGTGATGAATGGACCCGTTCACGTTACTGTGTGAAAGCACCACAGCTTAAAAACAAGAGCCGACCAACGAGGCGATCAAATTCGACCGGGGATATGAGAAGGGTTAAACCTAGGTAGCCCTCTGTATAATGATCCTGTTCTGCGCGCCGACATGGGTTAGCGATGTACAACGGCTATTACTTTTAATGTGCCAAACTTTTATATATTTAAAAAAAAAATTTTTGGGGGGGGGTGTTACTTTTGTGGTTTGGAATAGTTATTAGGCTGTTAAAGGTGCACAGAGAGCTAATGCAAGAGTTAAAGAGGAAATGACTGTCTTCTAAAAGTCTAGGAAGGCAGTTTGCCAGATGGGTACAGTATATAGTAGAATAATATTCTTTATTGACATCAAAAATGAATATTTAAATAAAATTTCCAAAAGTGTTTTACTGATATTCACAAGCTCTTGCTAACTTTCCATATTATATTACATTATTTATAAAACTATTTTAGTAAATAAATAGACCCTACATGTACAGTACCAGGTCACCTGTACTGCTCCGCTGCAGCCCCTCTGTCTTTTATCACAGCACCCTGCCATCCCTTTATACTTACCACTCATTCCTGGTTCTCTTCTGTCCTGCCATTGCACCACGCGTGCGCATCAAACCTGATGTAAAGGCAGGGCCGGATTAAGGGCCTAATTGGCCTGGAGCTAAAAATGTTGGGTACTTGTGTAGTTTCACGGCGCCACTAGATAGGATAGATACACTATATAAAATCAACTCCACGCCCTAGTGGATAGTGGGGTAATGAAATGGATAGTAAATCTTATACTATATCTTATGCGATATCTTATGTCAAATCGCATACTAAATAGTATCCCATCTAGTATCCTATCTAGTGGCGCCGTGAAACTACACAAGTAACAAATGTTGAAGGGGCTATTATGAGAAGTGCAGTAGGTGAGGTCAATGCCATGTAGGCATGTATAACCCATACACTATATACCCCAATGTTACCCATAATCGCGGCCAGTACTAGGCAGCTTTAGGCATTTTGCCCAAAACAATATGGAAATGATTTCTATTGCGCAATTCAAAATGCAGCCAACCAACCCACAGGGGTTACCACCTTGTGTTAACCAAATAAGCAAAAAACACAAATACTGATGGTCGGTGCTATATCACAATGGAATATGCGTCGCTATATAAGAAACTGTAAATAAATAAATATACTCAATACGCAATGTTATACGCAATATCTATTTTTAAAACAGTCTCACATATAACGATCTTCTGTCTCCTGGTGTCAATAGCTCAGGTCCATTTCCTAGACTCCCAAAGACAGATAGAAGGAGCTTTTACCCCCGTATATAACGGTTTATTTTCTCATCTAAGATCTATTCCAGACAATAGAGATGAAACAGGAAATACAGTCAATGCTCACTTGTATGCCTACATGTGCATATGTTGTCACATCAAGGTTTCTTTGCACAGAGAAAACCCCAAACGTGAGGATCCAAAAAATATTTTATTACGTTCCAATAAAATGACATCAAATTAAAAACTGGTATTTAACATAGGAAAAAATGGGAAATGGCCCAATATGGGCCATTTCTCATTGGGTATGGCCCCGGCATATGTGTGTAAAAAATAATGGCCCCCCATTGTGACCGCCACCCCCACGATTGACGCGAACCCGAAGAGTGGCGAGTGCAGCGAGCCCGCGAGGGGTGGCATGCGCGTCCTCCGACCTTTTCATTCCCCTACTATCCACGTCGGCGTGGAGTTGAGAATATAAAGTGTGGCGAGCGTAGCGAGCCACCGAGCCCGAAGCGTGGCGAGCGCAGTGAGCCCCATGAGGGGACGCGGATACCTGTCAAGCCCACGAGGGGCGTCCCTCGCGGGCTTGACAGGTATCCGCGTCCCCTCGCGGGGCTCGCTGCGCTCACCACGCTTCGGGCTCGGTGGCTCGCTACGCTCGCCACACTATATATTCTCAACTTCACACCGGCGTGGATAGTAGGGGAATGAAAAGGTCGAAGAACGCGCCCCTCGCTCGCCACGCTTCGGGTTCGCGGCATTCGTGGGGGTGGCGGACACAATGGGGGGCCATTATTTTTTACACACATGCCGGGGCCATAGCCAATGAGAAATGGCCCATATTGGGCCATTTACCTTTTTTTTCTATGTTAAATGTACTCAGTTTCAATGTTAAAATAATTTAACATTGAAGCCTATGGAGAAATCGGGTACATCGCGTCAGTCGCGTCGTGTGCGTTTTGGTATGCACCCAACGCGACCGACGCGTTTTTTTCCGACACGACCACCACGATATAAATCGTGGTGGCCGTGCTAGGAAACAAGTACCGTAGATTTTTCTGTTCCATTTTGTGAAAATGGGAGCGCGCATCGAATCGAATGTAGATCGAAAGTGACACAAAAAACATTCGATTTCGTTTAGGATTCGATTCGATTTTGCATCTATAAGCAAAATCGACTTTAAAATCAGGAAAAATCGATACGTTTGTACTGGGCTTATCACACATATACAGTATATAATCATATACAATTCATATTAAAAATAACGCTTAAACATCTTAAAAAACAAAATTGATAATAACATACTTCTGGACCGGAAGTTCTTATATGGCCATAAAGTATTACCAACTAATACAGTAATGGGTGTAGTAAACAAATGTAATCTCCAGCAACCTTTTACCCATTACTGGGGTAGTCAATGGGCTAGAATATGGCCTTCATCAGGAGGACACACCTCATATCAAACAGGAGATGTGTGGTCTGCCCCAAAGAATGCCACATTATACAATAGATGCCTACCCTCATAAATCGTGCAGGAGAGTTCATTTTGAATGTATTATATCCTGCTGCCCTGCATCATAATTCAAATCTCCTGGATTGTTTAACTGCCCAATATTGTGCTGAGTGAGAACATATCACAGCAAATACTGTAGTTACATACAAATAAATGCTAAATTGCAGGTAGCAAAGTTATTATTAAAACTAAAAATTTCCCAGAATATAGAAAATAATGTCAAATAGAAATGTAAGCCCATCTACAACCATATATGGAGCAAGCCACACCCTTTGGGTGAAACAAGAAACACCGCTTCAACAGCTCGCCATGCAAAATTCTACTACCAACTATAATCTCCCTGAAACGTTTTCAAAAGTAGGCAAGTATACGCCAGGTTCTGGCAGAGACAATCACTACATTGTAATTTTGTGATATCGAAAAATGTCAGAAGACAACCAGTTCTTGCATAATAGTGCATAGAATGTATTTCGATATGCTAAGGGTTGGTGATGAATGGACCCGTTCACGTTACTGTGTGAAAGCACCACAGCTTAAAAACAAGAGCCGACCAACGAGGCGATCAAATTCGACCGGGGATATGAGAAGGGTTAAACCTAGGTAGCCCTCTGTATAATGATCCTGTTCTGCGCGCCGACATGGGTTAGCGATGTACAACGGCTATTACTTTTAATGTGCCAAACTTTTATTTATTTAATTTTTTTTTGGGGGGGGGGGGGGTGTTTCTTTTGTGGTTTGGAATAGTTATTAGGCTGTTAAAGGTGCACAGAGAGCTAATGCAAGAGTTAAAGAGGAAATGACTGTCTTCTAAAAGTCTAGGAAGGCAGTTTGCCAGATGGGTACAGTATATAGTAGAGTAATATTCTTTATTGACATCAAAAATGAATATTTAAATAAAATTTCCAAAAGTGTTTTACTGATATTCACAAGCTCTTGCTAACTTTCCATATTATATTACATTATTTATAAAACTATTTTAGTAAATAAATAGACCCTACATGTACAGTACCAGGTCACCTGTACTGCTCCGCTGCAGCCCCTCTGTCTTTTATCACAGCACCCTGCCATCCCTTTATACTTACCACTCATTCCTGGTTCTCTTCTGTCCTGCCATTGCACCACGCGTGCGCATCAAACCTGATGTAAAGGCAGGGCCGGATTAAGGGCCTAATTGGCCTGGAGCTAAAAATGTTGGGTACTTGTGTAGTTTCACGGCGCCACTAGATAGGATAGATAGGATACTAGATAGGATACTATTTAGTATGCGATTTGACATAAGATATCGCATAAGATATAGTATAAGATTTACTATCCATTTCATTACCCCACTATCCACTAGGGCATGGAGTTGATTTTATATAGCGTGGCTGCGCTCGCCACGCTATATAAAATCAACTCCACGCCCTAGTGGATAGTGGGGTAATGAAATGGATAGTAAATCTTATACTATATCTTATGCGATATCTTGGGGGAAATTTACTAAAGGAAATTTGTAAAAAATAGGTGTATTTGTATCCAGAAATACACTTATTTTTGACATTTACTATCCCGAAAATATGGCAGTTCGTATTCGTATTGATAGCACATCAATACGACTACAAATTGCCGTAATTTCGGGATAGTAAATGTCAAAAATAAGTGTATTTCTGGATACAAATACACCTATTTTTTACAAATTTCCTTTAGTAAATTTCCCCCCTTATGTCAAATCGCATACTAAATAGTATCCCATCTAGTATCCTATCTAGTGGCGCCGTGAAACTACACAAGTACCAAATGTTGAAGGGGCTATTATGAGAAGTGCAGTAGGTGAGGTCAATGCCATGTAGACATGTATAACCCATACACTATATACCGCAATGTTACCCATAATCGCGCCCAGCACTAGGCAGCTTTAGGCATTTTGCCCAAAACAATATGGAAATGATTTCTATTGCGCAATTCAAATTGCAGCCAACCAACCCACAGGGGTTACCACCTTGTGTTAACCAAATAAGCAAAAAACACAAATACTGATGGTCGGTGCTATATCACAATGGAATATGCGTCGCTATATAAGAAACTGTAAATAAATAAATATACTCAATACGCAATGTTATACGCAATATCTATTTTTAACCCCTTCCCGACATTTGACGTACATTTACGTCATGGTCGGGAAGCACTTCCCGACACATGGCGTAAATGTACGTCATGGATTTAAACTGTCACCGCGTCTATAGACGCGGTGACAGTTTCAACATGTCTGCTGTCCCTGACAGCAGACATGTCCGTGCATGCCCAGGGGGGGCTGCGATGCCGCCCCCCCGTCGGCGATCGCTGTGATTGGCTGTTCAGTGTGAACAGCCAATTACAGCGTTTTCCTGTGTCACCGGCGAATAACGTTCGCCGGTGACACGGGATCAGAGGTGATTGGTGCTGTAAAGTACAGCACCAATCACCGCGGGGTGTAAGGGTGACACTGGTGTCACCCCACCTCACCCCGCCCGCCCCCAAAGGCCGTGATTGGTTCGTCGGACCGACGGACCAATCACAGCCAAGGAGGGGGATTTAAACTAACGGTGACTGCACTGCAGACGCCATTCCGGTCTGGAATAGCGTGCAGTGCGGTCACCGTACCTCCCTGCCGCCATACTGACCAGAACCTTGCTCCATACTTGCTCCATACTTACCTGATCGCTGCTTCATCACTGCTTCCTGGATCCTGTTGCTACTTGTGCCTTCCTGTGAAATTGTGCTGCTGCAGTGTACTAGCTAGATAGAGAGAGAGATAGATAGAGAGATAGAGAGAGATAGAGAGAGATAGAGAGAGATAGAGAGAGAGAGATAGAGAGAGAGATAGTGTTAGAGAGTGCTATATTTTGTGCTGCTGCAGTGTGATATAGTTATAGATAGAGAGAGAGAGATAGAGAGAGAGAGATAGATAGAGAGGCCTAGTGACAGAGTGCTATATTTTGTGCTGCTGCAGTGTGATAGTTATAGAGAGATAGAGAGAGATAGAGAGAGAGAGATAGAGAGAGATAGTGACAGATTGTGCTATATATTTTTGATATAACTGACTGCTGCCCCCTCCTTTTGTGCTGATCAGTATAAATTAACTGATCAGCAACTTTTTGGGGGCGCAGGTTTTTTTTTTATATATAGATATACCTGTCAGTGCTGCTGCTGCAGTGTCATAGAGTGATAGATAGTGAGAGATAGAGAGATAGAGAGAGATAGTGACAGAGAGTGATAGAGAGTGCTAAATTTTGTGTCTGCTGCCCCCGCCTTTTGTGCTGATCACTATATCTGAGGTGATCAGCAACTTTTTTGGGGGGTACAGAGGTTTTTTTTTTTTTATATATACCTGTCAGTTGCACCAAAGGTTGTGCACCTGCTGCACCTCACTGGTAATCAGTGTCGCATCACTGATCACCTTTTTTTTTTGTGTGTGTGCTGTGGGGTCTTTTTTTAATTTTTTTTTTACACACACTGTGATTTTGTGGGTGTCCTGTGGCCGCTGTGCGCTGATCAGTGACGTACATCACTGATCATCTTTTTTGGCACAGGGTTGATCTATATATTTTTTTTTTTGATCAAATTCCTGTTGCCTTTGAGCGCTGTTCAGTGACAGACGTTACTGACCAACATCTGTGCTCAATTTTTGGCGCAGGACCTTTTTTTTTTTTTTTAACCCCTTAAATTTTTTATTTTTAACCCCTTCATTTTTTTTTTTTTTTATTGGTATAAAGTATTTTTTTTTTTCTGCACCACATACACACTACACACTACATACCCCCCGGATTGAAATAAAGTTTGTACCCCCCCCTACACTATACACGTGTTGAAACATTTCACTACCAGTAACACAAAAATAAAAATGGCATCCCAAATGTCCTCCCAAATGTCCTCCCAAATGTCCTCCCAGTCATCCAGGAGAATGTATTCAGTGGAGGAGGCATATGCCATGCTTGCTTCTGACTCTGACACAGCCAGTGATGCAAGCGGGGAATTTGAAGGATTCGCCTTAAGCTCCTCTTCCTCCTCTGGTGATGAGGGACCCCCTCAAAGACGCCCCCGTAGAGCAGCTGAGACCCCCCCCCCAATAATTGATCTCGTATGGACCCCACCACCAGACAATTTTGAGCCCCAGGTTCCTGAGTTTTTGGCCATGCCAGGAATCCAATTTGATTCCACAGGTCTCAGAGAAATTGACTTTTTCAAATTATTTTTCTCTGATGATTTTATAAATTTAATGGTGGACCAAACTAATTTATATGCCCAGCAGTTTATTGCTCAAAACCCCACGTCATCATTTGCTAGGTGGACCCCTGTAGATGCAGTAGAGATGATGACGTTTTGGGGTCTGGTGTTTCATATGGGCATAGTAAAAAAGCCAGAAATTAGGCAATATTGGAGTACAGATGTTCTGTACAGTACTCCATTTTACCGTATGGCCATGACCCGGACTCGATTTGAGACAATTCTTAAATTTATACATTACACCGATAATGCACAGTGCCCACCCAGAGATGATCCCACCTTTGACCGGCTATTCAAAGTCAGGCCGGTCATTGATCATTTCAGTGCCAAATTTGAAGAGGTGTACATCCCTGAAAAATTTATTTGTATCGACGAGTCCCTTATACATTTTAAAGGAAGGGTTAAATTCCGCCAGTACCTTCCCAGTAAGAGGGCAAGGTATGGCATAAAAATGTATAAACTGTGTGAAAGCACCTCAGGGTACACCCACAGGTTTAGGGTTTATGAAGGGAAGGATTCAAGAATTGAACCGCCAGAATGCCCCCCCTCCCTCGTAGGTGTTAGTGGGAAAATTGTCTGGGATTTAGTGCACCCCTTCCTGGATAAAGGTTATCACCTCTATGTGGATAACTTTTACACCAGCATCCCCCTGTTTAAGGCCCTTGGTTCAAGAGGTACAGCAGCTTGCGGTACTGTGCGCAAGAACCAAAGAGGCCTCCCAAAAACGCACATTGCCCAAGTAATGAGAAGGGGTGAAAGCAGGGGAATATGCAACGAAAATATGTTGTTGGTCAAATATAAGGACAAGAGGGATGTCCTTATACTGACAACAATTCACGGAGACAGTACCACCTCCGTCCCTGTACGAGGTACCAGTACCCACACCTCAAAACCTAATTGTATCCTGGATTACAATAGGTACATGGGCGGAGTGGATCTTTCAGATCAGGTACTGAAGCCGTACAGTGCCCTGCGGAAAACAAAAATCTGGTACAAGAAGGTGGCCGTGTATATCATCCAGATGGCACTGTATAACGCTTACGTGCTATTCCGTTCTACCGGCCAGAGGGGGACATTTATGCACTTTCAAGAGGAAGTCATAAAGGGCCTAATATTTGGGAACCAGCAGGCAGAGGGCCCCAGTACTTCTAGTACTGGCCCCCGTATTGTACCAGGGCAGCATTTTCCTGATGAAATCCCCTCCACTGGAAAAAAGGGCAGGACACAAAAAAGGTGCAAAGTTTGCTATAAAAAGGGAATAAGAAAGCAAACTATTTTCCAGTGTGACACTTGCCCCGACAAACCCGGCCTATGTATAAAGGAGTGTTTTAAAATATACCACACATCTATGGAATATTAGGTTCATAATTTCACCGTGCTTCGGGGGTCTTGCTAATGCCACATAGCACCCACCATTCATTCCACCAGAATCTGAGCCGCAAAATCCAAAAATCACTCCTTCCCTTCTGAGTCCTGCCATGCACCCAACTGGTATTTTTTGGTCACATGTGAGGCATTGCCGTACTCGGGAGAAATTAGGGCACAGATTTTGGGGTGCTTTGTCTCCTTCATTCCTTGTGAAAATGAAAAATTTTGAGCCAGAACTGCATTTTTGTGTAAAAAAATGTAATTTTTCATGTTCACTGCCCACTTGTATCAAAATTGGTGAAACCCCTGGGGGTTTGAAATGTACACTATACCCCTAGATGAATTCCCTGAGGGGTGTAGTTTGCAAAATGGGGTCACTTGTGGGGGGGTTCCACTGTATTGGTGCTTTGGGGGTCTTGCTAATGCGACATAGCACCCACCATCATTCCACCAGAATTTGTGCTGCAAAATCCAAATATCACTCCTTCCCTTCTGAGTCCTGCCACTTTTTGGTCACACATGAGGCATTGCCGTACTCGGGAGAAAATGGGGCACAGATTTTGGGGTGCTTTGTCTCCTTCATTCCTTCTGAAAATGAAAAATTTTGAGCCAGAACTGCATTTTTGTATAAAAAAATGTAATTTTTCATTTTCACTGCCCACTTGTATCAAAATTGGTGAAACCCCTGGGGGTTTGAAATGTACACTATACCCCTAGATGAATTCCCTGAGGGGTGTAGTTTGCAAAATGGGGTGACTTGTGGGGGGGTTCCACTGTATTGGTGCAACATAGCACCCACCATTCATTCCACCAGAATCTGTGCTGCAAAATCCAAAAATCACTCCTTCCCTTCTGAGTCCTGCCATGCACCCAACTGGTATTTTTTGGTCACATGTGAGGCATTGCCGTACTCGGGAGAAATTGGGGCACAGATTTTGGGGTGCTTTTTCTCCTTCATACCTTCTGAAAATGAAAAATTTTGAGCCAGAACTGCATTTTTGTGTAAAAAATGTAATTTTTCATGTTCACTGCCCACTTGTATCAAAATTGGTGAAACCCCTGGGGGTTTGAAATGTACACTATACCCCTAGATGAATTCCCTGAGGGGTGTAGTTTGCAAAATGGGGTCACTTGTGGGGGGGTTCCACTGTATTGGTGCTTGGGGGGTCTTGCTAATGCAACATAGCACCCACCAAAATTCCACCAGAATCTGAGCTGCAAAATCCAAAAATCACTCCTTCCCTTCTGAGTCCTGCCATGCACCCAACTGGTATTTTTTGGTCACATGTGAGGCATTGCCGTACTCGGGAGAAATTGGGGCACAGATTTTGGGGTGCTTTGTCTCCTTCATACCTTCTGAAAATGAAAAATTTTGAGCCAGAACTGCATTTTTGTGTAAAAAAATGTAATTTTTCATTTTCACTGCCCACTTGTATCAAAATTGGTGAAACCCCTGGGGGTTTGAAATGTACACTATACCCCTAGATGAATTCCCTGAGGGGTGTACTTTGCAAAATGGGGTGACTTGTGGGGGGGTTCCACTGTATTGGTGCAACATAGCACCCACCATTCATTCCACCAAAATCTGTGCTGCAAAATCCAAAAATCACTCCTTCCGTTCTGAGTCCTGCCATGCACCCAACTGGTATTTTTTGGTCACATGTGAGGCATTGCCGTACTCGGGAGAAATTGGGGCACAGATTTTGGGGTGCTTTTTCTCCTTCATACCTTCTGAAAATGAAAAATTTTGAGCCAGAACTGCATTTTTGTGTAAAAAAATGTAATTTTTCATTTTCACTGCCCACTTGTATCAAAATTGGTGAAACCCCTGGGGGTTTGAAATGTACACTATACCCATAGATGAATTCCCTGAGGGGTGTAGTTTTCAAAATGGGGTGACTTGTGGGGGGGTTCCACTGTATTGGTGCTTGGGGGGTCTTGCTAATGCGACATAGCACCCACCAAAATTCCACCAGAATCTGAGCTGCAAAATCCAAAAATCACTCCTTCCGTTCTGAGTCCTGCCATGCACCCAACTGGTATTTTTTGGTCACATGTGAGGCATTGCCGTACTCGGGAGAAATTGGGGCACATATTTTGGGGTGCTTTTTCTCCTTCATACCTTCTGAAAATGAAAAATTTCGAGCCAGAACTGCATTTTTGTGTAAAAAATGTAATTTTTCATTTTCACTGCCCACTTGTATCAAAATTGGTGAAACCCCTGGGGGTTTGAAATGTACACTATACCCCTAGATGAATTCCCTGAGGGGTGTAGTTTGCAAAATGGGGTGACTTGTGGGGGGGTTCCACTGTATTGGTGCTTGGGGGGTCTTGCTAATGCGACATAGCACCCACCAAAATTCCACCAGAATCTGAGCTGCAAAATCCAAAAATCACTCCTTCCCTTCTGAGTCCTGCCATGCACCCAACAGGTATTTTTTGGTCACATGTGAGGCATTGCCGTACTCGGGAGAAATTGGGGCACAGATTTTGGGGTGCTTTGTCTCCTTCATACCTTCTGAAAATGACAAATTTGGAGCCAGAACTGCATTTTTGTGTAAAAAAAATAATTTTTCATTTTCACTGCCCACTTGTATCAAAATTGGTGAAACCCCTGGGGGTTTGAAATGTACACTATACCCCTAGATGAATTCCCTGAGGGGTGTACTTTGCAAAATGGGGTGACTTGTGGGGGGGGTTCCACTGTATTGGTGCAACATAGCACCCACCATTCATTCCACCAAAATCTGTGCTGCAAAATCCAAAAATCACTCCTTCCGTTCTGAGTCCTGCCATGCACCCAACTGGTATTTTTTGGTCACATGTGAGGCATTGCCGTACTCGGGAGAAATTAGGGCACAGATTTTGGGGTGCTTTTTCTCCTTCATACCTTCTGAAAATGAAAAATTTTGAGCCAGAACTGCATTTTTGTGTAAAAAAATGTAATTTTTCATTTTCACTGCCCACTTGTATCAAAATTGGTGAAACCCCTGGGGGTTTGAAATGTACACTATACCCCTAGATGAATTCCCTGAGGGGTGTAGTTTTCAAAATGGGGTGACTTGTGGGGGGGTTCCACTGTATTGGTGCTTGGGGGGTCTTGCTAATGCGACATAGCACCCACCATTCATTCCACCAGAATCTGTGCTGCAAAATCCAAAAATCACTCCTTCCCTTCTGAGTCCTGCCATGCACCCAACTGGTATTTTTTGGTCACATGTGAGGCATTGCCGTACTCGGGAGAAATTGGGGCACAGATTTTGGGGTGCTTTTTCTCCTTCATACCTTCTGAAAATGAAAAATTTTGAGCCAGAACTGCATTTTTGTGTAAAAAAATGTAATTTTTCATTTTCACTGCCCACTTGTATCAAAATTGGTGAAACCCCTGGGGGTTTGAAATGTACACTATACCCCTAGATGAATTCCCTGAGGGGTGTAGTTTGCAAAATGGGGTCACTTGTGGGGGGGTTCCACTGTATTGGTGCTTGGGGGGTCTTGCTAATGCGACATAGCACCCACCAAAATTCCACCAGAATCTGAGCTGCAAAATCCAAAAATCACTCCTTCCCTTCTGAGTCCTGCCATGCACCCAACTGGTATTTTTTGGTCACATGTGAGGCATTGCCGTACTCGGGAGAAATTGGGGCACAGATTTTGGGGTGCTTTGTCTCCTTCATACCTTCTGAAAATGACAAATTTGGAGCCAGAACTGCATTTTTGTGTAAAAAAAATAATTTTTCATTTTCACTGCCCAGTTGTACCACAATTGGTGAAACCCCTGGGGGTTTGAAATGTACACTATACCCCTAGATGAATTCCCTGAGGGGTGTAGTTTGCAAAATGGGGTCACTTGTGGGGGGGTTCCTAACTTTTAGCATCTTATGGTGCCTTGAAACCTACATGGTGCCTAAAAAATAATCTCATAAAAAGGAGGCTCCAAAATCAAGTAGGTGCTCCTTCTATTATGAAGCCTGTGGTTTGGTCACCGTGCACACTAGGGCCACATATAGGATATTTATGAAAACAAAAGAATTGGGGGAATCAATTTTTAGTCACATTTCTCTAGTAAAATGTACTGTGTTCCTTATAAAAATGTATTAAAATTGCAAATCTGCAAAAAAAAAGAAATTTTGAAATTTCACCTACACTTTGTTTTAATTCCTGTGAAACACCTAAAGGGTTAACAAACTTCCAAAATGCTGTTTTGAATACTGTGAGGGGTGCAGTTTTTGAAATGGCATCATTTATGGGGGTGTCTCACATACAAGTCCCTCAAAGTCACATCAGAACTGAACTGGTCCCTAAAAAAATCAGTGTTTGAAATTTTCTTGAAAATTTGAGAATTTGCTATTCATATTGTAAGCCTCCTAGTGTCCCAAAAAATTAAAAGGAAGTTGAAATAATGATGTCAACATAAAGTAGACATATGGTCTATGTTAGTTATTCACTATTTTGAGTGGTAAGATTATTTGTCTCACAAGCAGAAAATTTAACATTTTGCAAATCGCTAAATTTTCCATTTTTTCACGATATTTTGGTATTTTTCACAAAAAAACACAGACTGTATCGACCCAAATTTACCACTAATTTCAAGTACAATGTGTCACGAAAAAACAATCTCAAAACCACTGGGATAAGTAAAAGCAAAAAAAAGTTATCCCCACTTAAGTGAGACATGTCAGATTTGAAAAAAAGGGCTCTGTCAGGAACGCAAAAACTGGCTCTGTCAGGAAGGGGTTAAAACAGTCTCACATATAACGATCTTCTGTCTCCTGGTGTCAATAGCTCAGGTCCATTTCCTAGACTCCCAAAGACATATAGAAGGAGCTTTTACCCCCGTATATAACGGTTTATTTTCTCATCTAAGATCTATTCCAGACAATAGAGATGAAACAGGAAATACAGTCAATGCTCACTTGTATGCCTACATGTGCATATGTTGTCACATCAAGGTTTCTTTGCACAGAGAAACCCCCAAACGTGAGGATCCAAAAAATATTTTATTACGTTCCAATAAAATGACATCAAATTAAAAACTGGTATCTGATGTACATAGACAGAGACAGACCGAGGGAACACCCGGGTAACTCACCTCAGATCAATAAGTGTCAAGGCTCCCAGTATTAAAAATAATACAATTGAATATCAAGGTGGTGCCACACATCTACATGCAAGGGTTTAAATACCCAAACTTCAGAGGAATCACAAACAGAGGCGTGTTCTCAATTAATCCCTGTGCATCACATAATTGGAATATATAATACTTATACAGTTCCTCTAAAGCCCTGTACACACACATCGATTTGCTTTTGATTCAATTTTCTATTAGATCTGGCATTAGATCTTTCTATTCGATTAGGCATATGATCTGTACTTTTGCATTTGCTATCGAATTCGATATCGAATTCGATATACATACATGGTACATTGTACACATTCGATTTACTAGATCGAATATAATATTTTCTTGGCTGCACAGTAGATTTGGTACTTGTTTCCTAGCACGGCCACAATCGCGGGCATCGTGTGCCTTAACTTTGTGCCTTTCCCCATAGGCTGCAATGTTAAAATATTTTAACATTGAAGACTATGCACGTCCGACGCGATGCCCCCGATTTCTCCATAGGCTTCAATGTTTTAAATATTTTAACATTGAAGCCTATGCGATGGACCCGATTTGTCCATAGGCTTCAATGTTAAAATATTTTAGCATTGAAAATGAGTGCATTTAACATAGGAAAAAATGGGAAATGGCCCAATATGGGCCATTTCTCATTGGGTATGGCCCCGGCATATGTGTGTAAAAAATAATGGCCCCCCCATTGTGACCGCCACCCCCACGATTGACGCGAACCCGAAGCGTGGCGAGTGCAGCGAGCCCGCGAGGGGTGGCATGCGCGTCCTCCGACCTTTTCATTCCCCTACTATCCACGTCGGCGTGGAGTTGAGAATATAAAGTGTGGCGAGCGTAGCCAGCCACCAAGCCCGAAGCGTGGCGAGCGCAGCGAGCCCCGTGAGGGGACGCGGATACCTGTCAAGCCCACGAGGGGCGTCCCTCGCGGGCTTGACAGGTATCCGCGTCCCCTCGCGGGGCTCGCTGCGCTCACCACGCTTCGGGCTCGGTGGCTCGCTACGCTCGCCACACTATATATTCTCAACTTCACGCCGACGTGGATAGTAGGGGAATGAAAAGGTCGAAGAACGCGCCCCTCGCTCGCCACGCTTCGGGTTCGCGTCATTTGTGGGGGTGGCGGACACAATGGGGGGCCATTATTTTTTACACACATGCCGGGGCCATAGCCAATGAGAAATGGCCCATATTGGGCCATTTACCTTTTTTTTCTATGTTAAATGTACTCAGTTTCAATGTTAAAATAATTTAACATTGAAGCCTATGGAGAAATCGGGTACATCGCGTCAGTCGCGTCGTGTGCGTTTTGGTATGCACGAAACGCGACCGACGCGATTTTTTCCGACACGACCACCACGATATAAATCGTGGTGGCCGTGCTAGGAAACAAGTACCGTAGATTTTTCTGTTCCATTTTGTGAAAATGGGAGCGCGCATCGAATCGAATGTAGATCGAAAGTGACACAAAAAAAATTCGATTTCGTTTAGGATTCGATTCGATTTTGCATCTATAAGCAAAATCGACTTTAAAATCAGGAAAAATCGATACGTTTGTACTGGGCTTATCACACATATACAGTATATAATCATATACAATTCATATTAAAAATAACGCTTAAACATCTTAAAAAACAAAATTGATAATAACATACTTCTGGACCGGAAGTTCTTATATGGCCATAAAGTATTACCAACTAATACAGTAATGGGTGTAGTAAACAAATGTAATCTCCAGCAACCTTTTACCCATTACTGGGGTAGTCAATGGGCTAGAATATGGCCTTCATCAGGAGGACACACCTCATATCAAACAGGAGATGTGTGGTCTGCCCCAAAGAATGCCACATTATACAGTAGATGCCTACCCTCATAAATCCTGCAAGAGAGTTCATTTTGAATGTATTATATCCTGCTGCCCTGCATCATAATTCAAATCTCCTGGATTGTTTAACTGCCCAATATTGTGCTGAGTGAGAACATATCACAGCAAATACTGTAGGTACATACAAATAAATGCTAAATTGCAGGTAGCAAAGTTATTATTAAAACTAAAAATTTCCCAGAATATAGAAAAAAATGTCAAATAGAAATGTAAGCCCATCTACAACCATATATGGAGCAAGCCACACCCTTTGGGTGAAACAAGAAACACCGCTTCAACAGCTCGCCATGCAAAATTCTACTACCAACTATAATCTCCCTGAAACGTTTTCAAAAGTAGGCAAGTATACGCCAGGTTCTGGCAGAGACAATCACTACATTGTAATTTTGTGATATCGAAAAATGTCAGAAGACAACCAGTTCTTGCATAATAGTGCATAGAATGTATTTCGATATGCTAAGGAGCTGCTAAGAGCTGCTGACCATGCTCTTCAGTGAATAGACACAACATCTATTCACCGCTGTGGTAGGGGGGACTCCAAAATGCCCCTCCCCCCGACCTTGAGACACTGGTGGTCCAGTTGGGACACCAGAAAGTCCCAAAACCCCTGAATATGGGGGGTTTACGGCATTTTTCCCTTAGTACATCCTTCCCACTGCATCATATACGGTTGAACTTTAATAAGAATCTTTCTGATTCGAAAAGTTTCTGTTTGCACAATAAACACATTAGTTTATTGCATCTAATTATGACTAAGTAATCCTTATTAGGAATAATGGACTCTAACACCTGGACTATACATTATTATTATTTATAATCATCATCATCTGCATCTCTATCTATCTATCTATCTATCTATCTATCTATCTATCTATCTATCTATCTATCTATCATCTTTCTATATACAGTACATTTCTTTCCTTTTCTAATGGAAAGGGTAAAACAAGGTTATTGCAGTAGATTTCAAGATTTCAATACTATTATTGATGTATATACCGACATCAACCCACTTATTGATAAAAAGTAATTAAGGGACCATTCTTCTACTTCCACTAAGTAATTACTCGCAATGCATAATTGGTATGATTCACATAATAAATATTCACTTATTGACTTAATTCTGGAAAGTCCTCAACTGCTTCAGCTAACAAAAGGTGTCTGTTGGCTTGATTAACTGGTCAGCTTATGGTTCATACTAATTGATATTACTGAATTATACAACATGAAGGGATAGGGACAGTATAAATTTAATGACTCCTTTGTATCTAATTGTTTATGCACTGAAACCATAAATATGCTGCAGGATAATTTCACATGTACTATTTCTTCAAATTAAATAGTTCATTGAATATGGTATCTATACAAATGTGTTTTGGTAATCTGCTACAGCATGACCTTTGTTACGTGTTTCTTTGGACTGCTGCTCATTTAATCAGACCGTCTAAGCCATGGGTCCTCAAACTGCGGCCCTCCAGATGTTGTGAAACTACAAATCACAGCATGCATTGCCACAGTTTTGCTATAAGGGAGTGGTAAAACTGTGGCAAGGCATGCTGGGATTTGTAGTTTCACAACATCTGGAGGGCCGCAGTTTGAGGACCCATGGTCTAAGCCTATTTTTTCTGATTAAGATGAAGCAGGCAGCAGTCCAACAAAATGCATAACAAAGTGTATCATATGCTGTATCATATGATGAAAAGATTGTTGTTATTGATGCCATAGTACACATCTTCAACTATAATTTGAAGAGTATTCATTTGGGGGAGCCTGCTCATAGTTTGCATTTGGATTCTGTTGGAGAATTTGGTACTTGTTTCCTAGCACGGCGCCACCGATTATAATTGTATGCCATCAGGTCCGAAAAATCGCATGCGACCAAATCGCATTTGAGGTGTGATGCGACGCGACCGACCCGATTTTTACATTGGAACCAATGTTAAATGGTCCCTTAGACCCGATTTTTAAATTGGACTCAATGTTAAATGCCACCCAGACCCCATTTTTAATTGTATACCCACCCTGTTGGGTAATTACTACGTGAAATGCCCCCCCCCCATTGTTAACGCCACACCACGATCAACGTCAACCCGAAGCGTGGCGAGCGCAGCGAGCCCGCGTGGGGCAGCGGTTCGCGTCCTCTGACCTTTTCATTCCCCCACTATCCACGTCGGCGTGGAGTTGACGTTAGATAGTGTGGTGAGCGTAGCGAGCCACCGAGCCCGAAGCGGCGCAAGCCCCGCGAGGGGACGCGCATTACTTCACACGTATTACGTGTCCCCTCGCCACTCTTCCGTCTCGGTGGCTCGCTGCGCTCGCCACACTATATAAGATCAACTCCACGCCGACGTGGATAGTAGGGGTATGAAAAGGTCGGAGGACGCGTACCGCCGCGCCTCTCGGGCTCGCTGCGCTCACCACGCTTCGAGTTCACATTGATCGTGGCGTTGCGTTAACAACGGGGGGGCATTTGACATAATAATTAACCATCAGGGTGGGTTAACAATTAAAAATCAGGTCTGGGGGGCATTTAACATTGGGTCCAATGTAAAATCGGGTCTCAGGGATCATTTTTACATTGGGTCCAATGTAAAAATCGGGTCGGTCGTGTCCACCGATTTTTTTATTGTATTAAAAACATCTTTAAAGCCCGAAAATCGGGTCGGTCTGGTCCCATCGCATACCTTAAGTTAAGGTATGCGATGGGACCCGACAGGCGCCGTGCTAGGAAACAAGTACTGAGAATTTCTGTTGGAGAACTTCTGAAACTTTCTTTCAAGGTAGCAAAGACAACCAATTGTTTGGAGCTACTGTAATTCCCCAATGCGGTGCTGGTCTGCATATTTCTATCACGTAAGGGGAGTCAACAAGGCCTAATAATCTGTTACTGTATTTTTGTTTATTTCACGGGGAGCTCTCTGGAAATCTAAAAAAAATTCAAGAGGAATTCAATGTTCAGAAACCGGACATTTTAAAATACAACCAATACTAGTTAAAAGCCTGTCAAAATGATGGCTTAGTCCCTACCTGCTCCCACCTCCAATCTCTGTCTTCAAAGCTCCCTCTCTCGTAATATTGACCAAGTTTGAAACAGATCCTTCTGCTTTCACTTTAGGTTAAGGAGTAATTCAGTCAGTCGAGTGGCCTCTAGTAAACACTGGCGGTACTTCACCTCAGAGGGGAATATTTAGTATTTTATATATATATATATATAGATTATATAGATAAAACTCCTGTGGAGAAGTAACGGTCAATAAGATAAGATACTGTACTGTACAAAAAAATTGATTCTGAGAAGAATCACAATAATCCCTTTTATGAAAATTTGGGAACACGCATTAGGAACATCTTTCAATGAGAACATCTATAAAACTACTATCTTAGCTATATCTTGCTGGTATAATTACATAAATACCCATAATATAGTGAAAAAAGTTTTTGGGAGATTTTTTATGAAGGTACAACTTGAGCTCATGTGCATCCTGTTTGTACTGTTCATTTTTTAGATGTTCCTACAGCTTAATGGGACTCCACATGTGGTAAATTCAGTTGAATGGACATGGTTTGGCAAGGCACACACCTGTCTATATAAGGTCCCACGCTAGATAGTGCATGTCAAATCAAAATCCAAGCATGAAGTCAAAGAAATTGTCTGTAGACCTCTGAGACAGGATTGTCTCGAGGCACAAATCATGGAAACGGTAAAGAAAAATATCTGCTGCTTTGAAGGTCCCAATGAGCACCAGGACTTTACCTAGAGCTGGAAAGCCATCTAAACTGAGTGATCGGGGAACAAGGACCGTAGTAAGGGCGGTGAACAGGAACACAATAGTCACTCTGTCAGTGCTACAGCATTTCTCTGTGGAGGAAGGAGAACCTTCCAGAAGGACAGCCATCTCTGCAGAAATACACCAATCAAGCCTGTACAGTAGAGTGGCCAGATGGAAGCCACTCTTCAGTAAAAAGCTCAAGGAAGCCTGGAGTTTGCCAAAATGCACATGAAGGACTCGCAGACCATGAGACACAAAATTCTCTGGTCTGATGAGACAAAGATTGAACTCTTTGGCATAAATGCCAGGCGTCATGTTTGGAGGAAACCAGGCACCGCTCATCACCAGGCCAATACCATCTTTACAGTGAAGTATGGTGGTGGCAGCATCATGCGGTGGGGATGTTTTTCAGTGGGAGGAACTGGAAGACTAGTCAGAATAGAGCAAAAGATGAATGCAACAATGTACAAAGTCATACAGTATATCGTGGATGAGATCCTGCTCCAGAGCGCTCTTGATCTTAAATTAGGGTGACGATTCATCTTTCAGCAGGACAATGATCTTTAGCACACAGCCAAGATATCAAAGGAGTGGCTTTAGGACAACTCTGTGAATGTCCTTGAGTGGCCCAGCGAGAGCCCACTCTTGAATCTGATTCAACATCTCTGGAGATTTCTGAAAATGGCTGTGTACCGATGCTTCCCATCCAAACTAATGGAGCTTGAGAGGTGCTGCAAACAAGAATGGCCAACACTGCCTAACCTATTGCCAAGCTTTCAGGCATCATATTAAAAAAGACTTTAGGCTCTAATTAAGGCCAAATGTGCAGAAACAAAATAGTGAGGTGAGCAGAGGCTGTGAATACTTATTTATATGTTATTTCTTAGTTTATTTTTTTAATAAATTAGCAAAAATCTCCAAAAACCTTTTTTCACATTGTCATTATGGGTTATTATGTGTAGAATTTTGAGGGGGAAAAGGAATTTATTCTGTTTTGGAATAAGACTGTAACATAACAAAATATGGGAAATGTGAAGCTCTGTGAGTACTTACGGATGCACTGTAATTACTTTTTTCTTAAGTACATTTTTTTTAGTTGAGTCTATAAAAAAAATACAGACAACACAATGCAAGACAGCCACATACTGGGGGGAATTTACTAAAGGAAATTTGTAAAAAAATAGGTGTATTTGTATCCAGAAATACACTTATTTTTGACATTTACTATCCCGAGAATACAGCAATTCGTATTCGTATTGATGTGCTATCAATACGAATATGAATTGCCGTATTTTCGGGATAGTAAATGTCAAAAATAAGTGTATTTCTGGATACAAATACACCTATTTTTTACAAATTTCCTTTAGTAAATTTCCCCCACTGTGTTTATCTACACAACCAGACATAATGTCAAAACCAACTGCTTAATATTGTGTAGGTCCCCATCATGCTACCAAAACAGCTCTGCCTTGTCAAGGTATGAAAGGTGTACTGTGGTATCTGGCATCTAGACATAGATGTACTAAACCTTGTATATAAGATTTACTGAACCTTGAAAAGTGATAACATGGAGAGTGATAAACCAACAACCATTCAGCTCCTACCTGTCTTTTTCTACCTAGGGTCAGAGAATCCCTGGTTTGCATGTGAGATATTTTCGCCATTTAAAGATAGTGTTATAATCACAGGGCTCACTGATTTTTGTTTAACATTATTTAATTTTTTTAATTTGCCCAGATCGTATTTTGACAAATACGATCTGGGCATTTGCTAATTAAAGGGTTTAAAGCTCTTTAAAGCAAAGGTGTTGCTAAAATAATGTAAAAATGTAATGTAAAAAGAGTGTGAAATCAGCATTTTTTACATTATTTTAGTAAAAAAAAATTGTTATCAAACAAATCACAGACTTTTCATCACATATAACATATTATATGAGTATCATTACTTTATTTTTTTTTAAACCAAAAGGTAAATCTAACCAAATATCAAGGTTTCTTTGCTTAATTGCACAGGAAAATAATTTTGTCTCTAGATTCTTTGTAGCTCTCTCAACTGTATATGAGGAAAATAAGGGAATTGGAAAAATTGGAAATGCTTCCCCTTTGCCATGATCTTTAACATAGCCCCAATATTGCTAGCCTAACCCCCTACTATTAGGCTTTGCTCCCAAGCTGTTGTATTGTGAAGGGATTAATAGTCATGCGTAAGATTGGCAGGTTTTTGGAAGCACAAAAGAAGATTATGTTTAGCTTGCCTAAAGATAGTAATACATTTGTAACATCTAAACGTGGCGGGGTAAGGGAAATCCAGGAATATAAACCACTGTGTTTACAAAATAGAGATATAGAGGTTTAGTTCATCTTCAAAATACACGTGTAATGTGAATCATTTAATTGATTACATCAGATTTATCGTTACCTTGAGTTAGAAGATACATTTTATAGATGAACAGTTATACATACAGCATTGGGAAATGTCTGCTTTATGGTAGAATACAACAGCAGATTAGAGTATTGATTATACTGGGTTTAGAGTTAACAGTGTCATTGAACTATCTCACATGTTACCTATTTAATGTTAAAATATTGATTCTTTTCTTAATGTAGATAAAATAATCTTCAAAATGAGTAAATATCTTCTCTTGTATCTTTCAGAATATTATAAATTTAAAAATTAAGATTCTTATTATCTTTAATTTATATTGAGAAAGGATTCCAAAACCCCTAACAAAGTACTGTATATAAATAAAATGAGCAGAACAAGAACACAAAGGGGGTGGGGGGGGATTTACTAAGAAAATTTGTGAAAAGAAAATATTTTTTTGGCGTATACGTATTTTTGGCATTTACTATGCCAAAAATAAGAATTTTCATATTCGTATTGATGAGACATTCGTATTTGTATTTACAAATACGAATGATTACACCATCAATAGAATACGACAGAAATCACCATTCAAAAGAATGGTGGTTCCTGATTTACTAAGCGGCCCTGTTGGAAATACGGCCGCTAATCAGCGTAAAACGCCCGCGAATGGCCGGCCAAATATGACAGGAAAATACACTTTATTTTCCTGTCGTATTTGGCTTTAGGATCTGACTGATCCATGCAGGCTTCAGTGTAAAAAAATGGTAAAATAAATAAATAATAAAAAAAAAAACGGCGTGGGGTTTCCCCCACAGCCGTAACCAGCACCAGGCTGAAAGAGCCAGGGCTGGTATTAAAAAATCAGGAAACCCGCAAATAGGGGTTCCCCGATTTTTAAAACCAGCCACCGGCTCCAGGTTCCACGCTGGTTCCCAAAATATGGGGGACAAAATGACTAGGGGTCCCTCGTATTTTAAGAACCAGCCCCAGGCCAAAAAGGTAATGCCATAGCCGGGGGGAGACTTTTTATACAAGTCCCCCGGCCAAAGCATTCATCCCTACTGACCAGTCAGCCTGGCCAGGGGCTCTGGGGGAGTGGGGACCCCCCCAATAAAGGGGTCCCCTCCTCCAGGACTTACCTGACCAGGCTGAAGCCTGGTACTGATAAAGTTGTGTAAAAAAAATAGAATAAACTATTGTTTAATATTGTGGAACTATGAGTGCCAGCAAGCCTCCCCCGCAAGCTGGGACTTGGAGAACTGCAAGTCCCAGCATGCGGGGCATTAAAGGGCCCGCTGGCACAGTAGTAAAAATGGTCAAATAAACACACACTGACACACAAGAAAAATAAAGCTTTATTACATTCAAAGCCCACACATACTGATACTGTACTTACCTATCTTGAGCCCGTAGGTAGGTCCCTGGGTCTTGGTCCGGTGTCCTGGTCCGGGTCTGTGTCAGGGTCCGAGTCCATGTTGGCGGCGTCCGTGTCGGCGTCCAGGTCCGGGGTCCGAAGTAATCCATAGGGACCTGTGGAAGGAAATTATACTTACAAGCATCCTATGGCGAAGATCTGTCCTCTTCTCTCCTGAAGTAGTCCAGGTCTTCGCAAAATGTGAGTGTCCCGGCGGTCACCTGTCACAGACTGAGGAGAGACGCAGAGATGTTTCATCTTCCGCGCCTCTCCTCCGAATGATTCTAGTGGCCGCCTATCGGCCAATCAGGAGCCGAATTTTGCGGATGGAGGAAGCCAAACCAGGACTTAGACTGCAGGAGTCCTGGGATCGGCGAGTTGCCTGCATACAGTATGTCCAGTTGCCTGTTTGAGAACTAATCCCATGTAGTTCTCCACGTTACCTGGTAATTGCAAGCTGTCTTCCTTACCTTACATCTGATGTGAAACTTCGCACTTATCATTGTTCATGCTTGTTTGAGAATGTGTTATATGACATTGTTCTCATTAGGAATTGGTAATTGTATTTCACCTTTTATTGGGGTTTAAGGGATTTTCTCTGAATTGTTTGTTTTTACGATGTGGTATTAAAGTTTGATTACGCTATATATGCCACTATATGCTTCTTTTACATGGTTGATACTGGATACCTCTGGAGTAAGGATTGAAAACTTAATCTGTAATTGGATTAAAGATACGCCTTTTTATTCAAGTTATTTGTTGTGCATGCATGTTAGAAGGTGAAGGCGCAGAAGTGTTGGTGTTATTACCTTTCTTTCCATTTCTGTAAATCACAGAGGTACTGTGGAATAGCCTCATAATTACCCCTGAACACACTTGCTGACTTCACCTGTGAGCGCACTATCTGTGAATCCAACCCACTATTTTCCCTTGCTGCAGCGAAGGCTAAGTAGTACCAGGCAGGAGTGTTCCTGTCCCCTACTCCAGGTGATAGCAGGGCTCTTGGGACAGATGAGGAGATGAGCCAGGCAGTAGCAATGAGGATAGACTGGAGTGAGGAGAGGCTGCATTCATGGAAGCCAGATAGGAGAAGAGTACATTAGGCTAATCTAGAAATGACCAGTGAGTGGGTGAGGATCCTAGACACATCCAGGATAAGAAATGGAAATATATTGCACAGAGAAGGCAAAGATGCATACTACAGTACTACTTTTGCTACCTCTACTACTATGCCACTGAACCCAGCTAAACAATGGCACTGATGCTTATTATTACACTGTGCACAATGTGACAATTGCCTGCAATTTACAGTATTGATGTCAGTAGAATCTCCCTATGAGTCATTTATATAAATTTATTAAAGGATGTGGGACATTTTGAGAGTCAATTAATCTGGGTGTTACATATCTGGGTTTTTTATTTTATTTTTTGCAACGACTTAAATAAAATAGAAGACCCATACAAAAAGCTGAGATTCCTCAAAAGAACTCAGATTTGAATACCTCTCCCTACTCATCAATTGCCATTTTACACTGCTGCTTTTGTAATTCACAGTATATAGCTGGCTCATTTGAGAATCCAAAAACTATTATTGGGAAAACTAGAATGCCCAACAAGGGCTAAAGGGGACTGTAATAGGTCTGGTATTATGGTAGTAGCATTAATAACAATTGTTAGCAGAGTGAGTGCCCGTGCAGTGCATAAGTTCAGATGAGGTGCCCGGAGGCAGCATAGATAGTGGTACACCCCCACCCCACAGTATTTGTAGCTACCATATACGCTATCTATCAAAAAAAAGTTCTGTGTCAGAACTAGAGAACTGAGACAGAGCCAGGATACATGTAGCTGTTAAGGAGCCCATACACGCTGTGATGCGGGCTGTGCGATGCGTGCTTTGAGGTGTGCGATCCCGCATCACACAGTACAAAAGGTATGTGCTTGCACATACTTTTTGTACTTAGTTTTCATCACATTGCATCGCATTGCATGCACAACGGATGCACAGGGCATGCAATGCGATGTGATGCGTGCTTGTTAAGCACGGAACGCACGCCCGTATCGGGACGTGTATGGGCGGCATTAGCGACTTGTAGTCCAAGGGTTTGCAGTCATTGGTGGAGCGTACCAAGGGAGGCGTGGCCATGCTCAGCACCTAAGCAACAGGAACACTAGGAAGCAGGCGAACTGGAGTGCTCCAGCGTGAAAGAGGTAACAGTGCTGTATGCCAGTTCATGACACAGTCTGCTGACTGGCTGTGGGTTACATAGAGCAGGAGCTTACAGCAGCACAGGTCCCGCGTGCCCCATTCTCTGTAAGGGTCTCCAGTCAGTGTGGCCCCAATGCTCTCCGAGTCCCTACTGCAATATATACTGCACTCACTCGGCATTATGTCAGGTGGCGGTCCCCCTGCTGCAGAGCTAGTGTGGACAGTAATGATAATTGATC
This sequence comes from Crinia signifera, assembly GCF_055691185.1. Lineage (NCBI taxonomy): Eukaryota > Metazoa > Chordata > Amphibia > Anura > Myobatrachidae > Crinia > Crinia signifera. The sequence goes on along the minus strand of NC_139225.1, from coordinate 99,682,797 downwards.
CTGCAGACTTTGGCACCCTGATTGGCTGCCCGGAGGAGGAACATAAATACCATGGCTATACACTGTGATATATCTCAGTGCTGTGACAGGGCTTTATTGCGCCCTGTGTCGACCATGCCTCCTGAATACATTACATCATGTTTGGGGTGTGGCCATCAGCGCCAATAATAAAAGCATTTACTGGAACATCCTCAAGATGACCCAGGGAGGGCTGTGGTATGCACATCTGGATTCTTGCTGCAGGGCACCATACCATGCTAGCCAGGGGGTGTGGGTGAGCAGCAGTGCTGCCCACAGGAATCTGCACTCTGTGTGACAGCTACGCTTGCACACCCCTAGTTACAGCAGATAAAATGTCTGTAGGTCTGGCAAATATTCTAACATACACTGTACTGTGAATTCATTGTTTGCCATCCATACTGTCATGTTTAGTCATGTTTGAACATGGACTAGCACTATATGTTTCTGAAACCCTGGAAACCTCATTTTCAACAATATACCACATTGCCTAAATTTCCAATTGAGAACATTTACGTTCTTGTTTGTAGGAAAAAAATACATATCTTATCCTTGAACATAATTCATAAATTCAATAGTTTAGGTTCAAATACAATGGTGTGTGGTCGCACAAACACAAATAATTCATTACAGACTTATGTATAATGTTACATCATTAGCCTTTACTAGAGACGTGCCCTGGCTTCTCGCCGGAGAAATTTGGAATTTACGGCAATAGGGTTTTTTTTTTTTAACCTAAGATCATTCTCTATGTAAAGCCATTCTATATGTATCATTAAGACTATTGAGATTCTCTGTTTTTGGTCAGTGTCATTATTACGGCATACACAAATTATTTTACTACCAATATTATTACTTGCTACTTTGGCATTAGAAGCCATACCCTTTGTATGAAGACATGCCCTGCTGCCACCACCACACACACACAAAGACGCACGCCTTTTTCGAAATGCTTGTCATAAAGCATTGTAACTACCGCATTGGGTTTCATAGTAACGATAGTCATCGACCATCGATGATTCAAAATCATAGTTGGCTTTTGGCCGATGTAGAATAGTTTTGCCATTGATGGTTTTTTTTCTTAGCCAAGAGGCAGTGAGATGGAGCATAACTCTGTGTCTGATACCTGTAAAGACCTGCCTCCAGGATCTAAATGGCCCACAGGCCAGTCAGTCAAATAAAAGGGATGGCCATTAATAGTTAAAACCATACTTTGCACCATCAATGTCGATGGTAACCATTGATGACAATAGCCTTGATGGCCATCCCTATGTCATTGGCGGAAGTGACGCCCCTGCTTTATTTTCGACTATGAAGAGATGGTATTATGTGGCTTTGCAGCTGTGCAAGAAAGTTACATAGTTACATAGTAAGGCTGAAAAAAGACTTGCGTCCATCTAGTTCAACCTGGTATAGATATCCATAGCTGATTTGGTAGGTTCTGATATTTTACAGACAGATTATATTTCTTATTTGTACCCATGGATGTTTTTCTCCAGTAAATGTTTGTCCAACTTTGCCTTGAACGCATTTAATGAGCCAGCCGTTACCACCTCTCTGGGAAGAGAGTTCCAGAGTTTGACTTTTCTGACCTTAAAGAAATTCTTTCTACTAGCTGAATGAATTTTTTTTTCTTCTAATCTATACTCATGCCCTCGTGTCCTAGATTCCTTTCTAGTAGAAAAGAGGGTGTGTGACAGTTCTTTATATTGGCCCTTGATATACTTGTACATGTTGAGCATGTCCCCCCTTAAACATCTCTTTTCCAATGTAAATAGTCCCAAATTGCTTAATCTCTCCCAGTAGCTTAAATTCTCCATTCCCCTAATAAGCTTTTTTGCTCCCCTTTGGACTTTTTCTAATTCTATGATGTCCTTTTTATAATGTGGGGCCCAGAACTGCACTCGGTACTCGAGGTGAGGTCTCACCAATGCTTTATACAGTGGCATAATTACTCTTAATACATGCCAGAATTTTGTTGGCCTTTTTTGTAGCTACATTACAATGGGCACTACATCCCAGTTTGCTGTCTATTTGGACTCCTAGATCCTTTTCAAGTATGGAATTACCCAGTTCCTCTCCGCTAAGGTTGTAACTTGCTCACTGGTTGTGTCTCCCAAGGTGCATAACCTTACATTTATCTACATTGAACCTCATCTTCCATTTTTTTTGCCCACTCATCTAGAAATGCAAGATCATTTTGAAGCATGGTGACATCTTCTGATGATTTGATGACTTTGCTAAGTTTTGTATCGTCCGCAAAGATGGATACATTGCTGAGTAACCCTATCCCAATATCGTTAATAAAAATGTTAAACAAAATGGGCCCCAAAACCGAACCCTGGGGCACTCCACTTAGTACCGGTATCGTATCTGATACGGCACCATTCACAACCACTCTTTGTTCTCTATTACATAGCCAATTCCCTACCCATCTGCAGATATTTTCATCCAATCCTAGGTTCTCCATTTTATTAATCAATCTCTTGTGTGGGACAGTATCAAATGCTTTAGCGAAATCTAGGAAAATCACATCTACAGCATTTCCATTATCGAGGTTTTTGCTAACCTCTTCATAGAACCTTAGTAGATTAGTTTGGCATGAACGATTTTTCACGAACCCATGTTGGTTAGTATTGAGTAGACGGTGATGGTCTAAATATTCCTGGATACCATCCCTTAAAAATCCTTCAAATAGTTTACCCACAATTGATGTTAAACTAACGGGTCTGTAATTAGCAGGATTTTCTTTTTTTCCTTTTTTGAATATTGGCACTACCTCTGCTATTCTCCAATCTTTTGGTACTATACCTGATGATAGTGACTTGCTAAAGATATAATGTAGGGGGGGTAGCTAGTTCATCCCTTAATTCCATTAATACCCTCGGATGAATCCCATTGTTATTCCATGTCATTAAAATTTAAATGCAACAGGACGTTTCTATAGGAGACAGGCTCCTCCTGTTTGCATACCTCCCAACATGACCCATTCTGGATGTACAAAATGCTTTGTTTCTGGACTTTCCTCTTAATGTATGATTACCATAACCTGTTCTAAACAGTAGAATTTATACGAATGGTGTTTCACCACAGATGATGTCATCATACATTAACAGGGAAGTCCAGGAACAGAGCATTGTGTTCCTCTTGGAGAGGGTCATGTGGGGAGGTATGTGTTAGGGATGGCCATCTCCATCAATGATTCAAAATCATTAATGGTTTATGGCCGTTGAAGAATAGTTTAGCCATCGATGGGGGAGAACCAGATGGTTTCCCTTCATCAATGTCAAGCATAAACGATTAAACAAATAGTTTTGTTTTTCTTTCCCCCCCACCAAGGGGCTGGGAAGAATCCCTGCCCCCATGTTTTGATTGGCCCACAGGCCAATCAGTCAAAGAAAATGTATGACCATTGATAGGTAAAAACACTGATGGTCATCCATTGCATAGTATGACACTATCGATGACCAGTTGCACTATTGGCGCTTTGTCAACAATGGTCATCTCTGGTATGTGCTTGCATTTGTGAGTTCTGCATCTGAGGATGTCTACTGCATCTTCTACAGACACCTACTGCTTCCTTTGAATTCTAATTAGACAAAACTGTACAGCTGCTTCCTTCCAATTCCTTACAATCATGAACTAGGCTAAATTTACACAGCATAGAGATGTGCATCATGGGAAATGTAGTTCAGACAGGCCCAGGTGCAGAGCCACATATTACCATAAAGACTACTGCTGTAACAGCATAAATATAATTAAGTAGATACATTAGTCTGAAATCCCTTTTTTGGAAGATAAAATTCTATACTGGAAACTGAAGGAATAGAACAGGATTTCACATAATGTTACTGATTTATTTGTGGCAGCAGTAAGTGCCAGGTGGCTGATATTTAGGACTGTGATGCAGAATATAATAGTACGATATACTGTATGAAAATAACTAGATCATTAATTCATTCAGGCAGTCAGAGCCTGTTATCCTTTTCCTTTATTTAAATGTAAATATTTGTACACAGCCCTCACTTTTGTTTAGTGAACAGTGATAAAATATCCTCTTCCTAATTAGAAACATCATTCTATTTGCATTCAGTCATATTTATAAGCATGTAAATGTAGCAATGCGACTTTACAGAAGCAAACTCAGGGATCAACACATACATGAATCTGTGGAACCGCAACTAATTCAATTGATTTAAGTAGCACTGGGAATTTAAGCAGATCAAGAGTGTGCTGAGAAATTCCCCTGACGTGTGAATCACTCTTGTCCTACGCAGATTATGAAGATAGTTCTCACATCTGGAAACAGAATGAAAAGATCAACCCACTTACAGTTTATATTCTACAGAGACAAAATATAGATTTATCCATTTAAACATCCTATTTTTATTACTAAAGGAGGTCATTTTAATAGACAGCGTTGTATTAATGAAATGATGGTGTGATGCATGCTTTAAATGAATTATTTTACAGTTTATACATAATCCTTTGTTTATTAGATTCAGTGATGTAATCTTCGAGATTAAAAAAAGACAGGATTATGTGTAACAGATACTTTGTCATACGTATCATACTAAGGACCTTTAATATGTATATATGACCTAACCTTGGTCCTCAAGCCACACTAATATTCCAGGTGATTTCCATGCTTGAGTACAGGTGAGCTGTGCAGCAACATCTGTGCTGAAGCCTGGGTATTACTGAAATCTGCACTGTTAGTGTGCCTTGGGGGCTTAGGCCCTTATTCTGATTGACGCGGACTTTACCGCATTCTTACGGATCGCGTCTTTTCGGCGTCTGCGCATGCGTGGAGAACGCAACGCGCATGTGCCACGCCTAGACTCCGTACCAGTTCGGCCAAATCCCGTCCAAAACTGTTCCCCGCAATCAGTCGGGAAATCTGGGCGTATTATGGGCGTCATGCGGAATGGCACATGGGCGTAGTTTCAAAGTGGGCAAAACGGGGCGGAAACATGGGCGGACACGGGGGAGTACACTTATGTTGGGGGGCGTACATTCGGATACCACTCCGAATGCACGCGATGAAAAAGGGCAGAAATGTGCGGTGTCCACAAGTGTACTATTGCTTTGCGGACACCACTCGTTCATGCGGTAGGCGAACGTACGCCTAATGACTACAAGCTTTAACACCTGAACCCAATAGAATCTACTCCTTTACTCATTACTCACTAATAGGCCGCTTGTCAGTGCTTTAATTGAAACCATTGCACTTACATTGCTGTAAGGGTTAATGTGTGCAATGCATGTGTTAGGCATGCTTGTAAGGATATATTGGCATCTAATTGATTCCAATTCCAAATAAGCTGTTTTTTATGAGGATAGGTAATTGAATAAGTGGGTCATGTGATGTATTGCAGAAGATACTTCATAGTGGGTTGTTTGGCGTAAATACTCCGCTTACGGGCGGTAGCACCGCTTGGCTCCCGTTCGGATGCGGTATTTCCGAGCATACTCTGTAATACTCTGTAATACCGTGCAGAATCGGAGTGTTTCTCCCGCACACGCATGGTTTGTATGTCGTCCGTAAACACGCCCTGTTCTTAAAGAGTGAGTCCGTCCGAATGCGGAGGACACGTGGGCGTTTCTACGGACGATGGCCGCATGCGGCAAAACACCGTGGCGTGCGGACCGCTCCGTAAGAATGCGGGAATATCCGCACCAACCAGAATAAGGGCCTTAGTTTGGGAATGCCTGTACACACTAGCATATTCAGCAATTGTGTGTGGTGCATATGGGCCCCCTAGGTCCAGGGGGGCCCACGCCACTAATCCTGCAACTATTTCAATACATACCTGACCCCTGTTGGGATTCCCTACCTCAGGATGCTGGCATCAGTGTTGTGAACGCTGGCATCCTAATTTCCAGTCATCTGTATTTATCTCAAATAAATACGTGTGACTTGTACAAAGGGGAGTCATTTTTAGGTTAGGAGGGCAAGATATCATTTCATTTTGGCACCCCTGAGGAAAGGCGGCCCCACTAGGAGGAGAAAGAGGTGGTACCAATGCAAGGAGGTGGCACCATGGAGCAGGTGACCGGGTGCCCCAATCCCACCTGTGTATATCAGCCACACCATCATCTCTTTTCTGCATCACCTTTCAGCCACACCACCATCTCCTCCCTCTGTATCTTTGCAACACCATCATCTTCCATCTGCATCTCTCACCGACCTCCTTACCTTTATTCAGATCTGATCGCAGTACAAATTGGTTTGGAAAATTGGCAAAACCATGTGCACTGCAGGTGGGGCAGAGAGAGTTAGATTTGTGTGAGTTATTTTGTTTCTGTCCATGGTAAATACTGGCTGCATTATTTTTACACTGCAATTTAGATTTTAGTTTCAACACACCCCACCCAAATTTAACTCTCTCTGCACATGTTACATCTGCCCCACCTGCAGTGCACATGGTTTTGCCCATTTTCCAAACAAATGTGTACTGCAATCAGATCTGAATAAGGGCCTTTGGGTGAGGGTGAGCTGCCCTATTGCCAATCAATGTCAATTGTCTATCTTCTGTGCTATTTTCCGCTAACAGATTCTCAGGAGACTCGGACCCTATATAAGTCCCGGTGATTGGCACCATCTTCATGCTGGCTGTGCATTTCAGACAGTGAGCCAAATGTATCAAGCTTCAAAGAGTGATAAAATGGAGAGTGATAAACAGCCAGCCAATCAGCTCCTATCTGTTATGTTACAGGCTGGGTTTGAAAATGACAGATTGGAGCTGATTGGTTCGTTGTTTATTACTCTCCACTTTATTAGTTTTTAAAGCTTGATACATCTGGCCCAGCGTCTGCTCCCGGAGGTGGGGGGGGGGGGGTATGGCTGCGGGGGGACACTAAATGGCTATGGGGACTACTAAGGGGCTGTGGGGGACAACTGTGGGGTACTTCTAAGTGGGGACTACTGTGGGGGGGCTACTGAGTGGGGACTACTAAAGGGGTCTGCTGTGGTAGACTACTAATGCGTTACTACTCAAGGGGTCTGCTTTATTTAAAGAAAAAATAGTAAAATAAAAAAAAAATAGATTTACTGATTCCGAGGGGGCTGCTAAGTGTGCCGTATAAATCCACAGGAAAAACGAGAACAATACTGATGCACACTCTAGGTGCTAAGAGCACTGATAGTAAAAATAATTTTGATAAACTCTAAAAATTAACATGGAGTATAATTGAAGTTCTTAGCACACATTTGCATAAATATGTCCGCCCATCCACCACGTCCAGGTGAACTTCATTAGATGGGTCCCTAACATTTCTAATACGAGCACATTATGTAAATGTATCTAGGTCTTGCCTTCAAATAGAGCCCATATTAACATGTAGTCAGCTACATGTTAATATGTGCTCTATTTGAAGACAAGACATGGATGTGCTGTATAATTCCATGCTGCCATGTGTGCTGTATCAGTCCAGGGGTGCTGCCAAGTGTGCCTTAAAATTCCAGGGGTGCTGCCATGTGTGCTGTATCAGTCCTGGGGTGCTGCAGGTGTGCCTTAAAATTCCAGGGGTGCAGCTAAGTGTGCTATATAATTCTAGGGGTGCTGCCCTTTGTGCCATATCAGTCCATGGTTGCTCCTAAGTATGCCATATCAGTCCAGGGCTGCTGCTAATTGTCTATGTTTGTGCTGCCCACTTCTATCACTCAAGGTGCCCATACGCTAGTAAGATTTATCTTCAGATCTGGCTGTTTGGAACAAAAACATGGTTATGGATGAGTGACAGTTTGTCAGTTTTCCAGCATTTCCAAGCAAATGGTCAACTGTCATTTGCTCTCATCCATAACCATGTTTTTGTTCCAACCAGCCAGATCTGAAGATAAATATGTGTGTGTATGACCACCTTTATCTTAGTTATCCAGCTTCCTCAGGGCAACCTTTTGGCCTAAAAACAATATTTTGAGCTGTGAGGTGTTAAGGATAGACTGGAAATTAGTGGACATCAATGTTATTGAGGTCAATAATACTGTAGGAACAAGACAAACCCAAATTGACCGGATGCACACCCATAAATCTGATGCTTGTGTCTACCTGTCCAGCCAGCTCCAATCTGCAAGTACAAGATCTGAAACACAGCCCAGAGCTGGTGCCCGCTGCAGCCTGGGACAATGCTGTCCTTGCTGTGGTTTATGGGCAATAACATCTTCAGCTTTCCCTCCTGGCTTCTTGCTTAACCCTCTCACTCCCCTCCCCCCCTCCCCCCCCCACACCTTCTCTGGAACTTTAGAAGGAGATACTCATCTCCTCACATTAGCACCACTGAGTGCAAGACTTTACATCCACACAGCCCCGGGACAGCTTTCTAGTTAATTGCACAGAGACATAAGCCCCAGTCCGGGCTTATGGTAAAAAGGGGTCCGTTGACACCCTCATTCCCCTAGGGGCTCACTGCGATTAATCTTGTATGGGCACAGCTGTAGAGTACGACTCCAGGCATTGACTTTTGTACATCATTTATTTAGATTAATAAACACTGTTTTACTTTACAATATAATACTATCATTTGGGTGAGCGCTTGACAAACCTGCTAAACTACCCTCTTATTGAGCCTAGACCACTCAGTTGAGCAGCCCCCACCGTTAGGTGACTAGAGTGCTATAACCATCACCGCTGCTATATAAACCCCATACTGTATATCAAACAGTGGCGTAACTAGGGCTCCACAGCCCTAGCAGTGGCGGGAGGGGGGCGGCACTACAGGGGTGCAGCAGCACGCGGAGGAACGCTGTAAATGTGTGCTCTGGGCAGCCCTCTCATTCCCCCGACACCAGAAATGCGCACCCTGCGCTGCCCTCTCACCCCTGCCAAGATGCTGGAAATGCGCACCCTGCGCTGCCCTCTCACCCCTGCCAAGACACCGGAAATGCGCACCCTGCACTGTCCTCTCTCCCCCCCCCCCCCCCCCAGATCGCTGTGCAGCTCTGTGTGCTGAGCGATCTTGCTGAGCAATCTGAGTGATCTGAATTGCTCAGATCACTCAGCAGTCTCACCCTGTCTGTAGGCCCCTTAAGCATGGGCCCCTAGTGCAACATTCCATGTTGGGCCCTTCATATTCCAGACCAACCCTGCACTTAATCTATTAAAGTTTATAATCTAGGCTGTGGCAATGGGCTTGGACTATAATAATAACAATAATAATTAGTGATATAAAGAAAAGATATAAAGATATGTTGAGAGGTATGCCTTAGAGGTGTCACTAAGAGGTGCAGACCCTCAAAGAGGTGACATCAGAAGTGCCAGCATGTCCACAGTGACAAGAGCCAGGTGCTGCAATGTAACATCTTCCTGCAGATAAATATTATTGGACCCATACATCTGGCAAGTACCAGGGCAATTCCCCATTTTGCCAGTGGTTGGGTCAGGGAAACAGGGATTCGGAGAACATCAAAGAAGCAGATTGGATCAGCAGAAAGGGGAATTGATGTGTGACCCACATTAGTGCTGCAGAGAAGCTGATTTACTATATAAATGTGAAAATATATACATTTAAAAAACATATAGATCTAGCTTAATCCTTAATATATCGCATTCAACAGGTAGAGTATGGCATTGAAGAAAAATAAGATGCATTAAGTGATGTGTTCATCTCTGCATTATTTTGAAGTGTTTTGTCAAATTTAATATATTACATTATCATAACAGTAAATTGGAATCAATCAGAAGAATATCCATGCAAAAAAGGAACAAAGCTGATGCTAAGTGCTTGAATTTAAATGGCAGGCATGTATTACATGCAGATTAAACGCTGAATGCAGGAACCTGAATAGATGCATGGCAACATTGGCAGCTATTTATGAAGCGGATTATAATGTCTTTTTAACAAACCTAGAACCGTAGTCAGGGACAAGCAGTTATTATTATTTGTTAGTAATGATTTAAACACATGTAAACATCAACAAAGAGCATTTATTAGCTCTCATTATGTTAACACAAATGCCCAGATTTTGATTTGCGCGTAATGCATTCGCAATGATGCCTACAGTGTTGTAAGGGGGTTATTCAGAGCTGATCGCTAAGTCTGTGCATGCATATGGATCACAGTACCCATGTGCAAGGCCAAACAGTGCCAAAAGTCAGCATGAATCTATCAGCAACCCCATAACAACTTGACTGACAGGAAGACAGAGTTTGAGGGTGGTAACCTGCTGTTTTATGGGAGTGTCAGAAAAGAAGCAGGTGTGCTTCCGGCCTCAATTAGCCGGTCTCTGTCGCAGAGTTATGGAAGGGTCAGAGTTACTTATACTTGATATGAGTACGTTGCTTATGGATGTCATTTGCAGACTTGCACCGGAGGGGTTTTCACATTGGGATGCAACTATCGGATCGCAGCTACTGAAATTTCACACAGCAGCGATCAGGTCTGAATAACCCCTTAAATCCTATGTGACTATATGTGTATGGGGGTTATTCAGACCTGATCACTGCTGTGTGAAATTGCAGCAGCCTGCGATCAGATAGTCACCACCCAGACATACTGTAGTGAACACTCGCCCTGTGCAACTGTGTGAAAATATTGTTGATCGCTGGTGTGACCTCATCTGGACTTCTGGTTACATCCCTCCAGTGATGTGCCCTGCGTCCCCGTGATGCAAGGCTGCCCCAGTCAGCTCCTCCTCTGTGAAGAATGTCACATTGCAGCACATGGCTGCTGTCACTGTGGAGGAATAAGCACTTTGATGTCACCTCCTACCAAGAATAACACCTAAGTGCAGTCCGCCCCCCTCTCCCACCCCTAGAGATGCCACTAGCAGACTGAGATTGGATACCTTTTTCAGGTGGACCTTGTGCACCCAATATAGGGTGGACCAGTACCAGATAGCCTTCCACATGCACGTGCAATGATCTTTGTCATATACAGGCAGGTTCTCACATGAGCAAAAGGGCAGTCAGGGCTGCCATTGGGAATTTTGGGGCCCAGATTTCATTTCCAGTCTGGGCCCCGGGCCCCCCTCCTCACTTGACTTACCTTAACCCGATTCCTGCTCCCCCATCTCCTCTTCTGCTGAGCTGCAGTCCGGAGGTCCCGGAGAACAGGCTTCTTCAACTCAGGATGTCGGCGGCCAATTAAAATGCAGCACCGGCTGATTAGCCAATCAGAGCTAATATACCAGCAGCTGCTCTGATTGGCTGCCAGTACATGAGCTCTGATTGTCCCAAAAGCTGGTGCAGCATTTTAGTTGGCCGCCGGCGTCCTGGGTGGAATAAGCCTGCTCTCTGGGACCTGCTTTGTTCAGCGCACTGAGCGGAGGCAGTTGGGGGGGGGGATGCGGTGGGCAAAATGAGCTGCCCGGGCCCTTCTAGAGGCAGAGCCCCACGACAGTGGCGGACAGAGATCTACAGAAGGGGCCACACAAATGTTCTAGAATAGATTATGCCTTATGCTTTGGTAGTACATGTTCATCCTGTAACTAACTCTCTGGGAAACCTTTACAGTCAGGGCATATAACTGTGTAATGTAATGCAGTGGGGAGGCTTTGAATGGAAAAATAAGGGGAAAGGAATCCTTAAAAAATGTTAAATAATATAATTGTAGCAAGCATAGGTTATCTCTTTATCCCACAGCCTATTGGCACTGGGATGTGAAAAGCTACTCAAATAATGAATATATCAATTCAGCAGTTTGCATTCTAATGCCCTCACTCACTCTGTATCTGCAGAAAGGCTTAAAGATAATAATACAAAGGGAATGAGAGAAAGAGAGATAAATTAGTAAAGTGACCTCACAAGACCTCTGTAAGTGCTGTCTGGCATTTCCTAGTTGACCTCACATTTCATTGACCCCCGTTCCCTGAGTCTGAAGCTCCTTTCTGTATTATACATGCTAAATTCAGGTTTCATTTCAGTCATTAGTCCCTCTTGTTGGAAATCTTCTTTTGTATGTTAATAATGACTTAATATCTTCTAGACTTTTGTAAAAGAATTAGTAACTTCAGTATTCTGTTGTGCTTGGACAAACTGTGCTTTATTATTGGTCAACAATGATAATTTGTTTTTGACATTTTAGAAAATTATTTTATTGGATAAGATGGAGTTTTAAGTTAAGGGGAGTCTCCAATTACCTGCAGTAATTTACCTCAGATAATTGTATCTGCTGGGGGGGGGGGCTATGCAATTGTATAGCCCTGATAAGCCATCACGTCTCGAGCCACAGCTTATAAGGGATTTTGTTTCTCCTGCCTCAGGCAGCCAGAAAGCACACAAGTGTCACTGAACCTGTGTGTTTTCGTGAGAATTTTTTTTGTTTTTGTTTTTTTTATGGCCGTGCTAATTGGATAGCCTGTACAAAAATATTGGTGGAACATTGGTAAAAAATCAACCGGTGTTTTATTGTGCCTAATTGTGTATCCTCCTAAATGAGCTTATCATCATAGCTTTTCTTTAAGCTATACAATCACATGTTGTCATAGCATGACAAAATAACAAAAATGTAAATTATGCCTTTAAAGATCAGGTCTTTTTGCTACAGCTATTTTTGCAACGTGTCTTTGTTTACGGACTTTTTTCTTTTCTTTTTTAGCATTTGCAAAGGATTTTACCCAATTCTGATTTTAGCTATAGTACAAATGATTTATGTGAAAAACAACACTCTCCTCCTGCTTCAAATGCCATTTACTGATTTGTAATCCCAATCCTAGTTGTCAATGTTGTACTTAAATGCATGCAGTAGGCTTTCACTGCCCACCAAACAAAATGAATCTCCTTATGGCAGCTAGGCTTTTAAAAGGAACTAGATTTATTTTTGCATAATTCATTAAGGCACTTGCAGTCTCTGCTGGGTTATTCTGCTGCGCCACATGAAACCCGTGACTGTAAATGGTATTATATTAAATATGTTTTTTTGTTTTTTTTAGATTGCAATGATAGAGTACTTCTGTTGTGTGTGTTTGAGTGGGGGAGTGGGAGAAGAACAACAGCTATCAAGAAACATAATTAACCCTTTCTTTTTGTATGTATATGACACTGGATGATATGCTATCATTATAAGCAATTTTGCTAATAAATCCAAGTAATGAATTATGCAGATAATCTTTTGTCATTTAACTTCTTGCGATGAACACGTCTGTGTAATCAGTGGAAAATATCATTAACAATTCATATACAATTTCTAGATAAATCGTTTCCAACAGTCCATATTCTGACAGTTTTCACATTGTTATACATTTGTTAATAATTTAGTGTTGAATGGGTACACAGTACAACTTGTGTAATCTGCTTGCAAGGTTCCGTGTATGGTCGGTTCTCTTTCTTCATTATGTAAGTTAAATGAACCCATTTGTTGACAGGCATTGTTTCCAATTTGTACCCTAAAATGCCACATTACAATGAGCTTTATTGCACTGCATAATGTAGAACTTGTTTATTTTGTTACTCTATTTGTTACTCTTATCACATTTTATTTGTTTTTGTTATTTGGGTGGTTAAGAATGATATGGCCTTCTGGTATCATTTCCTAATAAATCTGTGTTTTGTGAAGGAGTGGGTATTACAAAGGAGAAAAAGGGAAAAATCAATCACATTCGCAATAAATAGCAATCAGCGTCCAGAAGTCCTAATAAGGCTGCTGGTTTGGACACCACAGGCATGTTGCTGAGCTGTAAATGGAAAGGCCCATTTAAAAATACTGTATATATGTGCACATGAGTGTTGGGCTGTACACATCTGGGCCAGTAGCAGATTTACCACTATGCACACAAGTGTGTGCTTAGGGCTCAGCGGGTCCGCAGACAGGCTTCAATTATGTGTGGTTGCTTAAAGTAAATAAATAGGCTTGGATGCGGCTTCATAAGCTCACTGACTGAAGGTGGGTGTTGGTGGGGCAACAAGCCTGGGATAAATAGCATAGTGGGTGGCGATGGTGTGAGGATATGCCCCATGCAAATAACTAAATAAATGACCAAGGGAGCTTTCCGATATTGCTTCCGTGAAAGTGACTGGCCCCGCCCCCTCCAGGAATCAGATACTCCACCTCTGGTATCTGTATTGGCTGTGCATATTCCCATCCTCTTCCTGCTTCTTTCCTACTGGTTCAGTGACTGAGCTGAAGTGTGAGGGTTAGGGGAGTAGGGGGAAAGGGTAGGTATATTTACCAAGCACTTGTTATGTTTCTGTGAATCAGGATGCCGCTGTCGGTATTATTACTACTGGCTTCTCAAATGCCAGGCTCCTGAGTGTATTCACTTTCTTCAGATGTATGATGATAATATCAAGTTATTAGTAGTACCATCTATTACATAATTTGCTATTGTGTTCATCGTGCTCAGTGAGTGCCAAAGGTAGATACATAATCCCACCCCCTCTTACAGGTACCAAAGGAGGACTTTCCACGAGGCAACCAAGGCACCTGCCTAGAGCTCAGAAGGTCCCAAGGGGCCCATAAAGGTATCCTGACCATTCATAATGTTCCTAGAGGAGCATTGTGGGACTACCACGTGATGTCATGACATCGAATGGACCTGTCCACACTCCCAAAGTCCCTTTGATAATATTTGATAGGATTAAAAATGTTTTGATACACAAATGTGGGCAGTCAATTTACTTTAAATTAGAGATGAGCAAGTTCGGTTTTACTCTGATTTACTCGGATCTCAAAGCGGGATCTTATTGGCTTTTCAAAACTTGTGACAGCCGAGAGCCAATCTGAAAATCTGTAATTGCGATAATTTGGTGATAAAAAACGAGTAAATCGAGTAAAACTGAAACGGTAGATCTGTGCTTTAAAGGTGACTCAGGTATTAAGCCAACAGTTTTATACGCCATGCAAATGTTTATGCAACTAAGCATTTATTTTGTTGGACGCTATAGATGCCATCTGCAATCAGCAGCTAAATTATAGTTGTATGGATTGTGTGAGGGAGGTTGGTCCCAATCTAGTATGTTGCCTAGATACCCATGAGGTGTAAATCCACCTCTGCCAGGCACATAATGCTCGCACCCACTTATATTGCCATAATTAAAGCAAATCGCTAGGATTCTTTATACTATATGCTGTTCACTAGAAGGCTTCCTGTATTATATGGCAGTCGCTACAACATTTTCTGTATTAAATGGTGGAAAACTAGTATGCTCTTATAATAAGATAATATATGGCGGTCACAATAATGCTCTCTTTTATATGGCCGTTGGTAGATTGCTCTCTGTTTATGTAAATTCCCATTTATTTATTTATTTATTTACAGTTTCTTATATAGCGCAGCATATTCCGTTGCGCTTTACAATTGGAAACAACAGTGATTAAACAAACTGGGTAGATACAAACTGACATGGAGGTAGGAGGGCCCTGCTCGCAAGCTTACACACATTTATACAGATGTGTCCCACACCAACTCCTAGTCAGTCCCAGGTGGTATTATTTGTCTTGGTGTGGCAGTTGGTGTTTCTCCATTATTTGAATTTTGGACTGTGCTGCAGCACCACCTCTGATGCTACCACTGGAAACGTCCATGGCCAATTTTCACAAATGTATAACATTACGTTTTCACAAATATATAACATTGTAGTATATGAGCATCCATCAGGATTGGTACTTTGTGATTTATTCATAGCTGGCTACCCTCCCACATCCTGCAGGAGGCTCCTTTTTCAGTTATAAAGCTCCTGGTGCCCTACATTGTACTTCAACTCTCCTGGATTCTTCAGATTCTGACAGTGGTGCCATTAAGGAGTTTCTTTGCAAGGACATTGGTTTGTTATAATCATTAAGATTTTCTGTAGCTGCTTGGAAATCCCTGCTGACAACTCTTATTACCCCCCTTGTGGGAACCCTTGGCTAGAGAGAGAGATAGAAGCACATGGTCACACAGGGACTTCTAATATGTGATGGTGTGCACTTATCCATTAGCATGCTGCTACTGCTGCTGCTAGTGAGTTACGTAGGGTATACATTTTTGCTAGCAAACTTTAATTAAACAGATTTGTTTAATTAGAATATCTTGTGTCCATTATGATTGGGCTAATGCTATAATGACATGGAAACCAGCACACTTTGGCAATAAAATAACATTTAATACACTAATAAATACTTACTTTATATACTTAGGGACGAAGTGACAAACGGTCAAATTGCATTTGAAATTTATTGCATAGTCATCACATTAATTATTAAGTATCAATATATCTTATATGCACCTACACAGTGTAAAAGCATCCAAGGATATACTTACATACCGTACTGGGCCTGATTTAGACTCAGTATAGTCCGAGCTCTTTGCGACACAGAGAAACACTCGCACATTATGCGCTGCCTCTTGGTTGCGTAGCCTAGTTGCGAAGCTAGACGCAGGCCAGCCATGTTTCGGGTCTCAGCGGCTGCGGGTGACGTAGTTTCTGTACACACCTGCAATTTCCGAACCACTCCAACGAAGCGGTTAGTCGCAGCCCTCCCAATGGTCCGTCACCACCCCCGCCAGCACTGAAACCGCGAACCCCTGTGATCCTAGTTTCATGGGCCGCACATGCGCGCACTTGCTCCATGGCCCCACTGTCCACAATGCAGACCATAACACTGTAACATCCTGTGATTTTTACATTCTGGATTTTCTGGTTTATCTTTACTGTTTATTTATATCATTTTTCTCTTGAGACACTGTATTACTTTCAGGAATGCAGAGCACCATAACTGTGCAGGGAAAGATCTCTCAGTAATGGGGTTTGAAAACATATGTTACTTGCTGGAAATATGCAGCCTTGAGTTGACATTTCTAAATATTAAGCAGCAAATTTTCTGATTGCCGTGAACTGCGCGCTATCAATATGCTAGCTGAAAATCCATGTGACACCATCATTAATTAAATACATTGGAATTTAATATGAGCAATTTATCAAAATGATATATCCAGGAAAATGACTAGAGGGTATGTATCCTACTCTAGTAGTGATCATTTACACACTTTACTATTAAGAATCTAAGCATGTTCTTATGTTCAGCTCTAAACACTTTCTGCAAAGGTAACACTTGTTATTTTACAATAATATGATAATTATACTGTATATACTGTATGTTAGAGGAAATAATAATTATGCCCTACCTGAGCCAAAGCCTGAAGCATCCATCTGAATACTGCATGCTTCGGGCAGAGTAATTATAAGCATATGTTGTATGCCAAGAACATCGTGCTTTATAGCTTTGTACAGTATATGCTGTTTCCTAACTGGTAGTACTTTATTTTAGTGGCTTAAATGTGCCCTTATGCTACTTTTAATTAATACAGTGATTGTATTCTGTACAGATTCTGTCAGTGCTTTTCAGCCATGCATTCATATTACACATTTGTTTATTTCCCCTGGGTTACAGAACGGTACTGTTGTGCTCTGCATTCTACACAAGTGAATCCAAACATCAGTACCGGTGACAATAGTAATACACATCTCTTCATTGCAACAATAAGCTGGATAAATCTAAAGACGTTTGCTGGGTGCCGTATGACTAAGCGAGAGTCAGGGTTCTGATGGTCGTTTCTTCGACATCGGAATACCGACTTACATGGGCTGTTTTCCCTCATGGGGGTCCATGATGCCGATAGAGGGAGAATAGGCACTCGCCCCCCCTATCAGGATTCCAACATCAGAGAAACGACCATTGGATTCCGACTATCGGAGGGTTATAGATAGACAAATCAATGTATTTAGTTAAAACTACAGTATATAAGGGCATACATTGTAAAAGCAGAATACTTGATGTCTAAGCAGCTCATGTAGATTTCAACATATGGTTTATTAGTGTAACATATGCATTTTTGTACTGGGCATTGCACAAAACAAGGAACTCTCATGTCATAAGATGCCGCCCCTGTCATAGAAACTGTTGTGAGTAGTAGGTTTGGGTTTGAGGATGGGTGGGATTAAAATCACACACTTTGCATCATTTTATACCTGCCTCCTCCATACGGAGCCATAATTCTCAGTATTATCTCCCCATCCTGCCCACTTCACTACGAAGTGGACAGCAGTAACATAAGGTAGTAAATCAGACTTTCATGGCTGTCCACAACTACAGACGGTTTGTCTGCGCCTCCAAATTAGCCCCATCATTTTATCACAGCAGCACAGAATATTTCCACACATGAGTGAGCCTCAGTGGTCCTCATTATGAAGCAGGCTGGTCATTCTGTGCATCTCGATTTCCACAGGCATATACAAATTTCTGCCCAAGCACATGAGTTTGGGTCTAAGATGGTTGCATTTGTAGAAATACAGAAGTTTGCACATAGTTTATGAATGAACTAGATTACCAATTGCTGGAAAACATTGAAATGAGGCTAATGGGTGAAGACGGTGCAGTTTTAAAGTCATTTGTTGCTGGGAGAAGGTGCGTCCACAGTGACTTTTTGCAGCTGACCAGAGTTGAACACGGCTATGACCCGGGATGAGGTGCAGTGTGAACGGGTAATGCAGATCAAGTGACCCGGGTTACCCATTCACAGTATGGAAGAGGCAGCGCTGTCAGCTCCAAGCGCTGTCTCCCCCCCCCACAATGACGCGCCCCCACTCAGCCCCGCCACCGGTGATGGACCCATGTACTAATCCCGGGTGTGACCCGGCATTTGCGGTGTGAAAGCGGTATATGTGGTACAATGTAGCAGCTGCAAAAAAAGTTATTTTCTGTTCCGTATACAGGCTCAGTCACACACAAAGCGCCTTGAGACCTGTTGGAGAAAGTGCGCTATATAGATTAAACTTACTTACTTACAATATTCAAGGGTCATATATCAAATGAATCAGCACAACACAGTCTCCTCGTGCATCATAGTCAAATTGGGTTGTGACTAATATGCCCAATGTTAGCAATATTGTACCGGACCTGCAGGCTCACTCATGCCAGGCATTTTGTGCTGCATGGCGTATTGAGGCCACATGTACTAGTACTTGTGTGTTGTCCCATATTTTTAATGAAATGCATTTTGGGTCATTTCTAAACTCATGTGGCAAACTATAAGAAAAGCATAACCCACTCACATGTCATTAAGAAAGATTAAATGTCTTCTCACTCTCATGATTAATTTAAATAAGTGATTCTAAATTGAATATGTTAAGGGGAAAAACATTGAAGTTCTACTTAATAATAGTTGATTATAAAGTTTTTGATGGTTTGATTGACATGACATTTACACTTTTGCACAATGCATCTCTATAGATTGTTCTGCCTCTTTGAAAAATGAGGTCTACTTCAAGTGTAAAGGCCCATACACACTGGGCGACTTTGAGCCGAAAGTCGCTCAAAACAGCAGGTTTGAGCGGCCTTCAGCTCAAAACCACCCAGTGTGTATGCCCTGGTTATACCAGCAGATGAGCGGCTTTGAATACGGCTTTGCATAGCACTGCTCTATGCAAAGCCATCCTCCCCCCTCCGTGGGTGTCGGGCAGTGTGTGTGCACTTAGTGGCTATCCCCCAGCGATTAATTCGATCATCGCTGTCTATACATGCTGGACAAAATCGCCCAGTCTGTATGGACATTAAGGATGGCATTTCCAAAGTAATGACAGTAGCCATGCATTGGGCAAATCAGCTATGCTTACTATTGCAAAACTAGGAATGGCTATCAAAGATATTGCCATCAATGGTTGCCAATAGTGCAAATTAACATCGATGGAAGCATACAATGCGATGTATGATCATCGATGTCCCTGCCCCTTGGCTAAGAAAAAACCCAATTCGGTTATGCCTTGACATTGATGGAGGGAAACCATCTGGTTCTCCCCGATCTATAGCAAAACTATTCTAGATCAGTCATAAACCATCAATGATTTTGAATCATCAATGGTAGATGCCATCCATAATCAAAGGTACAGTACATGTACTGGTACAGTGCCCTGTTCCCTCATGTGAGTACCAGGCAGGGGTGGTTCACAGAACCTGTGGCTAATTGAATCGGCCCTGAATAGTCTTTCACAAAACCTCATTGTAACATAAAAGGTACAGTTCAGTATGTCAGGTCATGTGCTAAGTTCAGAGAACTTGTCTTAATCACAACTATATAAGCAAAAACTCATTTATAGATGTTCATTCCTTTTTCATCTATAATGAGAAGAAGACATCAAATAATAAATAATAGGAATATTGGTATTAGTATACTCTGTTCATTAATGGTATTATATACCTAGGTCGAGGACTGGCACCAAAGTGCTGGCTCCTGCTAGGTGACAGTAGCTGCATGCTGCACTGTAACATTACATGAAGAACCCAGCTGCTGTCACAGTGCAGGAGACAATGCTGGAAAGAGGCAGTCTCTGGGGATACCGGCATCTCTGGGTCCCCTGGAGTGACAAAAATAGGGGTCAGGCTCACCCTCCCCATGAAGCCAAGCACCTTTTATATCAATGGATTCTCCTGGACAGCAGCAGCCCACTCAAGGGACAGTGGCATGTTTTACTGGGGCTGTACACCTGTCAAACTGTAATGCAGATGTTCTAAGGTGAGATCATAGGGGACAGAAATGGTATGCGGTCATTTGGTTGACAGTGTCTATGTTGACCTGGGATACGGTCATTGGGTCACCAGCAAGTTGTTAGACTGTCGACACCATTAGGTTGACATGCATTTAGGTTGACATGTGTCTAGTTCGACATGCAGGAAGGTCGATAGGGTCATTAGGTTGACATGGGTTAGGTGTGTTAGAAGTGTTGTCCTTCTGACTGTCCACCTAGACACTGTCCACCTAACCAGCCCTACCCAACAGAAACCTCCCATGGAGCAGATAGGCCACATTTATAAACAACGCATAACCTCTCTTGAACTCGTTAAAGGGGTTATGTCAGTGGTTCCCAAACTGTGTGCCGTGGCTCCCTGGTGTGCCTCGGGACACTTGCAGGGGTGCCTCGGGTTGGTGGTCCAAGACCAATTCCAATTATTTATGATCAATTATTTATGTCCAAAACCAGAGCTGGTGGCTGCCAATCATAAATATGTATACAATCAGAACCAAATCCTGCCCTTTACCACATAACTGAACCGAAGTATCACATACAAACACAATCTACTTCATTGTATATTTATTTTTCTACACCTAGGGGTGCCGTGGAAAAATTCTGATACTCTAGGGTGCCGTGATTCAAAAAAGATTGGGAACCCCTGGGTTATGTCATATTTTCAGTAATCACCAAACAGATTATGTTGTTTGCCACTATACCTTTCTTGCCAGCTATGTATGGCAAGATTGGAACGTTCCCTATTGCAGGCAATGGGGATCCAGCAGGACTGTACACCTGGTTGTAACAGGAAAAAAAAAGGTTTTCCAGTACATGCTTCCAGCCTCCAGGAGACCCTATGGGGGTCCTAGAGCTTTACCTGCCCCATTGGGAATCTATTCCAGCACATTGATATATTATTTATTTCTTATATAGCGCACACATATTCCGCAGTGCTTTACAGAGATTATTTGAACATTCACATCTGTCCCTGCCCCAGTGGAGCTTACAATCTATATTCCCTACCACATGTACACACACTGACATTCTAGGGTTAATTTTTGTTGGAAGCCAATTAACCTACTAGTATATTTTTGGATTGTGGGAGGAAACCGGAGTACCCGGAGTAAACCCACGCAAGTACGGGGAGAATATACAAACTCCGCACAGTTAGAGCCATGGTGGGAATCGAACCCATGACCTCAGCACTGTGAGGTAGTAATGCTAACCATTATTTATTTATTTATTTATTAACAGTTTCTTATAGAGCGCAGCAGATTCCGTTGCGCTTTACAATAGTAGACAGTGATAAAACAAACTGGGTAACAACAGACAGACTTAGATGTAGGAGGGCCCTGCTGCCAGCTTACAATCTATACCATTACACCATCCGTGCTGCGATTAAGGATGATTGATACATTTTGCTGTGAATAGGGGCATTTTTATACACCTCCAGTGAGAGAATCAGAAAGTGATAGATTTGGTAAAAAATCTCCAATTTTTCTTTTTAAGCAGCAATTATTTACACTGCAATATCAAACTGGTTTTGCAGTGTAAATGATTGCCACTTTAAAAAAAACTTGGAGATTTCTTACCAAATCTCTCACTTTCTGATTCTCTAACTCCATTACATTTCACCCCATATCTCACATAACCTTTGTTGTTCTAACCTATTATCTCGTACAACTGACTTCTACATTCAAGGTGTCCTCTGCATATGAGTGTAGGAGTGTCCATTCATTTATAAATGATGGTTTTCCTTAGCTGCCCCATTGCAATGCACACATCTGAATTCCAAGTTTTCATTTTTTTCATTTAGATCTTCGGAGACCTTCCTTATACAGGTTTATTTGATCCAGGCAGCCTGGATTTATAGTCTTCTTTCCCCAGAGCCTGTTTACTTTACTGAGATTATGATTTGCTGTTGTAATATTGGGACTCAACAGAACATGTCAATGAAAACTGTTGTTGATTGATAATACTCTATGTTTCTTCTATAAAAAGGCTTTATCAAAATCATAAAGTATCTTATCCTTCTATCTTCAGGACGGTTCCCGCAGCCATGACCACAGCTGGCTCATATCCTTATTTGACCTAAGAATTAATGGTAATGGTGCTTATATATTTATACTAGTATTCTGATCCGAGTATTATTTTAATTATGAATAGACAAGTTATAATAATTTGTTTTCACCTTGAATTATCACATAGCATTAGATTCATTTAGATTATTTAATGATATTTTTCATGTTTAAGTTGAACTGAAATTATTTAGTATATGATTAATATATAATTTAGCTTGTCTCATGGTCACCTATTGGCCTATTTACATTTCTTAGGTGAATTTGACTCTACCACATTGGATTTTTAAAATAACTGTTAACAATCTATTAGTGGCAAGAGAAATATCTGAGAGAAATTCATGCAATTGTCAGTCAAAATGTGTTTTTTTGACAAACCACCAGTCAGTTTAAAGTGATATCTCTTATGTTTTTAAGGTAGGTTTTGCCATAGAAGTGGCACTTACATTGCAACACCCTCTCTTGCCTTCCGGCTGCTGGATGTTGCACCGCTGTCCTGGAACCAGGTCGAACAGCACTACAGTACATAGAAACAGTAGAAAGCTGACAATAACTACTGTATGTGATCACAATAGGAGAAATTTAACAGAAAATTGCATTTAGACAGCCCCCTATTTCCCTGATTGGGTTTGGATCATTTCTAGTACTTCTGGCCGCCATTTTCAAACCTTTGCAAGCTCAGCAACATTGTTTCCAGTACCATCTGGACAGAGCAAACAGCAAACACAAGACTCACGGGGGAAACACGTAATTGGCTAAAGATACTCACCTGTGCATGCTCTGTTAACAAACTGTCCTCCTTTATGGCTGCTTTACTTTAATATCCATTGTAAACTATCCTACCCACTCTAGCCTGCTTAAAATGGTGCACATACAGTGACTATTCGGTATAACACAACTAACAGGCTAGGTGTAATGCGCCAACCTATGCTGCTAAATATAAAACGTTAAAACCAAACGTAACAAATGTAAAATATGCCCTCAATAATTGGTGGCCAGTATGCTTAAACAATGACTGGAGAGCCACTGTGGCCTTACCTACTCTGGCCATTCATGGTAGGCACCACAGGACCCGGCAGTACTGCTTTACTTGTAAGCAAGGAGGCAAGAATCCGCTCTTTTGCATGAGACACATTGCTGCAAGGCTTAGGCGTTCTTTTCTTCTTTTCCTGACCTGGCATCTTCTTTCTTCTGCCCTCCACCTCTTATTCTGACTTTTGCTTTCTTTTTTTGGTGGAACTCCTCTTTTCCCTATTTACTGTTTCTTTAGACTTCTTCTCCACTCCCACCGTGCCAGCAAACTGTCCCTAAAGCATTTGCACAATTGTTAGCTTACGGGCATCACCTGCATAAATTCATGATTGGCTTGTTGGCTCAACACTCCATGCTGCAAGTGGATTGGCTGTAACTTACCAGAATCATCTTCTCCGCAGCCAACTTTCTCCAGGATATGGTGAGTACACCCCAGATCCTGCACATGCCGCTCTATTTATTTTGTAATGGTCAGCATTTGGGAGGCAAATTTTTATATTTCTGATTACTGATATACTGTACACACCATGCAAGCCCATATACCTCATTAGGCATCAAAATTGAAAGGTGTCACAATATGCAAATATTTCAGTGTTACCTGCTTGTAAAAACCTGCTGGCTTTGTCTCATGCTGTTGACAGCTCTGTATAGTTGAACATGCTGATTACAGCTTCTGGTCCACTCCATGCTGCAGGAACGTCTGTGTGATCTGAGCTCTGCTAATTAGTTACAACACCTGGTGAATCTCTCCTGCAAGGAAGTTCTGTGTAAACTGACCATGCTCAGCCCTCGTTGATTAAAGCACCTGTGAGTATCCAGCTAATTGTGCTTCCTATAAAAAGGCAGTCTCTGGCAGACAGATGCTGCCAGAGTATAGGCTCACAACCTGCTCCAGCGTCCCTTGTACTTTACTGTGTTCCTGATCACCAGATACTGACTTTGGCTTGTTTCCTGACTATCCTTCGGCTTAATCCCTGTGTACAGTTAACCGTGGGTTACCTGTGTATGACCTCAGCCTGCCTTCTGACCACTCTCCTGCCTGATCCTCGTGTACTATACCCAGTGATTACCAGTTGATGACCTTGGCTTGCCTTCTGACTATTCTCCTGTCTGATCCTTGTGTACTGTGCTCCGTGACCACCAGTGTACGACCCGGCTAAGATGACTATGCGTAATCCTGAATCCACGCTACCTGTTTCCAAGGGGTTACCAGTGCCACTTGGGGAACCTGCTCAGGGGACTGCGACCAGCATGTCCATAGCAGCGAAGCCCAAATCCCAACTGGAGGGGTCACTGGTGAACACCTATGGCGTGGTAAGACTCCGCACCCCTGTGTCAGGTCTAGCCAATCCCCGGCCTGGTGACCAGCATAATGTACCTGAGAACGTGACAAAAGGTAGATAAGGCAAAGGAATCCCAGTGGGTGGACTGACCTGGGGTGTGGCAAGGATCTGCATGAAGTATCAGCAATGTGCTGCACCTCCTCACTGATATCCTTCTGATATATTCTTACCCTAAAACGTAATACTGGTGGTGGATGACTCGCTGAGGGGCCTTGTTGTGCTGTATGCCTGGCAGTGTGTGTTGGATGTTAGGCTTGTGAGCTGGCTCCAGGATTAGTGGAACCCTGTGTGGAGGGGACTGTGGCTCAGCATGCTGCCTGTTCGCGCACTGTGCCCCGGGGTACTTCTGGCTGTGGCTGTCTCCTCGCCTGGCTGCTCTGTGCGCTGGACTGCTGCTCACAGGGAGCGAGTTCCTACTTGCCAGCTGCTGGTTGCTCTGCCTGTGGAGATGTTGCTGATTGTAGGCTGGGTATATGAATTACTTGCCTCCTGTGTTGGGCTGCTGCTCTTTAGAATGTGGAGGCTGTGAGGAGGTAGCAGAAATTTCTTGGGATGCTGGAGAAATATTTCAGGCAGTGGGGATTGCATCCACGGACTGCACATTTGCCAGTTATCCTGCATTAGGAGCCAGTATTGGCTGGATCAAGGACAGGATGCAGTGAGATCAATCCAACAGAATTGCTGTTTATGAACATATGCTATATTTACTATGACCTGAAGGCTCTACGAAGTATTATATACAGTATACATATATTATCTGAATTTGGCTCAACATACTGTGCCTTTCCTGAGGAGGCATTATTTGGAAATATGAGGGGATGAGATACCCTTATACTAACAGGGGGATGCTAGCCTGTCCACTTCAGTACTGGAGGGAGATACCCCTAAAAATACCGATCCTGTACAATCTACTCAACAAATAAAACAGGCTATCTCCGCAGGAACAAAGAGTAACTGAAAAGATTGGCGAAGTAGATGTTTCCCTGCTAAGGCAGGATATACAGAGAATTCGGGAGAGGGTGAGCGAGACTGAAAACTGTATCTCGTTGATTAAGGATACTGTATCCCCACTGTAAATTAAAATGATGGACTCAATGACCCAGATGGCTAATATGCAATCTAAAGTGTCTGATATTGTTGGGCTTCTTGAAAAGGTGGAAAGCCCCTCTCCAGAAACTTTCCTAGAAAATTGTCTCACTCAGCTATTTGGTAAAGGAACATTTACTCCCCACTTTGTTATAGAGCATGCCCATAGGTTGCAGCTCCGTTCACCACCACCAGGCGGTCCTGCTAGGACTATTATTGCAAGTTTCTAAAATTACAAAGATCGTGATCGTCCAGTTCGATGGACATAATGGAGCAAATATACTAAGATTGTAGTTGTATTTCACATGGGATGTTGCTATGGGCAACCAATGAGACACCATATGTGGATTATCTTCTGATTGGTATATCAGATCACTCCCCAGTTTTTCTAACATTTAAAATAAATTCAGACCAAGGTATGAAATTGTGGAAACTTAAACCCTTCTGGTTAACCTAGTTTTGTTATTTTTATTACTAGGGGTAAAGGGAGAGATAGATAACATCAGTAGCAGGAATAAGTGTAGGAGATAGCAGTCAATCAATGCTTATGATGAAATATTAATATTGATATAAATAAATTTAAATTAAATAAAAATAATAATAAAACTCCAAGTTTAGTTTAGTTTAGTTGAATTTTGCCAATAATTAAAATGGCTGATTTGGGTGTTCTCTGCCCATATATCACTTTCACCTTATGTGTTAGCTAGCGATATATATAAATTATATGCCAGAATAAAGGTATTATAGTTCCAACAATATGTGTCTATATAGTAGTCTTTAAAATAGCGCCACACTAAAGATGGTGACCGGGCAAAACTCCACACTAAAGATGGCCACTGGGCGGCCCTTCATCAGCCCTATACAACTGTCATACAAACTGTGCCACACAAAAGATGGAAAACTGGGTGCATCTGCCCTTCACATAAAGGAAACACAGTGGGGGGAATTTACTAAGATGTGTATTCTACTTCACATATGATGTTGCTGTGGGCAACCAATCAGATTCTACTTCTTATTTATTTTGCACCCTCTAGAACATAGTAGACAGGATCTGATTGGTTGCCTATAGCAACATCCCATGTGAAGTAGAATAGGTACTTGTTTTCCTAGCACGGCGCCCACGATATTCAGTCGTACGGCATCGCGATGCGATTTTAAATTGTATAAGCACCCTATATGATTTTTAATTGTATAAGCACCCTAATGGGTGCTTACAATGTTAAATGCACCCCCACGCCACCCCCACTATCAACGCCAACCCGAAGCGTGGCGAGCGCAGCAAGCCCATGAGGGGCGGCAGTACGCGTCCTCCGACCTTTTCATACCCCCACTATCCACGTCGGTGTGGAGTTGATTTTATATAGTGTGGCAAAAGCAGCGAGCCACCGAGCCCAAAGTGTGGCGAGCGCACGCGTATTACTTTACATGTATTCCGCGTCCCCTCGCCACACTATATAAAATCAACTCCACACCGACGTGGATAGTGGGGGTATGAAAAGGTCGTAGGACGCGTACCGCCGCCCCTCACGCTTCAGGTTGGTGTTGATAGTATGGGTGGCGTGGGGGTGCTTTTTTTTATTGTAAGCACCCATTACGGTTCTTATACAATTATTTATCTTATAGGGGCCACATTTAACATTGAAAACACCCATTAGGGTGCTTATACAATTTTAAATCGTATACCATTGTATATGGCATACAATGGCATACAATTCGATGGTATACAATTTAAAATTGTATAACATCGGCTGCCATCGCGTAACATCGCATCGCATACCATCGTATGCCTTCTGGTATGGGATGCGATGGGCTCCGTGCTAGGAAACAAGTACCGTCGAATACACATCTTAGTAAATTTGGGAACACTGAGCCTCCGGAGTCCCCCATACACCCATGTAGTGCAATATATGGCTGGAAATAGGAAGTGCTCTGCGTTCAACAGACAGGAAACACTGCACTTCCGGAAATAACATGATTTATTATTATTATTTTCCGAAAGGTATATAGAGTGTTTATAGATATCTCCTGCTCATGCACAATATATATAAGTTAAGTTTTGACTTATTTTATAGATAATTATACAGCGGCTCACCAATCATAGGTGAATAACTTAACATAGTTACCAAGGGTATTTAAACCCCAATTGTGGAACCAGCAGCATCACCTTGATAAAGTGGCTATGCAATGAAACGCATCGGTGCTTTCTGCAAGTGACTCCCAAGTGAGCCAGTCAACAAAATCTCAGGTTATCACAAGCACATGGAGGCTGCATCCTTCATAAAGCTGCAAAAGAAACATTTCCATTGGCTCCCAGGATCAAGCCATATCAAGGAGGCATCACTAGGAACGGACACACACCTACAACGGGATGCGGTAAATTTCCCGGCGGTCGGAATCCCGGCATTCAGAATCCCGACGCTGGAATCCCGACCGCCAAAATCCCCAAAATTAGCGTGCCGAGCGTAGCGAGGCACCGGCCCGCTGCATGGTGAGCGCAGCGCGCCTGCAAGGGGGGGCGCTCCACGTCCCCCCCTTGTCGGGATTTCGGTGGTCGGTATTTCAGCGTCGGGATTTTGAACGCCGGGATTACGACCGCCGGGATTCCATACCGATTCCGCTACATGTCACATGACCTATCGGTGACTATACCCATACATTCCATTTTCCTGAGCTATAGGTCACTCATCTATTATTATTCTTATCCATGTATATGTTGTATGTCAATTTTATCTTGTCAATGTATTTTTAACTAAAATTGTGATATACAGTATATAATCTTTGGTTCCCACAAATCAGTTGGTACCTACCCACATAGCGCAGTTTACCCCTTTTCTTTTTTTTCTGAACCCCATTTAGCTGGTTTTAGATGAACTGGGCAGAAGGTTGAAAGCAAAGCAACCTACAGTACACATGCAACACATTTGTAGGAACTTCCGTAATACCCTTTCCACATTGCAAATGCTGGGCCGGGATTTGAACATAAGTCCTTCCCAGGAGCGACCCAGCATTTGCATTGATTGTTTCCTGCAGAGACCCAGGAGGACGCAGTGCTTGCAACTGATGCTGCCTCCTCCATATAGTGTTAAAGGGAGCCCGGGTCTCTCGACCCAGGTCACACGTTCAGACTGCACAACAATCCGGGTCCGACCCAGTTAAAACCCTGGATGCTGGACCCGGGTGATTTAAAAAGGCCCTTATACACAGCATGACAACCCGGGTCAACCCTGCATCAACTTGAGTCGGACCCAGGTTATTTGTGTGATGTGAAAGGAGTATAACAGTGCTGGGGAAAACTTCCCAAACACTTTAATTCCCATTGCATATAGAAAGCAAGGAGTGTGTTTTGTGGTTATATTTGCCAAAGGTCGCTACATTGATGAATAAAAAAATCTGATACTATGATATTTTTCCTTATTTCCAGTTCTTTATTTGTTTCATGATTTAATTTTGGAGAGTATTGATATTGATATACTGTATAAAACTGTGTAGATTTTAGTACAAAGATTATATTTATATTCCTTGTAAGAATATGTTGTCTGCTTCTGTGGAACTATAAAGAAACACAATGCAATGATCATGCAATTTAAAGATAATTCACAATTACCTTTGCATGTTTGAGGTGGTCTCTGTTGTCTACTAGAGTTACATGTGAGCTTGTCTTGCTTCTTTTACTGACATGATAATTTGTCAATTTGATAATCTTATGCTAATACTTTTCAACCAACACTGAAATTTCTAGTCAATGTTTGATATATATTTTAAATAGTTTATAATAGAATTCATTGTGTACTTAAGATATCAGTTTGCTATTGAGGTGTTTGCCCTGGAAAAGCATTTTCAACATTTTCATAACCAAATTAAAACAATTTAAATGTTGTAATTTCCTCATTACTCCTTGAATGTCTGAAAAAACTTGTATTTTTATCCATTGGTGGGCATGATATTGTGGTGTAAGGCGGTGTGCCTAGTTGCCAGGACAGTGTCAAACCATATTCTAATTCATATAATAAAGTACAAAAGTAGGAGAAGTACTGTACTGGAATTTTTGGGGTACAGTATATGTAACTGCAAGATTCAGTCTCTGGTGAGATTCTGGAGAGTCCGGCCATATTTTGAAAGTAACAATCTTTAAAAAGGCAAAACCAACCTAGAGATTCCTATAATTATATTATTATTATTTATATGCCTATAAATTATTATTATTATTATTATTATTATTATTATTATTATTATTATTATTATGTCCAGGTTCACCGGAATATCAACAAAGTCTGCATCTAGCAGGCTGTTACATAAACTCCTCCATATTTAATAAGTCAGTCTTCTATAGAATTACAATGGCGTATTCTTACTTTTTCAGTAACCATGGCGTCAACCTGAAGGATTTGGGAATAAAAGTAACAAGGAACTGAGGAGTGATATCTGCTTAGCTATATGCCTACTAAGCAATTATGCATGAAACCACTTATGGAAATGTAGTCTAAGCACAGGAATGGAGGTAAAATGTAACAGGGTGAGAGAATCAGAAAGTGAAAGATTTGGTAAGAAATCTCTAGGTTTTTTAAAGCGGCAATCATTTACACTGCGTAATCATACTGGTTTTGCAGTGTGAATGATTTCTGCTTTAAAAAAAAATCTGGAGATTTTTTTACCAAATCTCTCACTTTCTGATTCTCTTACCCTATTACATTTCACCCAGGATTGGATAAAAGAATGCCCGAACATATTTGTGCATGCCATAAGAAATACTATGCAATTAACCATAACATACTGTACCATACTATCTTTTGTTTTTCTTCTGCATCATTTGAAAGTTGAGATTGAAGGGCCAGTTAATCAATGGGATCAATGGAATTAGGATTCCAATTAAATACTTATAAGTTTATCTTTAATAATTTGTGAACATCAGTGGCACCAGACTAGGACACCTACCTTTTGACCCCTAAAATGTCTTTGCTCCCCATACATTATCACTTTATGCATAATTTGTTTTGCACTTGTAAAGATTTTGATTGCTTGGGGAAGCAACTATATTAAACTTAGGTAGAGATGGTTCAAAGTGCATTGAGGACCTTGTCCAAAAGTGATCAACTTATTTGGGCGGTATTCAATTAGCCGTAGTAATTTTCTGCGCCCAGGACCATTCAATAAACCAAATCCATGATTAGCATGCATTTCTTTTCATATTGGGGCCCGGAAAACACAAAGATCCACAAGTTTTCGTGGATCCTATAGGTTGCAAGGAAAGGAAGCTAATTGAAACCCCCCCCCCTCACTTCAAAAAACTAAACATTGTTCATAAAAATATCTATTTTTAACTCTAATTGAATAAACCCCATTTGTCTCTTAAAAAGGTGTTTGTACAATTTGGAGATCATTTCCACAGTGTTCTCTTCTGTGGAACAACAAAGATTTGAGGTTTTAATTTGTGATAATTCGCTAGGTACAAATAAGGTCTCAACAGGGCTATGGACTGTGGTCATGGCAGTGGTAGAGCTGCTTCAATTGTTTCTTCTTGTGCATAATTTTAGTCAATTCCGTATCCATGATTTGAAATGTATTCTTTAAAGAACTTACATTTATCATGATTGGCTCCCAGCCTACAGATGGAGCCGGCGTCTTTCTTGTAGGGGCTGGCTATTCTATTGCCAGCCCCCACCAGCAGCCGGCTCTTGAAAGGGGCATGCGCGCACGAGATGCTCGTGCACGCCCCGTGGCTACGGTGTTTTCACCGCCGCCCGCCACCTCCCCTGGTGCACCTCGCCACCCCACCGTCCCCCCTATCCCTGTCCGTCTCCCTGAAGTGGAGACAGGCAGGGGCCCACAGCGGCGCCATCCGGAAACAGCGCAAGCATGCTGGCGATCCCCAGGCATAAACCAGGGGCGCTCCATCTGTTTGTACATATTGCGGCACATCAGATTTTCAATGTATCACTTCAACCATGTTTTTTTGACAAATTGGAAACCTGGAACTATTCCAAAGAAATAGGTGTACAGTAGTCAATTATAGTGTTGTGTGTGTTGATTGTGGATTACAGAGCCACAATAGATTGTAGACCCAAAGTTAAGGACCCCATAGCAATACTATATTAAATGTGGAATCTCAGAACAAAGACCCACTAACACTTAAGATGCCAGAAAGATGGCACATTAACTCCTTGGGTACCATAACATTGGCAAATGGACCAGACCCCCCCCCCCAGGTAATGAAAGCTGCTTAGCAGGTAGCTATAGCTGGAACATTGTTGGCTGAGTCACGGACAGGTCAGCTATTTGTAAATCTATCATGCATGCTGGGGACTTCTGGCTGTCAGGAGTTATAAACATGAGCTGGATTCCTTATCTCAGTCACTGGGTGGGGTCTCCTCTGTCCAAATGGTCCGCCCACTGTTTATCTGGGCAGATGCGTCATGAGGAGAGATCCTGTCCCAGCTTGTTTTTTTAAGCAAGTCATTCAGTGAATAAAAAGCTGAAGTTGTAGCCTCGGCAAACTGAAAAATATAAATAGGCTGCAGCAATCATTACTCTCCTATCGTCAGAAATGATCAGGCAGCCCAAATGCAAAATATAAAGCCTGTTTTTTCATATAAATTTATCCCCCGGATAGTCTCATTGTCCCCCTCCGCTATTGTTATTGTCCCACTCCACTATTGTCATTGTCTCCCTCCGCTAGTCCCTCTGTCCCTTTTTACTAGTCCAACTTTACTCCCCCCGTTAGTCCCACTGTACCGATTTGCTAGTCCAAAGTTAACATTTTAAAAAAGAAAATTTTTTGCACACAGTTTGAAACCGCGCCCCACTAAGGTGTACATTTACTTAAGGTTCTAAAAATGAAAATAGGTGATCTTACCCATAGCAACCAATCAGATTATATCTCTCATTTCTTTATTGCATTCTAGAAAATGATAGACATAGGAGGGGTATTCAATCTCCGATGGGGGAGATGGCTGCGGGGCCCTAATCAATGCTGTCTTCCCCAACAGCATTGAACAGGGGATCTTGGCAGAACGAGCCCGACTTCACAAGCAGCGGCTGGGAATTGACGAGCTCCCGGCTGCAGCTTGCCTATTCCCGCTCGTGGCCCCCTTCTCATCCCGCTGCAGACGGGACTCAATGGCGAACAGACCGAGAACGGGACAGGGTCACGGCTGTTGGGCCAGCTCGACAGCTGTGACCCAACATTGAATACTCCCCTAAATCTGATTAGTTGCTATGGGCAACATCACCTATTTAAATTTTTAGAACCTTTACTAAATTCCCCCCTAAAGTCTCTGCATTATTGGAATTCCTTAATTCTGGGGAGAAGTATACCTGACATTTTGCTTTTCATAAATGATCTTTTCTGGAGTGAAATAGTTCTAGTATTTTTTTAAGCATATACTGATAATATATCAACAGTAATTACATTGACAGTCAAGAGGTTGACCAAAATTGGTCGACAGGTCAAAGGTTGACACGTGAAAAAGGCTGACATGCATTAGGTCTACATGTTCAAAAGGTCGACATTGAAACAGTCAACATGGGAAAAGATTAACATGACTGACATTTTTTGTGTGTCTGTCGAAAAATGTCGACATGGACACTGTATTAGTACTGGCCATGGTTCAGGCACACTATTATATTCTTCCTCTATGTCCACTGGGATGGTAACGTATGAACTATTCAGTTTTTGGATAAAAAAAAGAATAATGAAAAACTCATGTCGACCTTTTTCCATGTCAACTTTTATATGTCAACCTTTTGGTTGTGTCGACCTTTTGAACATGATCTTATGCATGATGACCTTTTTTATGTGTTGACCTTTGGCCTGTCGACCAGTAGTGGACGACCTGTTACTGTCGACCTTTTTACTGTCAACCCATCGATCGCATACCCGTACATGTTTGTATGCCTGAGTTTGTATTGCATTTTAATATACAGCCATGCAAGAATATTTCATGATTGAACTTTCCATTATCTCTCTATAATCAATAACCCAGAACAATGTCAGTTTTTCTTTACGTCATCCATTCTGTTCTATCACTGTAAAAGTGATTCTGCTTAAATAGGTGAACCCTTGCTAAATAAGTCTGAGGCAACATACTAAAGCCATACATATCTGTAAATGGTGAGAGATGTCACAATTTTTATTCTATTAGTATACATATATGTGGGCCAAAAACAGTAACAGATACTGTAGATGTATTTTTCATTGCAGTTCATATAAAAATACAATGCATGCTAGAAAAAATGGCCATATGTTCCAGCACTATCCATAAGTGGCTTCAACAGATGTGGAATGCAGCTGTACATGTGAGAGGCTATGAGTGACATTTACTAACATAACTCAAAGGATAAAACCATGGCAACCATGCATTTGCTTTCATTGTTTTTCTTGTACCAGATGATACTGTACATATTAATTTCTAATTAATTCCTATGGTTTCAGTCCAGATAAACATATTTGAGTCTATATTCAGATCTGATCACAGTACAAATTTGTTCTCGAAATGGACAAAACCATGTGTATTGCAGGTGGGGCAGATGTTACAGTCAAGTGAGTTATTATTTTTCTGTGCAGAGTCAATACTAACTCTCTCTGCACGTTACATCTGCCCCATCTGCAGTGCACATGGTTTTGCCCATTTTTAGAACAAATTTGTACAGAGATCAGATCTGAATTAAGGTGCGTACACACATACAGATTTATCTGTCCGATCTATCTGGTGGGAACAAAAATCTGGAACCTGGAAATGTATGGGAGCAAATGACAATCCAAAATTTTTTCTCAAACGCTTGAAAACAGACAGTGATCAGTCAAATTGTTTAAATCATTCTGATATAACAAATTTATCAAAGCATATTGTTTTTTTCTGTTTTACTGCATTTGGGTGGAAATTTTTGATTGTCATGCTCCCATACATTTCCAGGTTTTTGTTCCCACCAGATAGATTGGACAGATACATCTCTATGTGTGTAACCACCTTTCGGGCCAACGTGTATATCGGCCTGTGTATGTAGGCAAGCCAATTTTGTCTATATTGTATACATTCTAGTGATCTAGTATAGTATATAGTATACATCGGCCATAGTCAAGTAAAGTTAGTCAAAATCTCAAGAAAATATAGTTAATATTATATGTTGTTAATGGTGATTAAATATGACCAAAGTAACAATAAGTGAAAAGCGTAGATTACGTATTATGTCCGTAACCTGCGTACCCTTTATACCTAACTACGTGCGAACAAAACGTAGCGCAGCGTAGCGTACCTTTTATTGTGTATTATACAACCAAGAACCAATCCCTCGAACAGAGATCCCTTCGCAGTACTTCGTCTCTAATCTGCGAATATACCTTTAAGGACAGTGTCCGTAATATACCTTTATCGCTAAATGCGAATAACAGACACAAACCACAGTATAGAAGTAAGGAGATAAGAACTCCGCAAGAAAGGTTGTATTTAAGTCCCTAATGGACAAAAGGGGGTTACAGGAATGGAAAATACAGGTTTAACAGGTAATGCAGTAGACTAACAATAAATACTGTAATCAGGCTCTACTAAGGGGAAGAGAAACAGATACAGGATACAATCAGCCAACAATACAATAAGGATAAATACCGTTAATGCAACCGTTACCGTCTCATCAAATATGCGAAGCGCAGTCCGGTCAGAGCTCGCTATCGTTCAGGATTGAACTATAGCCCGGTTGAAGGTCAGGGAAAGAAAGATGTGCCGAAGTGACCGAGGCAGCCCTGGGTCACCTATCTTATAGGGTCAGAAGGGGGGGGTCAAAGGCCATTCCTATTGGTCAGAGATCGTATGTCAGGTCCACTGTGATTGGGGGGTAAGATGATACACCTGGTTTGACTAGGTGCAGGGGAGTGAACTTTAGGAGTCCTTTGTTCGTTAGTATCGTCGGCAGGGATCGTAAATAGCAGTCAAAACCGGATTTAAGTAGATTCCTTTGTTACACTCTTTTCAACAGAAACTGTCTTTGAGTTATGGATTTTGTCCATAACTATCGGACCGTATGTATTGCGAAATATTCGCAATGACCGGAATTGTGCGCACATGAAACGGAACGTAACGGTACTAAACATGATACAGACAGATGTATGCAAATGCTAACTAAGCTATGTGTGGCGTTCTAAACCTTTAACTATATTTCATTTAGTGTGAGTATGTTATTATGAATTTATGTGTGATAGTATGGCTACTCTTCTGGTCCACTTTGTCACACATACTCGGGTATGGAAACTTTATTTGCGCAACTCTGCGAACCAAAATGGCGGCCATACTATCCTAAAATGGCGTGTGTGCAACTCGACTTCCACAATGTATACACCTTTAAAGCGTGCACTTAATTTACATTTTTCTTCTCAGTTCCTGAGGCCCTTTAATCAGCACTTATGGGCGCTTGTTTCCTAGAACTGCGCCCATCGCATCGCATACCATAAGGCATACGATGGTATGCAATGCGATGCGATGTTAGCCGATGTTATACAATTTAAAATTGTATACCATCTAATTGTATGCCATTGTATTTAAATTTGTATAAGCACCCTAATGGGTGTTTTCAATGTTAAATGTGCCCCTATAAGATAAATAATTGTATAAGCACCGTAATAGGTGCTTACAATGTTAAAAGCGCCCCCACGCCACCTGTACTATCAACGCCAACCCGAAGTGTGGCGAGCGCAGCGGTACGCGTCCACCGACCTTTCCATACCCCCACTATCCACGTCGGCGTGGAGTTAATTTCATATAATGTGGCGAGCGCAGCGAGCCACCGAGCCCGAAGCGTGGTGAGGGGATGCAGAATACATGTGAAGTAATGCGCGTCCGCTCGCCATGCTTCGGGCTCGGTGGCTCGCTACGCTCGCCACACTATGGATAGTGGGGGTATGAAAAGGTCGTAGGACGCGTACCGCCGCCCCTCGCGGCCTCGCTGCACTCGCCACGCTTCGGGTTAACATTGATACTGGGGGTGGCGTGGGGGTGCATTTAACATTGTAAGCACCCATTAGGGTGCTTATACAGTTAAAAATCGTATAGGGGCTTATACAATTTAAAATCGCATCGCATACCATACGCCCGCATGCGATGCGATGCGATGAGATGCCATACAACGTAATATCGTGGGCGCCGTGCTAGGAAACAAGTACCCACTTATGTTATTTAAACTATATATATAGGGGAGAAATGAAGAAATGAAACAACGTGATTATGTTGAATAGAATATTCATAAGTTAATTAAGAAAAATCATTTTTAAAATAGATTAATTTAATAGATGTAATATTTGAGAAAAAAATACACTAACAATAATTAATGCGTTAATTTAAAGAACAAGCATTTAGATAACTCATTAATTGATATTACTAAATTACATTATGGATAATAATGAAGAGGAAGGCTGCTCATTCTATATCACTTATAACAGTGTTCGTTGAGTATTTAATAAACACTGAACGTTGAAGCGGATACTGGATTGTGCGCACTACCGGATTCTGTGGAGTGATGTTTTCATGCCGTGCATGCGTCCAG
Organism: Crinia signifera; assembly: GCF_055691185.1. NCBI lineage: Eukaryota > Metazoa > Chordata > Amphibia > Anura > Myobatrachidae > Crinia > Crinia signifera. The sequence goes on along the minus strand of NC_139225.1, from coordinate 99,645,291 downwards.
ATTGCACAGAGCCACAGCACTGACTCAGTTTTCTGCAATGTGTTAGGCATTCCTGGGCAGTGAAAAGTAGGAATGCCTAACACGTTGTATCTTTATTTGTACATCTAAAGAGAAGGGAAGGGCTTTTTAGTGACATCAGCATAAAGTTGCAGACGCTACAGCGGCAAGAGATGCAGACACAGACACATTTGTATCTGACTCAGAATCGGTTGTATTCTTTTTAATCCAAATGGGATTCAATTTGACATCTCAACAGAAGCTTGGAACAAATCTGTCCAAAGGTGTTCCAGTTACTTGGGACACAGGGAAATATTCCATTAGTTCCCATATTTTGCATAGGTGAAAAAGGGACTTAGTCCCGTGACTATTCAAATGCAGACGTTTTCACACAATTTTGAGGGGGGAGGTCTGGCATGGGTGAAAAATGACTAAAAAATGCGTTAAAATGCTTGCAATTCAGAAATGCTGGAATCCCGTACCATCACGATACCTAAACCAGGAAAACCCCAAACATCTGTTCAAAACTACAGACCCATTGCGCTACTTAACTCAGATTTAAAACTCTATGCTAAATTAGTTGCTAATCGTATAAACCCACTACTCCCTACCCTTATTAAACACGACCAAGTTGGTTTTGTTCTAAACAGGCAGGCCCCAGACAATACACGCAGGGTGATAGGCGTTATAGAATTTTGCTCAATAAAAAAGGATCCTCTGTTAGTTTTATCATTGGATGCCGAGAAGGCGTTTGATAGACTTCACTGGGGGTTTATGCAATTGGCCCTACAAAAAATTTGCTTCAACGGGCGGATATTGGATTCCATATTGGCCCTCTATTCCTGCCCATCTGCTAAAGTCTTCAACAATGGGTGTACCTCGTCAGGCTTTCAAATTACCAATGGCACCCATCAGGGGTGTCCGCTCTCCCCTTTAATCTTCGCACTAGCGGTTGAGCCTCTGGCTGAATATATTAGATGTAATAACGCTATTAAGGGCCCGGTCATTGGCAACTCACCCCACAAAATCAGCCTTTTTGCCGATGATGTTATACTTTGTATTCTAGTTCCTGTAAACTCTTCACAGGGTCCTGCAGGAATACTCAGAGGTCTCCTATTATAAATTAAACACCAGTAAAACCGAGGCCCTTCCCCTAGGTTTTCCATCTGAAATTGTCACTAAATTAAAAGAACTGTATAATTATTCATGGCAGTCCCGGTCCCTGAAATATTTAGGAATTAATTTGGCACCAGATAATCACATAATTGAATGTAATTATAACCCCCTGCTGAGAGGCTTCGCAGAGCTGACTGGAGACTGGATGTTGCATGACGTCTCTTGGCTTGGAAGAGTCGCAGCGGCAAAAATGGTCCTCTTGCCCAAATTAATGTACTTATTCAGATCCATCCCGAGATCTCTCGCTGCATAAACCACTCAGAGATGTTTCTTAAGCTCATCCATAGAGCCTACTTCACCCCCGACAGGTTGCATAAGATATGGCCGGCAACGTCCAATTTATGCTGGAGAAATTGTGGTCTAATCGGAGATATTTTTCATGACTTCTGGGCGTGCCCACTCTTGCGGTCTCTCTGGGGAGAGGTATTCCAAATGCTGAGCTCAATTTTAAATCATCCCATCCTCCCTGACCCAGCCATAGCTTTACTTCATTTTTTCCCAGCATACTTTTCGGCAGCAGATAGTTATATTGTAGGACAGGTCCTTATTGCCACTAAGGCAATTATTGCTAAACTATGGAAATCCAACACAATCCCTCCCATAGGATCCATACGTAATAAAATCCACAACCACTTCATATACGAGACCTCAAATGCCTCTTATGCCCCATCCCCACAGTCGGTAGTCATGAAATGGTCTGGTTGGTCTCTTTATATAGAAAATATGAGCTACTCAAACATTATCAGCAGTCCCCCGGATTTAACTACACTCGACTTTCATTGAATATGTAACTCTCTCGATGTTCAGTAACCCCATTACAGTGGGAAGTTCAAGACCGTAATACCGATACAGTGTTTGATTCAACAGTGAATTGTGAGACAAATGTTATCTTATTATGTACAGTGTGCAACATCTGTTCCCCCTTCCCTTTTTCTCCCTTCTGTACCCCCTTATTATTTGGTTAAAAAATAAAAATCTAATGTTTAAAAAATAAATGCTTGCAATTTTGCCCGAAAAGTGACAAAAACACGTTGATTTGAGACTAATTCTTGATTCACGTGTTTTTCGGCACAGCTGAATTTTTCCAATTAGGTATGCTTTTAGATACGCATTTCTCAGTATTCATTTTGATTGCTAGTTACTATAAAACTGATTTTACCAATATTGGTATTTAATTTTATATTTTAACTGGCATAAATAGTATAATAGACTGACAGTCTGAGTTACTTGCCTATTTTGCATGTGGATCTTGTGTTTATTCAGGTGATCATGCAGAACATATCTGAGCATATCACCTTGGAGCGTCTATGAGTGATTTTTCACACTGAGCATTCTCCATATAGCAGTGGTTCCCAAACTGTGTGCCATGGCTCCCTGGGGTGCCTCTGGACACTTGCGAGGTGCCATGGGTTGGTGGTCCAGAACCAATTCAAATTATTTATGATCAATTATTTATGGACAAAACCAGTGCTGGTGTCTGTCAATCATAAATATGTGTACAATCAGAAGCAAATCCTGCCCTTTACTATATAAATGAACTTAAGAAACGAATATAAACACAATCTACTTAATTTTCTATATATATTTTTGGGTCTTGGGGTGCTGTGGAAAAATTCTGATACTCTAGGGTGCCGTGATTCGAAAAAGATTGGGAACCCCTGCCATATAGTATAGTTAAAGATACAGAAAGATCTGTCTAATTTCACAGTAATACAAGTTGAGTATCCCTTATCCAAATATCCGTTATCCAAATTAGCCTGAAAACCATAGTCTCCAAAATGTCCTTTTGTTATTGCTAAAAACCTACTGGGGGCATCTATAACCGGCACTACTGGGGAAATTATACATAACTGGCACTAAATATGTGCAAGAAAAAGATTGTTTGGCGTTCAAATTCAGTGCATGAGACAGTACATAAACTTTATTTCATGTTTTAAAACCTTTCATGCACAAATAAAATATATTTATGTGTATTTCTTCTGTTTGATGTGTTTATACAACATAAATGCCAGATACCTCAAGATACCTCATTCAAATTTAGAAACATTCCAGAATACGGAATAATCCATTATCCAAAATGCTTCTGGTCCCGAGCATTTCGGATAAGGGATACTCAATTTGTAGTTGTATTTGAAAAAATAAAAAAAAAAATAGAAAACCATCATCAGTTCTATAAAGTGAGTTTATTTATTATTCCTCAGCGCTTTACAGAGAATATTTGAACATTCACATCAGTCCCTGCCCCAGTGGAGCTTACAATCTATATATTTATTTTATTTTATTTATTAACAGTTTCTTATATAGCGCAGCATATTCCGTTGCGCTTTACATATTCCGTTCCACATGTACACACAGACATTCTAGGATTAAGTTTGTTGGAAAACAATTGACCTACCAGTGTATTTTTGGATTGTGGGAGGAAACTGGAGTGCCCAGAGTAAACCCACCCAAACACAGAGAGAATATACAAACTCTGCACAGTTAGGGCCATGGTGGGAATTGAACCCATGACTTCAGTGCTGTGAGGCAGTAATGCTAACCATTACACCGTCTGTGAGTTTGATATAGGTTTGAGCAAATTAATATCTGTGCACACATTAGTGTTTTTGTTTATTTTACTATTTTTACAGTATGACTTAAAGTTTGCATTTGTAGCTCATTAGCTCCCAGGTTTATAAAAAGTTTTTTTTTAGTTCATCCCTTGAATATAAGATAACACACATTGAAATGCACAGCCGTGGTGACCAGGCCATACTGAATTTCTATGTTTTCTTGACGTTGAAACAGATAAGAACCACTTGGCCTATCTAGTCTGCCTTTTTTAACCTTTAGGTATCCTCAACCCTATTTGATCATTAGTTCTTTGTTAGGATATTTAAATAGAATTTAAAAGTATTATATCATAACTTAAGTAATATGAAATATTTGGATGGAGTTAAGAATAGGCTGAAAGGTATAATTAAAATCTCTTTCATCTATCAGAAAGTACATTTTGAAGAAGTGCTCTAGCCAGAACAAGACTGATACAAGGGTGTCAGCTTTTTAAGACATAATTGTTTCTATATTGACATAGACATTAATACGATAGCTCTGTGCATCCTATACACTGATGGTACTGCCGCAGACACCATACACTTGCCTGAAGCACTTACAAACAGACAGAATGGGTGGTCCTGCCAGCATCAGAGCTGTTAGAGACATGTGGTATATTTACAAAAGGGCGATGTTGTGTTTTAAGGGCCAATTGTACAACAATTAAATTAACAATTAAAAATCAATAGAATATCTTCCACAAAGACCAAAATTTATAAACGTTTCAAACTCTCTGCTTGGTTTTTGTACAGACAAATAAGGGTTGATCATCTTTCGCATGATCCATTAATTTGGAAAAAGTTATGCCTAGGGCTTTTCTTCCCTACCTTCCTTTCTTTCTTTTGTTGGTATCCGGACTCATAATTGATTGAATCTAGGTCGACAGTCATAAGGTAGACCATTATTGGTCGACAGTCAAAAGGTTCAACAGTGTCAAAAAGTGGACAGGGTCCAAAGGTTGACATTGAAAGGGTCAAAAGGTTGACCTTCAAAAAGTCCGACAGTCAAAATGACGACAGGGTCCAAAGGTCGACAGTCAAAAGGTCGACATGAGAAATTTCAGCATCAAAATGTCAACATGCATTTATTTTGCAACATTTTGAGCCGACATGTGCCGACAGGTGGTATTTTATACCCTATCATCCACTATGGCGTGGAGGAAGAATATAATAATGTGCTGAGCGCAGTGAGGCACCAGGCCCAAAGCATGGCAAGCGTAACGAGCCATGCGAGGGGATGCGGTACACTTAGACGGTATCCATGTTGACCTATGTCGACATAGAAACCCAAAAAAGCATGAAAAACTCATGTCGACCTATTCCATTTCAACCTTTTCACCTTGTCGACCTTTGGACCCTGTTGACTTTTTGACTGTCATCCATTAGTCGTTGACCATATATGACTGTAGACCTAGACATTGTAGATCTGAAATACCATAACCCTTTTCTTCAGGTTAGTTTGTAGGTTATATTTGTTAATTATTATGTATTTATTAATTGAGTTATAATATGTTAAGGACACTTTTGGGGACCTTTGAGTTGTCCACCTAATTTGATCCCATTGCAAACATTGTTCTGCTCTTTTCTTTTTTTTATAACATTGTGTGTCCTCAGATGGTGACCAATCATGTGGCCGTGTTGTGTCTGTTTATTTGTATACTTTTTAAAAACTAATATAAACAGATTTATAGAACAAAGTCAATATATAAAATGTCTGTTATAAAAAGTGTTTTAGCCACTGAAATATAACATCAGTTTAGAATAATTTAAAATTGACCTTAATAAATTTACCACATAAAGGGTAACATTTAATAGGATGAGAGATTCAGAAAATGAGAGATTTGGTAAGAAATCTCCAGTTTTTTTAAATCGGCAATCATTTACACTGCAAAACCCGTTTGATTTTGGAGTGTATATGATTGCCGAATCTCTAACTTTCTGAATCTCTCATCCTATCAAATTTCACCCAAAGTATGTTATATCCCATTCTACTATAACATAAGTTACAATTTCACATTGCATTACATTAGGATTACATTAGGATAAACCCTAAGGCTGCGTCTACACATTGCCTTTTAGTAGGACGCAGTTGATCAGGACCTGTTTAGATTGATGAAGCTTCTTGTGTCTATACACATCCTGTTTAGCAGGATGCAGTTTTTGGCAGGGGTAAAATGAGTAGGGGTTCCATGTATTTTAGGGACCAGCACAAGGCTTTCAAGCTGGTCCTGGTTGCCAAAATATGGGGCACAAAATGGGTCCCCTGTATTTTAAAGATCAGCACCAGGCTCCACTAGCAGGTAGTGCAATGCCATAGGCAGGCGACACGTTAGCAGGGTCCTGTGGCCAAAACATTACCCACCCAGCCTGGAAGGTTTTGGGGAGGTGGTAATAAAATAAAAAGGTCATCCCTCGGTACTTATGTAGTATCTGGGCTGCCGATTTTTTGATTGTATGCCTTAAGTTAAGGCATACAATCAGATGCGATGCGATGCGATATCGCATCGCATCGCATACGACCATGCGATGCGATGCGATGCGATGACCCGATTTTTCCATAGGATTCAATGTTAAAATGGACTGAGTCCATTTTAACATGGAATTCAATGGGAAAAAGGGGTCCTTTTCATACCCCTACTATCCAAGTGGGCATGGAGTTGGATATAAACCTGTGGCGAGCGTAGCGAGCCACCGAGCCCGAAGCGTGGCGAGCGAAGCGAGCCCCGCGAGGGGACGGTATTCTGTGTCCCCTCGCGGGGCTCGCTACGCTCGCCACGCTTCGGGCTCGGTGGCTCGCTACGCTCGCCACAGGTTTATATCCAACTCCATGCCCACTTGGATAGTAGGGGTATGAAAAGGACCCCTTTTCCCATTGAATTCCATGTTAAAATGGACTCAGTCCATTTTAACATTGAATCCTATGGAAAAATCGGGTCCATCGCATCGCATCGCATCGCATCGCATCGCATGCGATATGGTCGGGTGCGATGCGATGCGATGGACCCGATTTCAAAATCGGCAGCCCAGTTACTACATAAGTACCCATCCCTCTACAAGGCACCCCGGGCCTGTGCTGGAGCCCAGGGCTATCTCTCGCACCCCAGGGGGTTGATAGCTGGTTTTAAACTATAATTTTGTCCTTACAGTAGGACTACAGGACTACAGCAAGCCTGCCCCACATGCTGGTACTTGGAAGAAGCACAGGCAGGGCCGGCACCACCACTAGGCAGGACTAGGCATTTGCCTAGGGCGCCGGCCCCTGGAGGGCGGTACTGAGCCGCTGAGGTACCATAAAGAGGTACCCGAAAGCAGGGAGCGGGGAGCAGGTAAGTCTGTGTGATCCATCCTCCCTCTCCCCTCTCCTATCCCGCCCGTGGCATGGTCCCGGCTCCCCCCGCGCCGCCCGCTCCCCGCTCCCCGGTGGGGGGATTTCAGCGCGGCACCACCTATGCTCCGGGGGGGGTAGTATCGCCCGCCGCAGTATCGCCCGCCGCACCCCCTCCCCCCCGTGCCGCAGTATCGTCCGCACCCATGCGCCCCCACCCCCGGCAGGCGAGCGGGCGGACGGGCGGTGCGGGGTTTTTTGCCTGGGGCGGGCGGCTTGCACCGGCCCTGAGCACAGGTACCAGCTTGTGGGGCATCAAAGGCCCGTTGGTACCTATAGCCTCCCTGTAAATGAAATATATAAAAAAACACAAACAGGGTTTTAAAAATATTTTTATTATGCTGAATCTTCTTTATTCTGCAGTGTCTTCACCTGGCCTTTTAAGTTCTTTTGCATGGCCACTGCCTCTGAGGGCTTCACCATCTTCAGGAGGTCTTCTCAGCTCATCCTTCGCCAATGGACTGCCTGCCCCCTGTCTCGAGCTGGCTAATATAGCCAGCTCAAAGGGGCGGGGCGATGACATGGCCATCTGGGATTGGCTGGCCGTGGCCATTTAGAAATTACTTTTTTTCCTTTCTCCGCTTCCTCTGATGATGGACGAGGGGTACTCAGACCACCCCCTGCCAATGAGGGGGAACCCTGAACTGCTGCCACCGCCACTGAGAGGCTGCCATTTGGGACCGAAACCACTGCAGCAGAGACCAAGCCACAAGACCCCCCACTTCCCAGGTTCTGAGGGGAGGAGCAGAGCACACAATGTGGTGGTGCCATACTGTGGAACACATGCATTGATATGTATGCGTTCACACTGAAATGCATTCGTCTAACCATCCAGTCCAAACGCAGAATGCTGCAGTAGGATCCGAGGGCTACGGCACCACTGCATATGTGTAGACTGCCACATACTGTAGGAGGCTGTTTGCAGGCTCCTTGCGGAGCAGCGGGTCCCACTGAACCAGTCCCACTTTGCCGCTATGTGTAGATGCAGCCTAAATCCATTGTTATTTTATTTTTTGCCTGTATTATTAGTATCCTTGGGTGACCCAACACACCTTGTAACAATAATTAAATAATTAAATAAAATTCTCTATGCTGACTGAATAAATAAGTTAGTACATTCTTATTCTGACAAAATCCTTCTTAGAAGGACAAAACCATGTGCACTGCAGGTGGGGCAGATGTTACTTGTGCAGAGAGAATTAGATTTGGGTTTGGTTTTACTTCAAAGTGAGATCTATATTGCAGTGTAAAAATAAAGCCGCCAGTATTCACCCAAATCTAATTCTCTCTGCACATTTTACATCTGCCCCCTACAGTGCACATGGTTTTGTCCATCTAAGAAGGATTTTGTCAGAAAGAGTGAACTAGAATTAGGCCCATTAAGTACATTAAAATCGAATCCTTCCTAAATTAATAGCCAGCACCAAAACTTGATGCTACAGATGGAGCCGGGCTCCCTCTTGCTGGCGAATCGCCAGATTGTCTCCGCTGGCGATCCGCCAGCGGCGAGGCGCTCCATCTAAGACGCGCGTGCGTCTCACACATACGTCTCACACGCACGCGCGTCTCAGTTTCCGGGCGGCGGGGCGACGGGAACCCTGTCCGTCTCCGCTTCAGGGAGATGGACAGGGTTAGGGGAGCCAGCGGGGGGGAGCGGGGAGGCGGTGGGGACCCCTGGTGACCGCCGGCAAGCCGGCGGGACCCGGGGGAAGCGCAGTCGGAAGATGAGATGCGCGCGCATCCCCTTTCGCAGATCAGATGTCATCTGGCGGGATGGCGGCTGGCGATTCTGCCGCGATCCCCTGCAAAGACCAGGCTGGCTCCATCTGTAGTTCCCATTAAAGTGGGGTAAAAAAAAAGATTTGGCATCTACAGTACATGAAAAAGAAGTAACCTGTATCAGGCTTTGCTAGGCTGGGCTGAGCTAGACCATCTGTAACAATAGGTCCATTATTTTCAACCTAGACAATGTCTTCTATAGATGCTGATATTTTTTTCGAGCTATTGGAAGCTATTGCAAGTACTCATATCTTTTCTTTTTAATGTACAGCCTTGAATTACTTACGCAGGTTACAGGTTAGTGCAATGTTGGCTCAATTTGCCCATTTAGTATGAAAAATGTACTTCATTTTGCAATGTGTACCCACGATTGTGCTAATAAGAACTATATTGTGAAATGTTTTTCATAACAGCCAAAATAAAAGTACTGTCTAGCTTTTGCACTAGGCAGGGCAGCAGAGAGGTAAGCTGGGCCCCGTTAAAAATTTTTTTGGGGGGGGCGGCTTAATCATGGGAGGCATGGCCTAATCAGAGAGGTCTGACCACTCCCCACAGTTAGCCCAAGCCCACAAAACATTTAGGGGGTGAAAAAAACAACTTTATTGTCGCCTCAGCATGAGCTCTCACGCTGTCAGTGAGAAGCTCCTGCTGAGCCTGCTGTCAGCACAGCACATGCTGTAGGTGTGTGCTGCCAGGGAGGCACTGCTGGGGAAGGAGGGGAGGGTCAAACCAGGGCCCCCCCCCCAGTCGGGACCCTCCAGTAAGCCTGGGTAATTAGTACCCAGAATTGGGATTATCCATTGGAGATAGATAGGACCTAGCAACCATTTAATGGATTTTGTTTGACTACAAGCCTACAGAGTATGGAACCTATTGTGTCTGCAAGGCTCCATAAAATTCTCTTAAGCAGTTGTGTGCGTATGGAGTTATATACTCACTATCTGTTTAATTCATACAATAGATTGATATTGCAATTAAAAGTTCACAAATTATACATGCTATGTATGTAAATATTCACAATAATAATGATTATAAATGTAAAGATACTGAGGAATCCTGCATATATATTATAGGTCACAAAAAAATGATGATTGCTATATTACTTATATTTCCCAGTGCAGAGGATCATTCTTCTGTATAAAACATGACTAGTACAGATGTGCCCTTGCTCATAGTTGGCACAATGCAGACGACTGTGCTTGGTTGTCGTGCCAATATCACTGGAGTGGAATCGCCATGTTGTGACATAACAGCGCAGCAACATCGACAATCAATTTGTTTCCATGAGTCATGAGGGTGAATTAGATGCACATGCATGGCGACAGGATCGCTACACGCATGACACCAAGTGCCACAGAAGCCATATTTGGTGATTGGTTGGGCAACGATGAGCGTGGCTACATCTGTACAATATACAGATGGAGCTGCTCTCATTGGAGCAACTTTCGTTGCACCATGCACCGTTCTTTCCCGCCCTAGCCCCATCCAGCAGAATGGGGCTTGCGCAAGACACTTGCACACCCCATTCTCGGCTGGCTCCTTATGTGTGACAAATAAATTAACACATTTCCATACTTTACTTTGGCATTAAACTATATTTTCAATACAGTTAGTGCAGAACTAAGTTATAAGAATCCAACAATAAGTTCATTTTGATTTCATAACGTTAGGGGAAAAAACTGAAAAACTCCATAAGAGATCACATTTTTATTTTATTTAATACAAATACAGTCATGGTAGTAAGTTAGCCTACTTTACCACTCACATAACGATCACAACACTAAATATTACCATCTGTAGTAATATATAAATATATTGACGACTATCTGAGGCTCAATATTTTAATGAATTGAATAAATTGAAGTTTTATCTGCGAATTGGTGAGTGCCCTCCTTTCAAAATTATATATATATATATATATATATATATATACCAACAATAGTGTCTTCAGCGCCCCAACTTTGTAATGTCCAACATATATTTCAATAAAAATATTTCAAAGAATATTGACAAATTGCAGTGGTTCTTTTATAAGAAGCTTTTCTTTTTATTTTCAGTACATCTGACCAACACCCAACGCGTTTCGTCTCGTTAGAGACTTCATCAGGGGTACATGATCTTAGAATAAACAAAGTGTATTTGACCCTTCTGGGTCAGGCGATAAAGATAGCGCAAAAGAACCGTAGTTAGGGTCCAAATGTGACACCTCAGAAGACAGTAGGTGTTATAGAAACCTTCTTATATTTTTAAGATGTTTAATTTATCAGATGTCTTTGACAATATATTTATAGCTTGAATGAAGAACCTAATTAGGGCAAATTCAGATTTTATCCCAATGTGTCCAAGAAAGCAAGATATTTTCTTTCTATTAGACCCTGTGTCAGAGGAAAGGTGTGCACTCATTGGGATCCAGACTTGCAGTCTGGATCCCAATGAGTGCACACCTTTCCTCTGACAGGCTGGCTAAGCCTCAGATACGAGATAATTACACCAGACATAAAGCTCCTTGACAAAGGTCTTTTGGACCGAAACGTTGGGGCATGTTTGGATTGACGATGTTGGACCAATAAAACCCGTTTGTACCTATGAACAAGATGTCTTTTTGATTGGACAACTCCAGCTTGTATAAAGTTGTCCTGGAGAGTGCCCCACACCTCCAGTTGGAGGATACACTCTATATTTTGGGCATCACAACCCTTTGTCGGGCACCCCATTGTTGTGCTTTGTATCACAAGTGAGAGTGCGGTCTCTCCATTGAATATATATATATATATATATATAGAGAGAGAGAGAGAGAGGTAGAGGTGTAGGCCTGGCACTCCTCCAGCGGTACAGGTAACCCAGGTGCCTTCAGGAACAGAAGTACAGGATAGTGAAGAGACAACAGCGGCACTCTGGGGATTTTTTGAAAAAATATATTTTCAGCAAAAAAAGCTTCCAATGTTTCGGGGCATGTGACACCCTTTTGTCAAGGTTATACGTGCAACATTGCACTTATAACCTTGACAAAGGGGTGTCACATACCCCGAAACGTTGGAAGCTTTTTTTGCTGAAAATATATTTTTTCAAAAAATCCCCAGAGTGCCGCTGTTGTCTCTTCACTATACTATATATATATATATATATATATATATATATATATATATATATATATATATATATATATAGATTCCAAAGTGCTGAATCAGCACTTTGGAATCCTGGTATCCACATCCGGTTTAGCTCCTGCTTGCCTGATTTTCCTGTTACCCTGTTTTGTGGAAACTTGGGGTAATCAATTCCCCCTAAAACCAACTCACCTGACTTGGAATACACTGAACAGCCAGTATTTATTGCTATACCTGATCATCAGGGGATTGCGAGTTGATTCTTCATTTGGGAAATCTGGTCCCTTAATTGCAAGAATCCTATCCACGAAATTTGCTTTCGTGTGAAATCTGTCTGTACAAATCTGCTATAATGCCCCTGAGGAAGTCAAGTTTTTGACGAAACGCGTTGGGCTACCGACATCTTGCAGAAGACACTTTTGAATAAAAGTTTTTTTTTTTTTAAAAACATTTTATTGTAACTCATTGAAGTATTATTTGTGATTGTAATTTGAGGCGCACTCTGAACTCCCTTCTATCTCATTTCTATTACTTTGGTTCCTGTCTAACAGAGGATCCCTCAGAGTTGCTGCCACTAGCAAACGTTAGCGCGGTCTGGGTACCTTTTTCTTTAATAAATATATATATATATAGATATATATATATATATATATACTGCTGAAATTAAAGAGTAATAAAAGTATGTGGTGGAAAGCAATAGCATGGGACTCTATCAGCTGGAAAATTATTGATAAACAGCTCACAAATTTCATATCTGTAATTAACAAGGGACAACACTGAAATCAATTACCATAGCAAATATTTTGAATATTTTATATGCAACAACTCATTTTAATTTAAGAGTATTTAACTGGTTATAAAACAAAGTACAAGCATATACCCAAAGGAACATAAAATCTAATTTTCTTATGCTTAAAGCACACATAGCTAATATAATTTGTCTACATTTATATTAAGTCTTCAATGGACAAGGCTCTTCCCTAGAGAAGGGAAATAGAACAAGTGAAAATGTCTGAGTTACCATTGGGATGATACAGTACAAGAGTATACTCTTGACAGTTATCCATATCAATCACAAATAATGACATAGTTGCCAGTGTGCTACATTTGTTAATGTGCTATCCAATGTATGAAATCTGTGAAAGATTACATTTTGTGATTAGAGGTCATTTCAGTTTATAGGCAATGGAAATGTACCTAATATGAAGAAATTATTATTAATAGTTACTTATATGTTGATAGCATATTTAATTGTTCTTTACAATTGGGAACTAAATAGTAAAAAGACAAGACTGGGCAATAACGGACAGACAAAGGGGTAATTAGGCCCAGCTCATAAGCTTGCACCTTATAGGAATATATGCTTCTGATTAACAGTGCAAGGATATGTTTCCACATGAGGAGGATTGGACTGTATCAAAGGAGCCACTTGACTGAATGGCCAAGACACTCATATGAGTTCAAATATGCCAATTATCACTGTGCAGTGATATCTAAAGAGACTGAATACTCCCCTTTATTGCTGGTTCAACAACCCAATCTTCTTTAAAAATCACGATGGCGGCAGAGTCCTTATATTTTGCAGAAAATCTCTTGGAACACGCAGGGGTAAGCTAATCAGATTGTCGGACTTACATATGTAATAGTTTATAATGTTTATCTAATGTTCCTGTTAAGATTTCACTCTGTGGTTGTTTGATAATATTCAGCCCAACAGTGATGTGGTAAGAATAAAACCCAAATACAGTTGCAAGAAAGAAAGAAAACCCCTTTGGAATTACCTGGATTTCTGCATAAATTTTTCATAAAATGTGTTCTTCATGCCAAAGGAGGTGGCAGAGTGGTTGGACTGCAAATTCCCAGCAGGGTATACAATAAATTCCAGTTAGAAAGCTTGACAAAGAGTAGAGAACCTCTAAACTGGCTTTGTGTCACAATAACTTGGCGACACTTCCACTTGGGAATTGGCTAGACCTATCACAGGGGCGCGGACTCTAACCGTGCCGGGGGGTTTCTGCCAGTGACCCCTCCAAGCGGAATTTGGGCTTCAGCGGCTCCCAACACGTCGGTCCCCTGGATAGGTTTCCCTTCTGAGTGGCATTGCTCGGTGAATATGGACGTGGTCGTCTTAGCCGGGTCAGAACCAGATGGACAATGCAGTACAAGGGATATAGCGAAGAATGGTCTAGGCAAGCCGGGTCGGTAACAATCGGTAAGTTCAGTATCAAGGGTCAGGCAAACGGGAGGTCAAGGATCAAGCCGGGTCAGTACACTATGAGTCACAAGGATGGGTTCACAGGGGTTAAACGTAAGAGTAGTCAGGAATAGCACGGGTCAGTAACACTTGGATCAGAAACAGTATGGAACGCTGGAGTAGGTGAAGTGAACCTATACTCTGGCGGGGTTTACCTGTCAGGGACTTCCTTTTATCCCTGCAGGCACCCCCACCAATATCCTGCCTGTGCCTTTAATTATACATGAACGCGGCGCGCGCGCCCCTAGTGAGCGCGCGCCCAGCTACCCAGAAGTACACGCTGTTTGTCCCTCTCGGCGCTGCAGAGAGATCTCTGCTGCCGGAGGGGACTGCGTGCAGCCAGCACCCGCCGCCCAGACCCAGGAAGCAGCCGCCCGCACCAGAGGCGCCCCCGGACCCGGTAAGTGACCACCGCGGTCCGGGAGGCCGTGACACTTTGGGCCTAAGTTCTAAGTTGAAGGGACCAATAACCTAATAACCAGAAGTATTAAATATGTACACTGGATTTTTCCCCCTCCCTTCTCTCCTTATTTTGCTTTTGAGGAAACTGTCAGATAGTGTGGATGGAGAAACATGTCAAGCTAGTGGAATCTGCTATCCAGCAACACCAGTTAACCCCAAAGCTGCTTGTTTACAACTGGACCCCTTTATCTCCCCACGGATATCCGCTGGAGTGACCTGCGGCAATCTCGTCGGTGATGACACCTGGCCGGGTGAGTGTGGCACCTCTCTTTGCCATCAGAGAAGGAAGCGAGAGGTGAGGGTGTGTGGATCTGCTCCCGGAGCAGGCTCATATTCCAACAGAGCCATGCTGGTTCTGGCGGACCGCCAACATCAAGTCACCACCCAGGGCCGGTGCTAGGGTGTTCGGCGCCTCCCTGCAAACTCTAAATTTGCGCCCTCCCTCCCATACCTTATAACAGAGCGCACACTAGAGGCACGCACCACAAGAAAAGGAGTTCTCACAAGGAATGTGTTCTAAAATGACCCCACACAGTAGCAACCTTATTTGCATGTAGTGCCACTAATTCCCACTATACCACACATAACGCACACAGTAAGGCCGCTTACACATAATGTCCGATACACAGAATGCCAGAGCAGTGACCCACACACAAAATGCACATTAGGCTCAGAGTAGTGTCCCATACACAAAAGACACATAGTAGTGCTGCATACACATAATGCCCAAAATAGTGCCCTTTCCCGGTGAGACTCAAATTTGGCCCCAGCCCCAATGGTCGGGGTATGCGCATGCACATTTTCTGCGCATGTGCAACCCCGGCACTGCACGGCTTCGGCAAGTTATACACTCGGCTGGCTGTTCGTTGTGGGGAGGGTGGGCAGGGGGCAGATGGGGGCGGAAAGAGGGATTGACCATGCGAATGCCCAACTTTATGGGCACCCCCATGAAAACGCTGGTTGTTCCCATGAGTGTATGGGGGGGGGGGGGATCTTAGAATGCACACCCAATATACATGAGGTGCTATCATGCTGGGACTTGTAGTTCTGCAAAGAAAAATACATGGTGCAGATGCACACTCCATATTATTAATCAATAATAGAGGCTCTTGGTATATTAATTGGCCAAGAAATATTTGCCCACCAACCGGCTTCACGGTGGCCTCATTTCTGGTGGGTCCCTAATACTAAGTTTGAATCTGGGGCTCAGAACCCCAAAAAGGTTGGCATAGGCCAGTCACCCCAGAGCAGCACACAAGTGAAAAACTAAGCTACAGTATAAGTGTATTAATAAGAAAGAAGCAGGAGCTAGAGGTTAAAAAGTGTAGTGCTAGAAAGTAGAACATATTAGTGGAAAATAAATAGTGCTAAATTAATGTTAGGGTGTGCCACCCCGAAAGCAACTCAGCCACACCAACCCAAGGGGAGCCATGAGTGCGCAGGTGAGCCGATGCCTGACAGGGGCGGGTGGCTGACATCATAGGACATCAGCGCCCGCCCTGTCTTCAGGGATTTGCAAAGGAAATAAAAGTCAGTTCTGACTGACTCTTATTTCCAAAGGCATGAGAAATCTTTTGATGGTTTGTGACCATTGTATATTTTCTCTTGCTAGGAGCCGCATGCGAGGGGGTGTGTTAGCAAACACATCCCCCCCTATGGTTCCGAGGGGATTCAGCGAGGGGGGTTGCCTGTGGCCGGGAGGTGTCTCAGTGCTCGGTAGTCAGCGATTTTCGCAGCTTACCAAGCCAACCAGAATCAGGCCCTTTGAGTAAGCAGTCCATACGATCTTCTTCCACTTCTCAGTAGACCACTAGTGATTACTTATGACCCATGTAAGCCTATTTTTATTATTTTGCCATTTTAGCCATAGCTTTCTTACCCGATCTGTAAAACTTGCATCTTGAACCCTTCTCTTCACATGTGAAACTGAGGCATGCTACTTTGACCAATGCTAACTGTACTTAACGGTTGATTATTAAGCAGCCTATCACACTTGAGCTCTCATTTCTGTCAAAACTTTTCTTCATTAGAACCATTATTAAATTTAAATTTCAGAATCTTGACTTCTGATTCTATTGTGTTTTTGGGTTCACCAGAACTTTTCCTGTCACAGTTTCTCCTAGTTTCTGGTGCTTTTTGATAGTATTTGAAGCTGTACTCACTAACTCAATGGCTTCCTTTACAATTCTAAAGAAAAGACCTACACTTTCAATTATTAGACAGTCCAAAAGAAAGTGGTACCATATATAGCATGTCTGCTTGAAAACAGATTCATTTTGGATAAGAGTGATAGAAAATACTGAATTATGTACAGTATTATACCATCAGGTGTAATACTATACATTATTCATGTTAAATATTTTTAAGATGTAGTGATCCTTTAAATACAAATGTATTGCTTTTATAATCAGAGAGTCATTCATTATATTGACATCATGATGTTGACGTGGTTGAATATCAATATTTATAATGTTGACATTTCAAATTTGTGCACGTTTGTCAGTGTCGACGTGTTAACTTGGCAACATTTAAGATGAATATTTCAACATTTTAAATTTTAACATTCTGACTACATCCCCATTCAAATAAACTTAAAAATGATCACGCAAAGCAATACTAAGATGTTAAAAATAGTTATAAATGTGGAACATACTTGATAATGCAACTTTAATGAACACTATAGTTTGTAGAGAAGTGAATCTAAGTTCCGATGTATACCAGTGGCATATCTGCAATGGGTGCACCAATTTTTGCTCATCATACAGTATATCCCGGCAGTAGCACAAATTGCCAGGAAAATGGCAACTCAGTAGAGACATCACTGTGAAAATAGCCTACATGCCATTTTCCCAGAGACCTGTGCATGTGCAGGAGACTTCAACACAGCTCGGGTGTGGTATGCCGGCCAGTATACTAACATTGATGTTACTCCAACAGGGGGGAAAGCACAAATAAACCCCTTGTGGGGAGAATAGCCCCTGTCAGTTGGAAACCAAACTGTCGGGCATTTAAACAGTCAGGATTCCAATGTTGGTATACTGGCCGTTAGAATCCCGGCTGTTGGGATGTCATCCGGGACCCCCAGAGTCTACTCCCTTCTGCTAATAGATAGGAGGGAGCCGGGATGGAGACTGCACATGGCCCTCCTTCTCTCTTTATATGCTCCTGATGCATTCTGTACAATTGTTATACAACTTTGTATATAATTTGCATTACTGTACATGCATAAAAATAATATATTTTTTTAGTTTTAATTAAAACATTTAGTTTAGTTACTCAACTGCCCCATAGCCCATAGTATTCTTACATTTACCACTGCATGTATAAATAAATGTATATATTATTCCGCTACAGTCATTAGTGCAATGATTTTCTAAGCTGTTTAATCTATATGACATTCAGTGTTTTAAATAAAGTTAGAGCTTAATCCCCTCGACTAGAGATCAACAGGTTTTCACCCACCCCCCTTTGTTACCTGCTGGTATAAGAATGATTCATGGAAACACTGACCTGCATGGAGAAAGGGCATGTTGGGGACTCTGTATTTCCCCAGTGAGAGGTGCAATGGTAGTAACATAACATTACATCTGAAACAATAATATTTTCTCTGCTGTCATTGTAAATCAGTAATCTTCCCATCACTTTATTCCAGCAGCGAGTGTGACAAAGTAGAATGTTTGAAGAGTTTCTTAATTCAAGTTTCCTTTTTTTTTTTTTCATTTTCCTTGGGAAACTTTCCAAAGGACGAGAGTAGGAACATGTAAGAATTCAGAAAACATTGCAACAAAAAGAGCACTGTAATGTATGTAGTATATGTGACAAAAACACCATGAAACTATAATAGTTAAAATATTACGTCATTGCAATGAAATGACCTTGCATAGAAACAATGTTGAATATCTTTTCTGAAATGATTGGTTCTGGTTGAAAGGCAGCAGGTTATATGCAATGATAGTTTATGCAGGTTTGGTTAGCCTAATGAGGCCTAGCGTTACCATAATTCTTCCCTCTGGTGCCTTGTAGCTTCTTCTTGTGCTGGAGGGTCCTTCTCCCAGCTAATGGCTCCAGCTACTGAGTTCTATGCTACACCAGGAACCGCAAGTAACAGGGTGATGTCAATGCGCTATTTTGGAAGCTTTGGTTAGAATAGCATTACAGGTCCCCAAGCATTAGGAGTTAAAAGCACCTATGACCTCAACTGAAGGAACTGATGTACGTTTAGCAACTGTTGGCTTGTTTTGTGCATAAAGCATTGGGTTACCCCAAAACTCTGTTTTGTTTTTACCAGGTAATTATTACTCATGCTGACAAACATGAAAAAATGTGGCTAAGTGTAGCATTTTTTATAAAGTTCGAAAGTGTCCTTATTCTGATTAGTCAGAATACATACTGTATTTGTTGCTTCTATATGAGTTGTTGGAATAGAATCTTTGTTCAAATGGGTTACACATATAGGGGCAGATTGGGATGGAAAACAAGGCTCGGAAATATCTGTAAACAGCCGTAAGTTTTGATGGGGTAGGGTCTGCCAAAAGAGGTGTATGCACATGCATGTTGTAACTGCTTTGGGGGCATGTAACAACTTATGTCGGCGATAAATTAAAATGGTTCCAGCATCTTACTTCCTACATCCATGTTGTGCAACCATAATGCTGCTCAGAAGCATCTGATGGTTGCACCTGCGTACACAAGTTACGGTTATCAGAAACCTCCAATGGTCACCTTAAAACAAATCCCAGGGGAGACAACATTTGGATGTTGTCGCATAGCCGCTGTGTACTATATCACAACTGCAAAGGTATTTACATCTATCTCCCAATCAGGCTCAATGTAAAGTCCATGGGAATAGCAGTTTAACAATTCATTAGGAACGAGCAACATCAATAAAACACTTCACAAATTTTATGTTGGTAGTTGGTAGAAAAATAATAGTAAGCATTCTCCTCAGTACTGGTTCAACCAACAAAATAGATGCCCTTACTGTTTGTAAACAATAGGAGTACTTTAAGGTTGGGTACACACTAGGCCATTGGTTAGACTGGCAGGGCCACCGATCTACAGTATCTGACAATTGATAAGTGCATAAACACTTACTGATCGCCCCCCGAGGTGTTGTGCGTGATGACCCAACTTGGTGGGCATTTACATGTGCTTGCTCAGTTGAGCTATCAGTCACTGTTGGCCTCTGCAGCAAGTGTAAATAACTTATTATAATTATCTTCTCTGTATTATTCAAATCAATTTTATAGTCATAAATCTGGAGTAAACTGGTCTATACGGCCTCCCCTGACTACCATGTCTGCACATCTCTGATTGAAACTCACCAAATGTCCAACAGATTACAGATGGAGCCGCTCTTATTAGCCATGCGCAGTCCCCCGACAGCAGATGTCCTTCGAATGGGGCATGCGTGCATGAGACACACACACCCCGTTCTGTCGGAGGCTGTAGCAGCCCTCTCCCCGCTCCTGCATGCTCAAGCCTGACTATGATCCCTGCCCATCTCCCTGAAGCGGAGACAGGAAGAGAAGCCTTCGGTCCCCGCACCCCACCGCCTTGCTGACAGGGCTTGTAAGCAAAGGAGGCACACACGCATCCCTGTCAGCCGCTCCGTTGTCCACCAACCTGCGCCAGCACATGGGATCTGGTGATCTGGCAGGCTGGCTGATGGCGGCTCCATCTGTATACTGCTGCACCTGTGTACAATGCCCAGATGAATCCTTGGGATCATATACTGTATGTTTGGGTAAATCTGACTCTGACACTAGCCATTGCCTCCACAGCTATTTATATCACTGCGTGTCACTTGGGATCCTGCAGTGCACAAGCACTGCCCCATCTTGACTTCACCAAGATGCCATTAAGCACAGAAATCATTTTTGAACCACGAAGATAACACCATCGTATGAGTTTAAAAATATTTCACACACAGAAGAGCAGTTACTAGTACACCCATGTCAGAATGGATTAAATTGTAATACCATGCATTATATGGGAACTATGCACATGGGAATTATACTGGCCTTCCTGTCACAATGTGATAATACATCAGTGCTTTTGCTTTTTACAATCAGAGTTTTTGACCAATGGTTGTTCTGAATATGGGATTAGCAACAAGCCATATATTAAATGCTGAACAAGTCCTTGTAAAATGTTTGCAGTTTCTTGCACCAAATAAAATAAAGTAGTTAATTAATTCAATCTTCTTCCAGAGTGCAGTTCCTTTTAGGTGTATAGCTACAAATATAATACTGTATGATTAGAAATAGTCTTTAGATGCTAACCCACAATCCATTTGTAAATCGAGGATTATGGACCCCAAAATGGAATAGTGACTCACAGCTAGGGATGGGATGGGCATCTGTCCCCAGTAACAGTACAAATTTTCCACTTTGTACAGCAGCCGCATGCTGCATCACATCCCTGGTGGGGAGTCGACAGGTAGAGGAAGCTAGGAGAGGTAGTTGGTAACTGGTTACCGACTGGTGTAGGGGGCGCAATAGATATGAGGCGCTTTGCCAAGCAGCAGTGTGGGTAGGGGGTAGTCAACCTCCTATTGGGTACAGAAGAAAGCAAGGGGATACACTGCGCTATGCAATAAATGATTATACTAATTAAATAATATTAATGAAATAATAAGGAAATGTGTGCCAATTGGATAAAAATAACAATGGTTTAATGAACATCAGACATAAAATATCATTCTTGTGAAAGTCTAGGTGCACACACGCCATTTTGTGATAGTATGGCCGCCATTTTGGTTCGCAGAGTTGCGCAAATAAAGTTTCCATACCCGAGTATGTGTGACAATGTGGACCAGAAGAGTAGACATACTATCACACATAAATTCATAATAACACACTTACACGAAATGAAATATAGTTAAAAGGTTTAGAACGCCACACATAGCTTAGTTAGCCCTGCACACACCTGTCTGTATCGTGTTTAGTACCGTTCCGCTCAGTTCATTATGCGAAGTATTCCGGTCATTGCGAATATGTCGCAATGTACATTGCCCGATAGTTATGGACATAATCCATATTCCAGAGACAGTTTCTGTTGTAAGTAGTTAACAAAGGAAACTAGCTCAAACCGGTTCTTATCCTTGCTGACGCCGAAACCACCAAACAAAGGACTCTTAAAGTTCACTCCCCTGCACCTGGTCAGACCAGGTACAGCGTCTAACCTCCAATCACAGTGGACTGGACATATGATCTCTGACCAATGAGAATGGCCTTTGACCTCCCCCTTCTGACCCTATAAGATAGGCGACCCGGAGCAGGCTCGCTCTCTTCGGCACATCTACTTTCCCTGGACCTTCCTACCGGACTATAGTTCATTCCTGAACGATAGTGAGCTCTGACCGGACTGCGCTTCGCATACTTGATGAGACGGGTAAACGGTTGCATTTTACGGTATTTATTCTTAAAGTATTGTTGGCTGGTTGTGTCTTGTAACTGTATTCTTTCCCCTTAGTAAAGTCTGTTTAGTATTCATTGTTAGTATATTGTATCACCTGTTATACCTGTTTATTCTTATTTCTGTAACCCCCTTTTGTCCATTAGGGACTTAAATACAAACCTTTTACGGAGTTCTAATCTCCTTATTCCTATTCAGTGGTCGTGTCTGTTTATTCGCTTAATAGCGATAAGGTATATTACGGACACTGTCCTTTAAGGTATATTCGCAGAATAGAGACAAAGTACTGCGAAAGGATCTCGTATTAAGGTATTGTTTCTTGGTGCAAAATACTAAATAAAAGGTACACTGCGCTGCGCTACGTTTTGTTCGCACGTAGTTAGGTATAAAGGGTAAGCAGGTTACGGACACATTACGTAACCCGCGCTTTTCACTCATTGTCTCTCTGGTCATAATCAAATCGTCTTTAATAATTGAGGGCTCGTCCGTCCGCTCCACAGTCCAGAACTCAGTACCAGGCGTGCGGCTCGACCTATACCAGCAAAAGGGTGGAAGTATTTATTTGTTTCCATTGCTGGATAGGCCGAGTCCACGGCAGTGCGGGGTTCGGGAAGTGCTAGCGCTGAACCCGGAGTACAATGAGTGAAAGCCACATGTTTTAAAGCATATCATACCTAAGTGTTTAGTAAACTGTACTTCTGCCTGCCACAAGTAGTTTAACGGGGTATAGTGTCTTGGGCTGCTTGTTTATTACAGTATATGTACCACGTGCGATAAGGTTCGCACACGTGGAATCTGTGTTTATTATAGTACATAGAGGATCCCCTCTGTGCAAAACTATAATTGTTTATTGTTAGTTACCGCAAAAACAGGGACCACGCCACGTGGCGACAAGTCCTGGGCCTTTTGCAGTAACGTAAAGCGTCTATTGTATATTACGCAAGGTGCGCGCGCACATGCCCACATAGGGAAAGTTTCGCATCTTTGTACGTGGTTTACGGATTAAGTACGGGATTTATTTCGCATCTTGATACGTAACTCTCGGACAGAGTTAAGGGATTTATTCCACATTTAGGCGCAATTACTGCGTATAGCGAAACCCGAGCGCAACCTTGCAAATACACTATAGAACACGTGGGTGGCCGATTCATCGGCGGCCTGTGAACAACGCACGTACACACGTGGCTGTTCATTGGTACTGCACATGCAGCACACATAGGAACTCAAAGGTGAACAGTATTAAACCATCAGCTTTATTTAAACAGTATAGTAATATACTGCGAATAAGGCGGTGATTAATAAAAGAAAATAAGTTTTTTTTCTTTTTGTTCATTTTTCATAAGCAAGCAACTCAAGCATTATTTTAATAGATTCCTATAGTTTATTATAAGGGATTTATACCTGCATAAGTATCTAGTGACAAGCTACCAGCCTGGGAAAAATTTTCTGTACAGAAATATTTCAAAAATACGCATAAGACCAAGGTGTAACTAGCGCCCAGTGTGAAAAATAACTGAGGCGAACGGGTGTGTGACGGCACGACTCAGCGCAGTGTAGTCCAGTGTAGGACAGTCCAGTTAGGACCGGGTTCACGTGACGACGTGCCCATAGGAACTGCCCCTTCAGTGGAATTGATTCCGCTAGGAGGGTACAAGAAGATATATCGGAACGCACTTGTTTCCGATTAGCTACTTTAGAAATCCGATTTTTGGGGGTATAGGAAAGCAAGTTTGTTATACCCTGGAAAAATTGTGCCGCATCAAGCAAGTTGGCTAGAAGTTCGCTGCTAGTTGAAAGACTTGGTGATTGAGTACGTTACCTCGCATTGTGGGCTCTTCGCTTGATTGCGTTGAAGTGTCGCTGTGTGGAGAAGTGAGTGGTTGGGGAGCTCTCAACTTAAATAACCCACCGATTATCTATTAGGCGTGAACGTTTATTCCTGTAATTATGGGTAATAACGGGTCACGCTGTGATAACGTGCATGTTAGGGAGGAAGCAAGCCAGCCAAAAGGATCGGCTGCTTTTATTATGTGCAGGAAGCACGGTGAACTCGCAGTTGTTTACCAAAATAAATGGAGAAAAATGACACAAGGCAGCAAGTTAGAATTTCCCAGTGTTGGTAGCTTCGATCCAGAAATCTTATCGGCAGTAAAAGATGAAATATGCCTACTCTCCAGTCGTAAGGAGAGAGTGAAGCATATAGACATTCTTAAATTGTGGCAGAAGGAAGGACAGGAACAATGGGGAACCAGAGGTCTGGCAATACCGGACACAATCAGCCACAATAAAAATGCAACCGTTGCCGCAATAGAATCAACTCCCCCACCCCCATATGTGCCGAAGGGGTTAATGACTCATAAGAAAGATATGAGTAATAATGTATCCGTTACTAACTTGTACCCTGTCTTACCCCCTTATAAGGAAACCCGAGAGGAGAACGAGCAGCTGTTGGCACTGGCCGTCTCCCATGCCCTTAACATGCTTGAGGGAAAGGCGCAACCCACTGCTGGGGTCCCAGCACAGGAGGAGGAGACGGCTGATGTCAACAGCATAGTATTAGACACAGGTAAGTACACACAACACAGCACAGAGATAGTTGCTCCTGGGATGTTGTCCAATGGTGCAGGGGGGATACAGATCCACCCTCTGCACACAGTGGAACCTCCTTGTGGACGGGGAGACGGGGATGAGGTAATGCCTGTAAAGGATAGTGACATGCACAATACATGGACGCGATTGGAACGTCATTCAATCATCAAAAATTTCCCTGATCCCAGCAAAGATCTGGCAAAGTGTCAGAAATTTGTAAGGGAGCGAGGAAATTCAGATGAGCCCACCAATAAGGATTGGCGATACATGTTGAGAGCTTGCCTCCCTTCACATATAGATGTCCAGAAGTTCATTCGAGACAGTGGTGTGGAGGGCGATAAGATCTTAACTGAACAGGGCAACCAGGAAAATATACGCCTAATAAATATACAATTGGGTGTATAATTCCCAGGGACAGTTGAAAATACCCTAGGGTTCACCATCACACAGAAAGATGGTGAGTCCACCAGCGGATATTTCAACCGTGCTTTACAGGCGTTGCCAAAACACTCTGGTATCCACAGCCCCAGGGACAACATACATCTTAAGGGAGGGATTGTCTCTGTGCTGATACAAGGTCCTAGGGAAAATCTGAGAACCAACATAGAAACCATTCACCCCAACTGCAGACAGATGTCAGTACGCACTTTAAAGAAATCTGCTGTTGATCTGGACAAACAACTTATGACAGAAAGACAAAACCAAATGGTATGTTTCAAATGTGGAAACAAAGGACACATAGCCAGACATTGCAGGGTAAGTAACCATAGAAAACATAACACACATGTAAGTAACTGGGAGACACGATGAGGGAAGACAGGTAGGTCTCAACACATAGCCATAGCCCCACCTAGTAGCCAACGCTGCCCTAAGCATGACACACATATGCAAACAGGGAGTAGGACACACGTACACCCCACATCCAGGTAACATAAGACAATATCTGAGGGAGGAGCCTCAGATATGGGTAAGTGGAATAGTTTAAATATAAAGTTTTTTTGGTATCAAACCCGTTTAACAACATTCCCTCCTGGTCTAGGTTGTGCCAAGCAATTAGTAGCAGCAATTGGGGTAACAGGAAAAATACAGCATTACCCACTGACGAAACCAGCAGATGTTACAAGCGGGCCTCTGCATACCAAACACTCTTTTCTGTTGGCTGCAGCGGTCCCGACTAACCTCCTGGGTAGAGATTTACTATGCAAAATGGGATGTGTCATCTATTACACCCCCGATGGGGTATTCCTGGACACTCCTAGAAATCTTACACAAGAAGTGCAAGATATGCTGGACAGTCCTCAGAGGCTAATGTTGTATTCCACTGTTATAGAGTCAAATCCATCTAAGGTAGCTGAAAACTACAGCACAAATACCGAGTTCCCTTTGAACTAAAGATGGGAAGGACACAGGATCAATGGCAACCATAGCTTCAATAGAAACCCTGTTAAAAACAGAAAGTATAGCACCCCAAAGTACAGCCTCACCATTCGAAATCTGAGGTTGAGCTGGAAAAATACCCAGTGAAATAACAAGGTTCCCAAAAGAGAACTTTTAGCTAAATACCCCTAGACACAGCCCATAGTCACAACCACACTGGGAAACAGAAAGAAAGGGAGGGCTTACGAATCAGAACAGGAGTTGAAAAGGGTAAGAACCAAATAGTTGAGAGCCAATTCCCCCATAGTGCTAAATCCTGGCGTCATCAAAATAAAAGAAAAATGTTTATGTTGAAAATAAATGTACACATTACTGTCATTAATATTTTCTACCCTTTTTGAGTTTTTCTCTCTCTCTTTTTCCAATTTTTTTCTCCTTCCCCTACCCTTCTGTTCCAGAAACCCACAAATCATAGATAAATAGTTCGAAGAATCTGTCGCACTCCCAGCAGAGAAATACCATTGTGAATATGCGGTACCCTGTAAAGCGAGTAGTCACAATATAGATATTTTTCAGTAAATCTTGAACAAAGTCCCAATAACTTTAAGCATTACTCCTAATGTTACCCAGGGCAACCACAGCCACCATCTTGTGAAAAGCAGTCCAAGTAATGCACAAAGCATTCCCCTTCTACAAAGAATGAAAAGGGTTGTAAAACGCATTTACATATAAATAGGTGCAATCACAATACCCATGTCTTCACAGACAGATGTGGATAATAAAGAAGGAGAAACAGGCCTGATTACAGCCTTTTGCCATGGGTAAAACTGACACAAGAGACCATGTGATTTAGAATATTAGACCTGCTGAGGGGGCGACAGATATAGTGACGTAAGAAACCTGGTGATGCCAGCCTGACCAATGTCGTACTGCAGTGTGCAATTAAACCCCATTACTTAAGCACTTCATACTTGTCTACACAGTGTAGTTGCCATAGCACTACTGGTAAACAAAACTGAGAATGTGGTGTTGGGGTGTGTTTTAACTGTTTATGCTCTTCATATAGTCTGGACACTCCTAAAATTCTGCCTAAACATGTGAAAGATATTCATCAGCCAAGTTCACTAAATGGGAACTTGCATTGATGTTACCATGTAAAATGGGTAATATTGTAAACCCAGCAACACTCTTACCAGGTGTGCCCGCCAAAGGCACAAAGGGTGGAGTGGTGCTGAGGTTGCTGGAATGGTGGAATTTAGTGGGAGCCGAGACGAATATGATTGCATGACATGTTTGAGTCAGACCTTTTGCAGCATGCCCCCAAAGGGTGGTAACAACCCATTGGAAGAGGTAATTCATTTTTTTTCCGTTCTTTCCACAACACCGAGAGGGAAAATTGTACACTGGCTATACCGTAATAGATGGAAAAGGCATAGTAGAGGCTGAACCCATTGGACGTCTCACTCAGCAACAGCAGTCTCATTAATAGTACTGCGAACTGAGAGAAAAACAGCCAATATTCATGCCGACTCCAAGTATGTTTGTTGGGGTAATACAGAAGATCTTAGGCCCTATGGCGCCTCAGATGTTTTGTTTCAGTAGCTGGCACTCCAGTGGCGCAAGCGTTGTAAGTTTAAAAGATTCTTGACAGTCACACAGCTGCCGGACAGAGTGGCTGTTATCAAGTGTAAAAACCACATCTTCAATGAGGATTCAGTGTCACTTGATGATGAACATGCTGGCAAGACAGCTGGGTGAGCCATGCGCTCTGCGGATAATGTTTGTGTTCCCCCTATAAATGTCAGTATATTCACATAGTAATACAAGATTTGTGTCCCTTGCAGGAGAAGCAGTCTGGAAGCCGAAGGGATGTGGACAGGAATAGAAAGATGGACAAGGTAAACCAGTGACTCTAAGAACATGCCAAACTGTCAGGACAGAGATAGCCCATGGCCTGACTTGTCTTGACAGGGAAGGTATGTGGGAAAATTAGTCCGAAATTACTGGTGTGCCCACAGACAGGTAAGACGACAGAATCATGCCTTACTTGTCTGGGGGAAAGAAACTGCAACGGCTGTTCCCACAGAGCCATCTCCACATCCCTCCTCCAGCAGGATCCTCTGCAGGTAATACAAAATTGGCTTTGTACTGTCCACTCTAGAAGCATTATAGTTATTTATTTATTATTTTTTTTATATATATATATATATACATGTATGTGTTGACGTTTGTGTGTATAGATATGGCAGCCCAGAAGCACCCTTGAGTATGCAAAAATATATATGAAAGGTTTAAGTCATGTGTTAACCTTCAGGGACTGATGGTACACCCCATAATCTCTTTTTGTAGTAGTAAAATCACTCTCAGAACTCCACCTCATTGGTCCCCATCGAAACATTGCTTGGCAGGCAGCCACAGGTTATGGTAATCCCACAAGGAGATCCTAGACCACAAATGCAAGTGACGTATCCACACCTGGAAAACTGCAGCAAAAGGACTTTGTTGACACCTGTTGTGAACTGTCATAACCATGAACCAGGAGATGTTGTTGTTGTTTCCCCTGCTTTGCCATATACAGGTTGCTTGATAGACCTTTGGAAAGGACCACCCCAGATCTTGTTGACCAGCACTACCTCAATAACAAAGTCGCAGAGAGAGAGATTCGGGTACGTTCGTCCTACTGCCAAAGGAACAGAAAACCAAAAGGTCCTTACACTCGAGGGCGAAAGAAAGAAATCGCTAAGAGGCACCATTTCGGGAGGACTGGAGAGCAGCTAAGGTCAAGCAACCTGTACAAGCTACATAAGGGACTGTGACACACCCCACTGGTAATAGGTTGGAAGGATCACTAACAAAATTTTTCCTTTCTCAGTTTTCTCTATTGTTGTGGGTCCTATTCTTGTCTTTCCCCCCCCACTATCCGTTATCTTCAAAAGCAAGGATACCGCCGCCACACTGCTGCCAGGCATTGGACGGACGATACAGAGTTCTGAGAGTGTGTTACCCGTCCCAGCTTAGGTCAAGGTAGAATCTATAAACTTGACACCTTACCCAGGACTGGATGTTTGATAGTGATAATACCATCATACTTAAAAGCATACCAAAAAGAGAGACAACAAAGAGTTCAAGGGTCTGTTGTCACAAACAATACCTACCAAAGGATGCCATATTTGTGAATGTGTATATGTCGTAACCACCCCTGTTTTTATTTTTATCCCAAAATTGTACATTATCCTTCGTGACCCTGAGTAGATTGTTCGATAAATGCGGCCCATCGTTTATCCATGATCCTGGATCGGCCGAGAGCAGATGGTTTACTCCCCTTATATGTTTATTTCATGTATCCCAATTTCTCTGTTAGGATTATGAATTTCTGTTTTGTCGTGTGAAATGTTTTGTAATGTAACAGTTTTATATTTACTGTTAAAGGGTGGACTGTGAAAGTCTAGGTGCACACACGCCATTTTGTGATAGTATGGCCGCCATTTTGGTTCGCAGAGTTGCGCAAATAAAGTTTCCATACCCGAGTATGTGTGACAATGTGGACCAGAAGAGTAGACATACTATCACACATAAATTCATAATAACACACTTACACGAAATGAAATATAGTTAAAAGGTTTAGAACGCCACACATAGCTTAGTTAGCCCTGCACACACCTGTCTGTATCGTGTTTAGTACCGTTCCGCTCAGTTCATTATGCGAAGTATTCCGGTCATTGCGAATATGTCGCAATGTACATTGACCGATAGTTATGGACATAATCCATATTCCAGAGACAGTTTCTGTTGTAAGTAGTTAACAAAGGAAACTAGCTCAAACCGGTTCTTATCCTTGCTGACGCCGAAACCACCAAACAAAGGACTCTTAAAGTTCACTCCCCTGCACCTGGTCAGACCAGGTACAGCGTCTAACCTCCAATCACAGTGGACTGGACATATGATCTCTGACCAATGAGAATGGCCTTTGACCTCCCCCTTCTGACCCTATAAGATAGGCGACCCGGAGCAGGCTCGCTCTCTTCGGCACATCTACTTTCCCTGGACCTTCCTACCGGACTATAGTTCATTCCTGAACGATAGTGAGCTCTGACCGGACTGCGCTTCGCATACTTGATGAGACGGGTAAACGGTTGCATTTTACGGTATTTATTCTTAAAGTATTGTTGGCTGGTTGTGTCTTGTAACTGTATTCTTTCCCCTTAGTAAAGTCTGTTTAGTATTCATTGTTAGTATATTGTATCACCTGTTATACCTGTTTATTCTTATTTCTGTAACCCCCTTTTGTCCATTAGGGACTTAAATACAAACCTTTTACGGAGTTCTAATCTCCTTATTCCTATTCAGTGGTCGTGTCTGTTTATTCGCATAATAGCGATAAGGTATATTACGGACACTGTCCTTTAAGGTATATTCGCAGAATAGAGACAAAGTACTGCGAAAGGATCTCGTATTAAGGTATTGTTTCTTGGTGCAAAATACTAAATAAAAGGTACACTGCGCTGCGCTACGTTTTGTTCGCACGTAGTTAGGTATAAAGGGTAAGCAGGTTACGGACACATTACGTAACCCGCGCTTTTCACTCATTGTCTCTCTGGTCATAATCAAATCGTCTTTAATATTCTAAAAAGTGATGGAAATGGGTAATAAAAAAAGGGGTAAAAAATGTTTCAGTTCATACGGTACCGTACTGAAGAAGTCCACTGTTGGGTGGGTCCGTTCCTATAGTGTCTCCTAATAGGTAACTGATTTTATTTTGTATCCAGTACGTCCAGAGTTCGCCCGCGGTAGGTATTAATTGTGGAGAAGCACTCTCCTGCTTATAGCGGATAGCCTCCGTCCGGGCTGGGTCATGGAAGGCTTTTGATGAATTTACCAACTGGTGCCCATAGTTT
Organism: Crinia signifera; assembly: GCF_055691185.1. Lineage (NCBI taxonomy): Eukaryota > Metazoa > Chordata > Amphibia > Anura > Myobatrachidae > Crinia > Crinia signifera. Next base: position 99,614,260 of record NC_139225.1, on the reverse strand, counting down.
GCATAGGGATGAAAGAATGGAGACTGGTCCGGATCCTGAAAAGTGGATATTGGTAGAGTCCAGAACTGGATAGGGGTACCCTCTTGGTTCACCAACGCGTTTCGCCAGGTGCCTGGCTTTATCACACCTTGATAAAGCCAGGCACCTGGCGAAACGCGTTGGTGAACCAAGAGGGTACCCCTATCCAGTTCTGGACTCTACCAATATCCACTTTTCAGGATCCGGACCAGTCTCCATTCTTTCATCCCTACGCAAACTATGGGCACCAGTTGGTAAATTCATCAAAAGCCCTTCCATGACCCAGCCCGGACGGAGGCTATCCGCTATAAGCAGGAGAGTGCTTCTCCACAATTAATACCTACCGCGGGCGAACTCTGGACGTACTGGATCCAAAATAAAATCAGATACCTATTAGGAGACACTATAGGAACGGACCCACCCAACAGTGGACTTCTTCAGTACGGTACCGTATGAACTGGAACATTTTTTACCCCTTTTTTATTACCCATTTCCATCACTTTATAGAATGATATTTTATGTCTGATGTTCATTAAACCATTGTTATTTTTATCCAATTGGCACACATCTCCTTATTATTTCATTAATATTATTTCATTAGTATAATCATTTATTGCATAGCGCAGTGTATCCCCTTGCTTTCTCAGGCAGAGGAAGCTTCCTGGTCAGACTGATTATGTTTGTAATACAGTCTGTGCAGTGAAGCAGCACCTTCTGCCTGCTGCCTGGCCTACAGTCACATACTTCTCATACTGCGTTTTCTAGACTAGATGCTGGTTGGTAGACAGCTGGAGCTCTCCACCAATAAGAGTCCAAATGGCTACAGAAAGATATATATAGGGACTGTTGGCAGCAGAGTGATTATGTACTTTGGTTACTTTTATAATATAGGATGAGGGCAGTAGAATATACAGGTTTGGGTATACATCTTAGTGAAGGGTGAGAGGCAGATTTTTGGGATGTCTTTTTAATGAGAGAGGTTCAGCTCTGGTATATTATATTTAATGAGTGCCGTTCATGTGTACCCAGGGTGGGCCAGTCAGGGGTATGATTTTTTAATAATTGAGCAGCTTGGGTCACTACAAACTGGGCTCTAAGTTCTAAAAAATATCTGATCTTTTATTTGAAAAAAGATCAGATATTTTATTTGAAAAAAAAATCAGATCTTTTATTTAAAAAAAAAATCAGATCTTTTATTTGAAAAAAAGATCAGATCTTGTATCTGATTTTCAATAAGCGAGAAGGTGCTATAAGTTTTTCAGCCTTGCTTTAAATCAGATCATGGTTTAGAGGCCGCCATTTTGTTCTCTGTATTGAATGAAGACTAGAACAATCATTGCTTTGATAGATGGGGTGGGAGGTTTGTATAGGTTAATAGCTCTTTCAAAAAAAAACAATATTTTAAATATTCCAAAACCCACATTATATATAAACCACATATTCAAGATTATTTTTTTATTATGCTTGTGTCTGCCCAGAATGAAAGCTGTCAGTCATACCCTGCTTACAGTGCATTTTTCGTATCATCCTTTGGGCTAAAAACTCTTGTTCTATAATAATAGGTGTTGTACCATCTACATTTGCATATCAATGTAACAGAAATATAAATGGATTTGTTATTTCCACTATTCAAAACTAATAACCTATTACTTTCATTTCTGTCAATATTTTTAAGTTGACGTAAGCAGAATAATAAAGTAATACAAATATCAATGATTATAAAGCAATAAAAAAAATCAATGCTGATTGTTTCCTTTGTAGCATCATATAAACCAAGTCCAGTCCTGAAGAGTACCCCTAAGAAGGATTTATTGCATTTTAAATCCTCTGTGGAAATAACAGCACTGCAGGTACTGTATTCTGTCCAGAGAACTGCTATCCCAATTAACACATTTGAGAAGTGAATTTAGTTTTTCCCCCTTACTTCCTAATGAGGTTTTTCCTCCCTGCTGTCTTGATACAAAGCTTTATGCCATATGAGTGTGTTCGAATGGCGCAGGAGTGCGTTATCTGACCTTGATTGGTGTTTTGGGAGCCAGTTAAATAGATTACTTAGAGGTTTCCTTGACAACTGCCTTTGCTGATCTAGCAATGTCGTTCATACTTGGGCATAAGACTCTCAGCAACTGTGGAATTCCAGTGACTTTATATTAATCATTAACACAGTGTTCTAGATAAGGTCTGCCAAGATAGCAATAGGAAGTGCATTAAAAGGTTTTTTTTTTCCTCTTTCAGCAAGTAAATGTGGTAGGCATGAATTTATTTACACTTTAAAATGTTTTATGCCAGTTACAGGGAACTGTATGAATTTTACATTTGTAATTGTAATGATAATAAAAACTGACTTGATGTGATCCAATGTATTTGTATTTGTTTTAATTATTATTAGCATTTGTGTATCTAGTATTAGATATGTATATCCACGAGTCTGGACCAGGGTTGCCTACTTTCTGGCTGCCCCCTCCAGGAGAGGCGGCTGATGAGGCAGGAGGGGGGCAGGGTAGTCGTCAGATCATCCAGAGTGGGGGAGTGGTCAGCACAACCATGTCCTCATGGCCACACCCCCCACGTGCAATGCCAGTATTTCAGGCATTGCACAGCGAGGGGGCAAGGCTACAAAGACATGATTCCCATCACATTTGCTCCCACGGACTCCCCTGCCAATTTTCGGAACACTCCTGGCCATTCCGGGAGCATAAACAACCCTGATCAATTTGAAGCATTATTCACAGTGTCATGGTGTAAAGATTGAGGGCCAGATGCACTAAGCTTCAAGAGTGATAAACAACCAACCAATGAGCTCCTGTCTGCGATTTTTCAAAATCAGCCTGTGACATGGCAGATAGGAGCTGATTGGCTGGCTGTTTATTACTCTCCATTTTATCATTTTTGAAGCTTAGTGCAGCTGGCCCTGCAGCTCTTGTGCAGTCCATGGTAATTTCTGCACCTGCACTGGTGTACAAGTCATATTAGTTCATGTATATATATTTGCTACTATGCGTTCCACCTATTGTGCATGAACACATGATACTGTATATATACCATGTGTCATAAATTACTTTTATAGGGCCAGGTCCATTATCACATAATTATTTATGAACAGTTCTGTATTGCTTATGCCTGGTTTTAATTGACATTTGAAATGATACTATTTTGACCTTGTCAACTATGGATATTGATATTCTATAGCCTAGAGAATATAAGCTTGCTAACAGGGCCCTCCTACCTCCTTGGCACTTGTATATCCATGGCCAGTATCCAAATGGCCCATTAACTTTTCTCCCCCTACAGTAGGAAGAGACACCCAAAGAATAATCTCCAATAACTGGATAAATTATCCAACTTCTTCTCAGTACTGTTTTTCTCAGTATTGTAAAATTCCATAGATTAGGCTTGTGCTATACAAAGTAAATAATAATAATAATAATAATAATAATAATAATAACAACAACAAATAATAATATTATAACATGCTGTATATTACTTACATTAATCTATGTTGACTATGTGTATGTATATGTATATATATATATAGGAATGCTTCAGGTGGCCGCACACATGGGACTCTGTTCTTCAGCAAAATAAACACGCAAGAGCCGTGTCTTTACAGCAACGTTTCGGGAAGGTTTATTATCCCGTCCTCAGGCTTCAACAAAGTATAACATGTTATACTTTGTTGAAGCCTGAGGATGGGATAATAAACCTTCCCGAAACGTTGCTGTAAAGACACGGCTCTTGCGTGTTTATTTTGCTGAAGAACAGAGTCCCATGTGTGCGGCCACCTGAAGCATTCCTGTATTATTTTATTTGAGCCGGCACCAGGGCAGCTGTACTCGATTGGATGTGTGCCAGCACATCGCCCCATATATATATATATATATATATATATATATATATATATATATAAGTTTGGTTAGTATGCCGGCACTCCGTTGCTGACAAACGATGGACGCCCGGTGCCCTCCTCGAGAATTACCCACTGTGTAATGGGCTTAATGCAAAGTGACCAGGGTGGCGGCACTCACGGACGAGTTGAAGAAACGACACAGAGTCTTGGTTGTGATCAACGTTTCAAAGCTACATTGGCTTTTTCGTCAGGATAAATGTGCAATACAAAAATCATACCTTATATAATGTGCATCACCCTAGTGCTCAAATGAAGGACGCCGCTGCAGACGTGGAAACGCCTCTTGCAATGACGTCATGTGAACGTGCCCGTCACCATAGTGAACATAAACAACGGATGCCTGGAGGTAAAATATGCAGTGAAAAAGGTTAAATATACAAACTTGTAAAATAGCAATATAATGGCAATTTAAACTATGCGCAATCTAGTGTGTAAAATACTTGTAAAAACAGTGGAATGCAATGGTTTAAAGTACAGAGAAGAAGTTTCTATGCGATGTTCCTTGGACGTGACCCTCTTTGTGGGAAAACGTCAGGCGCTTATGCGCTGTGTTAATATAATCTATTTACAAAGTAACAAGCATTATTAAAGGAAGCTATACAATCCGGCGTGTTCATTAAGGCCGTTTGGTGACAAAGTACCGAGTTTGTGAATCCAACGTGATTCAGCTTGTAACAATCTACGGCCTCTGTTCCCTCCCCTTCGTAATGATGGAATTTGATCTATGATTCCATAGGACAGGGATGCCAGGTTGTGTTTATGAGAAAGAAAATGTTTAGCTACTGGCTGATCGGCTTTACCGTTAGCCAGAGCTGCTCTGATTGTGCTCCTGTGCCCTGCGATGCGTTCTTTGAACATACATTCAGTTTTCCCCACGTACCCTTTGCCACACGGACAAGTTATAAGGTATATAACGTATTTAGAGGTGCATGTTAAACGATGTTTTATGGGGATTCTTTTTCCTGTTAGTGGATGGGGGAATGAATCTCCCATGATCATTGATCGACATGTGGTACAGTTAGCACATCGGAAGCAGCCCTTCTTGGTATAGACAATTCCTTTTGTTTTTTGAGATGATACATCGGTTTTTACTAGGAGGTCTCTGAGATTCGGACCTCTTTTATGGCAGTGCATAATATTGCTAGATTTAAACATGGGTAGATCTTTGTCTGTGTTGACAATTGGCCACAGATTTTTAGAATGTTTTTTTACACTGTCGCTACTAGTATTATAATAGGTGACCCAAGGTATTTTGTTAGGGTCTTGTTTTTTATCTTTGGAATTGTTTAATAGCTGGGTTCTCGTTAATTTAAGTGCTTTAGTGCGTTGTTGTTTAAGAGAATCTATTTTATATCCTCTGCTCAAGAATTTTTTAGTGAGATCTTCTAGCTGTAAGTCGCGTTGTTTTTCATTGCTGTTAATCCGACAGCAGCGCAAGAATTGTGAGTAAGGGAGACTAAGGACCAACGGTTTTGGATGAAAGCTAGATGCCAACAGCATATTGTTTCGATCTGTTGGTTTTACGTACATTGTGGTCAATAATTTGTTGTTCGATTTAGTAATTAATACATCGAGATAATGAATTTGAGTTTGACTGCTTTCATAAGTAAATTTTACTGGATGTACGCTTTTGTTGTGTTTTTCTAGCAGTTCTATGAGGGTCTCTAATGGTCCTGACCAAAGAATTAGAAGGTCATCTATATATCTCTGGAATAAGAATAGATGCTTGGAGATCTCCGGGTCACTATAAAAAAGCTCCCTTTCAACTGAGAACATGTAGCTATGTGCTAGCGATGGTGCGACAGCAGATCCCATCGCACAGCCCGCTGTTTGTAGCCAGTATTCATTGTTGAAGTAAAAGTAGTTTTTAGTTAATGTCAACTCTAATAATGTAATAAAGAGATTAATATCGGGACCTGTGTAAGCACTGTTATTAACTAATAACTGTCTTACCGCCTGCATGCCTGCTACATGAGGGATGCAGGTATACAGGCTTTTTACATCCACTGTAACGAGCCATAAATCAGGAGGTAAGGTAGGTAGGGTATCAAGGAGTTGCAACAGGGTGGTAGTATCCTTTAAGAAAGTTTTCTCTCTCTGTACACAAGGTTGTAGAAAGCTATCTAAATAGATAGCAACAGGCTGATACAGAGATCCGCGGGCGGATATGATTGGCCGACCCGGGGGTTTACTGATTGACTTGTGTACTTTTGGTACTGTGTACAATAAAGGAGTGATTGGAAAGTCAACAGTTAAAGCATTTTTAATTTCGATTGTAATAAGTCCAGCGTCATGGGCCATGGATAACACTTTGTCCAGTTCTTTCTTAAAAAAGTCTATCGGGTCTCCTCGGAGTTTGACATATGTCGACATGTCGGCCAATTGTGAGTAGATCTCTTCTTTGTAATCTGACATATTCTGGATGGTGATTGAGCCGCCTTTATCCGACGGACGGATGACTATGTTGTCATTTTCACTCAATGCCCGCAGTGCTTGTTTCTCTGCCAGAGATAAATTGGATCGACATGGGGGAGAGTCTTTCATGTCTTTTAGGACATTTTGTTTTAACATCCTGGAAAATGTTTTGAGAGAGGGGTTGTATGATACAGGATCATATTTGGAGTTTGGTTGTAACGCCTTTAATTTTGGTGGTAATGGTGTCTTTACTGCCTGAGGAAGAGTAGGATTTTTATGAAAATGTTCCTTTAGTCGTAGGGAGCGCCCTAATTTAAAGGTCTCCACTTCCCAGTCGAAGGAATCAAATTTTTTTGTAGGTATAAACGATAATCCCTTATTTAATAATTTTTCTTCCATGGCTGTTAAGGCTCTATCCGAGAGGTTGAAGATCAAGCCTTCGGTTGCCTCGGAGGTTTTTTGGCTTTTGTTTTTTATGATGTTTTGGCCGCCCCTCCTCGTCCTGTTCCGTTTGGATTTGATTTTTGGCCTCTTGTCTTCACCCCTAAAGGGAAGTTTTTTGAGGTAGATGAACTGGCTTGGTCTTGATCGCTGGCACTGCTGGCATTGTCCGCTGATGTATCAGATCTGGACATAAATCTGCGATATCTCTTGGACTTATTCCAGTTTTGTGTATAAGACTGTTGACCTGTCAGCCATCCATAAACTTGTTGCTTCTCATAATCGGTCTTAACTCTAGACAGTTTGTTCTTTTTGAATTTGATGAGTTCCGCTGTATATTGGTCGATTTGGCTTTTCAATTTGTCTGGCCATTTTTTGTCGGGTTCTGCTTCAAATTTGGATTTATATGTCACTTCAAATTCTTTGATCTTATCTTTGGTTATATTCAGTTCTTTTGTTGCCTCTTCTATCACCAATAGAATGAGGTCGAAGCTGCATTTATTTAAAATGGACACCCATTTTTTGCAGAAGTTGACATCATGTCGACCTATCGTCGGGATATTTTTAATACAAAATCCCCTGGGAATCATCTTGGATTTATAGTAATCCGACAATGTTATGGCATGATACAGGTAGTCTGTTTCTCTCTTTTTGAGGTGCAGCAGTTCTTTGTACAGATCATCCGTGTCAGCAGTTTCATTGTCGATTAGACATTGTGAATAGAGGATGTTAGCCACTTCGGTAGGTGTATAGCTGAACATAGAGCCTTGCTCCAATGTTACTTGGGTCTGTTCCATTGCGTGCAGGCAGTGAAGGAGCTCTCTTGTTGGCAGATCGAATTCTGAGCAAAGGAGAGGCTCCGTGCTGTAGCAACCAGCCGTGTGTTGGATCTAGTGATCGTGCTGCGTGCGGCTTGGTGTGGTGGACGGGTTTTGAATCCTAGGCGGTAACCCGCTCTCAGGGGCGTGCAATATTCACGCTGGGTGCCTTGCTGGATGAAGTTAGTTGTGTAGAAAAACAACGGCTTCCAATGCAAGTTTGGTTAGTATGCCGGCACTCCGTTGCTGACAAACGATGGACACCCGGTGCCCTCCTCGAGAATTACCCACTGTGTAATGGGCTTAATGCAAAGTGACCAGGGTGGCGGCACTCACGGACGGGTTGAAGAAACGACACAGAGTCTTGGTTGTGATCAACGTTTCAAAGCTACATTGGCTTTTTCGTCAGGATAAATGTGCAATATAAAAATCATACCTTATATAATGTGCATCACCCTTGTGCTCAAATGAAGGACGCCGCTGCAGACGTGGAAACGCCTCTTGCAATGACGTCATGTGAACGTGCCCGTCACCATAGTGATAGAACATAAACAACGGATGCCTGGAGGTAAAATATGCAGTGAAAAAGGTTAAATATACAAACTTGTAAAATAGCAATATAATGGCAATTTAAACTATGCGCAATCTAGTGTGTAAAATACTTGTAAAAACAGTGGAATTAGAGACCCTCATAGAACTGCTAGAAAAACACAACAAAAGCGTACATCCAGTAAAATTTACTTATGAAAGCAGTCAAACTCAATATCATTATCTCGATGTATTAATTACTAAATCGAACAACAAATTATTGACCACAATGTACGTAAAACCAACAGATCGAAACAATATGCTGTTGGCATCTAGCTTTCATCCAAAACCGTTGGTCCTTAGTCTCCCTTACTCACAATTCTTGCGCTGCTGTCGGATTAACAGCAATGAAAAACAACGCGACTTACAGCTAGAAGATCTCACAAAAAAATTCTTGAGCAGAGGATATAAAATAGATTCTCTTAAACAACAACGCACTAAAGCACTTAAATTAACGAGAACCCAGCTATTAAACAATTCCAAAGATAAAAAACAAGACCCTAACAAAATACCTTGGGTCACCTATTATAATACTAGTAGCGACAGTGTAAAAAAACATTCTAAAAATCTGTGGCCAATTGTCAACACAGACAAAGATCTACCCATGTTTAAATCTAGCAATATTATGCACTGCCATAAAAGAGGTCCAAATCTCAGAGACCTCCTAGTAAAAACCGATGTATCATCTAAAAAAACAAAAGGAATTGTCTATACCAAGAAGGGCTGCTTCCGATGTGCTAACTGTACCACATGTCGATCAATGATCATGGGAGATTCATTCCCCCATCCACTAACAGGAAAAAGAATCCCCATAAAACAACGTTTAACATGCACCTCTAAATACGTTATATACCTTATAAATTGTCCGTGTGGCAAAGGGTACGTGGGGAAAACTGAATGTATGTTCAAAGAACGCATCGCAGGGCACAGGAGCACAATCAGAGCAGCTCTGGCTAACGGTAAAGCCGATCAGCCAGTAGCTAAACATTTTCTTTCTCATAAACACAACCTGGCATCCCTGTCCTATAGAATCATAGATCAAATTCCATTATTACGAAGGGGAGGGAACAGAGGCCGTAGATTGTTACAAGCTGAATCACGTTGGATTCACAAACTCGGTACTTTGTCACCAAACGGCCTTAATGAACACGCCGGATTGTATAGCTTCCTTTAATAATGCTTGTTACTTTGTAAATAGATTATATTAACACAGCGCATAAGCGCCTGACGTTTTCCCACAAAGAGGGTCACGTCCAAGGAACATCGCATAGAAACTTCTCCTCTGTACTTTAAACCATTGCATTCCACTGTTTTTACAAGTATTTTACACACTAGATTGCGCATAGTTTAAATTGCCATTATATTGCTATTTTACAAGTTTGTATATTTAACCTTTTTCACTGCATATTTTACCTCCAGGCATCCGTTGTTTATGTTCTATCACTATGGTGACGGGCACGTTCACATGACGTCATTGCAAGAGGCGTTTCCACGTCTGCAGCGGAGTCCTTCATTTGAGCACAAGGGTGATGCACATTATATAAGGTATGATTTTTGTATTGCACATTTATCCTGACGAAAAAGCCAATGTAGCTTTGAAACGTTGATCACAACCAAGACTCTGTGTCGTTTCTTCAACCCGTCCGTGAGTGCCGCCACCCTGGTCACTTTATATATATATATATATATATATATATATATATATATAGATACAAAAATCCCCAAAACTTGCGCTGTTAAAATACGATATTAGGTGGTCGCTGTTGACACTCTATCCCCTACTAGTAAGGATAGAACAAACCAAATACACCAACAATAGTGTCTTCAGCGCCCCAACTTTGTAATGTCCAACATATATTTCAATAAAAATATTTCAAAGAATATTGACAAATTGCAGTGGTTCTTTTATAAGAAGCTTTTTCTTTTTATTTTCAGTACATCTGACCAACACCCAACGCGTTTCGTCTCGTTAGAGACTTCATCAGGGGTACATGATCTAAAATGTAACATACATTTTATAAGATACATAACTTTTTTAGGACATTACATTTATATAAAACATGATATTCATTATAAAAATTGATAAGAGTACATATGTAGTACATGAAAAGTATATACATAATACATAAAAGTATATATAGTAAGAAAAAAGTATATATAATAGGAAAAAAAGAAGAGACTAAGATAAAGGAGGATGAAGAGGACCAATTAATTTGCACATACAATTTATGGAGGAATATTAAAGGTACATACCTTAGAATAAACAAAATATATTTGACCCTTCTGGGTCAGGCGATAAAGATAGCGCAAAAGAACCGTAGTTAGGGTCCAAATGTGACACCTCAGAAGACAGTAGGTGTTATAGAAACCTAATAATATGGTAAAGAATGGGGTATTTATTTATATTTTTATTTTTATTTTTAAACCATATAAAAGATTTTTATCCTTTCTATTCCCTTTATGGTACATACCTTCTTATATTTTTGAGATGTTTAATTTATCAGATGTCTTTGACAATATATTTAGAGCTTGAATGAAGAACCTAATGAGGAAGATATATATGTATATATATGTACCATCACCCAATGTTTTTAAATCATAATGATAATAGTGGATACATAAGCACATAATAGCATACCTAATTAGGGCAAATTCAGATTTTTTCCCAATGTGTCCAAGAAAGCAAGATATTTTCTTTCTATTAGACCTACAATTATACAGAATTTTTACAGAATTTTAGTATAATAACCAAAGCCATCATTTTCAAATTAGAAGAAAAAAGATTCTAACCTAAATGGAAAAAATGGTCTTACCCTGTGTCAGAGGAAAGGTGTGCACTCATTGGGATCCAGACTGCAAGTGATTTTAGATGGATCTGGCCTCTCTATATATAGGGCCTGTCTGTGATGTCACTTCCTTTTTGAGAAAATATTTTGTTTTTATTTTTCTATATATAAATATAATGTAATCCACCTTATACCGCTATGATTTTATAACTTACTAGGTCTTTTTTAACTCCATTATAGTTTAAATATATTTCAGATACATTTTTTTATTTTTAATTTTTAGAAACATTAAATCTTACTTAATTACCCTTTATTTTTAAATAGTGATGGTGTATTTAACTAGTGCGTATAATAGAGATTATCCATCTGTGATATTACAATGTTTTGAGTTTTAAAAGTCCGTTTTCTATCTTAATTAGGTCGTTTGCGTTCCACCTATAACGGGGTGGAACGCACCGCCATTTTGTTTTCTTTTCCTCGCGTCCAAAAATGCGGAAGCAGATTGAACCTTAAACTGCGTTCCAACTAGAATGAGGTGGAGCGCACCGTCTTACTGTTCTGTCATCTACGCTGTGAATGCGGAAGTGGTCCCAGCTTTCAGCTTCGTTCCCTGCTGAATCGTGTCAATTGTGATATACTTAAGTGCGTGTATCTTAATAGCTTTATAAGTACTATAATTTTCCTTAGGGGCACTTTATGTGTATATAGTGCTGAATACAAGACTTTGCGTTCCAATTAACAGAAACTGGAACGCACAGCCATATTGGTTTTTTTTAAAATGTGCGGTTCAGATCATAATATGACACGTATAACCATAGTGATTTTGTGTAAACTGTCACCTATAGTGAAATATCTATTTTATACTAATTATTAAATGCTTCCATTTGAAAAAGGTGGCTTTAATTTCACATATGTAACTAAATGGATTCCAAAGTTGCAGAATGTCAAAACAGACATAGACAATTTTATAGTATAGAACAAAATACATAAATAAAATACAAAAATATATAAATAGAAATTGCAAAAAATTACAATAAAAATATTACAAAAAATATATTACAAAAAATATCAAAATATATTTTAAGGTGTAATATATAGAATCAGTATTAATTTAACAAGTATACCTAAGAAAATTATAAGAAGGCTGTGATCTCAATACTCTCGTTTAGTCCTCTAGGGGCCAGGGTATCTAAGGTGTAAATCCAGTATGATTCACGCATGATCAAATTACGATCCCTGTCTCCCCCTCGGGGATCTTCTTTTACGTGTTCAAGTACTGTAAATTTTAAGGAGCCTATCTCCGAATTGTGACAAGATTCAAAATGTCTGGGCAGGCTATGGATTTGGACCTTTCTTTTTATATTTCTTAAATGTTCTTGAATGCGAATCTTCAAGCTTCTTTTTGTCTTACCGACATACCACTTGTTACACCCACATTTTATTAAATACACTACATAAGTAGTATTGCAGGTTAAAACTCCTTCAAACCTACAGTTCTTTCTTAAATTATCAGGAATTACAGGGCCATGTTTTTCTACATGTTTACAACATATACACTTGTTGCATGGAAACAAACCCTTTCTTCCTGGTAAGAAGGAAGGGTTGTTTCTAATGACCATACTTTTTTGAGAATCAAGTGGTCTAAGTTTACTAGGTGCTAAAGAACTTTTCAAGTTTTTCGCCCTCTTGAAAATTACATCTGGTCTGTCTGGTAGATTTGGACCTAGAATCGGATCCATCTTTAATAAGTGCCAATGTCTACCCAGACATTTCTTAATCTTGGCATGCTCCTGACTGTATTGAGTTATAAAAGGTCTGATTTTTTTGGTATTTCCATAATTGGGATTATTTTCTTTCTCCTTGAGGAGATCTGATCTGAGTGTGGATGCTGCTCTTTTTTGGTCAAGTCTTATATTAGTTTCATTATACCCTCTTTGTAAGAATCTATTGACCAACATTTCTGATTGTTCCCAAAAAGTTTTTTCATTGCTACAGTTTTTTCGAACTCTCAAAAACTGTGCAAAAGGTACATTATTTTTCCACGTATGTAAGTGACAACTGTCTGCAGGGATATAGCTATTTGCGTCAGTTTTTTTGAAAAAAGTCTTAGTCAACAAGACATTAGCTGACGGGTCTGCACTAATAACAATATCAAGAAAGTCTATCTGAAGTTCATCCTCCTTATACGTGAACTTCAGATTGTACTCATTTACCTGCAAGTTTGAAATCAAATCATCAATACTTTGTTTATCACCATCCCAGACAACTAATAAATCGTCAATGTATCTTTTGTAAAATTTTATCCTTTTATCCTTAAAACCATCATCCTCATACAGAGTGTTAATTTCCCAATTATTCATATAAATGTTTGCGTATGAGGGGGCAAATTTTGTGCCCATGGCTGTTCCTTGTTTTTGAACATAATGTGCTCCATCAAACTCAAAATGGTTATGGTTAAGGATAAAATTTACACTACTTAACAAGAAATTCCTTTCTTTTTGATCCACATTGACATCAAACAGAAGGATCTCTTTTACTGCTTCTAAGCCTTTACGATGAGGTATAGATGTATATAACGCTTGTGCGTCTATTGTGACCCATCTAAAGGTAGGTTCCCAGTTTATATCCTGGATTTCGCGTAATACCTGTGTTGAATCCTTCAAGTATGATTTTTGTTTTTTAACATATGTCTGTAGTTTAAGATCTACAAAATGAGATAGATTCGCAGTTAGGGATTCTACACCTGCAACAATTGGTCTTCCTGGGGGAAGGTCTCTATTTTTATGTACCTTGGGAATATGGTAAAATATAGGAATTTTAGGCTTCTCCACGTACATATAACTCATTTCTTTTTTACATATCACTCCTTCTATATTAGCCTTAAGTAGTAATGCATACAATTCTTCCTTATATGCTTCCATTGGATTTTCATCCAATTTTTCATAGGTGGTTTGATCATTAATTAATTTGTAGGCTTCTACTAGATAAGTGGACCGATCTTGTAGGACCACTGCGCCCCCTTTATCTGCCACCTTAATTATTAACTCCTCATCATTTTTAAGGTCTTTCAGAGCTTTTTTCTCTTGTGAGGTTAAATTTGTATGTCTCTTATTATCCAATTTTAATGTTTTAAAATCCTCATTAACTAATTCGAAAAAGATTTCCAAGTGGCTTCCTTTAGATTCCACAGGAAAGAATTTTGAGGGTGGGGCTACCACAGGTTTGGGTGTATTAGTTTCTTTAATAGGATTTTTTAAAAAATGTCTCTCCAAAGTCAAACGTCTTATAAATTTATTGAGATCGACAAAAAGATCAAATTTATCTGAGTGCTGATCTGGCGCAAACTTAAGGCCTTTATCTAGTAGTTGGACTTCGGATTGTGATAGTACCTTCTTGGAAAGGTTAATGACTCCTGTAGGACAGGGTCCTTCAGGAAGTGGGCTGATCTTTTCTTTTTTGGGGAGTTTTCTTCCTCCTCTTTTTCCCCTTTTCCTAGGTACCTCTTTTTTCCTATAGGAGACTCTGTGTCTGTCGAATAAGTACTTTTCCTTATTATATTTGGGGGAGAAGTGATCTTCTTCCCATCTAAAAAATTCCTAGATATAGGTGACCTAAGGACCTCAAATCTATTTGCTACTTCTGGATAATATGATCTTCTTGGTGACATCATTCTTCTATTTGAGGGTCTTCTGTTATCCCTATATATTGGGGAACCAAAAGACCTTCTAACATATCCGCGATGGGAGTTTCTCCCTTGGTAGGAATCTCGCCTCTGATAGGATTCTCTCCTTTCAGGTTGATGGTAATAAGGTTTTCTTCTCATGAAAACTTCATCGTCCTCAACATTTTTATAATGTGTACGTGATCTGGAGTTTTGATTTTCTGCCTGTACCCAATTGTGAACTTTCCCATTTTCATAATCAAGTTTATCCCTCAAAAATTTCTTTTGTTTTCTTGATATAATTTCAGTTTCTAAGGAATCTATTTTACTTTGCATATCTGCCACATCTTTTTTAAAACCATCTTCCCCCTCAAATTTGGATAGAGCTGCTTCTAGTTTCTTAATATCCTCTTCATATCGACCTATTTCTTTTCTTCGGTCGTTTACAATAAGATCTATAAGTTTTAGAGAACTATCATTTAATATTTTATTCCAATTGGACATAAATTCATCATTTGTCTGTCCTATGGTGGTTTTTTTTAGAAGTCTTAGCCCCCTAGGGGTCTAATAGAAAGAAAATATCTTGCTTTCTTGGACACATTGGGAAAAAATCTGAATTTGCCCTAATTAGGTATGCTATTATGTGCTTATGTATCCACTATTATCATTATGATTTAAAAACATTGGGTGATGGTACATATATATACATATATATCTTCCTCATTAGGTTCTTCATTCAAGCTCTAAATATATTGTCAAAGACATCTGATAAATTAAACATCTCAAAAATATAAGAAGGTATGTACCATAAAGGGAATAGAAAGGATAAAAATCTTTTATATGGTTTAAAAATAAAAATAAAAATATAAATAAATACCCCATTCTTTACCATATTATTAGGTTTCTATAACACCTACTGTCTTCTGAGGTGTCACATTTGGACCCTAACTACGGTTCTTTTGCGCTATCTTTATCGCCTGACCCAGAAGGGTCAAATATATTTTGTTTATTCTAAGGTATGTACCTTTAATATTCCTCCATAAATTGTATGTGCAAATTAATTGGTCCTCTTCATCCTCCTTTATCTTAGTCTCTTCTTTTTTTCCTATTATATATACTTTTTTCTTACTATATATACTTTTATGTATTATGTATATACTTTTCATGTACTACATATGTACTCTTATCAATTTTTATAATGAATATCATGTTTTATATAAATGTAATGTCCTAAAAAAGTTATGTATCTTATAAAATGTATGTTACATTTTAGATCATGTACCCCTGATGAAGTCTCTAACGAGACGAAACGCGTTGGGTGTTGGTCAGATGTACTGAAAATAAAAAGAAAAAGCTTCTTATAAAAGAACCACTGCAATTTGTCAATATTCTTTGAAATATTTTTATTGAAATATATGTTGGACATTACAAAGTTGGGGCGCTGAAGACACTATTGTTGGTATATATATATATATATATACACACACACCAGAATGGGCAGCACTTCCGTACAATGACTTTTCAGGGTCCCCGGTGCCAGCCAGATGAGGTCCCCTTGCAGGAGCTCCAAATACAATACAGCTGCGGCGGCACACGGAATGCATCAAAGAGATACAGGAGGCAAGGATAACTGCTACGTTTCGATGTTTATTACATCGTCTTCAGGCAATAACAAAAAATAAGTGCACATATCGCACGTTACAACCCCCACCAACTGTACGTGCGGCCGGTCCCAGAAACGGAGGCTAGGCGCATAATAGTGACATCATTAGTCTCTGTACGGCGCCATGACAACCACACCGACAGCATCTGACACAAGAGGAGGAACAGTGGACGCCCAGTAGTGGCGTCATCACTCCTCACCCATTGCCTTGACAACCCACATGCAAGTTAAAAACATAGATAAAAACATAACATGACAGAAGGTAACAGACCCCTCATAATATACACATTCTTGATTACATATGAATCTACCAACTATATACTGTATATAAGCCAAAGGTACACTCATCTAATAATTATAGAAATACATGCAGGCCCAATTTTTCATTAAGTCCTCCCGGAGCCAAAGTGCTGAGGCGATAGATCCATCGGGACTCATATTTAAGGAGTTCAATGATCTATTGCCACCACAAATGTTGGAATGTCATAAATTCATTTAATTGGACTATCAGTTTATACAAGGTTATGCTCCTGTATAAATTACACAAACCTGTCTGGTTCCCGTCCAGATCAGGAAGATGTGATCTATATAACGAGCAAAGAATTTTATCCTGCTCACTACCAGGGGGTCATGAATAAAAATGCGGTGTTCTGTCTGCATTATATAGGTATTGGCATATGATGGGGCCACATTGGACCCCATCGCAGACCGAGATACCTGCAAGTAAAACTTTCAGTCAAATAAAAAATAATTGCACGTTTATATCATGCACAGCAGATCACAAATGAGTGTAGTATCGGGTCCCACATATGCTGGATGTTGACTAATCAGATCAAACACCGCTCCAATACCCACTTCATTGGGAATAACAGTATAGAGGCTGCTGATATCTATACTGCACAAAAAGCATTCACTAGGTATATCATGAACAACAGCTTATTCAACAATGCAGTGGTATCTACAAGATGTAAGTCATAATCCACTAGCCTCCAAAATTTAAAGTGTTCCCTGAAAACTCTCCTCTTCAGGCAAGCCTATCATATTTAAGTTCTACACGCATAACCCTCTGAGGATTATATAGCTTCCCTTCTGGACTTGGTGGGACTTGGTGGGACTGCTATGCTATTACTGGTGCATGTCCTTCTGTGTTTCCCTCCTATATCCCTATAGATTGTAAGCTTGCAGTGGGCCCTCTTACCTCCAAGTCTGTCAGTTGTTACCCAGTTTGTTTTATCACTGTTTTATCACTGTCTTATTACTATTGTAAAGCGCAACGGAATCTGCTGCGCTATATAAGAAACTGTAAATAAATAAATAATTAAATAAATGAATGAATGAAAACAGACATTTCACAGTCTTCAGCCATTACCCACAGTAACAGGATTTTTTTTGTATAAAAATAATGGTTGCTTCCATTGTTTAAATTGTCGAACTTGTAGATCATTGGTGGTTGGTGACAATGTAACAAACATCGAAACGTAGCAGTTATCCTTGCCTCATATATATATATATATATATATATATATATATATATATATAATGTTTATATTATATATAGTTTATATTTTATATATATAGTTAATATTTTATAGTTTATATTATATATAGTTTATATTTGATATATATAGTTTATATTTTATATTCAGTATACATGGAATTCTAAATTTTAACCCTTTGTTTATTTTACATTTTTTATGTGATTATTGTTGATTGAATTGTTTAGTAAGTTGTTATTAAAACGGCACAAACAATCCCACTTATTTTACAACTGTCATTAATGTGTTTGTTAAATTATTTTGTTAAACAATTTCTTTAAAATACAATTAGCCCACTGTTGTAAATTGTTCTATGAAGTGAATTGTTGGAAATACACATATTGACACTTATTGGTATCACTAACCCCATTCAATACATAAATGGTGCAAGACTAAAGATGCCCAAACACTAGAAAGATCTGCGATCTTAAGATGTGCGCATAAATTAGCCTTGAAATCTTTTGTCCGTCCTAGACAAAAGATTTCAGGCAAGAGCACATCTTTACCAAAGATTTCATTTAAGATCCCGTGTGCGTTTTTGTTAAATCTTCTGATCTTTCATGCAGCATGTAAGATCAGAAGATTTAGCAAAACATCCAAGGGAGCGCGCATCCAACCGATATCGGACGATTTTCGGCTGATTATCAGTAAAAATCGATCGATATATTGACAGATTTATTGGAAATAAAATCTCAAAAATCGTTCTAGTGTGTGGGCACCTTAAGTGCCCCAAGTCTCATTTACTTTCTGTTTATCTCAGAGCCCCAGGTTCCATTTCTGTTACTGCCTACAGCTGTATTGCTGTCTGCACTAGTAAAAAGTTCAGAATTTGCCAACCAGGGACAGAAGCAGACCAATTAGTGGGCAAATACATCTAGGTAGTTGCCAAAGAGATGTGGCACTAGGGATCGTCCAACTCATGGTGTGAACGCTGCTGCATTAATCCATGGAACCATTTTTAATGAAGTCTGCACATAACAGCGGAACTTGATACAATGTTTCCACCGCCATCAAGATGGGTGAGTGATGTTCAGGATGAAGATTTTCCTTCTTCATTAAGCCATATTTGTTTTCTAAATATATCTTTAAAGATATCACATTGCAAGAAGGGTTAATGTGCAATGTTTAGGATTAAGGGATTCTAGCAATACACTCAATTGCAATTATCAACAACATGCAGGACTGCAGAACTTTTAGAACAAACAAAAAATAATGTATTTATTTATTAGCAGTTTCTTATATAGCGCACACATATTCCACAGCGCTTTACAGAGAATATTTCAACATTCACATCAGTGCCTGCCCCAGTGGAGCTTACAATCTATATTCCCCACCACATGTACACGCACACCTTCATTCTAGGGTTAATTTTGTTGGTCGCCAGTTAACCTACCAGTATATTTTTGGATTGTGGGAGGAATCCGGAGCACCCGGAGGAAACCCACGCAAGCAGGTGGAGAATATACAAACTCCACACAGGGCCATGGTGACAATCGTACCCATGACCTCAGTGCTGTGAGGCAGTAATGCTAACCACTACACCATCTGTGCTGCCCAATTTATTGGGAATATTTTCACTTTTAACAGTGTGTGCCTTCCAAAGACAACCATTAATTTAGATTTAAAGGTCAAATGGATTGATTTAATACAGAATTGATATATTTATTACAAATGTCATTTTGGAAAGAAGGTTTGGGGAGGGGATTAAACTAGAGATTTGCGGTCCGGATTCTGAAAAATACGAAACGCTACGAACTTGGGGATCCAAGTATTACCGAACCACGTCTCAGCAATTCTCGCCAGACTCGGATCCCAAAGCGAGGCCGAACGGCACCTTCCCGCCGTCGGATTCTCGTGAGACCTGGATTCCATATAAGGCGCCGAGCTCGTAGTTCGTCGCCATTATCTGGGATCCAGAGACGGGGGAAACAGCACGCTCCGCTGGTGTGCTCACTGCTCAGTGCAAAGTCAAACAAGTTTACTTACAAAAAAAGTAAAACTACAAAATGGTGTAGCTCTGAGCGATAGTGGGCAGCTTTAGTGCAGCATTACAGTGGGCAGCCTTGTTGTTTCATAGGCAGTGGGCAGCTTTGTTGTTTCATAGGCAGTGGGCAGCTTTGTTTTAAAGGCACTGGCAGTGGGCAGAGGCATCAGCTTTGTTTCATAGGCAGTGGGCAGAGGCACCAGCTTTGTTGTTTCATAGGCAGTGGGCACCAGCTTTGTTTTAAAGGCACTGGCAGTGGGCAGAGGCACCAGCTTTGTTTCAAAGTCAGTGGGCAGCTTTGTTTCACAGGCAGTGGGCAGAGGCACCAGCTTTGTTGTTTCATAGGCAGTGGGCACCAGCTTTGTTTTAAAGGCACTGGCAGTGGGCAGAGGCACCAGCTTTGTTTCAAAGTCAGTGGGCAGCTTTGTTTCATATGCAGTGGGCAGAGGCACCAGCTTTGTTGCTTTATAGGCAGTGGGCACCAGCTTTGTTTCATAGGCACTTTAGGCACAAAGTAGCACCACCAGCAGTATTGTTTTAAAGTGTATAACTCCACATAACCCAGTGTGTGCAGTGCACTGCATACTGTACATCCACTATGTGTAGTATATGCCGATACTGTGACTGCCGTCTATAGCTCCATACCTCTGTTTATACATTACTGTGACTGCTGGTACCCCATCTGTTTATACAGTTCTGTGACTACTGTCCGTAGCTCCGTACCTCATCTGTTTATACGTTACTGTGACTGCTGGTACCCCATCTGTTTATAGGGTACTGTGACTGCTGTCCGCAGCTCTGTATCAGTTTATAAGGTACTGCTGTGACCGCAGGCCGTACCCCACTGTTTTTTTTAATTAATAAAATTATTAAAAATTAAAAAAAAGAAAAAAAAAAAACATTTCTCTGTCCCATGTACTGTGACTGCTCTCCGTAGCTCCGAACCCCATCTGTTTATAAGGTACTGTGAGTGCTGTCCGTACCCCATCTGTTTATAAGGTACTGTGACAGCTGTCCGTACCCCATCTGTTTATACGGTACTGTGACTGCTGTCCGCAGCTCCGTACCAGTTTATAAGGTACTGCTGTGACCGCAGGCCGTATCCCACTGTTTTTTTTTTAAAGAATAAAATTATTAAAAGTTAAAAAAAATAAAAAAAAATGTCTCTATCCCACGTGCTGTGACTGCTCTCCGTAGCTCCGTACCATCTGTTTATAAGGTACTGTGAGTGCTGTCTGTACCCCATCTGTTTATAAGGTACTGTGACAGCTGTCCGTACCCCATCTGTTTATACGGTACTGTGACTGCTGTCCGTACTCCATCTTTTTATATGGTACTGTGGCTGCTGTCTGTACCCCATCTTTTTATATGATACTGTGACTGTTGGTACTCCATCTGTTCATAAGGTACTGTGACTGCTGTCCGTACCCCATCTGTTTATACGGTACTGTGGCTGCTGTCCGTACCCCATCTTTTTATATGATACTGTGACTGCTGGTACTCCATCTGTTCATCAGGTACTGTGACTGCTGTCCATACTCCATGTTTTATAAGGTACTGTGACAGCTGTCCGTACCCCATCTGTTTATAAGGTACTGTGACTGCTGTCCGTACCCCATCTTTTTATACGGTACTGTGACTGCTGCCCATACCCCATCTGTTTATACGGTACTGTGACTGCTGTCCGTACTCCATATTTTTATACGGTTCTGTGGCTGCTGTCCGTACCCCATCTTTTTATATGATACTGTGACTGCTGGTACTCCATCTGTTCATAAGGTACTGTGACTGCTGTCCATACCCCATCTGTTTATATGGTAGTGTGACTGCTGGTACCCCATCTGTTTATATGGTACTGTGACTGCTGTCCGTACCCCATCTGTTTATATGATACTGTGATCAAGCTAGATAGGGGGTCTTATTGGGGCCTAGTTTTTCAAACTGCCATCCTGTCTGCCGCTGCAGTGCCACTTCGTAGATGAGCCACTTGCTTGTACCACACACTTGTGTGGCTTAGCATAGTTATCCACCTACCTCGGTGCAACCTTTTGCCCTAAAAACAATATTGGGGGTTATTCTAGTTCACTCTTTCTGACAAATTCCTTCTTAGATGGACAAAACCATGTGCACTGCAGGTGGGGCAGATGTTACTTGTGCAGAGAGAATTAGATTTGGGTGGGGTTTTACTTCAAAGTGAGATCTATATTGCAGTGTAAAAATAAAGCAGCAAGTATTTTCCCTGCACAGAAACAAAATGACTCACCCAAATCTAATTCTCTCTGCACATTTTACATCTGCCCCCCTGCAGTGCACATGGTTTTGTCCATCTAAGAAGGATTTTGTCAGAAAGAGTGAACTAGAATAAGGCCCATTGTAAGGTGTGAGGTGTTCAGAATAGACTGGAAATGAATGTTATTGAGGTTAAAAATAGCGTAGGAGCCAAAAAAATAAAAATTCTGTGATTTTAGCTGTTTTTATGTGAGTTTTTAAAAAAAAAAAATACAGATCCAACACCAAAACCAAAAAGGGCGGTTTTGGCAAAACCGAATACAGATCCAAAACCGGAGGCAGATACAGATCCAAGACCAAAACCAAAACCGCAAAAAGTGGCCGGCGCACATCTCTAGATTAAACAAATATTGTTTTTCACATCAGTTATTTTCATTATTAGAAGTTACATGGGCAAGAAGGTCATAGCTGCTGTCTCTGTGGGAAAGATCTCCATAAAGATTTATTTTCAAAAGAGTATAATAGAAATCTAAAGTCACATATAAATAATGGATAAAAATCAATTCCATAAATGCTGGATTGGGTTCAGTGCTGTTAACTACCTACTGTATGTTTTCTTTACATGTCATGCTTATCAAACCTTTGGGTAATGTAATGCAGCAACATGGAATAAAGCAGATTACTCAGTACAATTACATATTGATCACTTCTAAAGGAATGACTAAATCAATCTATAAAAAAAAAAATACTCTACAAATTACAAATCCCCAAACATTTCATTTCTGCAAGCAAGCTCTTGTGGCTGTAGAGTTCTTAGAGTGGGAGATGAACGTGTTCTGTGTGTGTGTTTTTGTTTCGTTTTGTAGAACATGGCGATGGATGACTCAGATGCCCAACACTCTTCTCTACAGCTCAGTGAATTATTGTTTGCACAGTACTACCAAAGTTATCTATTATGAGTAGTTCAGTTATCATGTAGCACAAAGGACCTTATTCTGGTTCACTCCTTCTGGAAAATTCCTTCTTAGATGGACAAAACCATGTGCACTGCAGGGGGGCAGATGTAACATGTGCAGAGAGAGTTAGATTTGGGTGAGTTATTTTGTTTCTGTGCAGGGAAAATACTGACTGCTTTATTTTTATACTGCAATATAGATCTCACTTTAAAGTAAAACCCCACCCAAATCTAATTCTCTCTGCACAAGTAACATCTGCCCCACCTGCAGTGTACATGGTTTTGTCATACTTGCCTACTTCTGAATACTAGTTTCAGGGAGATTTAGCTGCTAGTACAACGCGCTACGCCGTTGAGAGGGTGTGCCATGCTCCGCCCAGAGGGTGTGTCTAACTTCTCCTATGGGTGTACGATACAGAGAAGACGAGAGAGAGAGAAAGAAAGAGAGAGAATGAATGTGTAAGAGACAGGGGGAGGGGGGATTGTGTGAGAGACACAGAGGTGGCAGAGAAAGAGAGAGAATTTGCATTAGAGGGAGAGAGTGTGAGAGATGAAAAGAGAGAGTCTGTGTGTGAGACAGAGCACCATTATATTACATTACACCCCCACCCTGTTAGAGCTAGTACACGCACCACTATATTACACTACACCCACGGTAGTTGCTAAATCCAAGTGGGCTAAAGGACCTTTCACGACTGGGGGGGGGACTGTGCAGCTCCACTATCCACACTACCTCTGGTTAACTGTAGTAACCAGGTGGCGTGCAAAGTCACTGCGCCGAAGCGTGGCGAGCAAATGGAGTCCACAAGGGTCCATTTGGGTCCCTTCTCTGGACCTTACTCCTCCCCCTCTCCTCCTCTGTCACATCACAGGTCTTTTAGCCCACTTGGTTTTAGACCAAAACCTACATCCACCCCATAATACAGCAAGTACATGCACGATTACATTACAGTCCCCCACCCCATATTACATCCAGTACAAACACCATTATATTACATTATGTGCACATCAGCTCCCCCCCCCCCCCTTCCCTTATTACAGACAGTACACACACTTCACTGTATTACATTACACACAGCCCCCTTTCCCCCATTAAATACTCACCTGGCAGTGTTGATGCTCCTTCCAGGGAGGCAGACACTTGGCAGTGTGGTGGAGGAGGCAGCTGACCACAGGCAAAGGAACACGGAGAGCTGGCCTGATGCACTGACTGAGCCTGCTGCTCTGTGTGTGGTGGGGAGCTGCCTGTGGGGGTCCCGTTATTATTATTATACAGGGGTAGTAGCATGTGGGGGTCCCATTATTATTATACAGGGGGAGCAGCCTGTGGTGTGCTTTTATTATACAGGGGGAGCAGCCTGTGGGGTCCTGTTATACAGGAGGAGCAGCCTGTGGGGTCCTGTTATTATTATAAGACAGGGGGAGCAGCCTGTTGTGTCCTGTCATTATATAGGGGGAACAGCCTGTGGTGTACTTTTATTATACAGGGGCAGCAGCCTGTGGGGGTTCTATTATTATACAGGGGAGCAGCCTCAAGTGTCCTGTTATTATTATAAGACGAGGATGAGCAGCCTGTGGTTTACTGATATCATACAGGAGGAGCAGCCTGTGGGCAGGGCCGGCGCTACCCGCTCAGCAGAGGATGCAAAGCAGGTAGGCGCCGGGCAGGAGAGGTGCCACTGTCCCTGCTCTGCATCCCCTGCTGTCTCAGAGGCTGCCGGCTGCTGCTGCCCCTGTCACACTGCAGGGCACGCAGCAGCGCCGGAGGCACAGAGTTCCCTCCAGGCTGGCTCCTAAACATCAGGGCAGCAGTACATACTAAAAGGGGCGGGGCTACATGGACGGAGGGGGTGGGGCTACACGGACGAGGGGGCGGGGCTATGATGGAGCAAGACTGAAGAAAGACACAGGAGAGGCTGAGCTGCCAGGACAGGAGACTAAAGTGTGAGTGTACTAATGTTGGCAACTGGTGTGGGCACGTGTATAGGCAGGCAGCATTACCAATGTCAGCAACTGGTGTGAGCATTTGTGTAGACAGCATTACTAATGTCGGCAACTGGTGTGAGCATTTGTGTAGGCAGCATTACTAATGTCGGCAACTGATGTGGGCACGTGTATAGGTAGTGCTACTATTGTCAGCAACTGGTGTTAGGATGTGTATAGTCAGCGCTACTAATGTCGGCAACTGGTGTGAGCATGTGTATAGTCAGCGCTACTAATGTCGGCAACTGGTGTGGGCGTTATGTATAGTCAGCGCTACTAATGTCAGCAACTGGTGTGGACACATCTATAGGCAGCGCTACTAGTGTCTGCAACTGGTGTGGGCATGTGTATAGTCAGCGCTACTAATGTCAGCAACTGGTGTGAGCATGTGTATAGGTAGTGCTACTATTGTCGGCAACTGGTGTTAGGATGTGTATAGTCAGCGCTACTAATGTCGGCAACTGGTGTGAGCATGTGTATAGTCAGCGCTACTAATGTCGGCAACTGGTGTGGGCGTTATGTATAGTCAGCACTACTAATGTCAGCAACTGGTGTGAGCATGTGTATAGTCAGCGCTACTAATGTCAGCAACTGGTGTGGGCACGTGTATAGTCAGCGCTACTAATGTCAGCAACTGGTGTGAGCATGTGTGCAGACATCGCTACTAATGTTGGCAACTGATGTAGGCATGTGTATAGTCAGCGGTACTAATGTCAGCAACTGGTGTGGGCACGTGTATAGTCAGCGCTACTAATGTCAGCAACTGGTGTGAGCATGTGTGTAGACAGCACTACTAATGTCAGCAACTGGTGTGGGCACATGTATAGTCAGCGCTATTAATGTCGGCAACTGGTGTGGGCACGTGTATAGTCAGTGCTACTAATGTCGGCAACTGCTGTGGGCACGTGTATAGTTAGCGCTACTAATGTCGGCAACTGCTGTGGGCACGTGTATAGTTAGCGCTACTAATGTCGGCAACTGGTGTGGGCACGTGTATAGTCAGCACTACTAATGTCAGCAACTGGTGTGAGCATGTGTATAGTCAGCACTACTAATGTCAGCAACTGGTGTGGGCACGTGTATAGTCAGCGCTACTAATGTCAGCAACTGGTGTGAGCATGTGTGCAGACATCGCTACTAATGTTGGCAACTGATGTAGGCATGTGTATAGTCAGCGGTACTAATGTCAGCAACTGGTGTGGGCACGTGTATAGTCAGCGCTACTAATGTCAGCAACTGGTGTGAGCATGTGTGTAGACAGCACTACTAATGTCAGCAACTGGTGTGGGCACATGTATAGTCAGCGCTATTAATGTCGGCAACTGGTGTGGACACGTGTATAGTCAGTGCTACTAATGTCGGCAACTGCTGTGGGCACGTGTATAGTTAGCGCTACTAATGTCGGCAACTGCAGTGGGCACGTGTAAAGTCAGCGCTACTAATGTCGGCAACTGCTGTGGGCACGTGTATAGTTAACGATACTAATGTCGGCAACTGCAGTGGGCACGTGTAAATTCAGCGCTACTAATGTCGGCAACTGATGTGGGCACGTGTAAAGTCAGCGCTACTAATGTCTGCAACTGGTGTGGGCATGTGTATAGTTAGCGCTACTGATGTCAGCAACTGGTGTGGGCACGTGTATAGTCAGTGCTACTAATGTCGGCAACTGGTGTGAGCATGTGTGTAGACAACGCTACTAATGTCGGCAACTGATGTAGGCACGTGTATAGTCAGCGCTACTAATGTCGGCAACTGGTGTGGGCACGTGTATAGTCAGTGCTACTAATGTCGGCAACTGCTGTGGGAACGTGTATAGTCAGCGCTATTAATGTCGGCAACTGGTGTGGGCACATGTACAGTTAGCGCTACTAATGTCAGCAACTGGTGTGGGCACGTGTATAGTCAGCGCTACTAATGTCGGAAACTGGTGTGAGCATGTGTGTAGACAGAGCTAGTGATGTCGGCAACTGGTGTGGGCATATGTATAGGCAGTGCTACTGCTGTTGGCAACTGGTGTGGGTATATGGTTACACAGTAGCGCCTTGAGTCCTGTTGGAGAAAGTGCGCTATATAAATTCTACTTACTTAATTACAGTGCTACTAATGTTGGCAACTGGTGTGAGCACTACGTATAAGCAGAGCAACTACTTTTGGCAACTGGCGTGGGCGTTCTGAATAAGCAGCCCTTCAAATGTGGGTATATCCAGGAGTATTCGGAGCATTATGTGTAGCATAATGTGTGTCAATATCATATGGGCATTATGGTGCTTGGCATATTTTGTAAGGAGAATTACGGTGTGTGGCATAATGTGTAATGGGCATTATGGTGTGCTGCATATTGTGTAAGGGGCATCATGATGTGTGACATAATGTATAATTTGTCATAGGCATTACTTTATGTATAATGTGCCTTACTGTGTGTGGTATAATGTGTAATGGGCATTGAGGTGTGAAGCATAATGTGTTATGGGGATTACAGTGTAATTGGTACTTTTATGTGACGATGCCCATTTCCCATAAAGCTACGCTCCTACATTTTTGCGCGCTCCTATGGCGCAAACTCTCCCTGTTTTTTGAACTCATGGCACCAAAATGGCTAGTTACAGCTGTGTAAGGTGAATAATATTGTGCTACTATGTGGTGTAATTTGGAGTGGGAGTACTATTGTGTGGCCATTCCCCTTCCTTGAGAGATCACACATTTTTCTTTTGGTGTGCGCTGTCCCTTTGTAAAGCTTGGGTGGGCGCAAATTTATAGTTTTCAGGAGGGCGCCAAACCCCCTAGCACCGGCCCTGCCTGTGGGGGTCCTATTATTATACAGGGGAGCAGCCTATGGTGTCCTTTTATTATTATAAGACAGGGGGAGTAGCCTGTGGTGTCCTGATATTATACAGGTGGAACAGCCTGTGGGGTCCTATTATTATACAGGGGAGCAGCCTGTGGTGTCCTATTTTTTTTTTATCAATACATATTTTGAAACGTAAAACCTCAATTTAACGATGCGCTGTTTCTTTTGTGCCAGTGCTCTGGGCTTGCCCCCAGGCTAAAAGTTGCCAGCCCCTGTGCAGAAAATACCGCACTGTCCACCAGGAGTGTAAGAGTGACGATCTCTGCACTAACGCTTCCCCTACCACTAACCCTCCTTCTAGTGCCTAACACTAGCCTCACCCCACCCCTCTGCAGCCTAACACTAACCCCCCCCTCCCCTACACAGCCTAACCCTGTGTTTGACATTTTGGCAATGTCAAATCTTCATCTGTCAACATTTAAACAATTCCATCATAGCGGTCAACTTTGTAGTGTTAACATGACTGACAGCATGGCCATTATCCCCCTTTTGCCTACATCCTTGAGGGGCATTGCATAATAACATTTCTCTCAAGCCTATGTTTATTCGTCACTAAGCACATTGTTTTTTGTTATTGTTTTGGCCCTCTCAGGCTGCTACCTACGTAAAAGAACCCACTGATACAAAAACAAAACCAAAAACAAAACCTTAAGCTGTGGACACATTGGGCGGGATGCTCTATCATCCGCCACCCCTTACCGCCTCCCTCCGCCGGCTACTGCATCGAAACTAATCATACAGTAGATGCTCTAACATATGCAATTAGTAACACAAGGGACAACTGTTGCGATGTGGAGCCATCCCTGGACTTCCGGATCTGAGACTCAGGAGTTCCTCTGCGCATGTGCAGAGTGACGGCGCCAGCCGCAGAGTCATGTTGGGAGGGATCCATGACAGACCCCTCAAACAGCGCTGCTGAGAGAAGCCCATAGGCTTATATAGGGAATCGCCAGCGAAAGCAGTGATGACCTGGTGTGCGGACAATAGAGCATGCGAAAATTTGGTAAACTGGGTTTCTACCGCATTTTCGCTTTAGAGCATCCTGTCCATGCAGCACCCGATCCCGATTTGCTCCCGATATGCGGCCCCGCAGCATCTGAATCAAATGTAGAAATAGACTGTGCTGCACAGTCTATGGCAGGTATTCAATGCGGCCGGCGAGGGGATTAAACAGCGAGGATTGCAGAAAACCAGTGATCCTTGCTGTTTAACTCCCTCAATGGCCGATCGCCCTATTCAATGTTCTGGGGAAATCCTCGCCGTCACAGCATGTCAAGGATTCCCCCAAACAGCGAGATCCGCGGCTAATGCAGCGAACCCGCTGTATTTAGCCGTGAGTCTCGCTGCTTCTGGAGCCACATACGCCGATTCCCCCTTGCTCAAAAACCGGAGCGAGGGGGAACTGGCGTATGGGGGGGTGCGTTGAATACTGACAGGGTGAGTGGTGACGGCAAGCAGGAAGCCTGCTCGCTGTCGTCGCACGCCCACGGCAATACCCCTCATCTCTACTATCTCAGAACGTAAGCCATGTTGCTCAATGAAGCATGGCCCCTGCTCCCACCACCACACCATCCCTCTCTCCCTGCAAGCCGATGCCATAACCCTGCAAGATAAGCCGGTGTGGTCACAGCATTACACTGACCAGGAATCAGGGCCTATAGCCAATCTTCAATGATGGTAGTCCCACACATACCCCCACCCTAATGTTTCAATACACCTGTGCAATCAAACACAGCATAGTTCCTAAATTAGAAAAATGTGAAATCAAGTAACCATGGTATGGACCCACTAAAATTTCACTTGTGACACTTTACATTTTATAAGCTCTGAGTCTTTGAAATAAAACATATGTCATAGTGAATATGACATAAAAGGACACATAAATGATGCTTAGTATATATATTTGTGAGATGAATACCCTTTAATTTATTCAGTCCATTTCTGAGGAGAGCTAGCCCCTTTAGCACTTAAAAGGTTATGGGTTTTTCTAGACTATAATGGGACATTCCCCAATTTATTATCCAACAACATTACTTTCTCCCACATTAAGCACATAATTTATGATCATTACCCAGAAGTCTTCATGCAGACTGACCCCTTCACTAAATGGGAAGAAAGCTTGTTTTCAGGCGGACCAGGAGGATTTTCCCATGTAAAATCAAGTCAGGATTTATTATTAGATATATATTCTGTGAGGATAGAAAATTGCCTGTGTAGCATTACTGATCTCTGGTGATAATGCGTATGACTATAACAAGATGTGGAAGCCTTTGTTCCATTTGATTCACTATTTTTTCTTTTACTAGATATTAAAGACATTTGTTCCGCTGCTTTAGTGCGGTTGTAAATAAAGGATTAATGTGCCATATTTCTCGCTTACAATAGCGTAACTTCTTCTTGTAGCAAATGCTAGAGAATGTGACATTTCACTAAACAGATATGTTTAAATGTGGCTGTTAATTGCTTGGTTTCAAAAAAGATTCTGTAAAGCACAGCATACTGTAATATGTCTGGCACTATATAAATAACTTAAGAAATAAATACAGTGTGTTATGCCGAGTACACACGTGAATGATGGATCGGTTGGCCGGCAAGCACACCAATCCTACATCCAATATGCCCCGCCGCATATCGTGCCAACCAGTGGTGATGTCATTGTCGGCAATGCCTGCAGTACCCCATACGCACAAGCAGATATAAAGATATATCTGCAAGCTATATCGGTATCTGCCATGCTGCACAACCGACATAATATGTATACAGTATGTATTACACAAGTCACAGATATATTGGGTGTACAAACGAGTGGATAGCCAGGACAATATATTGCTTGCTAACTGTATGAACAATATGTCACATAGCATGAACCTAGCATTATACTGTAGTTTGGTTGATCGGATCAAAATAGGTTTTATAAAGTGTCTGTTTCACTTACGGATCACTAAGGGGGGAATGTAATTGGGACGAGGTTTAGTGAACAAATAACCTTGTGGACCTTGTGTCAAATTTTATATTAACACAGTTATACTAGCAGAAAATCCAGCTCCGAAAACCCAATGGCGTGAGAATTTTTTTTCAAGTTACCCCTCTAGTAGCCTCCAGTGATTTTCGAGGCTCCCGATGGTCTCTCCTCTATCTTTGCACTGGCGAGGGGCTGCTGAGATGGGAGAGGCTACTGGGAAGTGAAACGGCGGCTGAGGATGTAGCCCTTCCAATTGCTGCCTCTGGGAGGAATCAACATGTGGAGTTAGGAGTCTTACAAACATCAAGGCTCACACACACACACGCTCACACACACACACACACACACACACACAAATTAACCTCACAGGAGTTCAGTTCCTAAATCTGAAGGAGTGTGTAATTCCAGACTAATTAAGCTAACTTAATTAGTCTAGTCCTACGGGGTGCTGTTGGGGTTCTGTGATTTTTCCTAAAAAAATGATTTTAGGACAAATCCGACGTGCCCTGGTGGATGGGGGTGAAAAAGACGCGCTGTATAGAAATTGCTGTGTCTTATTTTGTCTCCTGTATTTGAATTGCAAAACAATGTGACTGTGGGAAAAATCCCACGTCGCAGGGATTATTAATTTTCCTGCTATTAATGAATTCCCCCTAAACCTTACATTTTGTTAAATATTATTACTATATCCTTCTTATCAGCAAATGATTATCCTTTACATAAATCAAAGTGCCGACACTGTAAAATGAATGTAAATCTATTGTGGGGAAAGGGTATTACTTCAGGTAATAAGCCAAAAAAGATCCCAGAGTTCATTAGTATTTAATTGGCAGAATAGCACTGAATACACTATGACACACAATAAGTATTAGATATTCAGATAGTGGAATTGTGAGGTGTCAGTCTTGAACACTGATCATCTTATTCCTATAAATGAAGAATAATGTACTGAGTCTTTCTTGAGTTTTCAGAGACAACCTAAGTACATGTAATGTTGACAATGGCTTATCATAACTTATTTATGTAGAGATTTATGTACAAGCAATATATAACCTAATGTATTCCAAAGAAGGTATCAGTATATCATAGCAGTTTGCACCTATTTTGTCCTAAGTATTCCTGTGTCAACACTGAGTTAAGAAATGCAGCATATATATCAAAATCCGTGTTTATCAGATTTTCATCTGTTTTTGCTTACAGAGGAGCTCTCTGGGTAATAAATCTTCCTGGCTAAAAGTCTGATTCAAGTACAGCAAAAGGGAATAACAAGCTTAGGTCAGAGGCAGCCAACTCATAAAATAAGATGTAAGGACAGGGTCTAGTGGTAATCTGAAGTAAGTAAGCGTGAGGAATGTGCAACCAAAATAAAATCTCACATTTCAAAAATGTATATATTTATATATATATATATATATATATATATATATATATATATATACACACACACACACACATATACAGTGGGTAAAATAAGTAATGAACAAGTCAACATTATCAGCAACAACCCATGCAATCCACACATGCAAAGAGATCAAACCATAGATGTCCATAATTATGTTACAGATGGAGCGAACGCCATCCAGTGGGGGTATGGCGGTTGGATCCCCACTCCCACTCCTTGCCGGTCCCCACCACTCGACCCCACCTTCCCGCTCCCCCCTAACCCTGCCAGTCTCCCTGAAGCAGAGAGGGGCAGGGTTTGCGCACCCCGCCTCCCGGAAACTGTGATGCGTGTGGAACGCTTGCGCATCCCAGTCAGATAGAGTGCCATCTTGCCAGTGCTACCTGAGAGGCGCTCCATTTGTAATAATGTGAAATGACACAGGGAAAAAATATTGAATACATGAAGAAAGGGAGGAACACATGACATGGAAAGCCAAGACACCAACTGAAATCTATCAGTAATTAGAAAGCATTCCTGCCCCTTGTAAGTGCAAATTAATATAAGCGGGTTCACTCCCAACTGATGGCCTATAAAAGGTGTCTCATTACCGAGGTGTCACACCAGAAACATCTCATGATGATTTAAAGGAAAGAGCTCTCTCAAGACCTTTGCTCCATTTTTGTTGCAAAACATACTGATGGCATTGGTTACAGAAGGATTTCTAAACTTCTGTATATTCCAGTGAGCACTGTTGGAGCCTTAATTCTCACAAGAGATGTGAAAAGAATTATTAGATGAGTTGTCACTTGCGGAGAGATTCAGAAAGACCTGGAAATAACAGGTACAATTGTTCTAAAGACAACAATAAATAATGCACTCAATCTCCACGGCCTGTATGCCTGCTCACCACGCAAGTCTCCATTGCTAAAGAAAAAGCATGTTGAAGCTCATTCAAAGTTTGCTACCCAACATTTGGACAAGCCTGTGAAATACTTGGAGAATATAGTCTGGTCAGATGAGACCAAAATTGAACTCTTTGGATGCCATAATACACATTGTGTTTGGAGGAGTAATGGCTCTACACTTCACCCAAAAAACACCATACCAACAGTTTGGAGGTGGGAACATCATGGTGTGGGGCTATTTTTCTCAGCATATGTTGTTGGCATACTTCATATAATTAAAAGAAGTATGGATGGTAAAATGTACCAAGACATTCTTGATAAAAATATATACTGCCATTGACCAGGATGCTATAGATGAAATAAGGGTAAACATTTCAGCAAAACAATTATACCAAACACACAGTCAAGGACACGCTCAATTAGTTTCAGAGAAAGAAAATAAAGCTGCTATATTGGTCCAGCCAATCACCTGACTTTAATCCAATTCAAAATCTGTGCAAAGAACTAAAGATCAGAGACCAAAGAACCTCCATGATTTGAAAGCAGGGGCCAAATCACACCTGAGCAATGCATGAACCTAGTTTCTCCATACTGAAGGTGTCTTGAAGCTGTCATTACCAACAAAGGCTTACTGTATGTACTAAGGATTAAATATATTTCAGTAAGTGTGTTCAATACTTTTCCCCTGTGTTTTTTCACATTATTACACATAACTTAATTTGTGGACATCTATGGTTTGATTTCTTGGCATGTGTGGACTGCATGGACTGTTGTCAACATTTCGTGAACATTTCATTATAAAAGCCCCATTGCAAATATATGTACTGGAATACTCACCACCATACTGGTTGCACAATCTCACGTCTTTTTTGTTATTTTAAGAGTTCTGGGAAAAATTTCTCTGTCGTTATCCTTTTTTCCAGTCAGACTTTTTCCTTATTGGCACCATCCTAAAGCATGATGTACTCTTTCACATCCCCCTCAATTAAAATTAAAATGTGGAAAACACCATGAAAGGCACAAAATACGGTACTTGTTTCCTAGCATGGCGCCCATCTCGTTGATTGTATGCCTTAAGTTTAAGGCACTTAAGGCATACAATCAACGCGATGGACCCGATTTTATGTCAATCACCAGCTAATTTGCCGGTAAGACAAAATCGCGTTGATCGCGTCCATCGCGGCCCCTAATAAGGGGCCGTGATGCGACGACGCGATCAATGCTATTTTCCCATAGGGAACAATGTTAAATTATTTTTAAAGTGAAAATCAACGCGATCAACCCGATTTTACATAGGTGACAATGTGAAATGGGCCAATATGGCCAATTTCACATTGAATATGGTTAAAAAGTATGTTTAATGCATTGTAAACGCCACCCCACTATTGACACCAACCCAAAGCGTGGCGAGCACAGCGAGCCCGTGAGGGGTGGCAGTACGCGTCCTCTGACCTTTTCATACCCCTACTATCCACGTCGGTGTGGAGTTGATTTTCTAAAGTGTGGCGAGCGCAGCGAGCCACCGAGCACGAAGCGTGGCGAGCGCAGCGAACCCCGCGAGGGGACGCGGATACCTGTGAAGCCCACGAGGGGACGCGGATACCTGTGAAGGTATCCGCGTCCCCTCGCCACCCTTTGGGCTCAGTGGCTTGCTGCGCTCGCCACACTATATAAAATCAACTCCACGCCGACGTGGATAGTAGGGGTATGAAAAGGTCGGAGGATGCATACCGCCGCCCCTCGCAGGCTCGCTGTGCTCACCACGCTTCGGGTCGGCGTCAATAGTGGGGTGGCGTTAACAATGGAGGGGCATTTAAAACATGAGGGGGGTTTGGTATTAAAATGGGGGGTTTTGGGGCTTCTAACATTGAAATCAATATAAAATCGGGTCTCAGGGACCATTTTACATTGATTCCAATGTAAAAATCGGGTCAATCGCGTCGATCGCATCGCATGCTATTTGGTTGGCATGCGATGCACTCAACGCGATTTTTCCGACCCGATGGATACAATCAATATCGGTGGCGCTGTGCTAGGAAACAAGTGCCCAAAATACTTCTACGAGAAGGCAGTGGATTTAGAGCAAGAGAGACATTGGAAAAAAATAAAAGGAAAGATAAGGTAAAAAAATAGAAAAGGACAGTAAAAAAGATAAAACAGGGAAATGCTCAATAAGAGTAAAAAAAGGTAAACTAAAAAACAACAAAAAAACAAACAAAGAGAAGGGCAACTAGATAGGTAGGAAAAGAGCACAAACTGTCACCCAGCCCCCACCCCCCTTTTTTTATCCAAGCTATTTTGGAGACAAGGATGATGGGGTGATATCCAAGTTTGCCTCCTCTGTAATTGTCTCCTGATGGGCCCCACCTGGTAGTTTGTACCTACTCTACTCCACTCCCATTTTTCTTGGAAACATGTGGAACTAGCATGGTTTTGAAGGGACCAGCAAAGTAGGATTTTAGGCTGATAGATAGTAGGTGAAGGGGCCACAGAAGTTAGAGATGCTAATTTAGATGCACCCATCTTTAGTACATTCCACATTGCTTTATTAGACACAAAGAATATATTACAAGCCCTAAAATGTATAATTGCAGCCCATCATTAATATAGCAACAGTCTCACACATATACTGGTAAAACAAAAACTACATCTATTTATTAACATGTTCAAATATATATCCCTTTTATTAATTTCCATGGTTAACCCTTTGAGTGCCAACATCTGTGAGAGATGTGCAAAACAGCTGCTTAAAATGTCACCATCGCTCACATTTGTTATATAAAATCATAATAAAAAAAATGTTGCGGTAAAACGGATTATATTTTCTTTATAAGGTAAACATTACAGGTCATTATGATGAATAAAAATGTTTGCTTGGCACTCAAAGGGTTAACGCTGCT
The DNA here is from genome assembly GCF_055691185.1 of Crinia signifera. Taxonomy (NCBI): domain Eukaryota; kingdom Metazoa; phylum Chordata; class Amphibia; order Anura; family Myobatrachidae; genus Crinia; species Crinia signifera. The sequence continues at coordinate 99,578,278 of NC_139225.1, read as the reverse complement.
ACAATATATACTTTACACTACAATGTCACAAAGGGGTAACACATACTAATGTGACAATTTGGGGTTTATTCTAGTTCATTCTTTCTGACAAAATCCTTCTTAGATGGACAAAACCATGTGCACTGCAGGGGGGCAGATGTAAAATGTGCAGATAGAATTATATTTGGGTGAGTTATATTGTTTCTGTGCAGGGAAAATACTGACTGCATGATTTTACACTGCAATATAGATCTCACTTTGAAGTAAAACCCCACCCAAATCTAATTCTCTCTGCACAAGTTACATCTGCCCCACCTGCAGTGCACATGGTTTTGTCCATCTAAGAAGGATTTTGTCAGAAAGAATGAACTAGAATAACCCCCAATGTCTTAATCCAATGGAATCTATGGGCTCACCAGTCATCAATGGCCACGTTCCAGCTCTGATTAAAATTCTGTTTTTGAAAATGAGGTATAAAGAAACAAGCAAATATGGAGATCTGTATACACCAACAAAGCTGCTCCTCAGTATGGCTGCCGTGACATCTATGCATTTGAATTGTGTGATATAGAGATACAAAACCTAATGTGCCGGGCAAGGGTAGAAAAGCACAAAGTTGACACTTTGGATTAGTTTCAGCATGGTGCAAACATAGATAAATGACATGCTGCGTACTGCTGTCTGTATGGGAATTGTTCTGTTTGTTCCTCATACATCATAGCTAAAAAACAAGGATGCCAATGACAAGGCCTGCCGCTGATGGAGCCTTGATTTTCATTAAGCAATGTTAAATATGGAGTACTGGCACATAGCACAGCTAATAGAGAGTGACTGGAAAATTCACAAAGGGGTCATTTAAACTGGAACACGTTCATTAATGTAAAAAAAATAGTAACTCTGAATACAGCCATTTGTTTTTTTAAGAGCAGTGTTTCATTCAGGACCAAAGTGAGCTGGTGTAAGTCTTGGGTTTTTATATAGTTAAAAGGTTTTCTTTCCCAGCTGCACCGTCCGAATGTGCGGTTGGTGGATGACAGATTTCACGCCTTTAATGCAGATGTTCTTGTATTTGGGACGCGGTCGTGTGGTCGAAAGTAAAAAGGTTGACAGTCATTAGGTTGACCACTATTGGTCAAAAGGCCAAAGGTTGACACAAACCAAAATGTTGACATGTGTTAGGTCGACTTAGACATAGCCACTTATACAATGTAAATGTTTACATTTGTCGACACACACCAAAAAAAATATAAAAAAACATGTCAACTTTTTTCATGTATACCTTTTTCTTGCATCGACCCTTCGTCTATGTCACCAGTTCTCCTGTGCCATGCAGTCAGCAGCGCCGGGTCTCCTGTGGTCCTTAGCCATCAGCGCAGAGTCTCCTGTGCTCCGTAGTCACTAGCTAGCATCAGCGCTGGGACTCCTGTGCCTAGCAGTCAGCAGCGCCGAGTCTCCTGTGCCACGCAGTCAGCAGCCATCAGCCTCGGGTCTCCTGTGCCATGTGGTTGTCAGTGCCGGGTCTCCTGTGCCCAGGGCCAGTGTAAGGCTTCTCAGCACCCTAGGCAAAACTTCAAACTACTGCGGCCCCCTCCCCCCCATACTGCCACCAATAACCATTTCCCAACCCTTTAATGCCTAACATTCTGGAATGGCAGGGAGCCTGCCAAAACTGAGTGGTCCTCCCAGCCCCTCAGGTAGGGATGGCCATCGACCATCGATGATTCGAAATCATCGATGGTTCATGGCCGATGTCGAATACTTTAGCCATCGATGGGGGAGAACCAGAAGGTTTCCCTCCATCGATGGATTGCTTTTTTTTTAAAGTGCCGGAGCATAGCTCCGCCCCCGACACCTGTGAAGCCCCGCCCCCCGTGTTTTGATTGGCCCACAGGCCAATCAAACAAACACAATGGATGACCATCGATATGTAAAAATATCGATGGTCATCCATAGCATAGTTTAGCACTATCGATGGCCAGTTGCAGAATTGCCATCGATGGCAACCATCGATGGCAATGGCAACGATGGCCATCCCTACCCTCAGGTAGGTGGGCAAGACCCCTGCTTTCTCTGGAGGCCCTCAGCACCCTCCCATTTGCCACAACAGTGTACAGGAAGAGAGGGCAGCAAAATATAGCAGTAAGCCTCAAGAGAAAGTATGGAGGTGAGGTCATAGAGGTTCCACAGCAACCACCTGCATTAAGTATAAGACATCCTCACAGACATCCTTGATTTTTTGATCGGCAGACTTGGTGGCACCCCTCTAGATCCCGGCACCCTAGGCAGCTGCCTAAACCTGCCTAGTGGTAGAGCCAGCCCTGCCTGTTCCTAGCAATCAGCAGTGCAGAGTCCCCTGTGCCTTGTAGTCAGCAGCGTCGGGTCTCCTGTGTCCTGTGGTTATCAGTGCCGGGTCTCCTGTGTACTGTAGTCAGCAGCTGGAGGTCTCCTGCTTCTAACGCCGCTGTAGGGGGGCACCAAACAGTGGCACAGCCACTGTTCACACTGCAGTATTTTTAAAATAAAAACCTGGGAAAGAAAAAGGATGCAGGGGATTGCCAGCTGGACCTTGGGGCCCTCAAAGGTCCGGGCTCCATAGAGGTTGCATCCCCTGCACCCTCTGTAGTTACGCCACTGCCTATGACCCACACCCCTTATATCCTACACACTGACAAGTATAATTTATATACCATCTCCAGAAATATTGTATGTCTGTAACTTCAATATGAAGTATAGCGACTTTTAGCAAGTTTGTTAGTAGTCGGCATAAGTTAGACTTAAATTTCTTACTGAATTAATAACTGGCTGAAAAAAGGAACTTTTCTAAAAGTGACTATGGGAGTCACTGTGCTAAGGCACCTTCTGTACGTGACTCATATGTCACCTCATTGTTTTTACATGCAAGGTACTGTAAATACTTACTGATTTTGCATGGAGAAAATAATTTAAAATTTATAATTTAGCATTAATTTCACTGGGGAACAAAAAATATTTAGTTTTTCTTGCCAAGGATTTAAAATCGGTTTGTGAGAACTCGCAGGTTCTACTTTCCAATTAGATCTTGGCTATAGTTGAATTGGCTTCATTTTTTTTAAATAATGAAAAATTATTGAGGAAGAGAGGGATCTAGGTGTCACTATTTCAGGGGACTTAAAGGCAGGTAGGCAATGTAACAAAGCAATGAAGAAGGCAAGTCAGATGCTTGGGTGCATAGAGAAAGGTATCAGCAGTAGAAAGAAAGAAGTCATAATGCCACTATATAGGTCATTGGTACGACCTCATCTAGAGTATTGTGTTCAGTTCTGGAGGCCATATCTCCAGAAGGATATACATAGATTAGAGACTGTACAAAGAAGGGCAACTAAAATGGTGCATGGCCTACATCACAAAAACTACCAGGAAAGACTAAAAGATCTTAATATGTATACTTTAGAGCAGAGAAGGGAATGGGGGGACATGATAGAAACTTTCAAATATATCAAGGATTTTAACAAGGTACAGGTGGGAGACATTCTTCACAGGAAGAGGAGCAGCAGAACACGAGGACATGCACTGAAACTAGAGAGAGGAAGATTCAGGGGAAATGTGAGGAAGAATTACTTCACAGAAAGAGTAGTAGATTAGTGGAATAGCCTCCCATCAGAGATGGTAGAGGCAAAAATACAGTAGTACAATTTAAACATGCTTGGGATAGGCATATTGATATCCTTACAAAAAAATAAGGATCAAATATGGTTTGAGGTAACATGTTTAAAAAAGGGGCAGACTAGATGGGCCAAGTGGTTCTTATCTGCCGTCAAATTCTATGTTTTATAAAGTTCAATTATTTTCTCCATTTAAATGACCTTACTAGTGTAGGCTTCTTTACTTAACATAATCAACATGCTGTAGCTTTGCTTTTTTTAACAACTACCTTCTTTCAACAATAAAAATAATTTGTTTTATTTGTGATAACGTAGCTGGTAGTCACGTTTAAGACACATACTGTAACACATTCATATCTCCTCACTACTGCTGGGAGGAGACATGTACATATCTCAAAAACTACAGTATAAAACTCTTGGCCACAAAGAAAGCTTCTTTTTAGGTTTATATGTTTCTATGTAGTTGTTTATTTGTATATATATATATATATATATATATATATATATATATATATATATATATATATATATATATATATATATACACACACACAATTGCTGCAGACCCGGCACTATTTGAATAGATAAATCACTCAAGTGCCCCCGCATCCAAACATATGTAGTTAGGAAGTTGGGTTGTGTAGTGAGAAGTTGAATAGTGAGTTGGTTGTTACCCTTACCCAGGAGTGCCGGTCATACTTGGTTCATATATATATATATATATATATATATATATATATATATATATATTTTTTTTTTTTTTTTTACCCAATAGTGGTATGGCGCCAAATTGAAATTATAAATGTCCAAATACACTTATTCAAAATCCACATCCAGTGAAGTGAGCAGGAGATGTTTTTTCCAATATTTCTTTATTCAGCTTCACAGGATTGTCATGATAAAAAACGCTTGTAGAGAATCCCAACGCATTTCGTCTCATAGAGACTTCATCAGGGGAATATATAAGAGTCTTTTGGTCAAAGATTGTGAAATAAATGGACCATTTTCTTCTTTATAAAAATGTCTCCTGGATTTTTTTATTATCGGGACATGGTATTCTTAGACCCTTATTAGGAATATACCAATATCAATTAGTTGATTAATAGTGTGCCAGTCTTATGTGGCCTATAATGTGACAGGTCTTAGTATTTCTGTCAGCCTCCTCTGTTGAAGTTATAAAATTTTATTTAAACCTAAAATGCAGATGACAATCCTTCATCCAGTAGTAAAAAAATAGATCTCCAGTGGGACTTCTAGTTGCTCAAGAGACAGAAATATATATATATGTGTGTGTGTGTCCTGAGTGGCCAAATTATTATGACCACTTGACATTTATACGCAGATTGGCCATAACTTCACGTTGTTGCCACTAGAGGGTGAGATAATTATAACAAGGGAAAGCAGGACAAGTGAAGCATCAATTGCACTGTGTTGCTTGTGAAGAAATAGGCAAAAATTTGATTTAACTGAGTTTGAACGCGGGATGATCGTAGGCGCTCGAACCGTCGGAACCAGTATCAGCAAAACGGCTGCACTTGTGACGTGTTCGAGAGCAGCAGTTATTAATATATACAGAGAGTGGACTACCAAGCAGAAAACCAGGTCTCAACGTCAGGCTTGTGGTCATCAAAGGCTACTGAATGCTCGATCTGAAAGGAGACTTTAATAGCTTATGCTGATTCTCAGGCAGCTCTGGCAATCCCCGGGAAATCAATCCAGCACATATATTACATGCATGTATATATGTGCTCTTTGATGCCCCCCTGCACTCCTTGGTCGGTGCAACAGCCTCTGAATCTGACTTTACAGATTCAGCTAGACCAGCGGTTCTCAAACTGTGGGTCCTGACCCCAAAGCGGGCCCCGACCTGCTCAGCATGGGGTCGCGACTCCATGTTGCTGACCATCAGGGTGATTACTTTTCTAATCTCAGTCAGTGATTTAAGGAGTCTGAAAAATCTGTTTTATTGTCTGTTATTTTAGACTCCTCCCATCAGAGCCTGTCAGTCGATCATTAAGAAATAAAATGATCACATACTGTATACAATAACATCACTTCCTGCTTCAGACTACAGTTGTGCTACTGTGCATGAGACAACTTCCATCAGTCCATGTGCAAGGGGACACACTATGGAGGGATGCTTCTGATCCTTCTCATGAAAACAATTACAGTGATTAGCTCATAGGTTAACATGGCTAGCATTTTCTGAAGTTGCTGTTAGTGTACGGGCTGCTCCTATACATACATTCAGGGCATGGTCGGTGAAAGGTTTCTTGACACCTTAGGCAAAGCTACACAATACCACCACTAGCTACACAATACCACCCCTACCCCAAATCCCCCCGGCCATCCACTTACTTGCATAATTCACTTCTTTAAATATTACTATGTTCATTTTTATATTGAGGAACAAACATAAATATAAAAATAATACCATTATGGGGGGGGTATTCCCAAGAGACATATCTGCCGTTCAATTGAGCTGCAGTTATATCTGCTAATGTGTACCCAGCTTTAGAGGGGTGTGGTATGGCGGGCCGTCCGTCGGTACTCCAATAGAGGGGGGGTGAGTGCAATGAAGCCCCTTGCGGGCTTGGTGGTGAGAGCAGGTTCTATTCTCCCTCTATGGGGGTTGTGGACCCCCATGAGGTCGAAAAGCCCCTGTCAGTCGGTATCCTGAATGTCAGGCATTTAAACAGTCGGGATTCAGATGTCGGAATACTGACAGTCGATATCCCATCAGTTGGGATGTCATCCGCCACCTGTTTTTGAGCCTTTGCCTGTCTGCCTTCTCTTTTTTTGGCCCAGCCGTCTTCCTAGCTCCAACTTCCTCTCATACAGCTCCCCTACCCCCTATGTGCCTAGGTCCCCACACCTCTGCTTAGAATCAACACTGGCAGATACTTCTTCCCCTGCATTGAGCCAACAGTCACCACGTTGCAGAACATGTTCCTGTAGTTCACCTCGGCCTGGGATTAAAAAATAGGCAGGACCCCTCTGGGTGTATCAATATATATATCCAATATAAATATGAAATGTCTACGTTATGGTATGTAGTGGGCGGATGGGATGCTGGGATAACCTACCCCTCTCTCTGCTTCCATCTTCCTCTTGGCAGACTCAGGGACCCATATTGCAGTAGCAGCCCATCGGTCTTTCCCCATTTCAGCAGATATACTTTTGCAGTCACCAGACTATGCTTCCCTCCCACTTCTGCACTTCAAAGTTCCTAGCGAGAGTCTGAATGTGCCATCAGCGGCGCTCTCCCACCTCTGCTTCTAGCAGAGTGCATGTAACGGGTGGCTATGCACCACCGGACCCTAGGCAACCACTGCTGGACACATGATGTTGATGCGTGCAGGGAGAGGGTGTGATTTTCAGGGGGAAGGTGTGGTGCAATAACGGAAATGGAGGTGGAACATGCGGAGGGTGGCCATGGCAGCCCTCTTCCTCATTTGTAGTCAGAGGAGCAGCTCACCATCCTCACCTAACAGACTAAGGAAATATTCATTGGCACCATTGTGTAACACCACCTTCTAGTGGCCAGCGCCCATAGGCAAATGCCTAAAGCTGCCTAGTGGTGGCGCCGGCCCGGATTCTACATATTGCTCTCTACAAAACTCCAAACCGACTCTAAAGTCCCACCACGTTTTTACTGCCACAAAACCAGTGCTGGGATTCTGACATAATTTAGGATCCCGGGACCGGAATCCCGAGTGCCAGGAGGCTGAACAGTAAGTAAGCATCCTGCGTACATGTACACCCGGGGAATAGGGGGCTAGATTCAGCCACTAGTGGGGTGTGGTATGGCGGGCCGTCCGTCGGTACTCCAATAGAGGGGGGTGAGTGCAATGAAGCCCCTTGCGGGCTTGGTGGTGAGAGCAGGTTCTATTCTCCCTCTATGGGGGTTGTGGACCCCCATGAGGTCGAAAAGCCCCTGTCAGTCAGTATCCTGAATGTCAGGCATTTAAACAGTCGGGATTCAGATGTCGGAATACTGACAGTCGATATCCCATCAGTTGGGATGTCATCCGCCACCTGTTTTAGAGCTTTTGCCTGTCTGCTTCTCTTTTTTTGGCCCAGCCGTCTTCCTAGCTCCAACTTCCTCTCATACAGCTCCCCTACCCCCTATGTGCCTAGGTCCCCACACCTCTGCTTAGACTCAACCCTGGCAGATACTTCTTCCCCTGCATTGAGCCAACAGTCACCATGTTGCAGAACATGTTCCTGTAGTTCACCTTGGCCTGGGATTAAAAAAAGGCAGGACCCCTCTGGGTGTATCAATATATATATACAATATAAATATGAAATGTCTATGTTATGGTATGTAGTGGGCGGATGGGATGCTGGGATTACCTACCCCTCTCTCTGCTTCCATCTTCCTCTTGGCAGACTCAGGGACCCATATTGCAGTAGCAGCCCACCGGTCTGTCCCCATTTCAGCAGCTATGCTTTTGCAGTCACCAGACTCTGCTTCCCTCCCACTTCTGCACTTCAAAGTTCCTAGCGAGAGTCTGAATGCGCTATCAGCGGCGCTCTCCCACCTCTGCTTCTAGCAGAGTGCATGTAACGGGTGGCTATGCACCACCGGGCCCTAGGCAACCACTGCTGGACACATGATGTTGATGCGTGCAGGGAGAGGGTGTGATTTTCAGGGGGAAGGTGTGGTGCAATCACGGAAATGGAGGTGCAACATGCAGAGGGTGGCCATGGCAGCCCTCTTCCTCATTTGTAGTCAGAGGAGCAGCTTACCAGCCTCACCTAACAGACTAAGGAAATATTCATCGGCACCATTGTGTAACACCGCCCTCTAATGGCCAGCGCCCATAGGCAAATACCTAAAGCTGCCTAGTGGTGGCGCCGGCCCGGATTCTACATATTGCTCTCTACAAAACTCCAAACCGACTCTAAAGACCCACAACGTTTTTACTGCCACAAAACCAGTGCTGGGATTCTGACATCATTTAGGATCCCGGGACCGGAATCCCGAGTGCCAGGAGGCTGAACAGTAAGTAAGCATCCTGCGTACATGTACACCCGGGGAATAGGGGGCTAGATTCAGCCACTAGTGGGGGGACTTAGGTTAAGGTTAAGCTGCAGTCAGGTTAAGTGGCAGGATAAGAGGGTTAGGTTTAGGCACTAGCAGGGAGAGTTAGCATCAGGCTGTGGAGAAGGGGTGTTAGGGTGGGAGCAGGGGGTGGTTAAATATACTTATCTGACCCCTGCCAGGATTCCCTCTTTCTATATGCCGGCGTCAGTATTGTGACTGCCGGTCATCTGGATGTATCCCCTCACTGATGTTGACAGAGTTTGGCTGTTTTTTACAAAAAACTATGACATTAACTTTTCAGATCTTCTGTGACTTGATTATAATGAATATTGTCTGATTTACTTTATTATGAAGTATGCAGCGAATTCAGGGGGAAAACTTACATTACATCACTTGCGGGAAAACAGGATGATTTAGGCAGCACATAATAATATAAGTACTCAGACAAACCTAGTCAGGCCATATCATTCTAGTTTAAGAAGAAGAGTCTGATGTTCAAAGTGTTTGCAAGTTGATTTCCCCAGACTCTGAAAACCAGTAGGGCCTCTAAGTGTCTAATAAAGACAATCCGATCTGTAAAAATGACATAAACTGCTATGATATGAAAGCTGATATTCCCTCTGCCGCTTGGCATGTTTTCCTTTATTTATGACATAATTGTGATTAGTGCTAAGCACTTCTTGTTTTGAATAGACTACATTTTCCTGTTCTGCTTTGTGATCTGGGCTGATGCAATGTGATATTGTGAAGCTTCACAGAAGGGGTCTCTCTCTGACTCACAACTGTATAATAAATAAACGACCAGCACGGCATTCTGGGATATAATATTCAGCCACAGATGCAGAGTCACAGGTTGCCTAAATATGGTTTAAAGACTATTTATATGCAAGTGACAGGTTTAAATAGTAATAAACAAACAAGGTGTTGATAATGACCAGTACCAGGGCCTGTGGGCTCCGGCTATTGGAGGGCAGCACTTGGGAGCAGGTCAGCTGCGGCCACACTAGCTCTCCCCACCCCCCCAAGGAGGCAAGTGAGTGGCGGCCGCACCCCACCCCCCCCCCTCCTCCCCACTCCATGCAACCATCACAAATCAGTGGCAGTAGCACAACCCCCAGTGGAGCAGATTTGGAGAGACTCGGTGAGCGGGTGAGTGGAGGGGCACCCACACCCGTGTGGGGCGCTGAGATGCCTTGTACCAGCCCTGACTAGTACATTACAAAACACTCATTAATGAGGTGATACAGTAAGGTATACCACCAAGATGTACTAATATTTTACTAGCCTCCAAACTTTCAAGCATTCCCTGGAAACTCACCTCTTCAGGCAAGCCTATCATATTTAAATTATACATGCATAACCCTCTGAGGCACTTATGTATTTTATAGCTTCCCTTCTGGACTTGTAACTTGGTGGGACTGCTATGCTATTACTGGTGCCTGTCCTTGTGTTTCCCTCCTATATGTCTATAGATTGTAAGCTTGCAGCAGGGCTCTCCTACCTCCAAGTCTGTCTGTTGTTACCCAGTTTGTTTTATCACTGTCTACTATTGTAAAGCGCAACGGAATCTGCTGCGCTATATAAAAAAACTGTAAATAAATAAATAAAATAAATAAATAATATTTTTTCTGCCGAAGCGGGGTAGAGAAAATTACCCCCTGGGGCGATGTGTATCACTGCCTTGACGGCTCCACAGGGCATGCGCGAGACTTTGCAACTTGCTCAAGATCTCCTGCTCAGTCCGGAACCGGCACCTGCCACAGCAAGGGACAGCGCTGTCCATGCTATGGAGATAGGGCAATGATACCTGCAGCTGTCAAAACCAATTGCTGCAGGGGACAGAACAGAGAGTGCTGCTAACAGTTCATACATTGCCTCGCATATTGGTGCCAAAATGCATAGCGCCCCTGTCATTTACCAAACACCGGCCCCATCATACATGGCAAAACAATCCGTGTTGACATTTTGCTTGTGTTAACCTTTGGTCTGGACCTTGTGCCTGTTGGTTTTTTGGGGTCAACCTAGGCGCTGTCAACCATTTCATTGTAAACATATACAAGTAATATACAGATGGAGCAGCTCCCGTCTGAGCTGCTCCTGACGATCGATCGCCAACCACCAGCATCCTCCAGAAGGGGGCTCGCATGCATGATACGTTCACGCACCCCGTTCCAACAGAGCCCTCCGCCACCTACTGCAGCTCCCCCGATGCCCCCAGCAGCTTCCCCCAGCTCCCCCTGATCCCTGCTCGTCTCCCTGAAGCAGAGAAGGACAGGGAAAGTGCTCACTCGTGCATCCCCATCATATGGAGCGCCTCTCCGCCGGCGAACGCCAGCTAAGGGAATCTAGCGATTCCTAGCTGAGAGGCGCTCCATCTGTACCATAGCTGTCATTTTACACTGAGCATTCTCAGCGTACCACAGTTATGTCATCAACAACACTAACAATGTTACCTCAGAACAAGCTAAAATGATCAGCTTTATACTCCCATTAGTGTTCTTTACACATACTGTATGCTGTATATATTGTTGTCACTATTGCCCAGTGTGTGTATGTGTGTGGAAGGAGGGGTAGAGAGGGAAGGGGGTTATTTCAAGGGGTTTTTCCTATCAAAAAATGTAGTCATAGTTCAAAAACTGCCAAGAGATTCAAGTGGAGTGAAAACTCTACAGCTTATCCTGCGCGATGTACATTAAAGCCCTAAAATCAATAGACCAGTATCCTACATGGAAATTACCTATACACCACTTCATGTTGGTATAAAGAATCGAAATATCAAAGACAAATGCCCCTGAGGAAGGACTCTCAAGATATATGAACAAAGTCTCGGTTTCCATAAAATTTCTGCCGATTCTTAGTATCTATCAATGAATGTCTAGTGATATCTCCAATGTCTCTATAGATCAATTTTTCTAAACCAATTTCTAATATGCGGAGGCTGTTTCTGTTTCCAGTATACTACAAAGACTGTTTTAATTGTTTCTATCTTAATGCTGTAATTGGCTGCAGTTGCTCTTAGCCCTGAGTGGCTTTGGTGATAGACAGCATGGAAGCACCATTAAGCCTTAAGGTGCGTACACACTGGGGGTTTGCCTAGTGTGTATGCACAGTGATGATCGTTAAAATTAGTGAGCTGAAAATCTCTCAGTACATACACACTGAGCAATTTTCCCCTGCCCAGCAATTTTCTTCACTGTAAATGGATTTCCATAGCAGGACTCCCAGCAGATGAACGGCAGACACCGGCGATGGTGCGGGCGGCTTTTGAGCTGAAAGCAACTCAAACAGTGAAACTGAGCTGCTTTCAGCTCAAAATCACCCAGTGTGTATGGGCCTTTAATGTAAGGGAATATATTCTGATAGATTATAAAGGGAATCCTCTGATTTTCTACTTTTAGGGTTTGACTTGCACACAGGGGTACCTGGAAAACCCCCAGTGTTCCCCACTGCCTGGAGTCTCACCACTTCCTCTAGGGATCTGGTCCCAAACTGTGCAGTTTAATTATAAATACAGTATATTATCTTATACTGAACAGGACTATGGTGCATTATCTAATGCAATGCTGTTATTAACCTGTTACATTGTTATGCTTTTACTAAAAGTATTTACTGTACAGTATATCTTTATCAAGGTGCCCAGACCATACACTCTCTATTGAGTAGCCAACTCTCTGTGGCAACTGGCCACACACCTAAACATCGGCCCCTTCTGGAGACAGGCCACTACTTTTTCCTTGAAAAAGTGCCATTAGAATATGATTTGAAATGCCAGGTCTGACAGGCATGTCCCGCGCCGCGGCATCTCCTCCGGCAGCCTCTCACCCACCAAGTGGCGGTGCAGTTCCCGGACAATGTATAGTCCAGGAACACCACCCATCTGGACTCCGGACACCGGGCTTAATAACCGGACTGTAATCCTGGACGGGTGGTAACCCTACAGGGACTGGAGGCTGACTTATTGAATGCAATTTATTGGTTGTTCCACGATGGGTAGTGAAATGTGATGCATGGGGGAAGTTTTTCTAACATTCTAACATTCTTGCTATTTTATTTTATGGTGTTTTGCTACGTATTGTACAGGGGCGTAACTCCCAGAGGCATCAACACCTTCACTGGTGGGTTTTTTTTAGGCAGCGTTCCCCACAGGGCAAGTTTTTTTTTTTTGGAGAGCGCTTCCTAAAAAAAACCCGCTGGGGCCGGGCAGAGGTGCTGTGTACTATATCAGCTGCTGCCCTGCCCCCGGCAACCTGGCTGTGTGCTGTGTGATGTTAGCAAGTTCATGCCACACACAGTCAGGAGGAAGGGGCTGGGCAGCCAGGCAGTGGCTGAAGCTGAGCTCATCACTAGCTCAGCTCAGCACAGCGGCGCTGCCCGCTGCCAAGAAAAATGAGACATTGGCAATTCCGGAAATTCGCCCCGAAAATTTCCGGGATTGCCAGTGAAGGGGTTAAAGGCTCCAGCCTCTGGGCTCAAAGCTCTGAAGGGGCACCTGCATGTAAAGTAGCACATGTGGGGCACACCTGTATTTAATTGTCTGTAGCAGGAGCACTGCTAATATGTGCAATTGGGGACAGGGTGGCTCATGGCTGGTACCATTCAGCCTGAGCTACAGCAAGCAATGCTGCTGGGCTCTGACTGAGATGTTATGCACATATTTGTGGTAGGGACAGTGGTGCAAGTAGGAAAAAGGTCTTAGTGGTACTGTGCCGCGCGCCGAAGGCGCGTGGCGAAAAATGGGCGTGGTCAGGGGGTGTGACCAGGGGCGTGGTCATATGACACTAGGGGGAGTGGCTGGAATATTGCACGCCAAAGGCACACGGCCAAAGTTTACACAGTAATGCCTGTTACGCGTCACACACCCAATACATATGGCCCATACCATAATGCCCGTTACACATTATTCCCCACACCATAATGCTCATTACACCGCACAACTGATGCCCATTACTAATAGGCCCACACAGTGCCAGATATGCCCCCACAGTGCCCCAGTGCCAGATATATGCCCCCACAATGCCACACATATGCCCCCACAGTGCTACACATATGCCCCCAGTGCCAGATATTCCCCCACAGTGCCACCCATATGCCTCCAGTGCCAGATATGCCCCCACAGTGCCACACATATGCCCCCAGTGCCACACATATGCCCCCAGTGCCACATATGCCCCCAAAGTGCCACACATATGCCCCCAGTGCCACATATGCCCCCACTGTGCCACACATATGCCTCCAGTGCCACATATGCCCCCACAGTGCCACACATATGCCCCCAGTGCCACATATGCCCCCACAGTGCCACACATATGCCTCCAGTGCCACACATATGCCCCCACAGTGCCACACATATGGCCCCAGTGCCAGATATATGCCCCCACAGTGCCACACATATGCCCCCAGTGCCAGATATGCCCCCAGTGCCAGATATAATATGCCCCCACAGTGCCACACATAAATGCCCCCACAGCAGCACAACTCACCAGTGCTGGCTGTGTCCGGGGCAGTCAGGTCCTCTCTCCCCTATAGTCCCCCGCTGTTCTGCTTCCCTGGGGAGGGGAGGGGGAGGGAGCGCATCTCCCGTTTCTTCTGCCTGGCTCTGTCCAGTGTCTATCTCACGGGCTGGCTCCTGATTGGCTGCCAGCCCGCGAGCGCTGATTGGCTGTCGCCTGACAGCCTAGTCTGAGTGACACAGGGAGGGGAGGGAGAGAAGCGCAATGCGCTCCCCTCCCCTCCGCTCCGATCAGCTGTGGCGGGGCGGCGAAAACCACGCCCCCCGCCACTTACATATGCGCGCATGCGCATTACACACTTTGGGGCAGATTTGTTATGGCGGTACGGGGTACCGGCAGTATTTCTTTTAATGGTACGCCGTACCACACCGTACCGCCATACTTGCAGCGCTGGGTAGGGACCAAACTCCAACTTGCTTCGGGGTGACTGAGATGAACTTATGTCTCTGCACCTGTACCTTAATTGGTTAATGATTTGTTGTAAAAGGCCCCCATTACACAAAGGCATAAAATCCAATACAATAGGTGATATTGACCCTGATGGAACATACCAAATAAATGCGAGAAAAAAAGGTTACAAACAATACAAATTTTAAAGGATCTATTTTGATCATTTTTTCTCATGTCTATGTAATAATGGATTGTCTTTCCTGAGACAGACAGGTGCAGAAGCAAAGGAGGTGTGTACCAACAGCTACCATATTGCAGGGTACAGTGTGAATGGGCGAGTAACAGAGAGGCCTGGTGTGGGCTGAAAGATGAGTATAGATAGGGTTACCACCTCATGCCTTTAATTCCGGACACATATTAATTACACAGGTTCTGTGGCAGTTTAGAACCAGGTGAAATGGAGTCTTGAAGTCAGCCAGCCACAGAACCTGTGTAATTAATATGTGTCCGGAATTAAAGGGATGAGGTGGTAACCCTAAGTATAGATAAGGGGGTAAAGAGACCCCTATATGGGTCTAATATGCTTGTGAGTGATAATGTCCTTAACCTGAGCTAAACATATACTTAAAACATCTCACAGCTTTAATTATATTAATTTACACTTAATAAGAAATAGCACAAAACATATTTTATATTCTGTTCATTGTATTTCTATTGGAGTTTAAAACCTGAGGGCATATATTTGGAAAATGGCTATAATGATAATTTTATTCTGTTAGCACTATGCTAGTTTCCTTTTATCTAAATCATTAGTTGGCTTTACTTTGGAGTAAAAGGTCTTTACTAGCATTATGCAATTTCCAGAAATCGCTTGATAACCGTACCTTCACGTCGGCGAAAATATCTCCCAGCCCAGGTCATGCGACCCACTGTGCCAGTACAAAGCTTTGTAATAATTTGCATGTACAAAGCATATTTTATCTGCATCACATTTGAAGGGCTACATTTTTCAGCACAACTGCAAGTGTAATCACTTTAGAGGTGAGACGGATCAACAGCTGTTCTATCTTCTCCGGAGAACAGATGGTTATGTAGACATTTAAATAAGCAAAGACAATAAGGTGTAACCCATTTTACTGATTGAAAAGTAAACCTATCACCCAGATATATTTCATAGAACACCAAGTGATATAAAATGGAGCCAAGTTATTTATCTTCATAACAAAGGGCCTAATTCAAACCTGCTAACTTGGCTGTGAATTCGCAGGTCAAATGGTTATCGACAGACTGCACTTGAATACAGCCCATAGTACACGTCATAGTTACCTCCCCTCCTGCATTCTGCAGGAGACTCCCTGAAATAACAGCAATCTCCCTTTCTCACTTATTAGTCTAGCAATCTCCCTCATTTCATCTAGCCCACATTACATTTGTAACGATCAGATCAGGTGATCGATCAAATTAACGTATGCCTCCTGTTATGATTATCTGTGCAATCAATGTATGTCTGGTATGTTTGGTAAAATCATGCCGCCTGTGATTACTATGTGGGAGATCAGAACATGTCATGTATTATGTGTGTGGACTATTGGTGACCCAGGGAGTGTAGCCATCTGTGGACTCCTCTGGAGTTAGGATGTAAGATAAGATCTGAGACCCCTCATAAACCAGATTGGGGGGGAGAGCAATAGTGTCCAGCCAACAGGCCAAAAGGTGCTCTGGCCCTCCACACTAAATTACCTCTTATCACTTGAGGAATGTAGAAAATCTACTTCAAAGCAGGGACAAATTCTTTATGGGAAAGATCCTATATCTAGGGACTTTCACTAGGCTCAGCAAGGGAATGGTTAAAAATCCCAAGGGTGGGAGGGATGAGGGAGTCTGCAAGGTATAACTAAGACCCTTCTCCCTATAGTCAGTGTCACTACCTGGGGGTCTAGCAAGCAGGCTGTAAGTGACGAGAGATTTCTTGTGGAGAACCCCCCCACGTCAGGATCTGTATTTAAGTGTAAGATAGGTTCTGTCCTTTTTTCCTTTTATTTTATTTCTGAAATTGCATTTAAAACTCGTGTGTACTTTTAAAATCATTGTAATGTCTTGTAACCATTTTGTTTAAAGCTCTGTAGTATTTCTAGGAATAAATAATACATATTCCCAGTTCTGGTTCTGTGTTCCTAAGACTCATTAGCCTCAGAAGAGAAAGGCTGGAAAACGTTACCATTGTTATCTTGTATTGCGTGGTCAGGTGCGAGCCAAGCCACCCCTTGCGCAGTTTCAAGCGCTAAAATCAGGTTTTGGCTGGTGGCAGTGTACCTCAAGGAAAGGACCCGAGTGTCCTAAGTGAACCCCAGTCACGGCCGGAGCTGCTCAGATTGACGTATCGGAGCAGGCGACCGGTGGGTCCGTGACATTTGGCAGCAAGCGGTGGGATGGAGAATTAATTTTTCTCTTTAAGAACTTAAGTGAGTGTGGGTAGAATTTTGTGAGAAATACCCACATCACCAGAATCAGAACACAGAGCTTTACTATAGTTTTAAAAGTCACACAGTGGATGCAATTTCTGTTCCCTCCCTTCTCTTGGTTTTCTTTCCTATCATTTTATTTGACAAGTGTGAGACTCAGGATGGCTGATTACCAGCAAATGAGGAGAGATGACCTGGCGGTCGTGTGTGTTCGGAGGAATATCCCTTGGTCTGGCCAGAGTAGAAGATGTACGATTCAGGCACTAGTGGATGCCGATCGGACTCTAGCTGCTGGAGGAAACCAGTCCATGGACAATCCTACCCCAGGGGCTCAATCAGCACTGGACAGTACAAACGATTCCGCGCCAGGGTCAAACACTTCTGCTGGACCCAGCAAGTCTACACTGCAGAGCGACCTTCTAGCTGCTAGCAGGCAATTGAAGAATGTGAACCCCGTATTCGCTTTGCAGCTGGTGCAGTTCTGCCAAGGCATTGTCAACAGAGAGGCTGCGGAGCGCAAAGCCATTGTCGACAGAGAGGCTGCGGAGCGCAAAGCCAGACGAGAGGCTGAGGTTGCTGAGTGCAAAGCCGTACAAGAGGCTGCAGAGCGTCAGGCCGAGCGTGAGTACCAGTTGGAACTGGTGAGGCTCAGGGGGCTGATCGCTGTTGGTGAACCAGTGGAGGATGATACAGGGCATCATGATGGCGAACCTTTACGTGAGACTTTATCTGCCGTGGCTACTGAGTTAGCAGGAGATGGGCTTCGTATTGAACTTTTACTGTCTGCAGGAGTAAATAATGTGTTGGATCATGATGTGGACTCTGTTATCAATCATGGGGAGCCTAACAAGGGACAGAGGTCCCAAATGACCGCTGACGCGAATTTCAGCGGACCGCGTCATGCACAGTTCTCTGTCTTGGAAGCAGACAGAGGAAGCCAAGTGAGTGTCAGCTTGGTTGTGAGTAATGAGCTGGCCCTGGACACTACCACCGATGCTCAGAGAGCTGACATCTCTGCTAGCACCAGGGAGACTGTAGGATGTGTGGCAGTCAGGGAGACTGCAGAGTACAAATCCCCTACAGCACCAGAAGAGCCCAGTGAGTATTCTGACCCATATGGTGATGATTATCCGTTTAGGCTTATGAGCCCAGAGGAACTCACTACAGAATGTCAGCTGCAAGGTATCTCCTGCCCCAACAATTCCCGCTGGGAGATGATCAAGCGGCTCACCCATGCACGAAATGATGAGCGCAATGTTTTCGGCATGTATCGCGGCGAGTTTCTAACCTGGGGTCCCGATGCGACTCCTTGGTTGCTGCTGAGAGACCTGACGGACTGTTTTGAAATAGCGCAGCAATATGCGTATGATTGTAAAAAGCTTGATACCCCATGGTGGAAAGAGCAGTGCCGCTGGGCAGATGCTGAAAGGAATCGCCTGGAACAGCTTCTATCACCAGCTATGGAACCAACGACACAGCCTACCGGGGTTTCCCTCATGGACATGGTACCCCGGCCTGCTACAATCGGTGTGGAACCTGTTCCAGAGACCTCACATCACAAGGCCCAGTTTAAACTGCTGGAAGATGTGAGCAGCATGTTCCCACCCGTTGCTCCAGATTTGTTGCCGGAAGCGGCTGACTGCATAGTGAAAGTATGCAGGGAAGAGATTATGTCGGAAATAGGAAACTTTCTGACTGTATGCACACAAGTATGTGTGGGACTACTGATGTGGGACTTTTATTAACTCCACACATATCTGTCAATGTCGCTAACCCTTCTGAACCATATGATGCATCTCAGGTAGTATGTAACCATGCTGAACATTGCAATGTTGGTATTTTGTGTGAAGCCCCTGGGATGATCTGTGATAGTGCCGTACCTTCGGTGGAGGTGGAGGGTGAGTTAGAGACAGGTATAGTGGGTAACCCTTGCCAGTTTGTGGGGTTAAATGAATGCCCTAATCTAGTTGGGAATGAGACACCCTCACTCATCAGTGGTAGGAGTGCTGCTGGTGATGTCATTAAGGTTGCTGTGCTAAACGTTAACCCTGTTCCTCCAGTGATGTCTGGTTGTGACATGGTGCCAGGGGACGCTAACTGCACAAATGGGACAGATCTGAGTTGGTTGCAGGCAGCGCATGTACCTGCCAATAAGTTACTGGTGATAACATGCTCAGATAACCCCATTCCTGCTCAGAGACAATGGGATCCAGATATAGCGGGTTTGCCATGGTGCAATTGTAAGCCAGCAGGATGGGCCCCATGTGTTGTGGAAGATGCACAGGCTAATTTGCAGGTATTGCAGGATGTCTCCCCAGGTTATGATATTGATGTTACTGTTGATAATGTGATGTCTTGTGCTACTGTGGGAAATGTGGTACCAGGTATAATAAGTGACCCGGTGGGTCCTGTGTGCACTGTAGACCTGTCAGATAGGGAGAGAGTGTCCCTTACTGCAGCTTCCCCCCCAAACCCCCCTCCTTACTGTAGCCACACAAACACAGATACAGAAACACAGCAGGGGTTCCCTCCAGACACTGAGAATCCTCCAGAGAGTGCATTTTTCCAGCGTCACTGGATAACGGATGCCTCTCCTGAGAACCTCAGTGGCTCCACCCCAGCCACAGAACCTGCGGGTCTGGGAGGGAAGGTCAGGCTCAAGAAGGTGTCCTGGACTGCCATGGAAAGCTTGGCTTTCCACGCATAACTGAGAATAAACCCTGCACAGGCTGCCCCATACCTGGGAAGTGGGAAAGATACCCCTGGGTACAGTGAGAGGGTTGTTTCAGGAATAGAGCCAGTGGCTAGTAGGGAAGCTGCTGTGTGTAACCAGAAGGGTGGGAGGGCCCGCGAAGCACAGGTAAACTCAGCTCCATTAACCTCAGAAAGGCTGAGCTTGGATGTTCCCAAGACAGGGGACAATGACCTGCTGGTATTCCCCCTTGCAGAAACGTGCCCCCCTTCACAATTCACACACACAGACACAGAGGGCGTGTGAGGTGTTGAGTGAGTGGACCTTCCCCCAGTGAAGGGGAGGGGGGGTCAGTCAGCTCAGGAGAGGTGCTGGGAAGACATTTTTAAGTCCGTATATAGTGCTGGGAGAATGCCCCACACCTGTGGTATAGTTAAACGTGCCGAGTTACGAGTCCCAGGGGGATGGCCGTTTGGGGTGTGGCGGAATGGTCTGGTACTGATCTCAGTGAGTAAGGCCAAACTGCCAGCTGCAGGGGAGAATCCGTGTCCAGGAGTCCGACGCACAGCTGTGGTGGGCTGTGTCAATACCAGCCGGGAAGGGCACAGCTCCCACTATATCAGTGTGCTCACAGACTATGGGTTCGAGGACACCTGTGTGCTTTTAGTTTGCCATCTCCTGCGAGAGGGACAGGGACTATGCCCATTGCCCACCTTAGCCACGGCTATGGCGTCAGGTGGTGCCATGACAGACGTCAAGTATAGTGAAGTGTTAGTACAGATCCCGCAGAATCAGTGGCAGTCTGTCTCAGCACAGAGACCACTGCTACCCGTCCAGGTGATGTAGTTAATAGCGCACTGATGAGACGGTGACGTGGGTCACCGCCTCTGTGCGCCATTTTAAAAGGGGGAGGTGTAACGATCAGATCAGGTGATCGATCAAATTAACGTATGCCTCCTGTTATGATTATCTGTGCAATCAATGTATGTCTGGTATGTTTGGTAAAATCATGCCGCCTGTGATTACTATGTGGGAGATTAGAACATGTCATGTATTATGTGTGTGGACTATTGGTGACCCAGGGAGTGTAGCCATCTGTGGACTCCTCTGGAGTTAGGATGTAAGATAAGATCTGAGACCCCTCATAAACCAGATTGGGGGGGAGAGCAATAGTGTCCAGCCAACAGGCCAAAAGGTGCTCTGGCCCTCCACACTAAATTACCTCTTATCACTTGAGGAATGTAGAAAATCTACTTCAAAGCAGGGACAAATTCTTTATGGGAAAGATCCTATATCTAGGAACTTTCACTAGGCTCAGCAAGGGAATGGTTAAAAATCCCAAGGGTGGGAGGGATGAGGGAGTCTGCAAGGTATAACTAAGACCCTTCTCCCTATAGTCAGTGTCACTACCTGGGGGTCTAGCAAGCAGGCTGTAAGTGACGAGAGATTTCTTGTGGAGAACCCCCCCACGTCAGGATCTGTATTTAAGTGTAAGATAGGTTCTGTCCTTTTTTCCTTTTATTTTATTTCTGAAATTGCATTTAAAACTCGTGTGTACTTTTAAAATCATTGTAATGTCTTGTAACCATTTTGTTTAAAGCTCTGTAGTATTTCTAGGAATAAATAATACATATTCCCAGTTCTGGTTCTGTGTTCCTAAGACTCATTAGCCTCAGAAGAGAAAGGCTGGAAAACGTTACCATTTTTATCTTGTATTGCGTGGTCAGGTGCGAGCCAAGCCGCCCCTTGCGCAGTTTCAAGCGCTAAAATCAGGTTTTGGCTGGTGGCAGTGTACCTCAAGGAAAGGACCCGAGTGTCCTAAGTGAACCCCAGTCACGGCCGGAGCTGCTCAGATTGACGTATCGGAGCAGGCGACCGGTGGGTCCGTGACAACATTGTTATATTTTTGTTGGGAAAAAGGAATGAGAGATAGATACGTTTATATTGAATCATCAGCACTATTTCCTAGCACTTTACCACGTATAGTAGCTCTTACTAACTGCTTTGGGGCTCATCTACATTTGGATAGAAGTCATTTTAAAAAGATTCCTCTCAGATGTAGCACTACAGACCCACGCTTCTAGATGTTCTCTTTTCAAAATCTCTCCATATATGGAACTAGACATGCCCTTTGGGTGGAACATGACACGCCCCCTCAATGGAGTGCTTTGCAAAATTCTATTACCCACTATAATCTCCCTGGATGTAGTTTTCAAAAGTAGGCAAGTATGACACATGTGCAAAGCCATTCTGCGATAAAATCCTGCAACTTTTTTTTTCTATTGCTGGCTGTACGCAAGTTAATGGACAAAAAGCCAGCGTTTGTGGTATAACCGGATGTTTTCTGGGCATGTCAGGGAACACACAGGCACGCCCAGATGTGTTGAGGAAATGTGTGTGACGTCAGCTCCGGTCCCAAACAGCCTGTTTCGATTGAACTCGCCAAGTAAGTCCTGGGTGGCTACATACACATGACACACACTGGTAAAATCAATTGATAGTGAGCGGCTTGCGAATGGATTTGTAGCTATTCCCTGATCCAGCTACATTTTGCAAGACCTGCTAAGCAATTAGCAGGTGTGCACAGAGCAGGATTTCACTGTGGTGGGGCAGCATATACCTGAGCCCAGAGATCAGATCTGTATTAGGCCCAAAGTACAGTTGTATTTAACATTTTCTAGGTAGATCATAGGAGACGCCAACAATGATAGATGTTCCTTTACAGTTTTCTAGTTGTTGTTGTTGTTGTTGTATAATAGTATAATGGCCATGTTAACTCAATCAATGAATTACTGCCCTCACCTCTTCTTTTTTATACCAGCCCTCAGGATCTCAGATGAAAATTAGGAAGATTGTCAAAATAATGGGTATTCACTGTTCAGTGAAGTCCATTTTTCATAAAATGATGCAGAAACAGCAATTTCTGCACTATTTTTTTTTATTGGTGCTGTGTACTAACATCCTAAAGAGAGAACTTTCAAAATATCACATGCAAAAGGCAAATCAGGGCTGTAGACCACAGTCCACTTATTATTATCAGTGAGGAGTACACACTCAGTGACTCCTACTAGTAGAGCTGTTCGGATTATCCTCAAATGATGTAGTTAACTGATTTATGTCTATGGAGAAAATCTTGCTTCCTGTCTGCTCCCGAAATCTGACTCTGTGCACATTATGCAGTGTCATATTCCCCGGAGGAGTCTTACAATGTGCAAGATTCCTCCTATAAGCCATGGATGTAACTTACAGGGGGCCAGATGCACTAACCTCCGCCGGTGTATCCCACCACACATTGCCGGGTATTGCATTGCTAATAATCGCACATGTACTAACATTTTCAATTGTTAACGCAAAGGACAGCTCTTCCACAGGGCATGCTGGGAGGGATCCCAGTGCAACAAAGTGGCTTCTATAGGGTAATGCCAGCTTTTTCCAGCGTTACCCTCCACACTGAAGACCCAACATGTGGGGTTTAATGCATTGGGCAATGCGGTAAAATCCCCAAATACAGGGTTTTTACCATATTTTCCCTTTAGTGCATTGCGCCCAAGGAATGTGGTTAGCACTATTGCTACCCTTCCGAGTGTGGATATTTTCGGTTATATTGAAAATATCCCTCATGATACTAACCTAATATTCACAGTAGACTTTATGCACACTAAACTTTAGGAGACCTTTCCAGTTCTTGACAGTAGAAGCAGGTGCGAAGCAAGGGCGGAGCACAAGCTCCGGGCGCCAAAAGATCACAGGACGCCGGAGCCATGCTTCGCAAACTGTGCTGCCATCTCTCCCACCCTGCTCGCCCGCCCCCCTACCCACTCACAGCTGCGCCCAGATGTGTCCACTGTTTTCAATTGAAGCCTCTTGCTGGACTGCTAGCCAATAGCCAAGCGCCTATTTGCTAGCGGCAGTGGTGGGCTGGGCAGGGGGGGCAGGTTGCCATGTGCCCTCCAGGCCAGTACAGTACAGTTATGCAGCATAAGGGCTGTCTGCGAGCTGCATGTGCATATTACTTGACAGTCGGGGAGGATCCTGTTCTTGTCTCCTGGCCGTCAGTGTCAGCCAGCCTGCAGCTGCTGCACAGTGCACACTGCTGCTTCCTGCCAGTGTCATTCATCAGTGTGAGATAAGTGAGAGGGGCCGGAAAAGACAGATGGAGCCACCAGAAGGGGGATACATAATTGTTGCAGAGCAAGACCATAAGAACTCTGTAGCCTGGAATCTTCTATAATGGACAGATTCCCCCCTCAGTGTCAGGTCCCCCCACCAGCAGATCAGCTCTCCGTGCTCTGCAGTAGCCCCGCCCTAAGCTCTCTTCCTCTCAAAGTTTCATACTTGTTCCCAGGTCCCTGCTGCTAAATGGAACCGCACAGGAGAAAGCTGGGCTTGATTATAGCAGTCAGACAGCAACAGAGCACTACAAAGAGGTACTCCCTGAACCCTGTAGTCTCTCCCACCATCATCCTGTTCCCCTGTAAGCTCACCCAATGACACCCTGGCCCAATGACACCCTGGCCCCTTGCTGGCTCTCTCATTGACACCCTGGCCCCTTCAGGCTCTCCACACTGACATCCTGGCCCCTGCAGGCTCTCTGACTGACACCCTGAACCACTGCATGCTCTCCCACCATCACCCTGACCCCTGCAGGCTCTCTCACCTTAATCCTGCCCCCTGACGGCTCTCTTACCATCACCCTGCCCCCTGCCAGCTCTCTTACCATCACCCTGCCGGCTCTCTCACCATCACCCTGCCCCCTGCCGGCTCTCCCGCCATCACCCTGCCCCCTGCCGGCTCTCTCACCATCACCCTGCCCCTTGTCGTCTCTCCCACCATCACCCTGACGGCTCTCCCACCATCATCCTGCCCCCTGCCAGCTCTCCCACCATCACCATGACCCCTGCCTGCTCTCCTACCAACACCCTGACCCCTGCCTACTCTCCCACATACATCCTGCCCCCTGCCAGCTCTCCCACCATCACCATGACCCCTGCCTGCTCTCCTACCATCACCCTGACCCCTGCCTACTCTCCCACCATCACCCTGCCCCTGCCGGCTCTCCCACCATCACCCTGCCGGCTTTCTCACCATCACCCTGCCCCCTGTCGGCTCTCTAACCATCACCCTGCCCCTTGACCGCTCTCCCTCCATCACCCTGACCCCTATCTGCTCTCCCACCATAAACCTGCCCCTTGCCAGCTCTCCCACCATCACCCTGATGGCTCTCTCACATCACCCTGCCCCTTGCCAACTTTCCCACCATCACCCAGACCCTGCCTGTTCTCCCACCATCACCAGGATTAATACATCTGCACCAAAAGACACTAAGCTGGTACCCTCTTACTCTATAATTATAGCAACAGGTGTAATTAGGTGTGGTGCAATTAGACTGTGCCAGCGGGATCCCCACAAAAGTGGCGCCCAGATGTGTCCACTGTTTTCAATTGAAGCCTCTTGCTGGACTGCTAGCCAATAGCCAAGCGCCTATTTGCTAGCGGCAGTGGTGGGCTGGGCAGGGGGGGCAGGTTGCCATGTGCCCTCCAGGCCAGTACAGTACAGTTATGCAGCATAAGGGCTGTCTGCGAGCTGCATGTGCATATTACTTGACAGTCGGGGAGGATCCTGTTCTTGTCTCCTGGCCGTCAGTGTCAGCCAGCCTGCAGCTGCTGCACAGTGCACACTGCTGCTTCCTGCCAGTGTCATTCATCAGTGTGAGATAAGTGAGAGGGGCCGGAAAAGACAGATGGAGCCACCAGAAGGGGGATACATAATTGTTGCAGAGCAAGACCATAAGAACTCTGTAGCCTGGAATCTTCTATAATGGACAGATTCCCCCCTCAGTGTCAGGTCCCCCCACCAGCAGATCAGCTCTCCGTGCTCTGCAGTAGCCCCGCCCTAAGCTCTCTTCCTCTCAAAGTTTCATACTTGTTCCCAGGTCCCTGCTGCTAAATGGAACCGCACAGGAGAAAGCTGGGCTTGATTATAGCAGTCAGACAGCAACAGAGCACTACAAAGAGGTACTCCCTGAACCCTGTAGTCTCTCCCACCATCATCCTGTTCCCCTGTAAGCTCACCCAATGACACCCTGGCCCAATGACACCCTGGCCCCTTGCTGGCTCTCTCATTGACACCCTGGCCCCTTCAGGCTCTCCACACTGACATCCTGGCCCCTGCAGGCTCTCTGACTGACACCCTGAACCACTGCATGCTCTCCCACCATCACCCTGACCCCTGCAGGCTCTCTCACCTTAATCCTGCCCCCTGACGGCTCTCTTACCATCACCCTGCCCCCTGCCAGCTCTCTTACCATCACCCTGCCCCCTGCCGGCTCTCTCACCATCACCCTGCCCCCTGCCGGCTCTCCCGCCATCACCCTGCCCCCTGCCGGCTCTCTCACCATCACCCTGCCCCTTGTCGTCTCTCCCACCATCACCCTGACGGCTCTCCCACCATCATCCTGCCCCCTGCCAGCTCTCCCACCATCACCATGACCCCTGCCTGCTCTCCTACCAACACCCTGACCCCTGCCTACTCTCCCACATACATCCTGCCCCCTGCCAGCTCTCCCACCATCACCATGACCCCTGCCTGCTCTCCTACCATCACCCTGACCCCTGCCTACTCTCCCACCATCACCCTGCCCCTGCCGGCTCTCCCACCATCACCCTGCCGGCTTTCTCACCATCACCCTGCCCCCTGTCGGCTCTCTAACCATCACCCTGCCCCTTGACGGCTCTCCCTCCATCACCCTGACCCCTATCTGCTCTCCCACCATAAACCTGCCCCTTGCCAGCTCTCCCACCATCACCCTGATGGCTCTCTCACATCACCCTGCCCCTTGCCAACTTTCCCACCATCACCCAGACCCTGCCTGTTCTCCCACCATCACCAGGATTAATACATCTGCACCAAAAGACACTAAGCTGGTACCCTCTTACTCTATAATTATAGCAACAGGTGTAATTAGGTGTGGTGCAATTAGACTGTGCCAGCGGGATCCCCACAAAAGTGGCACCATTTTTTTAAATTTAAAATATAGCGCCCTAACTCTGGGGCCACTTGCTTGTGTTTGCCCCCCAGGCTGAAATTAGCCAGCCAGCCCCTGGCTAGAGATCCAGCGGGAGACTTAATTGAAAATAAAGGCGGACAGGCTCAGCCGGGGAGTAGGCAGGGGGCGGGCTGCAGTCCCCTTGACAATGAGCTATTTAGTCCCCCTTGGCAACAAGCTATTTAATCCCCCCTTGGCAACAAGCTATTTAGTCCCTCTTGGCAATGAGCTATTTATTCCCCCTTGGCAATAAGCAATTTCAGTCCCCCTTGGCAACGAGCAATTTTAGTCCCCCTTGGCAACAAGCAATATCAGTTCCCCTTGGCAACGAGCTAGTTCAGTCCCCCTTGGCAACAAGCTATTTCAGCCCCCCTTGGAAACGAGCTATTTCAGTCCCCCTGTTCAAAGAGCTATTTATTTCTCCCTTGGCATCGAGCATGAAGCCCCTTGGCATCGAGCATGTAGGTAAGTGGCAGTTATGTGTCAAATGTGTAATGGGCATTACGGTTTGTTATATAGTATGTAATGGGCATCATGTGTTGCCTTATGTGTAATTGGCATTACAACATGTGGATTTATGTGTAATGGGTATTACAAAGTTCGTTAAAATGTGCAATGGGCATTACGGTGTGTGGTATAATGTTAGGTCGTGCCCCCTTTACGCTGTGCAAGAGCCCCACCTACTACAAATCGGGGGGGGGGGGGCACGAAACATGCCCTTGCTCCGGGCACCATGACACCTAGCTACACCACTGTGTAGAAGTGGACCGACTTATCAGTCGAGTACAGGAGTACACATTCAGTGCTCCCAGTGGAAACATTTACTAACAGAAAACTTTAATGGTTACGTAAGCAACAAAAGAGATGCACATAAGAATACACAGCAAGTGATGCTTTACTAGAATGCCTTCCATGCGTAGTTACAAAAGAAATATGTCAGAAGTAGGCGGAAATTCATTGCTTCTTGGCAGAGTCACAAATTACGACCCTCGCATCTGCGTCGGGATGATTCATTAGCTGCTCACAATGCTACTTAGTATTGAATCATAAGTACTTTAATACACTGCATGGAGCCCAGGGACAATATTAACTATTAGCACACCCATCCCAGAGATCCCCCTATAACGGCACATATGGAACAGTACACTCAACTTATCTCTTGGAAAATGAAGTTATATTCAGTCCTCTCTACATTAATCTTCACAAGAAACTGTTACCAATACCCTGGACATACTAAATTCGGATAAAGGTTTATTTATGATAAAAGAGCGAATATGTCTTCTGTAGAAACGTAGTTCCCTGATTTGATCACAGCCACATATCATGCTGTGTCAGAAACTCTCCTGGTAAATTGTCATGTTAATAGAGCAGCAGCATAAAAAGGCATGTATTTCGACCATTCATCTACGTTTACATCCCATAATAGCGCTGATTTATAGCAGTGCGGGCAGCAGGTATTCAGCATTAAGTCATGTAACATTACATTAGTACTGCCTAGTAAAGACCTGCTGAAAACATAACATAACAGTGAACACTAACTTACACAGGATTGGATTACTGAGTACTGTCAGTGGTCACTGTGCAGCAATGTGTTACTGTAATAAATACATACACAGAACAACAGACATTTTAATAACAGTTAAGTATACACCCTCTTCCATTTCAGGTCATGTTATGTCATTTTATTAATTTTAAAGAACACTCCATAGCTGTTAATCAATATAATTATTTTGTTTTGTACAATTATATTGCTACTTTTCTGGAGCACATAATTATAGGATGTCATTTGGTTTTAGTGTGCACAAATATTTCAAGTGTACATTTCGGGAAAAGCATTTTGTGTCTAATTTGAAAGATAATGTATGCACAAAACATGTTAAACACATAAAACTGATTTCATTGATAAAAAAAAAAATCTGGCAATACCAAATACATGACTTAAAATTGCAATTCTGTGTTAGGATCCGATGGAGTGTTCTAAAATGAATATTGTTTGAATGTACAACATTGATGCAGTAGGATTGGTGTTTATACAATCGGTATTATTGTCATCCTTATTTACACAACACCAACATGTTATCCAGAGCTTTACGGGAAAGTTTAATCATTGACATCAGCTTATGTCCCAGTGAAGCTTACTATATATTTAATGATCAGCCATGTACACACCAGGGTTTGCTTTAGGTCTTGGATGGCGGTGGGCTTAGGGAAAACACTAGAGCAAGGGTTCTCAACCTCGGTCCTCAGGACCCCACACAGTTCACATTTTCCAGGTCACCCGACAGGTGCACTCATTACGCACTGACACATTTTAAAAGATCCGCAGGTGGCGCTTCAAGGTGACCTGCAAAACATGCACTGTGTAGGGTCATGAGGACAGAGTTTGAGAACCTGTGCACTAGAGAACAAATCCAAACATTTAGGAGAACATTTAAACTCCACACCAATAGATGGATGGCCAGGTTTAAGTGGAACCTCTAGTCTCATCTATGTGGGCTCTAACACTGTAGTGTCAATCTATAACTCTGTAAATAAAAATGTTTAGTTAATTCCCATAGCAGATCATGGTTTCATGATATAAGACTCAGCCTATGGTTCCCTGGGTATGGATCATTGGGTAGACCAGTAGCGCACGCAGGGGGGTTTCTGAGTACCCAGAAATCCCCCAGGAGTCTAAGGTCCCTCAGCTGAAAGCTGAGGGTCCCCTCTTTCCGTGGGTACAAGAATTGTAAAAATCGGCCCATGGGAACCGGAGATATCTGACTTCAAAGCAGTGGTCCACATCCAAGCCTGTTAATTGTTATTCCCAGTCAAATATTTCAGGTTCTGTCTCACTTAGAGATTTTACTATTAGCCAATCAGCCCTATAATTGGGTAGTGTGTACACAGCTTTACATGTTATTTCCATTTGGCTATGTTTGGTTGCATTTTGATAATAACTGGAAGGGGACAGAATTCATCATCAACCTATTCTATACTATATATAATATATACAGTATATGCCCTGTACAGTCTACACAAAGGACGATAAAATGAGCCATATCGCTCAGAAGGGCTAAAATGTACAATACAGTGTGTATGGGGCTTTAGAGAGAAGACGCCTGGTGTGAAGAAAAGGTTGGATAGGTGTATGGAGCACCATTTCCATTGGTCAGACAAGATGGGCTGAAAGTTGGCCTGATTCGCAGTCAGCTTTAGATGCACATAACAGGTGCTTAATCCCAGCACTTGTACACGATGGTCATCATTCTGGTTGGTTCACAATGCTGCGGATTTCACTACGTATTCCCATGAAGGCAACCCATGTCCACCACATGGAAGTGTCTAACATTGCTCATGGGTGTGTCTAAAAACGCCAATCAGGTGTGTCTACCATCATCTATTGGCACTCGCTACAATATAAAACATCTCTGAGTCACACCCTAATCTCTTGCTTATTTTAGTTTTAGTCTTCTAATTACTCTGTGTAACAGTACATACAAAAATAAGTCAAAAACATATATGGATGACACAGGTATGTAGTGATATGACAATAGTCTAGTACAATTAATAATGCAAAACACACACGCCAAGCTCTGATTGGTTCACAAGCCGGTGCCACATTTCAAATGCCCGAGGGACGCCGGAGGCCTTGTAACCGAAGCATCGTAGCAGCAGGGACATGTTCATTAGGGTGTGCACAGCATTAGGGTGTGCCTGTGCATACCTAACACTCAATGTGCACACACCTGTGATTAGCACCCCTATCCAGCCAGGCAGCACAGTACACTCCATTTATATTGGCACTTCTACTACCTTCCCAATCATCCCATCTCCAGTAATTCTTGCTGTATGGAGCCGGTTGATAACAGTTGGGATCTGTTATCCTCCTGGGGTACACAGACTGCTAGAAGTACAGTAACAGGCAGGTTTTCACATGAGGGTATAACAGGGCCATCTTATTATCATTATGGGCCCATGAGCAAAGTAGTGCAGTGGGGCCCCTACCTACACAACCTCAACTCTCTGGATTATCCTCACTGATAAAGGGGAGGAGGGATGCCGGCCACGCTGGCCAGCCCTATCGGGATTGCTGTAAGCAGCATTTTATTTTTGACTTGCCCTGCCTTAGACTGCTCTGTGGCCCCCTTATTTCCATCTGTGGTTCTTAAATGGTGCATGTTAATCAATGCAGAACATTTTTTACTCTGTTCCTGCACATTCCTCCATTCTAGAATATTTAAAAACTGAACTGCAGACCTAGCAGTAAAACACCAAGATTTTATCTTGACTCTCCATATAACACAAGTGCTGCTTTAATAGAAAACAAATCTGTCATTGACAGATTTGGTTCAGGCTACTAAATAAAAACAACACATCAACCGTGAGTCAGAAATTGTCACATATGTACCGTGATGCAAGTGCAGAAATAAATATTTGGGAATTACAACATGGCTGTTCAAATATACAGAATTTGTCAGTCCTGACACTAACTAATGATAAGTGGTACAGATGTGTTCTCATAGAATGTTGCTGGAGAAGGCAGGGTATCCTGGTGCTGCCCTTCTGCTCCACAGGAGGTGCATGCCACACACTCCATGCTAATGCTGCTGTCTACCATGTAGAAAGTTATGGGTAGCAGGAGCATAACTTCCCACTACCCCTGCTACTATACCTTTGCCTGCACACCTTTGTACATTATGGGTAGCAGAAGCATCACCTAAATATATCAAGCACTTCAGCCACAAAGTTGGCAGCCCCTGTCACTGAAGTGCTTGGATTGTTTAACTTTCCATTTCCTTTATAACATAAATTGTAAAGGGGAAGTGGGATTGCCCAAGAACAATTCTATCTTGCTCCAGTTTTATTTTCATTGTGGGCTGTATTTTGAGGGGCTTTAGTGATGGTCTTTTTTGCATAGACAAACATTTTTTATTGGTAAGACATTTCTACCCATTTTTTCTACCCATTCCTGCTGCACTTTGCTTAGTTTATTTAGCCAGCCTATGCCCAATATTGGTGGAGAATATTGTGAGCTGTGATGTGGTCAGATTTGACTGGAAATGAACCAGAACCAGAAAGATTCAAACCTATCTGGCAAACATGTCTTACAGACATGTTTGCCATGTTTTTACAGTTGTCTGTAAAAACAGATCAGTTATGACAGACACAGGACGCAAGGTATTACACTGTATATAGTCCCAATTTGGGATTGAAAAATACCGGGATTCCCAGGATTGGCTTTCCTAAAAAAACAAAATGCCCCGGCCTCCCTGAATATTTACCTTCATGGCCGAGTGCGGGCGGGAGCTGCCGGGAGCCAGGCCAGGAGAGAGCAATGTGGTGCGGCTGGCGGCAGGCGGAGTGGCTGTGCGGCCTGCATAGCATGAACTCTTACTATGTCATGCTGCATAGCCGAGGTCGGGAGAAGCTGGGCAGCGTCTGACCTAGTGCTCAGATGTTGCCCGGGAAGTCTTATCCTGAAATCCCGGGATTGGAAACTCCAATCCTGAGATTCAAATTCCGGCAATTTGGGGCCAAATCTCAGGATCCGCTGATCCCTGCATTGGCCACCCTACTTCTGAGGGATTTTGGGGTCTGCTAATACTGTATACTGTAAAGTGAGTAAAATATTGGAGAGATGAAGGTTATTAGGTCAATGGTAGGTGATGCTTAGGCTGCTATTGTAATGATTTTGTGACTGTGGGTGGTATTTATGTGGTGATAGCATAATCTATTCATTAAGTGTTTTACTGTATGCATCAATATATGACCATATGTTAAAAGGATATACAAAGAGAAAGATAATACGGTACTTGTTTCCTAGCACGGCGCCCACTAAGCAAATAGCTTAGGTGGCTATTCTGCGTAGGAAAATCGCATCACATCGCATAGCGTACCGTGTATAGTGCTGTATGATGCGATGCTTTGTCCATATTAAGTGCACAGGAGTGCTTATACAATGAAATATCGCATGGCACCAAATGCGATGCGATGTGATATTTCATTGTATAAGCACCAATGCCATGTGATGTGATGGGTGCTTACTATGCCATTGCGTCACCCCCAGTATCCACACCACCACCTTTTCATACCCCCACTATCCACATTGGCGTGGAGTTGATTTATTATAGTGTGGCGAGCGCAGCGAGCCACCAAGTAATGTAAAGTAATGCGCTTCCCATTGCAGGGCTCGCTGCGCTTGCCGCGCTTCGTGCTCGGTGGCTCGCTGCGCTCACCACACTATATAAAGTCAACTCCACACCGACGTGGATAGTGGGGGTATGAAAAGGTTGGAGGATGCGTTCCACCGCCCCTCGCGGGGCTCGCTGCGCTTCGGGGTGGTGTGGATAGTGGGGGTGTTTTAGGAACACATTCACACCAGCCATATCATACATGTGAAAATATGGAAAATCGCATCTCTTGTCATGCAAAAAGTGCATGCGATGCGATTTCACTATGTTAGCATACGTAGAAAACCTGGGCGCCGTGCTAGGAAACAAATTCCGATAATACTATGCACAGAGCAATTATCTGAGCTTGCACCATCATTTATTTAAAAACGAATTAACTAATTAATATTGAGTAAACAGTTGCATGGCTAATTTGCTGTTGTAACTATGCTGCTGCTGTCTTATTGGTAGAGTAATTAGATACAAAACTATACCATCACATAGCATAGGACACACAGAATTATGGATTTCTTGCAAATAACAACAGTTTTTAATAGAATCCCATCTTTTACTTAGTCAGTACCTAGTTTGTAAATAGGATTGCTGTACAGGCCACATTGATTCAGTCCAGTCCATTTCTATTGAATGCCAAGCTGACTGGGTAAGATTGATGAACCCATAAGCCAGCAAGTGTACCTGCAGTGGCCAATCGCATCCCTATTGTATCAAACTACTCTGATGACATGACAGTCAATTACTTCCACTGACAATCAGTTCTGCGTGTCATTCCTCTTGTGCAGGAGAAAGATTTGTATTTCAGAATTGTCAGGAAACAAAATTCTGTCTGGTAAGGCAACCCAAAGGAATTTCGACACATAAGACTCTGTATGTAATTAATGAGGATTCTAGGTCCTTTAACTCTTTCTGAAATAGGCAGCATTTCTGCTTTGTGTAGTTTGTTCAGAATGTGACCAGCTTATCTGTCAGGGTATCGTAATACAAGGACCACCTGTAACTTTATCTACCTGCTGCCAATAGGAGGTCAATTATAAATCATAAAATATATGACTCTGCTGCATTATTGGGTAAACTGACTAAGCTGCATGTTGGCCCAAGTTGGCAAACACAGGAGTGTTTGGGTATTTTTTAATTCATTGAATTTTACTACAGAAATACAGAAATATATGTTCAAATAGTACAGAACATAGGTGTATAGGGTAATATGATCAATTACACCATTAATGATGACCATGGACACACATGGATGTACTGTAATTTACATTACACCAGGCTCTTGGGAATCCCAGTTCCAAAAATTAATTTGTATTACTGAAATCAGCACTGGGCTGCACTAGCCAAGGAGTTAATACGACAGCCAGGGACACACTTATATTGGACCCCTGGCCAGAACTTTAATCCTTGGTTGTGAGTAGCTGAACTATCAGTCAAACCCATCCCCAAAGATTTCAGTGATGGGAGAGGTCCATTGAATAGTACTTCAACTTTGTATTCTATGTAAACCACAAGGTTCACATCTATTAATACATAGTAACATAGTAATTAAGGCTGAAAAAAGACTTAAGTCCATCGAGTTCAACCTATCTAACTTGTAACTACTGACTTGAGTAAGTCATATCTATAGGATTCCCTTAGCGGTCAAAGATTTATCCAGTTTTGATTTAAATTCATTAACAGTAGTTGCTGTAATCACCCCCACCGGCAATGAGTTCCACGATTTTACTGCTGTAATGGTGAAGAATCCTCTTCTTTCATTAGTACAGAATTTATTTTCCTTGATATTCCCATGTGTCCTAAGTATAGGTCTGTTAATGAACAAATCCTGTCCCAGTTCCATATGATTCCCAATCAGTATTTGAACATACTAATCATATCACCTCTCAACCTCCGTTTCTCCAGTGAAAACATATTCAGCCTGGTTAACCTATCTTCGTATTCTAGTGATTCAAGACCTTTTACTAGTTTAGTTGCCCATCTTCGTACCTGTTCCAATTCATTTATGTCCTTTTTAAGGTGCGGTGCCCAGAGCTGAACACAATATTCCAAGTGTGGTCTCACCAATGCCTTGTAAAGAGGCACTATCCCATTGGCATCCCTTGAATCCATACCCCTTTTAATGCATGCCAGTGTCCAGTTTGCTTTTGCTGCTGCACTTGAGCAGTGTGCACTATTACCCAATTTTTCATCTATGATGACCGACAAGTCCTCCTCTACAGCACAATTCCCTATAATAACTCAGTTTAGCCTATGAGTAGCTTGTTCATTTTTGTTCCCATATTGAATTACTTTACATTTTTCAACATTAAACTGCATTTCCACCTTTCCACCCACTTTTCCAGTTTATTTAAGTCACTTTGTAGTGGTTCCACATCCTCTCCTGAGTTCATTTCCTTACTCAATTTTGTGTCGTCTGCAAATATTGCAATTTTACTCACTATGGGCCTTATTCTAGTTCACTCTTTCTGACAAAATCCTTCTTAGATGAACAAAACCATGTGCACTGCAGGGGGTAGATGTAACATGTGCAGAGATAATTAGATTTGGGTGAGTTAGTTTGTTTCCATGCAGGGTAAATACTGGCTGCTTTATTTTTACACTGCATTATAGATCTCACTTTGAAGTAAAACCCCACCCAAATCTAATTCTCTCTGCACATTTTACATCTACCCCCCTGCAGTGGACATGGTTTGTCCATCTAAGAAGGATTTTGTCAGAAAGAATGAACTAGAATAAGGCCCTTAGTCACTTCCAATATCATTATTGTATATATTAAACAAGGTGGGTCCCAATATTGAACCTTGCTGGACTCCACTTTGGACCTTGTCCCAGCTGGAATGTATGCCATTTACCACCACTCTCTGTCCCCAATTGTGCAACCAGTTTTTAATCCAATTACAAATTTGATCTCCTAACCCTAAATTACCTAGTTTCATTTATAACCTTTTATGAGGCACAGTGTTAAAAGCTTTAGTGAAATCAAGCAGTATTACAACAGATGTCCCCAAGTCCAGCCACCTACTGACTTAGAAGCTAATTAAATTAGTCTGACATGATCTATTTTTGATGAACCCATGCTGAGCCTTACTTATCACTTTCTCCTGTTCTAAGAAATTTTGGATACTATCTATTATTATTCCTTCTAATATTTTCCCCACAATGGATGTAAGGCTGACCGGTCTATAATTTTCAGGGTTAGTTTTGCTACCCTTCTTCCATATTGGTACTAAGTTAGCTATGGGCCATTCCCTTGGTACCATCCCCGAGTTTATTGATTCCTTGAATATCAGATATGATGGTAGTGCTATGACAGAACTCAATTATTTTATTATCCTAGAGTGTATTTCGTCTGGGCCAGGAGATTTGTTACTACAGTATTTAAGTTCTGTAATCTATTTTTGACTATTTCCTCACTCAAACATACAGTTTGGGAGCAATCAAGAGCCGAGCATTTAATCTGTGGGAGATCTTTTGAAGATTCTTCCCTTGTAAATACTGAAGCAAAAAATTAATTGAATAATTCCGCTTTCTCTTTTCCTTCTATTACCAAGGTATCCTGCTTATTTTTTAGTGGGCCAATATTTTTCTTCCTTATATAACTGTAGAATTTTTTGGGATTAAATTTGCTATCTGTGGCTATTTTACGTTCAGTCTCTAATTTAGCCATCTTGATTGTATTTTTACATTTCTTATTACATTCCTTATATGCGGCAAATGATTTGGGTGTCCCACCTTGTTTAAATGTTTTGAATGCCCTCCTTTTTTTAGCTATTTCAAATTTGACTTTGCTGTTAAGCCACATAGGTTTCCTTTTGACATTTGTTCTTTTATCTTGTGGTTAGAAATGAAAATGTAGCCCTATGTCTTAACCTTCAAAGAATCCCGTTTTTTTTATATTTTAGTTTGCCTGAACAGTAAGGCTGGATCTACACATTGCATTTTAGCAGGACACAGCAGGATTGAGTAAGCATCCTGCTAAATAGCTCCTGTTCGACTGCAACCCGCTAAAACACAATGTGTTGACACAGCCAAAGATTTAAATGTGCAGGCTTTCATGCCGAACAGGTCCCTTTAAAACAGTGTCTCTCAACCTCAGTCCTCAAGACCCCCCAACAGTTCACTTTTTCTAGGTCTCCACACCTAATCACAAGTGAAGTAATTAGCTCTACCTGTGGATCTTTTAAAATGTGTCGGTGAATAATGAGTGCACCTGCAGGGTGACCTGGAAAATGCGAACTGTTGGGGGTCCTGAGGACCAAGGTTGAGAACCACTGCTTTAAAAGGACCTTTCAAAATGTAATGTGTAGACGCAGCCTAAAGCTAAACAATTGTCTGCAGCCCTCGTGTTCAACAGTCAATCGCACTGTGATTAATTATGACAGTGGGGGCTAAGTGATGCCAATCTATATTAATGTATATAGACATTAAGCTGTAGAAAAGGGATAGAAGAATGAGATGCTTAATATATTAAGTCACTGAGATCTGATTGGGCATTTATCTCAGCAATGACAGAAAAAACATCATATGCAATAATGTACCATCTAAAGGCATTTCCACTTCTCAACTTGGATGTGCTATTTGAGATCAGATTAGAGCATTGCATGAGCAGATCTAGGGATCCATTTCAAAACTAGTATTGTTGAAAGTAATCCAAATCTTCGAAAGGTCACACCACACAAACACACAACTGAAAATGCTATTTTCTTCTAGGAACATAGATTCAAATCTAAAGCTTAAATCTAATGCCACCACTGATTTAATGTGGTATCACAGTGAAATCAATGAGGCACTCTGGTCTCTGACATCTGACATCTGTGAGGGACCATCATATACGCCATTTTGTGTAGGTTGACACAACTAGATCGCAAAGCATATTTTTTAGCAAATGGACACAACCATATTGGAGGTGAT
The DNA here is from genome assembly GCF_055691185.1 of Crinia signifera. NCBI lineage: Eukaryota > Metazoa > Chordata > Amphibia > Anura > Myobatrachidae > Crinia > Crinia signifera. Next base: position 99,540,431 of record NC_139225.1, on the reverse strand, counting down.
GCAAATGTAAAGAGAGAGAGAGAGAGAGTTAGATTTGGAGGGGTTATTTTGTACCTGTGCTTAGTATAAAAAAATACTGGCTGCTTTAATTTTAAATTGAAATTTAGATTTCAGTTTGAACACACCCCACCCAAATCTCCTGCAGCGATGGAATGCGAGGGGATGTGTCTTCATTACACATCCCCTGGCATGGTTGCAAAGGAAAACGGTGGCAAAGGGGGCGGGGATTCGGCAGGGCGGCAACACAGGCCCTCGGTAAGCTGCAAGCTTTGCAGCTTACTGAGCTAATTAGAATCTTCCCCCAAGGCCCATTCTTTGCTCAGAACCAGTGACATCAACGAGGCAAGGCTAGTAAATGCAAAAAATATATATATATATATATTTCTCAGCAGAATGATTTATTAGATTTAAGTATTTTATTTAAAAAAACAATAGAATATATGGGGAAAAGTATACTTAGTCTATTACCAATTTACATTCCCCCTTTATAAGCTGTTTTTACTCACACTTTTTTCCCTTAGACCACAGTAAAATAACTTCAGAAAAGAAGTAACTGTGTATAGTCTCCTCTACACCCCATGGGTCTTATCCAGTAAACTGCTTCCAAGCGGCACTTGCAATACACTCATAACATGTATAACATCTTATCATCATGAGCTGAAATATGTGATAAAGTTGAACAAGGCAGCGCGGAGACAGCAATAAATCGCATGTGGAGATTTGAAACAAAAAGCAGAAACACTGTGGATAACCTGCCGCCTCCTAATGTACTTCATCACTCCCAAGTAAGAGAAAATGTTGCGCTTTTTACTCCCTGATGAGCAAATACCCGCTGTAGCTTTTACCGCTTGCTGTAGCTCAGTAAAATCAAATCACTTACACAGGAGAAACTTCTGCCACAGACAGACACAGATACAGTATTTGTCTTACTGAACAAAATCTATCAGAACCATTCAGATTAAATATCTTTTCTTGTGAATTCAGCTAGCATCAAATATTTAAGCATGTCGTTTGGGTAATTACCACAATATTGTATTCATGTAATCATATCCTGTATAGATATATAAAGGTTATTTTGTACTGATTTAATGTCGCATGTAAGTATGGAACATTGCATACATTTGCATTTCTAACTCTGTATTGAGTTACACATTGAGGGCCAGATTCTGGTTGCATTGATAAACTGCAAAGATCGCAGCATATCGAGTCCCAGAGTGCCCGCCCCATCGCCCCGCTGAAAACCCCCCCTAACGCCTTATCCCCTCGCAACCATGTGAGGGTGTGTGTTATGACAACACATCCCCTCGCATGTATCCGCGGCAGTAGAAAGCATTGAATGGACAGCGACCATCGGATGACTTCAGTGGAGACTGACTTATAATTGAGGGCGCCGGGACGCGTCAGCCACCGGCCCCCAGTACACTTCGTCCTGCCCACATTTGCATGGTAACACCCAGAGTTATCATACGGACATGTCCCCATGTCCCATCGCCCCCACCACCCCGTACCGCCGCCATCCCTCCCTCCCCGCAGTGTAAATCACCAAGGGCGTTAGCAGGCCGGTTATGCACGTGCGCACAAATGCCCATTCGCAAACTCCGACCATGCAAATAAACCAGAATCATACCCTTAGTAAGATGAGCCTGCTATTGAAGATGCTATGTTCCCCGTATCAACCAATCAGATTATACTTCTTATATATTTAGCACCTTCTAGAAGATAAAAGCTAGAAACTGATTGGTTGCTTTTGGCAACATCTAAATTTACCCCACAGTATCTGAAGATATTGCTGTCATCATCAACTCGGAAACCAGTATCTAACATATGACATTTCGCAAATACATGTAAGTCTTTATCAGGTGTAATCAGATTTCTCTCTATGGTGAGTGACTGGCTGGAGTCACGGCCCCCCCTTACTGAAAGGGATGTGTGATTATTGATGACCAGAGTGAATGGGCAACAATCAGATCTGAGTGTACTTGACCTGTGCAATCATTTACTCATTCATCTGTAAAACTGTGCTCCAAACCACACTGAAACAATGAATGATTTAAGATGAGGTTACAGTGCAATACTCAAATGAATTTCTCCACTTCTACTCTATAAAACAAGTATTTTTAAAAGCACAATGGCTGATAAAAATGCATGTTTGGGCAGGCGACTCCAAGACCCCTGGTGATTATACCAAAATGGTGCGGCCGGATGCATTAAGAGCTGTTAAGTGGTGATACCAAAAAACCACAGCAACTACTGCTGGTGCTATACTATTACTGCACTGCATAGTTGGTGCAGTGGGGCCCCGCATCCTGGTTTTGCATCTGGAAACTCTGACTACACTGTTATCACATCACTGGTTATGATGTAGGATTAGCACTTAGGAGAATGCCTCATACCAATATTGTAGTGCAGCATCCAGGTGCCTCTTTCACTGTCTAAAGTTAAGCACTCACCTCCCTTCTCCCTTTCACTTCCTCAAACACCTTATCTGCTTTAACACCACAAAACCCCTCTCTACTGATTTTCCCTATTAAAAAACAAATAATTTTCCCATCAAGCCATGTTTTCCAGTCATGGTAAGGAGTGGGACCTATCTTTTCCTCTTGGCGGTATTCTATTGTTTTTCACCAGCATTTCAGCTCTCTGTCCCTGGGTCTGGTGAGCTGAAATGCATGAATGCGTGGCCAAAGCTGATCTTAATGAGCATGAAATGCACAAAAAAAAAAATACATCAATTGAATATCGCCCTATGATCTCCCGTCACTTTAGATGGAAGATTGAGCGCCATATAACAATTGAATATCACCCGTAGGGCCAGATTTATTAAGCTTGGTGAAGTGATAAAGTGTCTGCTTTTTATCACCGGCCAATCAGCTCCAAGTTACAGTCTTGGTTTGAAAAATGACAAGTAGGAGCTGATTGGCCATTAATAAAAAATAGACACTTCACCGACCTTAATAAATCTACCCCTCAATGTCTACTTATTTTACATAATCATGGCTAACACTCTGCCGAATATCTGTTCTCACCTGTCTCCCACATAAGTTGGCTTCAGGGCCGTCTTAGCGCATGGGCTTGATGGGCTGTTGCCCAAGGGCCCTCTAAACCTAGGACACAGCAGACACAGCCAGCTACTCCCCTTTTGCCCCGCCGCAGTCAGCTTTCCCACCCTCTCCCCCTCAGCAGCCGCAGACAGGTTCTCTCTCTCCCCCCCCCTCACCTCGGTAGCCGCAGACAGCTCCCCCCCCCCCGTGCAGCAGCCAGGGACAGCACCCGCGGACAGCTCCCAAACCCCTCCTTAACAGCTGCAGACACCTTCTTCCCCCCCCCCCCCCCCCAGCAGCAGGCGGGGAGAGCCCCCCTCTCCCCCAGCAACCGGAGACAGTTTACCCCGCACGCAGCAGCCAGGGACAGGTTCTACCTGCCCTCCCACCACAGCAGACGCAGAGAGTTTCTTCCACCTCCCTTTGCAGAAGCTGGGGACAGCTTCTACCCCCCCTCCCTCCACAGCAGACGTGGAGAGCTTCTACCCCCCTCCCTCTGCTGCAGCTGCGGACATCTTTTAACCCCCCGGACCCTGCAGCAGCCGCGGACGTAGTGAAGACTCCCTCAGCCACAGAGAACAAGAGGCCGGCACAGAGTCTTGCAGGGTCCACCGCTCACTGCCATGGTGATGTTCATGCACCTGCTTTAAAGGGCCGTCTTAGTGCATGGGCTTGATGGGCTCTTGCCCAAGGGCCCTCTAAACCTAGGGGTCCATTGCCCAAGCCATCGGTCTGCAGCATTTTTCACAATTACAGACACAGCAGACACAGCCAGCTACTCCCCTTTTGCCCCGCCGCAGTCAGCTTTCCCACCCTCTCCCCCTCAGCAGCCGCAGACAGGTTCTCTCTCTCCCCCCCCCCCTCACCTCGGTAGCCGCAGACAGCTCCCCCCCCCCTTCCCGCGCAGCAGCCAGGGACAGCACCCGCGGACAGCTCCCAAACCCCTCCTCAACAGCTGCAGACACTTTCTCTTCCCCCCCCCCCCCCCAGCAGCAGCCGGGGAGAGCCCCCCTCCCCCCAGCAACCGGAGACAGTTTACCCCGCACGCAGCAGCCGGGGACAGGTTCTACCTGCCCTCCCTCCACAGCAGACGCAGAGAGTTTCTTCCACCTCCCTTTGCAGCAGCTGGGGACAGCTTCTACCCCCCCTCCCTCCACAGCAGACGCGGAGAGCTTCTACCCCCCTCCCTCTGCTGCAGCCACGGACATCTTTTACCCCCCGGACCCTGCAGCAGCCGCGGACATAGTGAAGACTCCCTCAGCCAGAGAGAACAAGAGGCCGGCACACAGTCTTGCAGGGTCCACCGCTCACTGCCATGGTGATGTTCCTGCACCTGCTTTAATGGTCAGTCAGCCTCCAGTATTTTAGCTGCTTGCACTAACTGCATATATTTTCTGACTGAGGCACACACAGGGCCTCAGCTACTGAACTACACTTGGCCCTAGCTGGGGGGTGGGGTGGTTTAGTGTAGTGTATCATGTATGGGGATGTAGTGCATTGTAGCATGTATGGGGATGTAGTAAAGTGTAGCATGTAGTGGGATTTAGGGTAGTGTAGCATGTAGGGGGATGTAGGAGAGTGGAGCATGATGGGGGATGTAGTTTAGTGTGTAGGGGGATGTAGTGCAGAGTGTAGCGTGTAGGGGGATGTAATGTAGTGTAGCGTATAGAGGGATGTAGTGCAGAATAGCATGTAGGGGGTGTAGTATAGTGTTTGAGGATGCAGTGTAGCGTATAGGGTGATGTAGTATAGTGTAGGGGTATATAGTATAGTGTAGGGGGATGTAATGTAGTGTATAGAGGCATAGTAGTGCAGAGTGTAGCATGTAGGGGATGTAGAATGGTGTAGGGAATGTAGTGTAGTGTATAATATAGGGAGATGTAGTGTGGCATAACATATAGGGGGTTGTAGTGTAATACTGTATAGTGTAGCGTGTAGAGGATGTAGTGTATATATTTATTTATTTAATGGATAGGGGCCCCACTGCACTGCTTTGCCCGGGGGCCTCTAATGCTCTTATGATGGCCCTGGTTGGCTTTCCTACTGTACCTTGTCTTGGGTCTGCCTTTTTGCCTGATGTCTGCATCTCAGGATCAACTTCATACAGTATATCTTCTTTATCTCTTGCCTCAGATATTCCTCTTACAGTTTCCCCATCTATTGTCGCACATCTGATCCGTTTTTGCACCTCTCAGGCTGACATATTTTTATCTGCCTCAGTTAACTCCCCCATGTGCCCCTATCTGCCACATTTATTGCCCCATCAGTCCTCAGCTGTTTTATATTACATTTGATGCCTGTTATTTTAATCTGCCTCTTGAATCCACAATCTGTAGATTTACAGTATTCATGTTTTCTCTCCTGTTTGCTTTCTAACATCCCGTTATTTCTGTTTGTACTATCTGCACTGAAGCATCAACTCTGTGCTACCTTATCCTATCTGCCCTATCTGTTTCTATCTCTTGCATCCATGTTTACTTACTGACCCGTGGCCAAATGTTATAGCCGTGTGAGATGCTGGCGAAACTCAGAGGTTTTTCATTTTAAAGGGGCAATCATTTACAAGGAAAAACCATGCCTCGTAAATGACCACACCTTTAAAAAATCATCTGAGTGCGGTTGTCATCACACATGGCTGCCAAACTTGGGTGTATCTGTCCGTCTGTGCCTATTGCTCATCACCACTGTAGCAGACCGAAGCAGATGTTTTCTCATGTAGACAGGAGGCTGTCCTCTTACCGCAGCATTGTGCAATGATCCTCCACGAAACACAAAATGACTGATACCATGGGTCAAATGTAATAGGGTGAGAGTTTCAGAAAGTGAGAGATTTTGGGAGAGTTTTCCCATGTTTTTTAAAGCAGCAATCAATTACATGGCAAAATCAACCTGGTTTTGCAGTGTAATTGATTGCTGCTTTAAAAAACCTGGGAAAACTCTCCCAAAATCTCTCACTTTCTGAAACTCTCACCCTATTACATTTGGCCCCATGTCTATTATACATGAGAGCTTTCCCTGGCAGGCAAGAAGATATAAGCTAGTAGTGGAATATTATGAAGATGGGGGTAGGGGGGAGGGGGCAGGAATTCTGCAAAAGCCCCTTAGTCTAGCTCCCACTGTCCTGCCCATTTATTCCCCATCAGCCCGATTAGTAGCCTGATGTGCAAGCTATGCATTCCATGGTGCACCACACACTACCAGCACTGGTCACTCTCCTTACTTCCCTAGTCACGCACCCATGGCACTGGTCACGCTATCTGTGGTGGCATGCAATAGGTTCTTCATACATTTCAGCTCAAAGTCCATATGTACCTTTATTTGGGCTTTTGGACTATTTTATGCTTTACCATCCACATGGAATGGTAAAGTGGCTCAAAGCATGGCGAGCAAAGTGAGATGGTGACATTGACACACAAAAAAATGAAGATCATTGTGTCAACATTTTTATGTATTGATCGTTTCTGTGTCACACTTTTGTCAGTGTCCACCAATCGACTGTTGAACATTTGGTGTTGTCCTATTGACTGTCTTACTAAACTCTGAGCATGATTCAGACATGATCACACGACTGCTAATTTTCGTAGCCCAGTGATTAGGTATACGGCGCCCCACCAGAATGAAATCCCGACCCGTGCAAACCTGTGGTTTCCTTAACGGCAATTAACTGCAAATCAATTCGCAAGCCGCTCACAATTAAAAGATTTTCCAGTGTGCGTAGCCCCGGACTTCCTCAGCGGCTGTAACAGAAACAGGCTGATTGGGACCAGAACTGAAGTAACACACACTCCCTTCAAATGCCTGGGGGCACTTGCGTTTTCCCGGCCAGCGATTAAAATAGGTAGCAGGCTGTAATCACAGCATGGCCTCAAGCATGCATTCTATGGGCCGTACGCATGCACTGTTTATCGATAATTGCTCGGCGGTGCAATCCGGTCTGAATTATGCCCATTGTCTGCAAGCTGTACCAAACCCTGTTCACTCCTATTGCTAAAAAAAAGTATTAATTAGAACAAATCAAAGTTTTAACTAAATATTAAAAAGTCAGAACAAACTAAACCTATAAATATGGTAAATAATACATTTAGTTTTTCTTTAAAAAAAAATGTATGAAGATCTGGGCATTGGAAGATGAACTTTTCTGCTGTTGTATAAATCAATAAGAAAGTGGCTATTTATATATTCCTGATTCCAGTTACTCAAGAGTTTTCTGTGTGACTCCTCTGTGGGAATCATAACATCCGACTCACACATCATTTCCAAGGAGGGAAGTTCATACTGCCCACACACATCTAAACAACACAGAAGTGAACTGGCCTTAAACATTTCTAAAGGAAAAAAAGGGTAACTGATATTTTTACTGAACAACAGAGGATTTGGAACATATGAGAACGAAGGTAACATCAGTAACCTTACTTGTAACTTGAATCAAGTTGAATCAAGTAGTTTTCTACTGAAACATTAATTTGCCCTTTTAAGGATCTATGAAACCACATACCTAAAAAGACCATTGAAATTCTAAAAAAAGATATGGTACTTTGTACCAAATATTTTCATTCTTCGTCTGGCCATGAAGATCTACAAATATCATTATCACAGTACCATTCATCAATTATATGTTTTTAAGATCTGCATTAACTTAACAATGCAATTACTAGAGTAGAGATTTGTCACTTTTTCTCTATGTTTGCTATGTAGCATCTTCATTAACATTATTATTAACCATGTTATTAACCAGATCAGACAACCAGGGTGGACCCCCACACCAGTAATGTTTTTCCCTGCACACTACAACTGGGCACTGTATAGTAGTACAGTTATGTATATGTGACACATTCCAGTGCATTGTGGGCATGATTCATGGGTGACTGTAAGTAAAGAAAATACAGCAAGTAACTTTGGGGCTGGAACAAACCATGCTGCCATGCAAGGGAAGCAAATACATTTATATTTTTTCCATGCAGGGTAAATACTGGCTGCTTTTACATATATCCGATAAATGTTATACAGCTTTATTAGTACACTAAAATTTAGATTTCAGTTTGAGCACACCCTGCCCAAATCTAAATCTATCTGCTCGTTACATCTGCCGCAGCATTATAAATATAAATACATCCAAACAAAGGGGAACATCCGGTCACGGAATATTTCCCCGGTCATGTGACTGCGGCTGTTTCTGGTGGATGGAACGCATATGTCTACCATCTGCGCTCCCAACCCGAAGTGTGCCCACGCCCCTCGGCTTCTGGTCTGTGGCGCGCATACACTTACTTGCATACCACTCAGTGTGCAGGTATGAACCATATAAATCATGGGTGTGTTTTGCAGCATAAAACTATATAAGGAGTCTCTAGAGAACAGCTGGAGGCTTTTCTTCTCAATCAATGACAAAGATAAAGCATTGATTTTCTCATTGGCTAATATATTAAGAGACTTCTGGTCACAGAAAATGTCCCCGGTCACATGGCCCCTCTTAGCTGCGAGCCTCGCCATTTGGATGCCTGTACCCGCCATTTCCTCCTTGCTTATTCAAAATAGCGAGGTGGAAATGGCAAGTGCAGGGGGTCAGTTGAAATCTGAGGGCTGGCTATGACAGCGAGCAATAAGCAGTGCCATCATAGCTCGCCTGATCAGCCATGAATATACCCCAATATATCATATATTCGTTGTTATTTAAACAAATTGATAGACTTTGTCTAAACTGTCTTTAATCTAAATAATTTGTTGTTTTCAGTGTCTATATGAAGAAATGTGGGTACTTATGTAGTATCTGGGCTGCCGATTTTTTGATTGTATGCCTTAAGTTAAGGCATACAATCAGATGCGATGCGATGCGATGCGATGACCCAATTTTTCCATAGGATTCAATGTTAAAATGGACTGAGTCCATTTTAACATGGAATTCAATGGGAAAAAGGGGTCCTTTTCCTACCCCTACTATCCAAGTGGGCATGGAGTTGGATATAAACCTGTGGCGAGCGTAGCGAGCCACCGAGCCCGAAGCGTGGTGAGCGGACGGTATTCTGTGTACGCTCGCCACGCTTCGGGCTCGGTGGCTCGCTACACTCGCCACAGGTTTATATCCAACTCCATGCCCACTTGGATAGTAGGGGTATGAAAAGGACCCCTTTTCCCATTGAATTCTATGTTAAAATGGACTCAGTCCATTTTAACATTGAATCCTATGGAAAAATCGGGTCCATCGCATCGCATCGCATCGCATGCGATATGGTCGGGTGCGATGCGATGCGATGGACCCGATTTCAAAATCGGCAGCCCAGTTACTACATAAGTACCGAAATGTGTAAGCTTTTGACTAGCACTGGAGGCTGGTGACTGGTGTAGAGAACAGAATTGCAGTCAAACTCCCAAAGAGTGTCGAGCACAACATAGAGCCCTTCCTAAACACATTTAGCAAATTCATCTTTGATCTGTATATTTTAGAAGCACTGCAATAACAGTAACAACTTGGTAGTCCATTGAGATAATTAACAATTTCTACAAAAAGAAGCCCCTCTTCTGTGTTATTCCAAACTGAAAAAGATATAATCAATAAAGCACTTAAAGTTAATTTATAGACTGGTAGGATATTCGTGTGGATGCAAGCTTTGAGACCATAGCAGTACCTGGAAAGTGCTTGTAATACTGACCACTGAGCTTTGTCCATACTCTATGGGTAGAGGAGTGAAGAGCACTGCTCACTAGCTGACAGTGAAGGTGTACAAGTTTGTATTGTATTGCTATTTACAATTAAAGGCTAAATCTTTCACACTCTGGGGGTTATTCTGGTTCACACACAGCACTGCGTAAGATTTTAACGTCGCCCGCCGTTCGCAATGCTGCCCGCCCCCACCTCACTTGCCGAATTCGCCCGCACGGCTGCGAATGGATGTTTTGCATAAATCTATTTGCAGCCTTGGGCACCGACCATCGAATGATGTGGAACCATCACACAAAACTTTGACACTCTCAGGTGTCTTAGCTTTGCGTCCGCCTTGTGCGATGACAGGGCAGGCAGCTGACATACGGTGATGCCAGCCGCATTACTGCCTCATTTCCATGGGAACACCCAGTGTTTTCATGGACCACCGCATGCCCTTCATCTGCACTGTTGGGTGTGAATGGGACAGCGAATTTGCAGTCCGCCATGCCCATTTGCACCCGGTGTCTGCACATGCGCAGGAATGTGCAAATGCCAAATATCGCTCCCCGTGGGAACACGCGGGGGAGCAAACGGACCAAGAATAAGGTTCACTATGTACATATGTGATTTATGTAACTCACATTGATGTACCAGGAAAGCCAAGGGTGATGCATAAGGCTGGTCTACAGTAGAAAAGTTTAATAGCAAGTCAAAAAGAGCTAAACATCAAGCTGATGACGCACACATCTACCTCACATCTTCTGATCTCTGTCCAACTATTTTATCCTGCATTTCCAACTACAATCGTGTCATCTCCAACTGGATTTCCCAGTGTTACCATATACTGTTCATCACATGAGCAAAATGGAACGTATCATCTTCTTCCCACTTATGAGTAACTATCCCTCCCCCAACTAACATATTGATTCTCATTCTCTCCTGTTGCCAAAGCTACCCACAAATTATTTTAGCCTTCTCCACAACATACAGTTATCCTAACCTGCTATCTAGGGCTTCTCATCACCCTAGGAAAAACATCAACCTACTCCCCCCTCTCCCACTCTTACTGCCACCAATACCCACTTACCAACCCCATAAGGCATACTTGCTTAACATTGCGGAATGGCATGGAGGCTCCCAAAAGTCATGTGGCACTCCCAGCCCCCTGGGAAGGTGAGCGAGTCCCCTACTTTCCCTGGAGCCTCCCTTTGACACCCACAACAGAATACAAGGGGCAGCAAATAGGGAAGTATGCCTCAAGGGAAAGTATGGAGGCGAGGTCTTAGAAGTTAGAAGTTCCAAAGCATTCACCTGCATTAAATACAACAAGGATCCTCATAGACATCCTTTATTTTTTGTTAGGCAGACTTGGTGGCAACCCCCCCCCCCCCCCCCCCCCCAGATCCCAGCACCCTAGGCAGCTGCCTAAAACTGCCTAATGCTGCTATCTACTACTTTGTAACATTGTTAAAATATGCCTCTTCATAACTAAATATTTGCCAAAACCCTGTTTCACTGACGTGACATCTCCTATGTCTAGCTTTCAACAACTCCTGCTATCTGCCTTTGCCCACTACTGACTCTTACACTTGGAATATGTGCACAATATATCATTCAGGATGCATGCTCCTTCTGTCATCTCTACATGCAGAAAATCCAGATGACATCATCATCAACAGCTATACTCCTAGTACTCCTAGATGTGTCCACTGAAGATATCTTTGGAGATATTTTTTGTAAAATTAGTTTTCACAAAAGAAATCTATTTTCTTGGAGCACCATGAAAGTCAAGGTAAATTGTTAACGATATCGTTCCTGGAGCATTTCGTCTAACGTGTACCCAGATTAAACCTACGCTTCTCCTCCTCCTCACAACCTTCTTGCACTTCAGGAGGGCATGCTGTCCATCAAACTTCATTCCTTAAGCCTGCTTTGACAATTAGTATTTGTTCTAAAATGATTTTACAGTCATGTATCTTCTTTTATTCTGTTTTATTAGATAGTTTTCTTGTCTGTCGAGCACCATGATACTTGTGGCACTTTATAAATAAAGTTTGATAATGTTGAGGAGCTAGGAATATATTGTAATGTTGTGACAGCCATCATGTAGAGGCACAGATTGTAGGACATAATAATTTGAAAGCTGTCAAAGCATCCTTTTGCTGATGGTTAATAAGAAAAGTCATATACTTTACAGTAATATTCCCTCCAGTAATCTTTCGTTGCCAATACAGTATGTGCCCATTTTTTTACAATTTATGTCAGAGACCTATAAGCATTACTTATAGAATGTAAATAAGCAGTCATGGACCACCATCACCTTTTAGTAGAAAATTACCAAAATCCGCAACTGTGTGGTTAGGTGAAATGTGAGTGTGGAGTGAGAAGACCCCATTACATTAATCAAGTAAACAATAAGTAGTTAATAGAGATGTAGATTGAAGCAGATTTATAGCATCCTAGCGAAAGGTAAAGCCTCACTCATATTCCATTTTATGCCTCTTTAAGCAAAATAGTCTATATTTTATGTGGTTTCCACAGTCTATGATTCTGAATTGCTCATCTAAATTACGGCAAGGAGTATGTGCAAGACATGGCCATAAAGGTGAGCAGGGGTGGATATAGGGTAGGTCAGTTGAGGCGTAACAGCAAACAGTACACACGAGGTGTGGTAATTAACGCTTGTTGAATCATGGTGGGATAAAAAACTGGAAGATGGTAGACAATGTTCTTATTGGCTGACTCTTTTCAGCAAGTTGGTCTTACAGTAGTTTTCTCAAACTATGGGTCCTGACCCAAAGTGGGTCCAAACATTCATGACTTTTCTCATCTCAGCCAGTGATTCAAGGAGTCTGAAAAATCTGTTGAATTGTCTGTTATTTTAGACTCCTCCCTTCAATTTGTGCCTCCACAATGCTGCCATGTATGTGCTGTCTGCTGACTACACATGTGATGTGATGACCTTCTGCAGTAACTTGTGGGGTCCTCTAATTATTTTTATTGTCTGATGGGGTCCCAGAGCAAAATAGTTTCAGGACCTCTGAGCTAGTATAATAATATGCTGCCCTTTCTTGGAAATGTCACAAAATGTCCTGTTTTTCTCAGAAACACTCATGTCAATCTTATTGAGCTATTGATTTGAGGTATGATTTTAATAGGGGGGAGATGTACTGAGCCTTGTAGAGTGTAAAGTATAAAGAGATACAGTACAGTTCAATCAGTTCCTAACTACGATGTTACAGACTGATAAATGATAGGTGCTGTTTGGTTGGTACTTTACCTCTCTCCACATAATCACTCTACAAGGATTCGTACATCTGCCCCTAGGTGAGAAATGCCTTTAAATATGTAAAAGAGCAAACCTACAGGAAGCAGTCACAATCTACTAATTATTTGTTACCGGTTATTTATATAGTGGACACATATTCTGCAGCGTTTTTCAGAGAATATTTGAACATTCACATCAGTCCCTGCCCCAGTGGAGCTTACAATCTATATTCCTTACCAGTGGCTGCACCCCCCCCCCCCTCAGGTAAAACCCACCACTGTTCTCTGTCTGGGTCAGATGTACTAGGCTTCAAAAGTGATAAAATGGAAAGTGTTAAACCACCAGCCAATCATCTCTCAACTGCCATACTTCATGCTGTGTTTGAAAAATGATAGGTAGGAGCTGATTGGTTGTGGTTTTTCACTCTCCATTTTATCACTTTTCAAGGCTTAGTACATCTCACCCAGACTATGAGGCCAGATGCAGTCTGTGAGACTGCTCTGGCTTCAATGTGACTGGCAGTGAGTTCCTATTGGAAGTTCAACCTGCCAGTCACTTAAGGCAGTCCCATTGATGTTTCCACCCTCTGGGATGCCAGTGACGCGGACGATACTGCACATGCACCGGACTCGAGAACCTGATTAAGCCTTGGGGGGCTGCTGCAAAGGCAGCACATGGAGGCTTGGGCCAGTGCATGCACAGTATGTATGAAGTTACTGCGCATGTGCTGGCCCCGTGCAGGGGACTGGCGGCTGAGACCGGCAGCAGCGGGAGCTCGGCAGTGGCGGCAGTGGAGGGGGGCTGCATCACGGCAGCCCCCCTTCTCCGCAAGGGTAAGAGCCGCCACTGTTCCTTACAACATGTACACACACATATACACACACATTCTAGGCTTAATTTTTGTTGGAAGCCAATTAACCTACCAGTATAAACAGTTAGGGCGATGGTGGGAATCAAAGCCATGACCTCAGTGCTGTAAGCCAGTAATGCTAACCATTACACTGTCCGTGCTGCCATATTGTTCCCAAAGCTAGAACATAGCCTCAGACTAGTGAATGTTTCCTCATGTGCCCTAATGTATGTCTCTATGTAACTCTGTACATCTACTAGAGCTACAGCATGGGGCGAGCAGATACAGCTTTTGCTCAGAACATCTGAAATGGCCATGGTTGCTATCAAACGCACATACGAAACCCCCCAATCCCCCCCCCCTCCACACGCACACGAACACACATATACAATATATATGAATGGATCACTTACTGTAAATGCTGTATGTCTCCTTTAAAGTAACAGTCGAATTGAGGAAACTAAAGGCAGTAGTCCAGGTTTATAAGCAAAATGCCCACACCATGAAGCTCGCCAAAATGATATTTGGTTAGAAGGAAATTAGTCATGCAGTATGGTAATTCAAATCTTTTCTGCATTGTTTTACCATCATTTTACATTTATTATCCCATATGAAACTAGACTAGACACTCCAGGGGTGTGTAAAATTATAGAATTATCACTCCTTTGAAAACTGCAGTTTACTTAGGAGTTAGAGTAGATAAATACATTTGCAGCACTATTCTTGGCAAAGCGAGCAGAGATATTGTGACATCAGGCCCCATCCACCTCAACAAATGGAGATATATTGGCCCTTATTCAGATATGATCGCATGAAAAATTTGTTCTCAAAATGCTGGAAACCATGTACACTGCAGGTGGGGCAGATGTAACATGTATAGAGAGAGTTAGATGTGTGTGAGGTATTTTGTTTCTGTGCAGGGTAAATACTGGCTGCATTATTTTTACAATGCAATTTAGATTTCAGTTTCAACACACCCCACCCAAATGTAACTCTCTCTGCGCATGTTACATCTGCCCCACCTGCAGCGCATATGGTTTTGCCCATTTTAAGAACAAATTTGTACTGCGAGCAGATCTGGATTAAGGCCATTATGTGGGGGATTACAATGGAGCCTCGGGGATAACTTCATTACTTTAGAAGCTGATAGAGGGAGAGTTCTTAGACCAGAATAAAGGTACCCATACACGGTCCGTTAAACGAATCCGTTTGGGTCTTAATTAGCATGCATCGTATCGGATCGCATGCCTAGTGCATGCCTAGTGCATGCACTACGATCCGATACGATGTTTAGCTAGTACAAAAAGTATGTGCAGCACATACTTTTTGTACCGTACTATGTGATGCGCGGGAGCGCGCATCGCATAGTACAAAACGGACGGTCCGGGAACGGACCGTCTATGGGTACCTTCAGATTAAGACTAGTGTCATGAGGAAGAAAGTGTAGATCACTGAGATTTCAGAAGCAAGGCTCTATGCAGAGTTGGGGGTCCATTTGAAAACACTGGGAGCATAATTTACTAAAAGATCAATTTTGATCCTTTTTGTTTCCAATCAACTGCAAACTGACCACAAAAGGATACAAATCAATATTGTTTCCAAGGCTAAAACACATATTTACTAACATTTCAAAGATAATAGCAATATGTAATCATGTGCAAATGTGTGTTTTAGCCCTCAAAACACAATAATCATTTAGGTTGCTTTCAGCGGCATCTTCAGAGGAGGGCCTGGAGCACAGTTCAAAATTCAAATAGGGGAGGCACAGTGACTGCCAGTGAGTCAGATTGGAATGAAAGTTTGTGGCAGTTGGTGTAGCTCCCGTATTTGAATTTCAGACTGTGCTGCAGCTCCTCCTCTGGAGCCGCCACTGGCAAACCCTCAAATTACAGAATATTATATATTTTTCCAATAATATCCCCCATATAAAACACTTTTAGTGCGTGTAACACATATTAGTCCAATGAGTTAAGTACGCCCTATTCAAATATGCAGTTTTATTTTAGAAAATACTACTCCCCTTTGATAATATACTTTCAAAGGATTTCTAACAATAAAAGGCAATCATACAGAATAAGCCTTATTTAGGTTAGGAGTTATGAGAAGTTTAGACAATACAATTGTACACCTTGGTTAATCCATGTTGATAACATTAATAGTAAGGACAAGGAGCACCCTGTCTTAACTGTATAATGCAGTATGCTTGTAGAGCGGTACAGTACGTGATTGCTAGATGCCAAAGCAGTCAGCATTTTTCCTTCCATTAATCCGGCACTCTAGTCTATTTATTTTCATACTCAATGTTCATGGCCATCTGCATTGTTAAACCAATTTCCTTTCATTTCCTTCTTGATAATTGCACAACAGCTTGTCATGTACAGAATTTGGCTACAGTTATTACAAGATGCATCAATCCCTGTTACAGGTGCAACCTTTACTAAGGACAACAAAAGCTGCAGACTCAGGTTTAGGTGTGACAGAAACTCTCTAGGAGAGCTCAACCAAGGAGCTCAGCGGAAGTATCACCGGTGGGGAGGGGCTGATCAGAATCCTTAATGAAGGGTAACCAGCTAATGAGATATTCAGTGCAGGTGGACTGCTGCACAAAGAACCCAGTCCAGGTTGCTGAGCAACAGCTTAATAACAAAACTAGCAGCAGCACACCTGACAGTTTCTAATCCTGCTTAAAGAAACATTGTATAGAAATTATTTTGTCTATGGCTGTAATTACTATTTGTAGTCACTTGGATGTGCAATGGGGTCCTCAGTTGCCTCATCTTAAACAAATATTTTAGTGTCAGAAATTGAAAGTGTGTTAGTGATGGAGGTGTACAGCAAACCCACTGATATAAATGAGTTCTTGATGTCCTCCAGTCATTACCCACCAACGTTGAAAAAGTTCACAAATGATGAACATAGCCTAGGTCACCACTGACGTTATTAATAATTCTGAAGAACTGGACAGTCTTATGACACATTTATTGCTCATGGTTATGAAAAGAAGCTTCTGTTGGAAGAGAAGAATAAGATCAATTATAATCTATTGTTAGGGAGTCATCCCAAGTAACTACACGGTGCTAAGCTAGTCATCCAATGGGATACTCATGCATTATAGCCAATCATGGCTATAATGAATGAGTGCAAGAATTGGCTACCTTTAGGAACTTTAACCAGTAGCAGAATTTAAGAGGAGACTGTCTGTTCCATATGGACATTCAGAGATGGGGAATCCTAAAACCCACCATGTTTATACCAAGCCACCTGGATATTACAAGGGTGGCAACTAGGTGGCCTGCAAATAGCTCATCAGTAACAAAACCTTTAAACATCTGCATAGTCAAAAAGTGTTTGACATTAAATATGGATTAACATGCATTAAATACCACTTATGTGTTTCATATTATTGTATGCCCTTGCAAGCTATACGAATGTATATTTACAGATGACTAAAAGGTTCTGTGAAAGGCACATACAGTAGGTTGTCTATTGATATGGCTTTATCTGGTAAAGTATTTGAACAACTGGTGGCTCAACATTTTAGAAAAGTAGCACATGACCATTTAATGTTTAAGTATAGATCATCCTTGAGAGGTGTCAATAGAGTCAAAATATTACTTATTTAGAATTTGATCCCATCTGCATGCACTGACATCAGTGAACGCTTGCCTAATAGGGCCACCATCCGCTAATGATTCCCAGAAGTCCAGCACTTCTTTTGATCACGTGTCTTTAGGCTGGGTATTTCCCTGGTGAAGGTGAGCCACATTCACTGTGGGCCCATATGTCTTGGTTTAGGCTTGTTTTTTTTTTCCAAAGCACCCTTTCATTTTTGTTTGTAGGTTTTGTATCTGGATTTATATTTTTTGTTAAAATGCAAACAGCAAAAAATCTCAGTAACATTCATTTGCAGTCATTTCCAATCAGGTTAACCACCACACAGCTCACAATATTATTTCCTCAATATTGGCCAATGACTGTCTGTCTGAACTAAGTAAAAAAGCAGCAGCACAAATGAACAGCATTTTCTTCTGTTTAAAAATGTGTTGCAAATTGGTAATTTATTATAACTATAACTAATGATGGTCTATGCAATAAAAAGAAAGAATCCAGCCCATAATGGAAAAAAAATGCGGTGCAAAATGAAATTGTCCTTGGGCACTCCTATACAATTTTATGTTGTATATTCTAATAATAAAAATGACATGTGCAGTTTAACAAGCCAAGCACTTCAATGGCAGGGACTATGACTTTGTGTAGCTGAAGTATTTGGTTTGTTTGGGCCACACAAAAAAAATAATCTACAAATATTGTTTAGGGCAGCTAACAGTTTTACTAATCCTCTCTAATGTTGGAAGCTGTTCTTCTCCTTATCCAATTGCTCACCCTTATCTGTGTTAATATCACCATCACAAAATATTAGCTCAACCCCACTGGATGGGAAAAGTCTTCCTCATGGAATTTGCAGTTGTTTTTTTTTTTTTTTTTTAAACATCATCTTTTTCACATTTATAGGAAGCAGCCTGCTATGCAGATCACTCACAAGGTTTCTGGCTGTGCTATATATTTCCATTTACATTCTGGAAGATGGACAGCTTGAGTAAAGCAAAGCGCGTTTGTACAAGGAGCCCCAATTTGCCTTTTTTCCTCCCAATATTCAAAGGGACTGTCTGACATGTTAATTTGTACATTGCTGTTAAAATCTTCTTCCACATTCTACCAATGTTAGTGTATTGGATTGAGTCACAGTAGAGGTGTCAAAAAATTTGGGCAATTCATTTAGGCCTAGTCATAATGTTGTTTCTCACAGGTGTACTGAGTGGACTCAACCCCATCACTGGTGGGAAAAATTTTAGTTTTATCCTGGCAGCAGCACTTGCAGGAGAAACTGAAGCCGGAAACTTTAAAGTGACATGTGCAACTTGAGCTAGCAACTTCCTCTTGAGGAGTTCTTTGCATCTCTTAAGATCTGTGTTAGTTGGAAAGAAAGATATTATGTATGTTCTTAAGCTGCCCATACACGCTGCGATCCCGGCGTGCGTTCCAGGCTTAAATAGCATCCATCACATCGCATTGCATGCCTTGTGCATGCCTTGTTCATGCAATGCAATGCGATGTGATGAAAAGCAAGTACAAAAAGTATGTGCAGTACATACTTTTTGTACAGTGCGATGAGGTGCCGCGGGAGTGCGCACCTCAAAGCACACGTCGCACCGCCGGGAATCGCAGCGTGTATGGGCGGCATTAAACCTGGATCAAGCATGGTTACCAAAATGTATTGATCCAATTGCATGATGTTAACAACCCTTAGTTCCTGACCATACATGATGTTAAGACAGAGCCGGCCCTAGCCTAAATGACGCCCTAGGCAAGATTTGGCTGTTGCCCCCTAGCACCGCCACTAGTTCCGTCTCTGACCCTGCTCCTCTTTCCCAGCACCATCAACCCTCATCATAGCAGTCATCAATTTGGTGCCCCTACCCGCAATATTTTAAATAGAAACAGCGCACACATTCAGTGCGCAGCCCAAACAGGGGTGTGTTCTTGCTGGGAAGGGGCATGGTCACACAATAGTACCCCAAATTCAAATTAATGCACACAGTAGTGCAACTTTATTCACATTATATCATGTGATGGTGTCCCTTATTCATGTTACATCACACAGTAGTACCACTTTACCTTATGTACATTACTCCTCATATTATTCACATTATACCCTTAGAAAAAATCCTGAGAAAATATTGTATTTCAAGCACCTCCATGGCCACACTGCAACCCAGCACAAAGCAGTGTGTGCTGGGCAGAGGAGAAGAGCTGCAGCTGCTGCTGTCACTTAAGGGGAGGGGGCCCGGGGCCCCCACTGGGCCCTTCCATCAGACTTTGGCCTGGGTAATTTGTACCCCCTTCCCCTTT
This sequence comes from Crinia signifera, assembly GCF_055691185.1. Classification (NCBI taxonomy): domain Eukaryota; kingdom Metazoa; phylum Chordata; class Amphibia; order Anura; family Myobatrachidae; genus Crinia; species Crinia signifera. Next base: position 99,520,722 of record NC_139225.1, on the reverse strand, counting down.
CTCTCGGCACCCCTGATAATACCACACAGTAATTCCCCTTACACATGACACACATTATTAATATCCTTATAACCATAATGCCCCTTACACATTATGCCAACCTTTATTAATGCCCTTCATACACATAATGACACTTACACATATGTTGCACATTATTAATGCCCTTATACACATGACACACATAATGCCCATTACACATATGTTACACATTATTAATGCATTTATACATGACACACATAATGCCCCTTACACATATGTTGCACATTATTAATGCCCTTATACACATGACACACATAACGCCTGTTACACATGTCGCACATTATTAATGCATTTATACATGACACACATAATGACCCTTACACATATGCCGAACACTATTGCACAACCAACCCACCTGCAGACAGCACTCACACAGCCGCTAACACTGACCTCTGCCTCTTCTTGGATACAGATGTTTCCTCATATATCTTGCCTCAATAGGCCATGCAGCTCCTGGCAAGTTCTGCTAACGTTGGGTGCCTTTTTTTGCTGAAAATTCATTTTATTTGCATTGTTATGTGACCATCACACACAAGGAGCTTCCGATGATTAAAATGATATGTGGCATGCCTATATTCTGTGTGCGACTGTGGCTGTACCTGCATACGTAATGCTATGTTACAGTGATTTCCATGAATACACTATTTCATATGCAGATACAGCCTCACTCACACACAGAATATAGGTATGCTGCATATCATTTTAATCAGCAGAAGCTGCTGATGCCCATAGGCCCAAATGCCCTAGGCAATTGCCTAGTTTGCCTATGCCTAAGGCCGGCTCGGTGTTAAGAATACCGTAAGAACAAAAATATGTCCAAATTCATGCAAAAGAGATTATGGGGATTATTCTGGTTCACGCCTTCTGCCAAATTCCTTCATAGATGGACAAAACCATGTGCACTGCAGGGAGCCAGATGTAAAATGTGCAGAGAGAGTTAGATTTGGGTGAGTTATTTTGTTTCTGTGCAGGGAAAATACTGACTGCTTTATTTTTACCCTGCAATATAGATCTCTGAAGTAAAACCCCACCCAAATCTAACTCTCTTTGCACATTGTCCATCTATGAAGAAATTTGCCAGAATGAGTGAACCAGAATAACCCCCTATGTCTGTGCATAGGATAGAGAGCAATTAGGGAAATGGCCATTGATGGTCACCAGCTGTTAAATGGATGACCATTGATGGTTTCACCAACCAAGAGACATCCCTGTTCTTTGACTGACTGGCCCATGTGTGTGGGACATGTCCCGGCAACTTATTAAAAAAAACACATTTGGTTATGCAGTGACAGGATGCAAGCAAACAAAATGGTTTTCTCTCTTTGATGGCAAAACATTTTGCATCGGTCCTAAACTCATCTATTGTGAATCATCGATGGTCGATGGCCTTAAAGTCCATAAAGTTGCTTATTGCTTATGTAAAGATTTAATTTTTCAAAGCTGACTTGTGGCATTAAAATTAAACTGTTACTGTGTAATGTTGCAATGCAGTCAGATTAAAATGTTTAAAATATTTTTCTACTTCCTGCAGAGCATCATCTCCCTGGAGGCCTCACATAAATACCAGACAATCCAAGATTTAAAGATGCAGTTACCAATCTTGGTGAGATATGCTACATGTGAGATTACTGATTGTTCTCCTTCAGTATCCAACTATCCAATTCGGGTGTGGTATGGGACTCCGACAGTCGGGATCCCGACAGTTATTATCCCGACGTCGGGATCCCGACTGCCCGGAGTCAGACAGCATGGCGAGCGCAAAAAAGCCCCTTGCGGGCACGGTGGCTCGCTACGCAAGTCACCTATTCTATTCTCCCTCTATGGAGGTCGTGGACCCCCACGAGGGAAAATAGCGGGTGTCCGTCAGGCACCCGGCTGTCAGCATTTTGACAGTTGGGATCCCGACGTCGGGTAAATGACTGTCGGGATCCCGACTGTCGGGAAGCCGTCCGGCACCCATCCAAATCGCAGGTTACATAGAAAAGATTGTCAAAGAATCTAAACAAAATAGCATACAGCACTTACATACTTGGCTGTTGTTCAGTGGCTGTAAAAAATGTTCCTCTCCCACGTCATTTATTTTCTTACATCATAGAATCACAATGAGAATTTATTTGGGGATCCCCCCCCCCCCCCCCCCCAAATAAAAACTGATTTATGTTATTTTATTACAATTGAATCATATTACAAAATTAATTCTCTTAATTGTTTCAATATCACTTTAAGCCAGGGACGTGCAGTGAGGTAAATGGCTCAAGAGCCCCTGGCAAGTACCAGAGCCAGATATGCTCACAATACTGTATATGAGCCATGGGGTACATACCGGCATTATACACATGTGCAGCAGTATACACTGCTGTAGATTCGCTGAGTTTTGATAAGAGATGTGCAGAAAAGGTAGCCAGGTGAGGCAGTAGACTTTTTACTCCAGAGTTTTGACTATAAAAATTATTAGAATAATAAAAATAAGATTTTTTTGTATTTTTTACATGCTTTAGAAATTCTAAATGCCGGCATATACGCTAGTATGACAGGAAAGGCTGTGCCTCACCTGCCTCACCCGACTGCACTCCACTGCTTTAAGCAGTAATAACAGATGTGCATCTATGGGCCCGATTCAGACCTTCACTCAACATGGAATGATTTTTTTCCCCTGCTCGAGGCACTGAATAAGTCTAGAACTACTCAGCGCTGCAAAGGCCATTGAGAGTAGGCCGCTGACAATGTCCTCCCTCGGGAAATGCTCGGGACACTCTCGGAAAAGCGCAGACGTTACGCCCACCCCCCTCCCCCCCCCCACCAAAAGCCCAGCGCCTGTCATCTTGGAATCGGCCAGCAGAGGTGAGCCTTCGCATGGTCCGTTCGCAAGGGGATCCCGCACATGCGCACAGCATACTGCATTCACGGTCCTTTGATAACTGTGAGGGCTGCAAATTCGCTGTCCTACCTGTACGTCTGAATTAGGCCCTATATTGTGCAAATCTTTACCAGATCTTCTCTTCTTGACTGTCACCTACTTTTTTTTCTGTGTTGCTCGAATTCCATCAGACTAGATGCAAACTGTTGTCTAACAAAATAATTCCATGGATTCTTGATGGGATTGTAGTCAGGATTTTGGGTACAAGACATTTACTATCCCAAAAATACGGCAATTCGTATTCGTATTGATGTGCTATCAATACGAATATGAATTGCCGTATTTTCGGGATAGTAAATGTCAAAAATAAGTGTATTTCTGGATACAAATAAACCTATTTTTTACAAATTTCCTTTAGTAAATTTCCCCCTAATTGTTTTGTATCTACTTAAAAAAGCCGATTAATAGTGATCCAGTATATATTGGAGTAATGTCTTGCTGGAATAAACATATCTTTGATCTCACTACTGGGTCTTTGCAGGTTGTAGGATTGTTTGTCTACTACAAGTCATGTTCAGTTTTTTTGCGTTCTATATCAATAGATACATTTTTCCCCACTGTATCATAAAACTCTATTAAGTAGCAATCCCTGTGCATGCTAAAAGTACAGGTGCCTGAAAAGAAGCATAACCTAGTGGAGAGTAGGCATTGCCAGCACTTTACGCGCAGCTTTCCCTAGGCCATGCCCACACTGTGAACTGATCCCACATGGTTGCACGCAGCACTGACTCACCAGCTGCTTTGCGGAGCACTTTAATGGAGTAGGGGACCCAAGTGCAGGTTCCAATCCGGTCCACTCCTCCCCAGCGGTGCAGTGGTATTGTGCCAAAGTCTATTGTGCATGCAATGGTCTCTGGGAACATGGCTCTTATCATTCACTATCTGTAGCTACCCGCAGAGAGGGACATGGTGGAATGGTAGAATATTTATATCCTCTATTTATTGTGTAATGATGGGGTGTCGGCAGATGTTTAAGAACATGTTTTATGCTGTAGCTAGAAAGGTGATAGTGTGTGAAATGTTAGTTGCTTACAGTGAGCCTGTCGCTCTCAGCTCATCAACCTCTGCTATTTCTCATCACCCTCTGCCTTTTCCTGTCACCCACCGCCTCTCTCTCTCTCCTCATCACCCTCTGCCCATCCAAGTCTGCTTTTTCTTATTAACCTCTACATGTCACCCTCTGCTTTTTACTATCACCCTATCTCTCTCCCTATCTCTATCTTGCCATAACTCTGCCTTTCCCCATCATCCTCTGCCATCTCTGGAGCCCCGGAAAGTGTCGCTGTCATCAGACTACTGGTGAGTTCAAAGGGTGACACAGATTATTATTAGACAGTGGGATGCTGCCTGTACTGTAATTCCATGCGTCATATTATGAACGCAGAGAGATGACCCAATCCATATTTTTGCCACTGGCCCACCACTCGCAAGTTCCACCACTGATGATCATAAGTACATGAATAAAAGTTCCCCAGTTGAACCAGTTCCCACCATTGTGTTATATTTACAATAAAAAAAAAAAGATTCTTATTTTTTTTGTAGTCTAATTAGATGTTATTGCAGAGCTGCAAATTGAGTGCTGATGGTGATTCATGCATTACCTTGATGAGTATTTTACATATTTTTCATAGGTATGAATTTTTTTGTCTAAACTACATTCTATAATGTAAGAGAAAATGGAAAAACCTGGTGATAGTGAATATTGGCTAGAACTATTGTAGAGTAACATAAATTGTATATCCAGTAGTATAATATACTGTATCAAAAATGCAATCCTTTTCTTTGCATTAAAAAAATCCAGCAACATCCTGTACGTTCTTAAAAGGACATATTTAACTAGCCTGTTTTCAGACTCAATAAAGATTTTTCCTCCTTAAATAAAGAGTCTGTTAAAATAATCGTCTGTTCCTTACACAGAATACAAAATGATTGTTAACTGTGGAGAAAAAAGTCAGTATAAACAGCTTGTGTCAAGTCATATTCCCCAGGAGACACTTGAGATCTAACCGCTCTTAAGATAAAGATGTGGTGTGTCTAAGTGTACAAGAGCCAAACTAGCTGCTTCCAACATCTGTTCATGTTGTACATTTCACTATCACGAGTGCCACAAAATATTCTCAGTAGCAATGCCTCTTACCTGAACATATTACTGTGGTTGTTGTCCCTGTACAATGGCCAGTCTGTTCCTAGACAAGCTTTGACTAATGATGACACAACTCTGCTTACTACTAGAGAATACATAACTCATTGCCACAGATATATTTGCAGCAGTTGATTTATTATGCATATTGAATCATGCATTAAATCACCTACAGACGCCTTTGATTCCTTTTTGCAAAGCTGTGCCATCCCCATATGTTGCATGTTATGTTGCATGCCCCCCCTCCTCCTATTACGTAACAGTTCTTCACAGCAATCAGTAAAAAGTTCTAGCTGTGATGGATTGACAAAGCTGTGTCTGGATTGACAAAGCTGTGTCTGCAGTCTAAGACTGGCATGAAGGGCCCACCAGAGGATTGCTATGTTAGGGGCCCATGTATAAGGGTTGTGGGCAGTTACCAGAAGGTGATGTCAACCCTCCCCCCCCCCCCCCTATAGCCATTACATACAATGTAACCTAACATCTAACAGAGTACCAATCAAAAGTGTCCGTATCCTTTCTGATACATGCCTTCCTAAAGCCCCTACTCAGGTAAAAAGGTGCAATGGGGTGTGCCCTTGTGGCCTGAGCCCCCTTTTGTTGCTTTGTGGGGGCTGGGAAATTGGGAAATTATAGGCATACCCCAGACACTGCTGCGCTGCACTGCGCCTGGAGCTAGGTGCTGCATGTTATGTTACAGTGCAGAAACCAGCTCCTGCCACTGAGCAGGAGCTGATATTTTGGTGCCACCTCTCAGCGTGTCACACCCGAGTTAACCACCTGCACCCAACTCGTGACACCACGGATAACAGTGTATAATTTGAGTACACTGTCTGGTACCTGACATTACAGTGTGGTCACTGCAAACTTCGCCTTGTTTGATGTTCGGCCCCGTTTTTGTGTCTATGGGGGAGATGTACTAAGTCATTGAGAATTAAAAAATGGAGAGAGAAAAAGTACCAGCTGCCAAACCACAAGTTACCTTTGAGTAAGCTACAGCAGCTAGGAAAACGCGTTATGTGTTATTGCCTCATCTCCAGGACCAGGTTACCAACATAAGGAGCTGACTTTCATCTATTGTTATTCCTGCTCACTGCCAACTTGGAGCAACTCAATTGCTGCAACGACCAGGTCTCAACATTAGCACCCCCTCTTCTGGATATCCCCCAGTGGCTTAATCCATCTGCAGCCACCCAGAGAGAGGACAATTGGTTCCAGTATCTGGGTCTACCAGTTACACATTCCTCCAGTGGTTCTTCATTGGGACACCGTACAACTAGAAAGGACTCTGGAACCCTCATTGGGAGTCCTTATATTACACTCCACAGAAGGGAAGCAGCACCAAAGCAGTTTATGGTAAAGTGCACTTACCTTGTTCATCTGACTGTTTCAAATTGAAATCTTGGATGCTCCATTATTTCTATACCTGCGAGTGAGGCATTTATGCATACATTGATTTATCTTATTTCTGCATTTTTATATCTTTGATAAGTTATTCTAGCATATTAAGCAAAGATTTGTTTTTATTTACGCTTGTTTTTTCATTGATTTTCACTGCACTAGTAGCGTTGCTATTCTCTATTTTTTTTTTTTTTCCTTTTGGTGTTTTCTTGTAGGGATTGACTACCCCTACCCCCTAGCAGCTGCTCAGTGGAAATCAGCTCATATCTGAGGTGCCCGAGTTTATTCTTAATTGAATAAAAACTTATATTAGGAGGAGCTCTGTGTTGGAGAAAATAAAATAATGCTGCCCTAGCAGTTCAATGTGCTTTCCCTCCAGTGGTGAAATCACCACAAGAGATATTTATATGAAATCCCAAACACAGAAGAACTAACAATGAGAAAATTATATTTTGCCTCATTTTGGAATCCAAGGCTGATGGGAAAACCCGAGCTATGGTTTGGAGCCTCTAAGTGTTGGGTGGGATAGGTTTTTAGAAAGCCAAGCCCGCACATACCGTATTGAATGGATTCTGGTACTTGCAAATTGAAGTACACTTTGTTGAATGGATACAACTATTTTCACTCTGAAGTGCAATGCTTAGAATGTATAAAAGTACTCTGACTCTGAAGTGGACAGAGTAGAACGTAGACTAGTACTGGCTGGATCTAGCAGACTGGAACACAACTAGGAGCTAGAACACACCAAGGAATGGTACCAAATAGCCAATAGCATGTCACATTAGTGAAATTGTTCAGGCCCTTGGCTGCTCCCCAGCACAGCCTTCTTATTGGTGATCAGAAAGTCAGAAGACAGGAATCAAGATGGCAGCACCAATCCATCACCAACATAAGAGTTGATCCTAGAGATCTTTTAACCTACCAGATAATTAGCGGCTCTGGGATTTTTTTGGAAGCATGTGGAAGGCCCCTAACACAGAGCCGGCCTTAGGCATAGGCAAACTAGGCAATTGCCTAGGGCATTTGGAATGCCTAGGGGCATCAGCAGCTTCTGCTGATTAAAATGATATGCAGCATGCCTATATTCTGTGTGTGAGTGAGGCTGTATCTGCATATGAATTAGTGTATTCATGGTAATCACTGTAACATAGCATTCTGTATGCAGGTACAGCCACAGTCGCACACAGAATATATTCATGCCACGTATCATTTTAAGGTACTTGTTTCCTAGCACGGCGCCCACAATCTAGATTGTATGTGTCGGGCCGATATCGCAAGCATTGCATGCATCTTATGTGTTTGTGCGGCATAAGATGCATGCAATGCGATCAACGAGATTTTTACATTGGAATCCATGTGAAAAGGTCCCAGAGACCCAATTTTACATTGATTCCAATGTAAAAAGCCCAATTTTAATTGCTAACCCCCCCTCATGGGTGAAATGCCCCCCCATTGTTAACGCCACCCCACTATTGACGCCAACCTGAAGCGTGGCGAGTGCAGCGAGCCCGCGAGGGGCGGCGGTACGCGTCCTCCGACCTTTTCATACCCGGAGGACACTCGCTCGCCACGCTTCAGGTTGGTGCTGATGGATCTTTTATCTTATGGCATCTTATGGATCTCATGGATCTTATGCATCCATAAGATGAGATCCATAAGATGCGATATTGTACATACAATTAAAAATCTTTTCAATTGTATGTGATCGCATAGATTGTATTCCTTAATTAAGGCATACAATCTTATGCGATGAGCGCCGTGCTAGGAAACAAGTACCCATTTTAATCATCAGAAGCTCCTTGTGTGTGCTGGTCATAACAATGCAAATAAGACGAATTTTCAGCAAAAAAGGCACCCAACGTTAGCAGAACTGGCCAGGACCTGCATGGCTTATTGAGTCCATACGTATAAGGAAACATCTGTATCCAAGCAGAGGCAGAGGTCACAGTGAGCAGAGGCAGAGGTCACAGTGTAAGCGGCTGTGCAAGTGCTGTCTGTGGGTGCGTTGGTTGTGCAATAGTGTTCGGCATATGTAAAAGGGGCATTATGTGTGTCATGTAAAAATGCATTAATAATGTGTGACATATGTGTAACAGGCATTATGTATGTCATGTGTATAAGGGCATTAATAATGTGAAACATATGTGTAATGGGCATTATGTGTGTCATGTGTATAAGGGCATTAATAATGTGCAACATATGTGTAAGGGGCATTAAATGTGTCATTATGTGTATGAAGGGCATTAATAAAGGTTGGCATAATCTGTAAGGGGCATTATGGTTATAAGGACATTAATAATGTGTGTCATGTGTAAGGGGCATTACTGTATGGTATTATCAGAGGTGCCGAGAGAAAGGGGTAGGGGGTCCAAATTACCCAGGCCAAAGTCTGATGTAAGGGCCCAGTGGGGGCACCCGGCCCCTACCCCTTAAGTGACAGCAGCAGCTGCAGCTCTTCTCTTCTGCCCAGCACACACTGCTTTGTGCTGGGTTGCAGTGTGGCCATGCAGGTGCTTAAAATACAATATTTTCTCAGGATTTTTTCCTAAGGGTATAATGTGAATAATGTGAGGAGTAATGTATATAAGGTAAAGTGGTACTACTGTGTGATGTAACATGAATAAGGGACACCATCGCATGATATAATGTGAACAAAGTTGCACTACTGTGTGGCATAATTTGAATTGGGGGTACTATTGTGTGGCCATGCCCCTTCCCAGCAAGAACACACCCCTGTTTGGGCTGCCCACCGAATGTGTGCACTGTTTCTATTTAAAATATTGCGGGTAGGAGCACCAAATTGATGACTGCTATGATGAGGGTTGATGGTTCTTGGAAAGGGAAGCAAGGTCAGAGGCAGAACTAGCGGAGGTGCTAGGGGGCACCAGCCAAAATCTTGCCTAGGGCATCATTTAGGCTAGGGCCGGCTCTGCCCCTATTGATAAGAAATGTAAAAATAAACATGTTATTATTATTATTTTACAAAAAGAAAGCTAAAAATTATTAGTATTCTAATTCCTCTTTCCTTATTGATGTTATAAGATCAGTGATTGTTACTAGATAAAGGATTCGGCGGTGTTTACTGAATTGAATTGTGTTGGGTACAAATGGATAAAATATAATAACTGTGTCAGTGCTCACATTCCTTGGTGTTAACCATGCAGAATAATCTTCATCAGTGGAAGCTGCTTCTCTAGTTGCACTGAAATCCACAGCAACCAGCAGGATGAAGTCTACTGGATGAATGAAACTACAATAACTACATTAAGTGCACAATACATTTCAAAAGATAATACCAATACAAATCTGTAAATAACACAAACTGGAGAGCAGTGAAAACATAGCTATAAAATTCTATACATTTCACCGCAGGAATCTGAATGTTTTGCAGATATTTGTTTTGGGCAATCCTATTAGGTCATTCAAAAAAATATATACAGTACTCTCTCATGAAGCACACAGGTTCAGTAAAACCAAACTTGTGTATTTTTGCACTCACGTTCCCAAAAAGCCACCATTCTTTGGGGATTTTTTTCCACCTGCCTAAGGCAAGTAAATCAAATTCCCTGAGTAGCCACAGCTTGCCCTGACTTTTCAGGGACAATGAAAATAGAATAGTCCTGGTGATGCAATTACCTGCAGTAAATACAGTCGAATGTCTTGTTCAGAATATGGGAATAAGATACCACTAATGTAAAATGAAAGAGAATTAAAAGTTGTGGTGTCCTATGACAACAGCAAGCCCCATTATTTTACTATATATAGGTTAAAAAAAACCTCTTGAGCTATTCTAATTATTTATATATTATGATTAGTGCCAGATTTTACCTATTGGCTACACCGCCCCCCCCCCCCCCTCCTTTGAAATTCACCACTGCAGTGGGCCAGTTGCACTGTGACTGGAAGTGACTTCCTGTTGGAAGACATACCCGTCAGTTTCCTGCAGGACATGCAGTCTCATTGAGAAAGAAGTGTTTACTCCCTTTGGGACTGCCAGATCGGGCTTAGATTAGCAGATAGCTGGCTTCTTGTATTAAGCCACTCCCTGTCTGATTGCCAGTCCTAGCCTGCTTCTATGGGCTGCAGCCGACGCAGTCCATCGAAACTGGTGGGTTTGTGCACGGGTTTTTAAATTTAATAGACTTGGCGCCCCAATTAATAATGATCTCCATTACCAGCAGCATGTTCTATTTAGTATCACAGAGATACTAATGAATATGAGTTGTTATTTAAAATTACATACACCTCCGACGAGGACCAGCAATGTTACGCCCACTGCAGCATTCCTTACTTTATTGCTGATAGCCTATCGCTATGTTGCAGCATCACACTTTTGCCAGGCAGGCACTCAGCAAGGCCTGGAGTGCTTCACGAATGCTGAATGGTGAAGCCAGAAAGGCTGTGTACTGGGTCCGTGTTGTGGGCAATGGGGACTTAATCGCTCTGTTCATCTATAGAAGGTGAAAGCGTTAATGGGGCCAAATTATTGCTACTTAAATCCACCAGAATCATGTATTGTCTGCTCTGGAGTCAAAGAGGGATTCTTGTAATCCCTTCTCCTGCATATTTTCAGGTGCTGTAGCCAATAAGCTATAATGTCTATCTGCTGCAGACCCTGGTGATACATACAGGTATCCTAAAGTAATGTGATTACCTCAGAAAATTTCTGAGATTTTAAGAAAAATTCTCTACATCTCCAGCTCTGAGTATGGAATCAACGAACCATAGGCAGAACATTTTTGACTCCACTCTCTGTTGAAGGATACTAATAGATAAAAAATGTATCAAACAAACATATAACTCTTCCTCTGTGTTATAGGACTATTAAAGCAAATTGTTTTTGCAGAGGACTGAAGATGTGTTACTCTGCTAGAACGTCTCAAGCTTTGGATATAATAGTTAAGATTTCCAAATAACTTCCAAACAAATGTTAACTCTTGAAGTGAAATCCTCCTCCCAATCATCCAAGCTTACGCCCTAATCTTGACCCCTTTGCCTGCTCCTTCTGCTAAGTGTTGCCTGTAACTATAGCACTGCATAGCCCTCGCAGCATGATTTTGCAGTGTCAAGGTCTTAACCGCCTCTCCCTCCCCATTCCCCCACCACTCCACCCTCTGCTTCAGATACCAGGAGGACTGGCATTTCACAGTGTCAGCTGTTAGCTCTTGCTCACATAGTTGTGCAGCCAAATATGGCCTCAGATTTAAAAAGGGGAACAGTAATTTTCCGACAGTATGTTTCAGTGATCCGCAGATGGGGGTTAGATAGAAGCTCATTTTATGCTTGTAGTTTCTTTATGAAAATAAAGAAAAGAAGATAAAAAAGGACAGTTTTACACCCATTCGCTGTAAAGTACATGTACTGACATGCCTATCCACCCACAAAAAGACTAACAGCGGGATGAATACTGTAGCTTGAAGGCCTTTAATCTACAAGTGAGGATCAGATATGGTTAATAAATGTAGGTGTGTTTGCTTAACAGGTTAGGATGTAGTTATTTGTGGTCCAATGAGGTTTAGAAGGTCCTGTGAAGGGATGGCTTCTTAGTTTTAAGCCAGGAACACACTAGAGAGATGTGTACTTAGACAATATCATGGATGACAGGATGCATACACACTTGCCAATGCAGGGGGCGATGGAGCAATGGGGTATGCCATGCTTCATTTAGACTGGCATTCCAGCACCAAATTTGCTGAAGTTTAGTGGTGTGTTCCACCTCAATACATATTGAGGGTATCATATAGGGTCAGTGGCACCTCTCATCCAAGTGGGCCTGATTGTATATTGGAATGGGTTTTCGGAAACCTTCATCTTATTTAGATAGGTATACAGTAAGCCCTAGTAAATTTGCTACTCTATGTCACACTTATTGATAAAATAATAGCAGGCTCTTCCATTTTTTCTTCTGACATTATACATTTATTACATCTAAAGATGACAATATTGTGTATGCCCCATTATTGTCTTGTGTTCTTATTATACTGTAGGTAAGATCCTTAATGTTTAATGTTCGAGGGGCACTACTGTATGTCAGTGTGGAGAAGGGCACATTATGTAAACAAGGGGCACCACTGTTAGATAATATGAATAAGGGGCAGAACTATGTGGCATAATATGAATAAGAGGCACTACTGTGTAACATAATGGGCATAAAAAGTACTACTGTGTGGTATATTATAAATAAGTGGCACCACTATAGCATAATGTGAATAATAGGCACTATGGTGTGGCATAATGCGATATGTTGGGGAGTACTGTATTGTGTATTGTTAAATATGAGTACTACTTGGTGGCATAATTGAATAAGGGGGACTACAAAACTGTATATTATAATATGTGTGGAATAATGTAAATTGTGTGCACTTTTCCATATAGTATAAAATGTATAAGGGGTACTACAGTGGGGCATAATGTGAATAGGGGCACTACTGTTTTGCATAATATGAAAAAGGGGTATTAATGTGCAGCATCAAGTTAATTGTGGGGACTACTGTGCAGCATATGGGACACCACTATATGGTGTAATGTGAGCCAAGGGGCACTATATGTGGCATAAAGTGAACTGGCTTATTATATTACAGTACATATAATGTAATTTTTTTTTTTTTATGTTATTTTCCTAACGTATAGATAACTATATACATCAGCTTTAACAATGCATCCAAAATGTTGCCCATCTAAATTTACTTGGGACTACCATTTTGTGTGTGCTGGGGGAAGAAAGGTGTTGCATATTGGTCCACCATTTGCTAGATCTTCTGCTAAGTGGAAGTGAGTCAGTGGGAGAGTAAGTCCATTCAGATCTTCAGATCTTTAACAAATGTTGCTGCCAAGTGATCTTCCTCCTTGTTTCTAAAATAAATGTATTATATATATATTTATATATGACACAGTGTCTGGCACTCACATAACCAGCAGACAACTTCAGACGGGTGCCCACACTAACAGAAAAGCAACTGTTCCATATATTCACCACGTGTGGCACTTATGTCGCAGCAAGCAATTGACATATAGGGCCTTATTCAGATCTGAGCTCAGTACAAATTTGTTCGGAAAATGGGCAAAACCATGTGCACTGCAGGAGGAGCAGATGTAACTTGTGCTATTATCTTTGAAATGTTAGTAAATATGTGTTTTAGCCTTGGAAACCAGTGGTACTACTGTGTGGCATAATTTGAATTGGGGGTACTATTGTGTGACCATGCCCCTTCCCAGCAAGAACACACCCAAGTTTGGGCTGCGCACCGAATGTCTGCACTGTTTCTATTTAAAATATTGCAGTTAGGAGCACCACAATAATGACTGCTATGATGAGGGTTGATGGTGCTGGGAAAGGGGAGCAGGGTCAGAGGCGGAACTAGTGGCGGTGCTAGGGGACACCAGCCAAAATCTTGCCTAGGGCGTCATTTAGGCTAGGGCCGGCTCTGCCCTTGTTTATAGGTAGCCATGGTGACGGTAGCACTAAGTTGACGCACAAGTGAGTGACGTCACACAAGATCCTTGACCAGCCTGGTGTGCGGTCCCGTTCCCGGAAGACGCTGACACACGGGGGGCATAAGGTGAGCTTGTATTTTTGTATGTGTATATGCCATTACCTGAAGAATTTGCTTCATTAAAAGCAATGAAATGTTGTCTAGAGATTCTGGCATGAAGTGTCTTTATTCCAAGCCGTCGAGAGTGCTGCCTCCCCCCCTTTGTGCTGTATATATATATATATATATATATATATATATATATATAGGCAGCAATATATCATGCAATACCACGTCCTGACGCGTTTCGTCACTAAGACTTCGTCAGAGGGGAAGTCTTAGTGACGAAACGCGTCAGGGCGTGGCTTACGTCGCTCATCCACCATTCTTCCTGTGACGCTGTACTCTGGTGGCTTCCCCCGTCCTCTGCACGGCAACCCAGCCTGGCGGCGTTCTGAAAGGGAGTTCCAGAGGCGCTGATCGTGTGAGCTGTCTTGCCTTGGATAGTATGTACATGTCATGTGGTAGCCAGTCCACAGAGCTTTGATACTTGGTACGAGGCTTTTATATTGCTGTACCCGGGAATTTTTTATTTCCTTAATAAATTTGTCTCTTTTAATGCACTATGGAGCGCACCTTTTTCTTCTCTTTTGCTGCCTAGAAAAATTTCCTCTGTGGATCCCAGAGGCTTCGTTCTGGAAAAGGTTGCTGCTGGGACGCATTGGTCCTTCCCTGTGTTTATAAATACCCCAAGTGAACTGTTTGGAGGTCTCACTATACTGGACTCACTTATACGCCTAATTGGCGCATGGTGTACCATCTGTGAATATATATATATATATATATATATATATATATATATACTTAACAATGAAAGGCATCACTCCAGGTGCTTAAAAAGTACAGTTTTTACTGTTGGGCAAAGGCGTTTCGGGCCGGAGCACGTCATCAGGACATTATTCAAACGCCGTTGACCAACAGTAAAAACTGTACTTTTTAAGCACCTGGAGTGACGCCTTTCATTGTTAAGTATCTATTCACTGGAGGGACTCTCCGAATCGATAGACACCCAGGCAAAGTTATTCAGAGTGGAGCGTGTGATGGATGTCAATCAGAACGTAGAACTTAGGGCTCTTGCAGTGTTTTACTATGGACCAGTGCTTTGCTATGGACCTACATTACATATATCCCATTACTGCATTGACCTGGTGCTTTAGTATGAAAACTATTGAGTATATATATATCAGATAATTGCAAAAAAAGACAAAAGGTAGTAAAATGCATAGCAACAGACATCCTGTATTATAATACCCTTACCATAAACAAACCAACAGTTAACCTATAAGTGTCACGGAATTGCTCCGTCTGTTTCGGTGGACTTATCACATCCTCAGCAGCATGTTCTAGCTGATGGTAGCAATTTGTCTTTCCAACAGCATTAACATGCAGGTACATTAATTGACACTAATGAGCCATTATTTTGATTGAATGATCTTCTCTTACACTGCGACAGTGAACTTCTATATATTACTAAAGGTAAATATTAATACATTCATTATTTCATTAAAAAGATATTACTTTACTTTTATGAGTGTAAGACAAGTGCCTATAAACTTCTATAAATGAAATGTTGTTAGTACATAACAATAGAGGTAATCGTGCCGGTCGTATCCTGTTGCCAGGGCTGAAACGGCCTCAAAGGCACTGCCACCTGTTTCATCCATGACAAAGAGGCCCTGCTAATACAGCCGCTAGTCCGCATTCTCTGATAGGAACACTGGATGCCTGTCTATGGGCAGACTTGTCATACAAACTAATGTGTGAAAAGAAATGTAGCTTTCTTAGAAAGTACCAGCTTAAGTAGTCAATAGCCTTAAGGTTTAATAATAACTGTAGTATAAAACTATTATGGCAGATAACTTCATGGCTGGGCTACTGTGCAGAAATGCCATACTGTATAAAAGTGTGGTTTTATTAAAAAATGTTACCGCGCTAGTAATATTTTATTACCACTTGCAGTAGTTTTCAATTAAACTGGTTACAGGACTGTTAGCTTTTATATTCTCAAAATATTTCTTAAGTGCCAGATAAAGTCACAGTTTTTCCGTTTTTTCTTCATTCTTTTTAGATGATTTCAAATCTATCCCCTTAACAAAGATTTCATGAGACTAATTCTCTACAAATCTGTGTAGGCCATTCTGCCCGGCACGACGGGTTGTACACTGCTTACTGTGTAAATCATAGTGTTGGGAATTGTGACAGGTCATTTCTCACAGTTGCAGGGAACAGTAAGCCAGTTGACTATAATTTAATGTATTAATGAATTCTTGTTTTAGTTTGGCAGCCTTGGGTTTCAGTCTGGCTTGGGCATACGTACGTATGTATTTATTTAATCCCCTCTCTAACAGCCTGAGGGGTAAATCACCTTAGCCCTTGTTACTACTGCCCAGAACTATCAATTATTATATTATAGGTTCTAAGTGTTATTTATCAAACCTGCACTGTTATACAAAGTTTCGGTATATTTTTGTTCCTACTAATCTGTATAAATAAAATTGAAAAAAATCCCATGTAACCGTGTCCGAGATTCATTTTGTGCGCATGTACCCATTGCATCAGATGCTGTGAACTCTAGTATTATAATTATTATCATTATTCTTTATCTGTATGCCACCACAAGTGATCCGCAACATCCAATTATGGAGTATATAAATGAATAAGGAAAACAGGACGCAATGAAAGAACCTGGCACACATAGATAGGGGTCGTTAGTGAAAATCTAAGCTTGCCAGGACACTCAGTTTCCTCGCTTTACTATGCACAGCAAAAAATACATACATGAAGTAATTATTATCATCCTGATCTGAAGACCAGCGCACACAGGTTGATTTCTGCTAGCTTGTATGCTGACCGATGCAGGCTGGGGAAATCGCCCTTACACTTCCCAGTGGCTAGACCGTACATACACACGTAGTGATGTGTGTATGGGTGGTCTGTGGTAACCATCGTTCTCTGCTAAGAACACTGGCGATCTGACTAGATTTTAAATACAAGTAGTCAAGATCTAGTCAGGCGATGGTGATGGGTGGGTTCGCACATTGCAGTCGCTCAGGGGCATACCCACTGAGAGATTTGTGATTCATTTCTAAGCAACCTATTCAGATCGCTTCGAATTAGGGCTAAAATCATGTTTATGCCCTTTTAGCCATTTCTTGCATAATACAGTATCTTGATAGATGCCTGTATACTGGAATATTTTATTCTGGAAGTTACTTTTATTTGTCATTCGTTTTGTGACTTATTAAATCTTTGGTACTGAGACCGGTCCTTTGTTTCTTTGTTTAATCCATGCTCACAATTGGTGAGTGGATTGCAGGAGAAAGCCTCTCCACAAAGATACCTTTATGAGTGTATCTCACCTGCATAAGCAGTGAGTATGGTACGCCATTTCTGGGATATTGTCTATCTGAATTCGATTGTGTTCACAACACTATAAAGAAACCCCTATGTGTTTTAAGTCTCTCACCACACTAGTGAGTACGGTACGCACATTTGGAATCACATCCACTTTATGGTATATATTTGATACCTATCATCACTGGTGTCCCCTTAAAGAAACCGCTATGCACGTTTAGCACATCTTCACATTGTGAGTTTGGTACGAATTTTTGGTTCTGGGAAGCATCACTCCCCTTATTGAAACTGGAACTTCATGTGTCACTTATACACTGTTTTTGTTTTATTTTTGTTTTTCCCATTCTGAGAAACACCTACATCATTGGACATTCAAGTCAAGCGCCGTCAATTCCAGTTTTTGGTTTGAGGAGTTGTTACAGTGAGGATCTCCAAGTGGTCCTCCACGGGAATTGAGGCTGCAAGGACTGTTAGCGCCTTGGGACTTTTCTGCATTTGTTTTATGGTTTGTCTTTCACTTTGAAATATTGTTCCAGGCTGCAAACATGTTTGTCCATAGAAACACACGTCACCAGCACATTAATACGGTATTTTCATTAGATGCAATCGGTGAGATTGAAATTTTGGATGATACTTTAGATAATGTCATGACTAGATTAGAAAAAACTTTATTAAAGGAGAGTCGACTTTGGTGGGAAATTACCACCCTTGAAAAATATCTCTCAGTAAAATTGATCCCAAAGGGATTACAGATACTCAAAAAAGCATCATTCAATAATCCTTCAGAGAAATTTTCCCAGAAATGGGAACAAATCCTGAATATGTGCTCCATTTCATTAATGGAACTCATTGTTCAGGAGAGGAAGACAGAAATTGAGGAAGTTGAGTCGAGTATTAGTAAATTGGAGTCCCTGATTGAACCATTTAAAAATCAGGCAGAATATAAGGACTTAGAGAATAAAATTAAGTTAAAACTCCAAAAAAAACGAAAATGACCTAATGAGGAGGAAACAAAAGAAGTTTCAAAGAGACAGAGCTGCAGTGGATGGGATTAAAGATGACGTTCCACCTGGGAGGCCCGTTCCAGGGCCATCAGGGGCGCGCCGTCGACCATCCAACACCAGATCTGCCCCTAGGAAAGAGCCCAAAAAAAGACAGCATTTCCAATCACCTATTAGACCCAAACCTCTATATAGTGAGGTCCTTAGGTTAAATCATAATAAACCCCGGACCCCTTTACCCCAAAGGACCCCAAGAACACCCAATCCAAATTCTTGGAAAAGGGTACCCTTTAAGAAAACATTTAGAAGTTGGGAGGAGAGGAGAAATGATCCAGTCTTCCCGGAACAACAGTCATATAATAATAGAGAGGATAATAGGGAGGATCACCCAAATTGGGTAGATCCTGTCTCCTCACGTAATAGATTCCATCCCATAGAGCCCCAACCAAATAGATCGACTTTTTTAGGCAGGAACCATCAACCATGGAGAATAAATTAATTCCTGTCCCGCCCATCTATAAAAAAAGAACCCAAAGGGGCAAAAGAGGGGGGGTTCGTAAAAGGAGTAGAAAGAAAAGGACACTTAAACATCCCCTAAGAGACCCTACAAATTCAGAGGACACAGTCACCAAGATTTACAACCTTAGTGACCATACTTTATCTGAAAGTGAAACACTGGTCCTACAGAAGGGATTAAAGTATGCCCCCAGTAATTCCATAAACTTTTTTGACCTATATTTAGACGTTAATAAGTTTATTAGGAAAATTACATTAAAAAAAATTTTTGCCGGTAAGGAATCCATAAATACCGATCAGGGGACGATCAATGTTTTTAAAAAATCATCGTCATTTAATCCACAGCATGTGAAAGGCTGTTTCATTGAATCCTTTCAAAAAATGGTTAATAATGAGCTAAACATACTCAAAGATAATCTCCCCACCCTCAAACATAATTTAACGATTTTGGAAAGAGAGGCCATTAATTCATTGAGAGATAACTCCAATATAATTATTAAACCCGCCGATAAAGGCGGGGCGGTGGTGGTTCTAAATAAATCGATGTATACTACTGAAGCAATGCGACAACTTAACGATGGGACCACTTATAAAAAATTAAAAACCGATCCATCTCAAAAAGTACTCTCTAACCTTAGGTGCTTGGTGGAGGGTTTTGTTACATCTGGTACTCTGACCAGTGAAACTGTGGAGTTCTTGGTGAGAGAGGAGTACTCAGTTCCGGTACTCTATCTCTTACCCAAGATCCACAAAAATTGTACTAACCCCCCAGGCCGCCCCATTGTTGCGGGGACTAACAGCATCAAGGCCAATCTGTCCTACTTTATAGATCACCATCTACAGCCTCTTGTCTTAATGAATAGGTCTCATTTAAAAGACACAAAGGATGTGCTTAACAAAATAAGGATGGTCGATTGGGATGATGAGTGTTTTCTCATCACCGCCGACGTCACATCCTTATACACCATAATTAGGCACACAGATGGCATTGAGGCAGTACGACAATCCCTGTTGAGAACAGAAACCAATCCAGATCTTCAGAGTCTATTAATAGAGGGAATCAAATTCATACTTATGAACAACTATTTTAATTTTAACGGAGTCTTTTACAATCAGGAGGTCGGTACGGCCATGGGGACCAGGTTTGCCCCCAGCTATGCCAACATGTTCATGGCCAGATGGGAGGACCTGATGGTATGGCATGGGCATGGTTGGGAGGCAAACCTGGTTCAATGGTGGTGGTACATTGACGATGTACTGTTCATATGGAGGGGGCAGGAGGCTGAACTAAACAAATTCTGTGAATACCTTAATTTGAACAGTTTCAATATTCATTTGACGTTTAATGTGAGCAAAGTTGAAGTAAATTTCTTGGATCTGAGGATCTATATAGAAAATAATAAGATAGAAACCACGGTTTATTACAAACCATCAGATTCCAATTCTTACATTAACCCATCAAGCAATCATCTTAAAAGCTGGATATCTAATGTCCCGAAGGGACAGTTTGTCCGCTTAAAACGGAATTGCTCTACCAATACAAATTTTGAAACCAGTGCAATTCAAATGCAAGATAGATTCATAAATAAAGGTTACCAAATTGATTTGGTGCAGGGTGCTTTGGAAGAAACCAGGTCCTTGAAAAGGGAGGATCTTCTGAAAGAGAAACCAGGTAGCACCCCGGGAACCTCTAGTTACACCATAGCATTCAGCACCCAATACAATGCCTATCACAGATCTATCGAACGTATTTTTAAAAAGAACTGGAATGTGTTACTTGAGGATCCAGTTCTCAATAACATTCTGCCACCTGCCCCCAAATTTATATACAGACGTGCAGCTAACCTTAAGGATAAATTGGTAAACAGTGCTTTTATGGAGAGGGGCACGATGTCCACACGCAATAATGGCTTTCATCGCTGTGGAGATTGTGCGATGTGTAAAGCCTTCCCATCTAGCACTAGGAAATACACTGAGTTTAGAGTAAATGGTCAGAATGTCAAACCCAAGCAGTTTATTACATGCAACTCGAATTACGTGGTGTATGCCATCCGTTGTTCATGTGAAAAAGTATATGTCGGTAAGACTTAAAAACTTAAAAGTACGTCTTGCCGAACATGTCCGTAACATAAAAAGAGGATTTAAGGACCATCCTTTTTCATTACACTTTTCAGAGGTACACAACTGCTCCACCAAATCCATCACAGGATGTTGGGGATTGGAAGCTGTTAAAACTAACTGGCGACATAATAATAGAGACATCAGATTGGCCCAAACGGAGATGAGATGGATTTTTAATCTGTCCACACTCATCCCGCATGGTTTAAACCACGAGTTCGAGTTGAAATGGTTCCTGTAAGTAATTGTGGTACCGCATGTATACTTTATTGATTATAAATAAATTGGTTTGGGCTGTGTATTAGGCCTGTGAATGGAAAATTATTCATTGTGTATTATTAAATTAACTGTATTATGCTGTACATTATGATTGTAAATGGAGGAACCATAGAAATAGCCTTCTAGAGTTATCCCCCTTTGTGATCCTTTCTTCATTTATTTGAGGTCATATTTTTGCGTTCCAGGACAAGAGGGATCTTCAGTTCCCCTTGTTCCGGTTTGCGTTTCACTTCAGTGAACGAACGCTATTCACCTTACTTCTGATGATGCGTTCCATACACAGGATGTCCTGGGCCACCTAACTTCCGGATGCGTTCCACATCCAGGAAGAGATGACCATATGTTAGCGGTGATCCCTAATATGGCCAGGACGCACGCTATTCGCCTGACTTCCGGCGATGCGTTTCAATCACAGGACGCGCACAGGTCATTTAACTTCCGGATGCGTTCCACATCCCGGAAGCAATGACCGCGACACTTCAGCGATCCTGCATACATACTCAACGGATGCTGGATAATCTTACTATGGTACTGAGTAAGTACCAGGTGTGGTGACTATTAGCCTATATTAAATTATATCGGGCTATGAATCCCGTTCAACATAATTATGTTGACCCGGAAATGGATCCTCCATCTTGTTATTTAAACCCTGTCATTTGTACTCACTGGCTATCCTTGAAAAAGGCGGCTGGGACCGCCGAAACATGTTGGAAGCCAAGTGAGTTTTTTATGCTGCTTTGCAAAGCTATTTTATTCTGGAAGTTACTTTTATTTGTCATTCGTTTTGTGACTTATTAAATCTTTGGTACTGAGACCGGTCCTTTGTTTCTTTGTTTAATCCATGCTCACAATTGGTGAGTGGATTGCAGGAGAGAGCCTCTCCACAAAGATACCTTTATGAGTGTATCTCACCTGCATAAGCAGTGAGTATGGTACGCCATTTCTGGGATATTGTCTATCTGAATTCGATTGTGTTCACAACACTATAAAGAAACCCCTATGTGTTTTAAGTCTCTCACCACACTAGTGAGTACGGTACGCACATTTGGAAATCACATCCACTTTATGGTATATATTTGATACCTATCATCACTGGTGTCCCCTTAAAGAAACCGCTATGCACGTTTAGCACATCTTCACATTGTGAGTTTGGTACAAATTTTTGGTTCTGGGAAGCATCACTCCCCTTATTGAAACTGGAACTTCATGTGTCACTTATACACTGTTTTTGTTTTATTTTTGTTTTTCCCATTCTGAGAAACACCTACATCATTGGACATTCAAGTCAAGCGCCGTCAATTCCAGTTTTTGGTTTGAGGGCCTGTATACTGGATTCACCCTTTTTCATTCTTAAACTTATTAAGATGTAGGTTTTAAATATTCCTGTGTTATCAGGTTTTTGTGTTGTGCATTTTATGTCACCCGCATGGCTATTGGGCAACAAAACAGAGCAACTATTAAAATTGTGCCATGTTTTTCCCCCTAGTGCAGTGGTTCCCAACCCTGGTCCTCAAGTACCCCCAACAGTGCATGTTTTGCAGGTCTCCACACAGAATCACAAGTGCTATAATTAGCTCCACCTGTGGATCTTTTCAAATGTGCCTGAATAATGAGTGCACCTGCCGGGTGACCTGGAAAACGTGCACTGTTGGGGGTACTTGAGGACCAGGGTTGGGAACCATTGCCCTAGTGGTAGCTGCGGAGTAAAACAACTGAATCACCCCCTATGACTATAAAACTAATTTTTAATAAGTTGGATATAATAATAATAATAATATAATTAAGAGTGGAAGGTGGTCATCTGTAACCTGTAATAATACTGGAACAGTCTACTCTTTAGATCAGGGGTAGCCAACTCCAGTCCTCGAGAGCTACTGTACCAACAGTTAATGTTTTCCAGGTCTCCTCACAGCATCACAAGTGAAGTAATTAGCTCCACCTGTGGATCTTTTAAAACTTTTCAGTGAGTAAATACACCTGTGCAGCTGCTAGGTGGGCTGAAAAACATGAACTGTCGGTAGCTCTCTAGGACTGGAGTTGGCTACCCCTGCTTTAGAGCATGCACATATTAAAGGCTTTCATGCTTTGCAATATAAAAATGAAATAATGCTAAATACAATAAACATTACTGTGATTACCATTTTATATCCTCATAATCAGAACTGAATAAAATGGGACATAAATAAGTAACCCCATATATATATTGTGGCAGAGACCGCGTCTTTACACATGAAAGTAATGTGGAAGATCCAGTCCAGGTTTTAGAGCAGCAGCAGCAGGAAAAAAGAACTGATGTGATTAAGGTTGGGCAGATTAGCAGCACCTGTGGCTTCCAATAAAAGGGTTTCCAGGGCAGGAGGTCATTGCTCTCGATGGTGGAAAAGCTGCCCAAGTGAAAGGCTGGGGTGTGAGCTACGGTAGCGGTCACTGAAGCATTCTGAAGAGTTTGTACTATGCTGTTACACCTGTATGTTGCATTGCTGTAACCTTCCTTGCTTTTGCTGATTACCTGGTATGCTGTTTACCTGCTACAAAATAAAGATCAAGACTTCACCTGATCCAGTGTATGTGATTCCATGTCGCAATATTTACCATACAATTAAGTGCAATGAGGACCTTTCTTATTTAATCATACTTGATAAGAGATATTCTCACCGTCTTACATCTTCCTTATAGGTCTTAATAATCAACAGCCTAACTGCTTTGCTCAGTAACTTCCAATCCATGTTGCAAGCTGTGATCGTATTTCTAGACTTTATGTCTTAGTTTCATTTATTAGATTAACGATGTGAGGACTTGGCCTCAAAAGAGCCTTCTTGGAATTCAATTCAATATTTCTAAATACCCAGCGGTGACCTTTTCCTCTTGGAAATGAAGGCGTGGCTTCCTGTTTTTAAAGATTGTGTAAACTTCTCCGAGCATAGTTAGAGAAAGGCTCCCGGATCTGGAATACGTCCTGTCTTAAGGTCTGAGTGTGGAGCTCCGTGATTTCAAACTTCCTCCAACTTCATGTTTTATGTCAAGATAGCTGGAATAACAGAAGAGAAACTTTATTATAAGGGAAGCATAAAACACATCTCTGTTTTGCCAGAGAAATTAAATTAGGTGAGCTTTACAGTAAAAGCTGCCAGCAAGTATATTTATTTGTCCAGCTACTCAAGGATCACAGGATTTGTTTAACGTTTCTATATCTTCTCATAGTAAAAGGAATAACTCTATTCCCATTGAGTTTCATTAATCGCTACTACAGTGCTCCCTCTTGTAATAAATTTGAATGCAGCCCACTATCATGTTTTGTTACTAATTTTGTCCTTCTACAGCTCCAGTATCATGTAAATTCTTGTTTGGTAATTGAGCCTCTAGGGCTACCTCACTTGGGTAATACATATATAAAGCCATTTTGCCTGCCAGTCGTTGCAGCATTAGTGATTGCAATGACTAAAGCATTTCCAGAGTGATTGCAGTAGTTCTGAGAGCTAAAGAAATGTAAAACAAATATTCTAAGTAGAATTTCTTTTACAGATCCCAGGGAGTTGGACAGAATTTGCATCTACTGTAACTAGCAAATCCATACCTCCCAACTGTACCGCTTTCTGCAGGAACATCTTGTTTTTTGGGGGAAGTTCTCGTGTTCCGCCCGGGGCCAGCAGTGTCCCGTTGTAGGGGGGCAGTTGGGAGTCCCCCACTGTCGTCCGGTGAATAGACACTGTGCTTATGGGCACAGCGTCTATTCCCGCAGCAGAGAGGCTGGGGGCTGGCTAGCAGCTTACAGAGCCATTGGTCAGGCCTCCACAGCAGTGAAAATGAGGCGTGGCCTCACGGGAATGGAGCGAGTTGTAAGCCACATCCCCTTGCTGCTATGCCACTCCCCCTAATTTCAAGCGCACACCTTTGGCACACGCAACTGTCCATCTTTATAACAAATAGAAGAAAACAAAGTCCCTTGGCGCTTCTTCCTAGTGTTAAGCTGCCCACCTCTACCTGGAAGGGGACTAATTCCTTTAAGTCCCGATTAGATAAACAGATTGTTTGGTAGGGGTATAGTCCTTTTTTCTGAAATGTTTTATATTGTTTTTGAAATTTTTTATACTGAAAATAAATTGTTCACTTTTTAAATTTCAACATGGAAAAAGCACCCTTTATGATCGTGACCCTGCAGATATCACCGTGAGTACTGGTACGCAATATATACAAGAAAGATACCTTGATGTGAGAGTCATAGAATTGCTACACATAAGTGAGGTACGCCTCCATGGAAACATAACATCTGTCAATTAAAAAGAAACCCAGATATGCTTACCCTCGCTATATCACTATGTAAGTTAGGTAGGAATACCTGAGCACTGGGACATTTTTTCCTTTTTTAGGGATTTGATAAGTGGATATCACTCTCTTCTTAAATACGCCTTCTTCTCTTGTTTTCTGCTTTTCCCAATACAAATCTCTGAGATTAACGTGGACATAGAGAAAACAAGAAGATGTACCAAATCGCCGGAGTAAGATAAATACTCATAAAGAAACCTATGATTAACCTAGTGTCAGGACTGCCATTCATGTCTTGTTTGGTCTGCAGTGCCTCTGGTTTCGCAGAGGTGCTGCTGTTATGTTCACCTTGCAGTACCTCTGTGTGGCCAGAGGTGCTGTCATCATTTCTTGGTATGCAGTACCTATGGGTGGCCAGAGGTGCTGCTGTTCGGTTCTGCATGCAGAACTGTGGCTTCTGAGAGCAGTTCCAGCTGGTGTAATCAGCTGGACTAGGCTGTTCTCCGAATGCCATTCCCAGCTGCAGCACATATTGATAATTGAGGGGCCTGTCTCTGTGTGCTGCAGCGATTGGTCTGTGCTGGTTTAAAAACTGCATTTGCCCTCAGCTCAGGGCCAGTGATAGCTTTCTCAGCCCTGTCTGTACTGCTATAGCTTGCCTGATGCCATGTCTGTACTGCTATAGCTTGCATGATGCCATGTCTGTACTGCTATAGCTTGCCTGATACCTGTTCCTGGTCTGATACCTGTACCTGTTCCTGTTCTGATACCTGTACCTGTTCCTGATTTATGATCCTGCTAATACAGTGAGTTTCATCTATCCTGCCTCCGTTTGTCTGTTCCTCTAGCAAGTATCACTACTTCTAGTCGTGCAGTCCACCGGGACACCTAGGGTAGCGCCATACCCCTACCAAACAATCTGTTTTTTTAACTGTCCATCTTTGTTGGGATGACAATTTGGAAGGTATGAGCAAGTGTAAAACTGCAATTGCACCCCAAAAAGGAACATTTTGCTTATCTTGCATATATTACCAAGGCTTGTATATGGTAGAAGTAAATGCTAATATTGCAATTTACAATTCATATACAATAAAAATCATGCGCGGACAATGTATTTAATAATTAATAAAAGAGATGCACAAACAAAATCATCAAAGCATTTAAAAAGTCAAAATAAATGCACATATCTATCACATTTCTTTATCATATTCCTTTTTAGAATATTAAATACAGATGTGCTTTTTTCCTGTACACTGATTGCTAAAATTACTGCAATTATGTGAGAAGTTGCTATGCAGTTACACTATTACGCTCTTGTCAAAAAGCATATACTGTACCATACAGTGTATTGGGAAAAGATAGCAGCAGTCACAATACTGTATTATTGCAAAGGGTCGGATAGAATTAGCAAGTGATCAAGAATTGGATTCATATCTCATGAATCCCTGCTCCTCCTCCTTTTGTATTATTTTTTGAAGTACAGTATGCACACTATAGGATTTATTATTTTGCTGTAGATAGAGAGTGGGCAGTCCTGCGTTATACATACTTTTGTATTTTCCTTTCTGGGAGAAACTATTTTAGCCCCACACCCTTACCACGGCCTGCAAAATCCATTTTTTGTTTCAGCTCGGAAGGGGGTTGCGGGAGAATGCGAGAAACTTGCCCAACTTCCCAGGGGAATGGGAGGAGGACACGATTTTTGGGAGCCTCCCAGACATTTAGGGAGGTAGGCAAATAGGGTTTTATATTACAGGTACCTGGGCACAATAGCATAACAAATAATTGGTAACTTTACTATCATCCTGAATTGATGGACTAATAATTGGTAAATAAATAATGATGTATATTATAGGGATGTGCACCGGACACTTTTCGCGTTTTGGGTTTTGGGTTCTGATTACCTTCAGGTTTTGGGTTCTAATGGGTTTTGCTAAGGTTTTGGATTCTGATTTTTTTTTTTTTAAGCATAAAAAATCTTAAAATCACAGAATTTAGGGGTTTTTTTTTTGCTCCTACGCTATTATTAACCTCAATAGCATTCATCTCCACTCATTTCCAGTCTATTCTGAACACCTCACAATATTGTTTGTAGGCCAAAAGGTTGCACTGAGGTAGCTGGATGACTATGATAAGCAACACAAGTGGGCGGCACAAACACAGGACTGATACGGCACACTTAGCAGCACCCCTGGACTGATATGGGACACATGCGGGCACCCCTGAACTGATACGGGACACATAGGGGCACCCATGGAATTATACGGCACACATTAGGGCACCCATGGAATTATACGGCACACATGCGGGCACCCCTGGACTAATATGGGACACTGGGCAGTACAGCTGGACTGATATGGCACACTTAACACCCCTTGCAGGTAAAAACAACAACACATTTTACATTTTAATTAAAAGCTGGGGGAAGCTCCCCTTTACTGATATGGGACACTGGGCAGCACAGCTGCACTAATACTGGACACTGGGCAGCACATCTGGACTAATATGGGACAATAGGCTTTTCGGGAGCGCGCGCGGCGAAGCGGCGCGGCGAAGTTCCGACCTCCCAACTGCAGAAGTTGGGAGGTATGCAACATGTACAGTATACTAAGGGGATCCTCGCTGTAATGCTGCTCTAGCTGGAGAATGCATTACCATTGTTGTGATGGCTCATTCACTAATGTTAACATATAGCAACTAATGCTTTAAAAAAATTTTTATATATAATATAAACAGGTCTTAAGCTACTTTTAACCCTTTCAGTTCCAACGTCTAGTCAGGCTCAACAGTCCTAGCGCTAAAAGCAGATGCAATGGTGAGCCACTTTAAATTAAGATCAGTAATATCGTTCAACATTCAATAAAGACCATTTTTGAATAATAAAAAAAAAATACAATTTATTTAAACCAGACTGTTTGAATTGAAAAAAAAATTGGACTGCAAAGGGTTAAATACTGTATGCACCCTATAGTGTCTACAATATGTCCAGTGATTACGTGAGAGTTCTCGCTTGCTGCTTAATAAATATCAAGGACGTCTCTACCCCTATTGGTGATAAAATCCTCTAAATCTTGTTGAGTTGGGTATTGTATTTCTCTCTTTATTTAAGCCATCTCCCCTGTTCCCTACAGCTACCAATGCTTTAAATTGCCTGCCATATCTGCAGTATTCTTCATTCAGAGCACTACCATGCCGCTCATAGTGTCTAACCGAGGCTGTCCCAATTATGTTGCTTTTTAACCCATAGGGGTCCCCTAGCATGGTGTAATGATGGACTACTTCACCTTCAGCATGGATTTGGCTATAATTGGCGCAGAGCTGTTCCTTACCTCTGCAGGGTAGCACAGCCACAAGACCCGCTCGTAGCAAAAAAGTTGAGATGAGTGATGGAGATCATAGCAAAAAAACAGAGCACGGATTAAATCCTCTATATGTTAGTTAAGGAGAAGAGGGAATATGATTTGTAATCCTACAATAAAACCATGTTGTTGAATGACTTAAATAGATCACCTTGCCCGGCAACGCTATCAAACATAACACAACACTTTCATTACAGAGACATTTAAAAATTCAAATCTACTCCCTCTACTTTTCTGTTGACAGATTTTCATCGCCTTTCTCACTGGAAATGCTGATCTCTGCCTTGAAAATGGAAATATTTCAGAAAATGTACTTTTGTCTTTATTTTTCTTGGCTAGATGTTACTGTGTAGATGCAGCCATTAAGCATCAAGCTCGAATTCATGAGGGAAAAAAACATTAAACGTTTATGAAAACATAAATTCTACCAAGAAAATATGCTCCCGCATAAAAGCTTATATTGCAGGTTTAAGGTGCCCCGATCCCATAGTGGCTTCAGTAGATATATCAGCATCTTCTTACAAGTACAAATAAACATAATTGTACAATAAATAAAGGATTTGCCTCTTCTGGTTTTTATTTATTTACTTTGGGTGAGTCCTTGGGCACAGAGATATAGATGACATATATTCTTGTGAGTTTGTTCTCTGCATGTTTAACTGTGAAAAATGTTAAAAGCATATAGAGTATTATATTGTGTTAATATAAAGCAATGAGACACAAGGAAATCGGCAATTTGTCACACTTAACTCTGCGCCACCATTCTAAAATTCATAAATCGGACAAACATTTATCCAAAAGAATGGACTATATGATTTTCTGGACTGCATACATTTCATCTGTAAAAGGATTAAAAAAAATACAATTATTAGGGATGTATTGGCTGCTCATTGTATTGTGTTGGTTTGTTAAGTTTGCCTTTTTATAGATGTTGCTTACCTTTTTGTGATTTTGTTATGTATGTGAAAGTTGCTGTTAGATATGATGTTAGAACAGAGGTTCTCAAAGTCGGTCCTCAGGACACCACACAGTGCATGTTTTGCAGGTCTGCTCACAGAATGAAGTGAAATAATAAGATCCACCTGTGAATCTTTTAAAATGTGTCAGTGAGTAATGAGTGCACCTGTTGGGTGACCTTGAATACTTGAACTGTGTAGGGTCCTGAGGACAGAGTTTGAGAACCACTGTTAAAGTGCATACACACTGTACAATTTTTTTGACCAACTTTTTTTTGACCAATTTCCTTCATTCTGGCCAATCTTTCAGTGAACGACAAATGATGATGTGCATACCCGCCAGTTGTTCATCAAGGTTGTTCATCAACTGTGCATGCAGCTCAATTTGGATATCTTTGAAAAAGAGACTATAAGCTGTAGCTAGATCTTTTGTCTTTCATCTGTCATCAATATCTTTCGTCAACATCTTTCGTCCTGGACACTGGGTTCAAGGGAAATGTCTTTCAATGAAATTGGTCAAAAAAC
Organism: Crinia signifera; assembly: GCF_055691185.1. Classification (NCBI taxonomy): domain Eukaryota; kingdom Metazoa; phylum Chordata; class Amphibia; order Anura; family Myobatrachidae; genus Crinia; species Crinia signifera. Next base: position 99,490,322 of record NC_139225.1, on the reverse strand, counting down.
ATGTATAGTGTGGGCAGTATTCAATGAAAATAATTGCGGCGTGCAGCAAATCCTGTTTAGGATTCGCTGCACAGTCGCCGTGTTCTGGATCCTCGCTGTCCCCCTGCTATCCCCATATTCAACATTGCAGGGGCTCGCTGCCCCTGACGGCGAATCTTAACCCATGCGGCGTCCCGCAGGGAGCCGCGGGACGGAGACAGGGGGATGGAAGTCTCCCTGCCTGCCCCAGAATGTATGTGGAGGGGAGGAGGGCTCCCCGGGACCCAGGCAGCACAAGCTGCCCCCCAGGAGGGCCAGCAGGGGACCGGGTATTCACTGCTCCTGATCGTGCATATGTAATGATCGGGAGCAGTGAATATATGAATATCTAATGAGCGGCTCTCGTCTCCCGGCCCCCTGATTCCTGTTTTTTTACACCAAATGTAAAAAAAAAAACTTTATTTTAAAAGTTCACATTCCACTTCACCATGAAAAGATGGCGATTTGCTACACAGCGACACATGGCGAAAATCACTTTGAAAGATGGCGAAAAGTGAACTTTGAATAGGGTGATTCACTTTCTGACACAAAAAATCACCTTCCAACGCGAAAATAGCACAAATTCGCTATAAAACATGCCAAATTGGCCTCATTGAATACTGCCCTGTGTGTGCACCTTTAGACTAAGGCAAAAAAAAACATTTTTGTCCTTCTATAGCAGTTGTTCTCCAACTCAGTACAACAGTTAACATTTTCCATGTCACCCGGCAGGTGCACAGGTGCATTCATTACTCACTGAGACATTTCAAAAGATCCACAGGTGAAACTAATTATTCCACTTGTGATTCTGGGGTAGATGTATGAAGCAGTAATAAGGGAGGAAAAGTGAGCCATAGGAGAAGTGCCCAATGGCAACCAATCAGTGCTGAAGTAACATATATAATTAGCATAATATAATATTATACAGAGATGCTGATTGGTTGCCATGGGCCACTTCTCCTACCTTATCAATGCTTCATACATCTACCCCTCTGTGAGGAGACCTGTGAAACAGAAAATGTTTTTGGTCCGGAAAAACCTATGCTCAATAGTTACATTAGTTTGAATTGGAAAAAATATATTTAGAAAAATCTTTACCCATCGTAGACATTGTATTATATACAGCAGGGGTTCTCAAACTATTTTGCTCTGGGACCCCATCAGACAATAAAAATAATGACAGGACCCCAGCAAGTTACTGCAGAAGGTCATCACATCACATGTGTAGTCAGCAGACAGCACATACATGGCAGCATTGTGGAGGCACAGAGTGATGGGAGGAGTCTGATATACCATAACCCATCACATCACATGTAGTCAGCAGACAGCACATACATGGCAGCATTGTGGAGGCTCAGAGTGATGGGAGGAGTGTAATATACCATAACCCATCACATCACATGTAGTCAGCAGACAGCACATACATGGCAGCATTGTGGAGGCACAGAGTGATGGGAGGAGTCTGATATACCATAACCTATCACATCACACGTGTAGTCAGCAGACAGCACATACATGGCAGCATTGTGGAGGCACAGAGTGATGGGAGGAGTCTGATATACCATAACCCATCACATCACATGTGTAGTCAGCAGACAGCACATACATGGCAGCATTGTGGAGGCACAGAGTGATGGGAGGAGTCTGATATACCATAACCTATCACATCACACGTGTAGTCAGCAGACAGCACATACATGGCAGCATTGTGGAGGCACAGAGTGATGGGAGGAGTGTAATATACCATAACCCATCACATCACATGTAGTCAGCAGACAGCACATACATGGCAGCATTGTGGAGGCACAGAGTGATGGGAGGAGTCTAACATAACAGACCACTCAACAGATTTTTCAGACTCCTTGGGTGACATTCTATGGGATGAGATTTTTCGACTTTTGCGAATTTTTCAGCAAAAACGGCCGAAATCGCATTTTTTTCCATATTCGCATATTTAATGAGCTCCGAAAATGTGAAAAAAATGCGATTTTTGCCAACAAGTTGGACACACTGGAAATGCGATGGCTGCTTTTCGCAGCACATCGCATCCAGATGTTTTCACATGGAAAAGTATACAAATCGCATATTTAATGGTATGCGATTTGTATAAAGTGTGACTATAATTCGCCCAAAAATCAGACCAGGTTCTGATGGGCGAATTAGCCAGAAACCTGCACAGATCGCAATGTTCTGTGCAGGTTTCTGGTGAAAATAAATAAATAAACAGTTAAAATAAAAAAAAAACGAGCGCGGGGTCCCCCGCCAGAGCATAACCAGCCCCGGGCTCATTGAGCCGGTGCTGGTGACATAAAATCAGGGTCCCCGACAAATAGGGGTCACCTTGATTTAATGAAACCAGCACCAGGCTCAAGGTCCGGCGCTGGTTCCCAAAATACGGGGGACAAAATGACTAGGGTCCCCCGTATTTTAAGAACCAGCACCGGACCCAACCAGCCAGCAGGGTAATGCCACAGCCGGGGGACACTTATTATATAAGGTCCCGCGGCCAAAGCATCATCCCCGTGTCTGGTCAGCATGGGCAGGGGTCCTGGGGACCCCCCCCATGAAGGGGTCCCCCCCCCTCCAGGACTTACCAGCCCATGCTGAAAGTCCGGGGCTGTCCCCGATGCCCCTGGGCGGTGGGCATCGGGCTGATGGATTGTGTAAAAAAAAGATAAACTATTGTTTTCTACTGGCGAACTATGAGTCCCAGCAAGCCTACCCCGCATGCTGGGACTTGGAGAACCACAAGTCCCAGCATGCGGGGCATTAAAGGGCCCGCTGGCACTTGTAGTTCTACAGTACAAAAAATAGTTAAATAAAACACACTGACACCCTGAAAAATAAAAGTTTAATACATACACAGCCCACACACACTGATACTTACCTACCTTGAGCCCGTAGGTCGGTCCCTGGATCCTGGGTCCGGGCTCCAGGGCAGAAGAGTCCGGTTCCGGGGCCTTGGTCCTGGTTCCGGGGCTGGTCCTGGGGTTCCGGGGCTCCAGGGCAGAAGAGTCCGGGGCCTTGGTCCTGGTTCCGGGGCTTGTCCTGGGGTTCCGGGGCTGGTCCAGGATCCGATGAAGTCCACAGGGGTACCTGAGGAAGGAAATCCTACTCACCTGGTCCCCGGCGACGACATCGGCATCCTCTCCGGCAGACGCGCTGCTCCCGGCTGCTGTGGTACCCGCTCTCGGACTGAAGAGGCGAAGAGATTTTCATCTTCCGTGCCTTTCCTCCGGATGATTCTATTGGCCGCCTAGCGGCCAATCAGGAGCCGACTTTCTCGGCTCCTGATTGGCCGCTAGCCGGCCAATGGAATCATTCTGAGAAGAGGCGCGGAAGATGAACATCTCTGCGCCTCTTCAGTCCGAGAGCGGGTACCACAGCAGCCGGGAGCAGCGCGTCTGCCGGAGAGGATGCCGATGTCGTCGCCGGGGACTAGGTGAGTAGGATTTCCTTCCGTGGACTTCATCGGATCCTGGACCCCGGAACCCCAGGACAAGCCCCGGAACCAGGACCAAGGCCCCGGAACCGGACTCTTCTGCCCTGGAGCCCCGGAGCCCGGACCCAGGATCCAGGGACCGACCTACGGGCTCAAGGTAGGTAAGTATCAGTGGGGCAGATTTATTAAGCTTGGAGAAGAGATAAACTGGAGATAAAGCGGAGAAAAGGCAAAAGGAGATAAAGCACAGCCAATCAACTGTGTTTGAAAAAGACAGTTGGGAGTTGATTGGCTGATGCGTTATCGCCTTTTACCTTTTCTCCGCTTTATCTCCAGTTTATCTCTTCTCCAAGCTTAATAAATCTGCCCCAGTGTGTGTGGGCTGTGTATGTATTAAACTTTTATTTTTCAGGGTGTCAGTGTGTTTTATTTAACTATTTTTTGTACTGTAGAACTACAAGTGCCAGCGGGCCCTTTAATGCCCCGCATGCTGGGACTTGTGGTTCTCCAAGTCCCAGCATGCGGGGTAGGCTTACTGGGACTCATAGTTCGCCAGTAGAAAACAATAGTTTATCTTCTTTTTTTTACACAATCCATCAACCCGATGCCCACCGCCCAGGGGCATCGGGGACAGCCCCGGACTTTCAGCATGGGCTGGTAAGTCCTGGAGGGGGGGGGGGGGCCTTCATTGGGGGGGTCCCAACTTCCCAAGGACCCCTGCCCATGCTGACCAGCCACAGGGATAATGCTTTGGCCGCGGGACCTTATATAATAAGTGTCCCCCGGCTGTGGCATTACCCTGCTGGCTGGTTGGGTCCGGTGCTGGTTCTTAAAATACGGGGGGACTCCTAGTCATTTTGTCCCCCGTATTTTGGGAACCAGCGCCGGACCTTGAGCCTGGTGCTGGTTTCATTAAATCAAGGGGACCCCTATTTGTCGGGGACCCTGATTTTATGTCACCAGCACCGGCTCAATGAGCCCGGGGCTGGTTATGCTCTGGCGGGGGACCCCGCGCTCGTTTTTTTTTTTTTAGTTTGCGCTTTCCTGCAAACGTGCGATTTTCAGACATGAAAATCGCACATTTTCAGGACTAAAGACATCGCACCACCTCGCACCTATTCGCACTATTTGGCCCGTTTTTCGCATCTCATTAAATATGCGAAAAACGGCCCAATCTTGCGATTTGAAAAAGTGCGAAGTGGTGCGATTAAAAAAACGCGATTTTATCTCATCCCATAGAATGTCACCCCTTGAATCACTGACTGAGATTAGAAAAGTCACCAGCCTGATGGTCAGCAACATGGAGTCGTGACCCCATGCTGAGAAGGTCGGGACCCACTTTGGGGTCAGGACCCACAGTTTGAGAACCGCTGATATACAGTAATTTGGACATTGACTTAACTTACCTACCCCCCCCTGCAATTGCCGGGAGTGTCCCGAAAATCTTGTCCCCCTCCCGGCCCCCCAGAAGGCTAGGCAAGCCTCCTGAATTCCTGCCCATTGCATCAGCCCCACCCTGCAGCCTTCTCCTCTGCCAGTAAAATACCAGCATTCGTGGTTCTTCAGGGTGGAGGCGGGGCTAAATGATGCAAGCTCCGCTCCTTCTCCCCGGAAGTGCTGTAGAGAGTCTCCCAGAGAGGAGACTTTAAAAAGTAGGCAAGAATGTCTCACTGCTGTCTAATGGATTTCTCATGCCATATAAAGGGTCTAATTCAGACTTGTCCACTTATGTGAGAATTTTCAATGTACAGCAAGGAGAAAGCTGTCGCCCAAACAGAAATAGAAAACGTCCCTTGCTAATTTGCAAAATAATTGCATATGGATCGCTAATCGAGATCTACTCGCATCAAATGTGAGTAGGTCTGAGGCTTCCACTAGTCTGAGACAGGGTGAAAGTAGTTGATGTCACAGGCCATCCTCAAAAACATCTGGGCACCCCTGCGTTTTTCCCATCGCTCCCAGAAAACATCCAGTTTCCACCCCCAAACGTCAGCTTCCTGTCAATCAATCTGCTGTACCTTTTGCGTGTACGTTTTATAATCGCTCAATTTGCAAATCCTCTAGCAGCCATGTCTGAAGACGGCACAAAATGAGAGCAATTGCTGAATATGTTAAATATATTTCCATCACGTTTCTTTAAATCCTGCATGTATACAGTATGTTATCAGCAATGTCAGTTATTTTCTGGATTAGCTATTTTAACATAGTTTAAAGCATCATGACTAAAAAGGGTCTATGGTCCCGATTCGTAGCTGATCACTGATCTGTGAATTTACAATCCATTCGAATTTTGAGTAATTGCACAGATTGTAGCGCGCATATGCGAGCCAAAATTGCATCAGGAATAGCAAAAATATCTAATCGCAATCCACGGCTGTCTTCACAGTATTGCAGGCCCTGGGCAAAGCAATGCATTTGGGGCCCCTACACACCCGTTCATGGAAAAAAAATTATGTAAAAAAAAAAGTCATAACATGCCCCTCCTGCAATCCCCTGAGATCTCTCCACTTGCTTCCATACTGTGAATGTTTGTCAGCACTCGGTTGGATAGCTTCAGCCACCCACCAATCAGCATGCTGACAGCCATTCGCTGTATGACCGGAGGCTGGGAAGCGGGAAGAGAATGCTGCCTGGTTGTTTTGTATGTGTGTAATTCACAATCAGAGCAACCAGGCAGCATTCTGTACTGCCTCCAAATAAGCTCAGGAGGAAGATGTTCCCAACCCAATCCACCCCAAGCTCGAAGGCCCCGAGAATTGGGGGACTTGGCAAGTTGTACATTGAACCCATATGTTAAGATGGCCCTGTTACAAATCCCTCCGCAATTTGATCTACAGGAAGCCAGTGTTTCGGGGTGGTAACCAGCGATTTTCTGGGAGTGTCAGAAAAAATACAGGCGAGCCCAGGCATTTTCAGGGAGGTACTTTGACAGCAGCGCTGGTCTCGATCAGCCTTACTTTGTAGCTGCCTAACTCTGACGCTGCCTAACTCTGAGTAGTGGAACGGTCAGACTGACTCACATTTGCACAGATTCGGAAAATAATTTGATGGTGAGTACATTGTGTATGGAAGAGCTACAGCATAGCGGATTGCTAATTTTTGGCAATTCACTTGCAGATTTACACAGGGCCAGTTTTCAATCAATCTGGCTGGTGGCTAACTACTCACAGTCATCTGCAAATTTGCAGATGAGCGATCAGGTGTGAATCTGGCCCAATGTACGAACCAGTTCCTAAAGCCAGGTACATACAGAGAGATGTGTCCCAAGACAATATGTCAGTCAGGAGTGCCGACATATCAGATCAGACATTATAGAACGATGTATGAGGAATGGAGTGACGTATCACTCCTTCCTTCAGTTACATAGAACTAGGTAGCAATCAGTATTACATATGATCCCGATTATGTTTTAAAAATTCAAATTTCCAAACCGTGCGAAGATCCGCACAAGATACAGATTGGATCTTCTCTTGAGATGCGGACTAGGTTTTGGCTCATTTTGGAACCATACATTTGGGTGGGTAAGGGTTTCTAGAATGCCAATTTTTTTATTTACCCTTTACATTTTATTTACACATATATACGCCTGGTGCAATAGCATATGCTCCTTTATGTGTGTTCAGAGTGCAAATGCATCTACTTAAATGAATGAATCCTATTATATCTGATTCACAAATGGTGGAGCATTTAGGGAATAGTGATCTCAGCATGGTAACAGTTCACAAGAGTTTCAATAAAATGTTTTGTAAAAAAGCTGCAAAAGAACAAGAATTGTAGAAGGGCAGAGAACCACTTAAGCGCATAATCTTGGGATATGTCCTTTTGAATAAAACATGCAGACCAAATTGGAAAGGTTTTGAAATATTTAAATAAGTTTGGTTGTCCTTATGAAAACAATATAAATAAAGAAGAGCCGGCATGGCTAGCAATAATAATATTAGACATACTTAGAAAAAAGATCATTGAAATCTGCAAAGCTAAAAACTAAAATGGGACTAAGGGACTGATTCGACATCACATATGTAGCAGCTTATGCGATCCATAGCTATACTCATGCAGGAGGAGGTGCATTATCAGCAATAAATAATAAATGGGCTCTTTAGTGTTGTCATTTTATTCTAATACAATATCCTAGCGATAGAATCGCCATCCGCCAGCTGCCACCATCCACCAAAAGGGGACGCGAGTGCACGAGACACTAATGCACCCCGTTTCGCCGACGTAGCCCTCCGACACCCTCTGCGGCTCCCCAGAAGCCCCCCTCCACGTTTGAAAAGCAGGATCCTAGATGGTTCTGAGCGTTTCTCCTGCAGTCTGAACGGCCCAGAGCCCGTTTTTACTACACATGATAATCTGCACAAGGGTCATTGGTTGTCTCCCTGCATGTTGTCACCGCACACAAGCAGGAAGCGCACAACAGAGTTTTACTGCAAAGAAGCCGTTTTTTTATGGGTGAAACGGGTTGAATGTGAAAGGTACAAAAACAGTATTGAAATAGTAATATACTAGTTACAACATGCAATGTGAAAGGGGTTTAACTGGATTTTGACCCGTTTTATGAAACGTTTACAAAAACGGGTTTAAAGCAGGGTTGCAATGTGAAAGCAGGATTAGAGAGTGAATTTGCCTTTGCGAGTGAACCAGAATAACCCCCAATATTTTAGATCAATATGTTCAAGAAAAGATCCCCCCCCCCCCCCCCCAGCGCACAGAAGACATCCGTTTTGTCATCCCAATGAAAGATCAGTCAGCATCTTTTTCCAATGAAACGGCTGAGAATTTGCAAAAAGCTGTTAAAAAAGAAAAAAATACTCTATCATGGTAATGCAATATTTACATATAAATGTGTAAATGTCACCAGGTTATATCTTATGTAAGTGAATCTGCATTTCAAGGTTGGTGGTTTTAAAACCATTTAATGTTGTGAAACAACATGGTTGTAATGTAAGCTAACATTCATTTGTTCAGATTATTCAAACCTTTGGTCTTGAGTATTTAAACTCATAAATCATTCAAAATAGATGAGAGCACTAATGATGGGCATACGTTCCAATTAGCGCTATAATAAATTTAAGCTGCAGTCTCATTGGATGTGAGTTTGACCTTAAAATGTTTGTCTTCTTTCTGTATTTATTTTCTCTAGCGATTTCCCAATTTGCAGCTAAATTAGAAAGTTAAAATTAGCTATAAAATACTTGCTTTGGCTTAATCTTTTCGTACATTGGGGACATAAGTGATCTGAAATCATGGAGAGTGCAAGAAACTTCCTCTGCCTAATTCTTTTTCAATGAAAGAATGGAACATTGTTAAATTGTCATTAGAGGGTATAGGATCCTGGTTCCAAAAGGATTATAGCTCTAGAGAAAATGAACTTAAATTGTTATTCCGCGGCTTCATTACTATTCTTTAACTGCCAAACGGTTTTCCTTCTCTAAGAACAATTCTGTATTCAGCGAACACAAACAGCCCAAACAACATTATTAACATAATATTAATTAAAAGCACATTTAAATCGGAGCTTGAGACTAAAAGCACAGACAGATATATTATTTTGTGCTTAATATGAACCTGTGGAATATCATTTATTCATTCAACACAATTCTAAACTGCCTATAAATCACACTACAGATACATTCTTTCACTATCTTTTTACCTTTATTGGTGGTGTTTTCAAATTGCCGGTGCCATTGCTGCTAACAGATTTACCAGACATTCTTTTTTTAAAATATATATTTAAGAGGTTGATGTATGAGAATACATACAGATGAGCAGTCAGTATGCTGACACAGGCATCTTTATGACAGGGTCCGGTAATTATACTTACCATCCCCCTACTCCCTACGAACTCCCCCAACTGTATCCCTTCCTGCTAGAGCCTAGCTCTATCTTTCCTACCCAGCAACCTAATCCCCCATAGCCTTATGTTCCTCGATCACAATCTGGTATGTTGTAGCCTTATGTTCCTCGATCACAATCTGGTACGTTGGTGCAAGCGTGGCGAGCGGACGCGGATTACATGTAAAGTAAACCGCGTCCCCTCGCTGCGCTCACCACGCTTCGGGCTCGGTGGCTCGCTGCGCTTGTCACACTATCTAAAATCAACTCCACGTGGATAGTGGGGGTATGAAAAGGTCGGAGGACGCGTACCTCCACCCCACGCGGGGTCGCTACGCTCGCCACGCTTCGGGTGGCCGTTGATAGTGGGGGTGGCTTTAACAATGGGGGTGCATTTAACATAGTAATCACCCATCAGGGTGCCTGTACAATAAAAAATCGGGTCCAATTTGGTCACATCGCATGCAATCGGATCGCATGTGATGCGACCAAAACTATGTCGTACGATGGAAAGCTTGGGCGCCCAGATAATGCACAAGTACCCAAACTTCTATAATTAACCAAATGATATGCGTGTGTGTGTGTGTATAGTAAAGAATGGATTTCAATTTTAACAAAACATATTTAAAATATGCATAAATATGGAAGAACAATACATACAGCATATATATCTCTATCTATCTATATCTATCTATATATATATAGATATATCTATATATCTATATATATATAAACACACCATATATAAAAAAAAACACACCAGGCTAGTGTATCAAAGCCTATATATATATATATATATATATATATATATATATATATATAGACAGACATGGCGTTGGCACGTGCAACAGGTCGTGTTGCTAAGCTTATAAGCTTATACACTGCAAGGTGTGTTTTTTCACTTGATGTATAACTGGTGGCTGTCAACAAGTCTTGATAAAGGCCTGATACAGGTCGAAACGTTGACCAGAGTGATGGCAGCGTAATCAAATAAAATTATTACTGCCATTTGAATCTCAGTCTGGAGAGTGGCCTCGTTCTGTACCCACGTATATACCAAATACCTTTCCCATGAAAGGTCATTTTGAGTGTGCACCCCAGCATTAATGGACTTTACTAGTGAGTGTCGTCCAACCCCCTGGATATATATATATATATATATATATATATATATATATATATATATATATATATATATATAAATATAGATGATAGAAGACAAACAGCGGCACTCATAGGATTTTTCAAATTGTTTTAAAAAACGTGATCATAAACCAACGTTTCGGGGACTAGCCCCTTTGTCAAGGTGTAGGTTTTACCAAATAAACACAGAGTCTATTCCTTTCAGGCTGGGGGGGCTCCCAACTTTGGGACACTGGCGGTCCTGGGCGGGATGCGGGAACATCCCCACAAACCAGAACATTTGGGAGGTATGATTACATGTGGTACTGAAATATCCCTGCACATTGCCTTCCACTACTAGTATTACTTTTGATAATAAATTAAACCTAAACTTTGCTACATAGATTTACAATAACAGATACAAAAGGTATTCCTGAGGTAATAATTAGTAATTTAAAAAAGGGTTAATATTGATTACAATCAGGGGTTAAAGTGAGGGGGAACAGGGTGGAACTGAGTTCCACCACCTCCAATGGTGAGGTGTAACATTTCAGCCTCCACATTGTCCCTGCACAGTCATTCTCACAGTAAAGCATTCTACAGTAGTTTGCAGGGGGATGCCAAAAACCCTACCACTGGCCCTGTCTCTGCCTAATGGGGGGGGAGGGGAGGGGGGGTAATAAGGTGGCATAGAGAAATGAGTTCCCCCACCTCTTCATGTCTACTTTAAGCCCTGATTACAATCATTATTTAAAAATGTTCCAATTTAAATAGACTTAGTCAAAGAAAACCTTTAAGGTTGCAGGTCCTTTAATGGGCACAAAGTATGTCCATAAATTCCAAAATCTACTGGTGACGTCCACAAAAAATTTCAGTTTAAAATTACACAAACAGCTTTTTCTGTCTGCAAATTTGCTGAAGACACTGTTTTCAGGATTCCCTGTAGCAATTCCAAATTCCTAACAACGCTCTTATTTCTTCAGTAGTAAAGGAGTTAATTAAGTCTGAAAACATTAAGCCCAGCAGTTCTAAGAATCCACTGAGAGTATTAAAACCACTCACTGTTTATTCTGCCACAAACAGCAAAGAAAATCAGATCAGAAATGCAATCTCTTCCTGTTTCGTGCAATGCACCATATAACATGGTCTACAGGGAAGTTGTGTGATCTCTTGTTAACCTCACTATCTACCATATTAAGCACACGGAATCTCCATGATATCAGCATAACCGAGAAACAGTCTATCATTAGCAACATTAAAATTGAAATTCAAGTCAGGTTCTATATAAGCATTCTGTGAAGACAATGTACATTAAAGCTATTAATAAAGAAATAATGTGGCAATAAATACCTGTGCCTTTGTAGGTGGTAAGCCAGCCTACCGCTTTCCCTGTGCTAAGCACCCCCACAATAGTGCAAGGAAAATCCCCCAGCATGCCACAGCCCCGCCCTCATGCATAGATTGTGATTCCTAATGTTGAGGGGTATGCATCCCATTAAGGTAGAATTCAATGTCAGATCATGATCACCAGAAAATGAGGAGTAAATTTACTAAAGCTTCTAAAAATTAAGAGGTGATGTTGCCAATAACATTAACAACCAGATTCTGTGTACCATTTCTAAGGCTGCAATAGTGAAAAATCTGATTGGGCAACATCACTTCTTTTCATTTTTAGAAGCTGCAGTAAATTTACCCTTAGTATCCCCAAAAAACTTCTTGCCTGTGGTAACTTCATTACAGGCCCTGCACAGACATGACACAACTGTATTCAATATACACGTTTCCTAAAAAGACTTCTACCACTGTCCTTGCCTTTAGCCATACACGGCATTTCACAATGTTATTGTATAGTATATGAATAATTGTTTTGATGCTCGTATAGATTGTACACATTTTACAGGATCTTAAATATATGTTTATATCTTGTAAATATTAATGTTTGTTCCTAATGCTAGCATTTTGTTTGTGGTTTTGTATCTGAGACAATCCTTCTCATATATACTGTACTGTTGCAAAGGACAGTGGAAAACTATTTTAAACACTTTAAATAATTAAACAACACTAGAAACTGGATGAATTAAGAATTGGATGAATGATTCCATTTTAATGCATCTTCTGCTGGCATTGTGAGGCTGATATGCAAACACTAGCTGAGAAAAGTGTTTGCATATCATCCTAAAAAGATTCATTGTAAAGCCTTCCGTGCTTTAACCTTTTTCCTCTAGCTAGATAGTTCGCAAACAGTTTGTGCCGTGGCATCCTGGGATGCATTGGGACCCTTGCAGGGGTGCCTAAGGTTGGTGGACCAAGATCAAGTCAGATATTTTTTGTCATTGTAATAGGCAAAACTAGTGCTGGTAGCTGCATATCATAAACTATGTGGAAGAACAGAAGTGAATCATGTCCCTCCCCATATAATTAGACCTAATTACATTTGAACATAATTTTCTTGATTTAAACCTAGGGGTGCCTTGAATACAATTCTCATACTCCAGGGTGCCATGATTCAAACAAGTTTAGGAACCACTGAGCTAGATAATTTTTTATATAAAGTAGCTGTTACACATGGCATACTAGCCTGACCCAGAAAAGAGACAGACCTCACACAGGTGCTCTACTGTACAATACCCCAACAGGCACCAGATTAGCTACTGTATAACACATTTTTTGATAATAGACCTTTTACACAACTTCTCATCAGTAAAGAGAACAACTGGACAGAAGTGATGGGGAGATCATCAGTGTGGTGTGCAGTGGGGACCTGTTACATAGACACACCCCCAATGGAACGTAAATACGTGGCCACAACTCTTATGCAGGCATGGTAAAGCAGGTCAACAATGTCTACATCGACCCTGAAAGGTTTACATGCACAACACTGGAAAAAGGACCACACGAGGAAAAAGTCAAGACAGACAGAGTTGACACATTAAAAGATCGATATTCGTCTTTCAATGTCAACACCTCAACATGTGGAGCATGTAGACCCCAATTAGTGCATTGCATCTCCTCGCTTGGCTCATCATGCTTCGGACCAGGTGCCTCTTTCCTCTACCGCAGTCCTTGGCAAACTTTACCACTCCCAATTAGAGTCCACGTGCATGGTACAGTACAGTATGGAAAAGTAGAAAAGATTGAAAAAAAAAATGGAAAATCATACATTTTGTCCACCGTTTCTGGTGCTGACCATGTCAACCTATTGCTTTTGTCGACCTTTTGACAATGTTGACTATATGTATGTTGACCATATGTTGTTGGCCAATTGTCTGTAGACCTAGACATTGTCAGCCATACGGCTTCCCATTCAGCACACGCAAAAGTCCCTTTTCCCTCCTTCTAATCACTGGAGGGTATGAATTAGGGCAGAGCCTGCCCTGGGCATAGGAAAACTAGGCATTTGCATAGGGTTGTTGCATTCTAAGCCATGGGGCAACTCACTTTGACCATGGGCAGTGATGGGACTAGGATGGGCATATTGTGTATAAGGTAAAGAGGTACTACTGTGTGGCGTAACATGAATAAGGGATACTACATGCTATGTAATGTGAATAATGGACACTACTGTGTGACATAACTTGAATAAGAGACAATATCATGTAATGTAATGTGAACAATGATGCATTACCATGTTATTTATTTCTGTTGTGTGGTCACACCCCTCCCTAACAAGACACATCCCTTTTGAAAATATTGCGGTTTTGCTGGCACCAAGTACCAAAATGTCTAGTTAAAGCTCTGTGGATAAGGATTGCTATGGGTGACCACTGCTGCTGTGATCTATGCTGCTGGAGGCGGAACTGGCGGCAGTGCTAGGGGCATCAGCCAAAATCTTGCCTAAGGTGTCAAACTCTGGCATTCTAACAGAGGTCCAGTAACTACACTTATATTACAGCTGCAGCCCCCCCCCCCCCCATCCCTATCCCTCCCTCCCTTGAGCCAATCCCTAATCCTCCCACTTGTAACCTAACCCTAACACTCCCAGCTAGTGCCTAACCATAACCTGTAGCCCCAGGGACTCGATGGGGAAAAGTATGTGGAGCACAGCCCACCCTTACAGAGCTATGCTCAGCCTACATCTCCCACTGAGTCCCTGGAGCTGTATGTACCACTACGTAGAATACTGTAGTGTACAGTATGTACAAAAAGGTGGTGGACTGAGAAAATATTTAAGCAGCGGAATTCCAAAAGAGTTGATCCTCTGAGATCTGAACCTACTGTAGGCAGGCACAGTGCATGGTAAGGTGTGGCCTCAACCGCTAGGCCAATACAGCTACTGTACCTCTGGCCTGTCTGCTCATTTACACCTGATGCAGGAACCCTGAAGTCTTTAGTAGTTATTACTTTAGATGCCGGTGAATGCCGCTGGTGCTCAATGCTACGCTCTCTGATTTGCCACAATTTACGCAATCTTGTTCTATAAAAATTAACTGTATTTTATGTAAATGCTGCTGTAAGTCTGGTCGTACTGTTGTTCCTTTTGCCATTTTTTATAATCTGCTACAGTACGTAATCGCACATTCAGCTCCGTGGACACTGAGGGGAAATGTAGACCGAGCTCAACTCCATGAAGATGGACTCCTTCATGTCTGATAGTCTCTGCCAACCACAATTGTGTTAATATGCTACGTAGTCACAAATTCGGACCTCGGGAATACAGCATGAGATATAGGGGGGTATGCAACCCCCTGCCGCTATTTCCGAAGGGGAAATAGCGGCGGGTGCCTATTCAATGCTGTCTTTCCCAACAGCATTGAAAAGGCATCTCAGTCGAACGCACCTGACTTTAAAAGCTGTCCGACCCATTATCGAGCTCACAGCCGGATATCGATGATCCACGGGCGTTCCTCACAGCCACACCCCTTTTTTGCCAATTGGCAGGCGGGACATTGAATTCCACCTGCCAATTTGCTGTCAATTAAAAAGCAAATGGGCCAGGATCATGGCTGTCATGACGGACACCACAGACCCCACTAGTGCCTAAACCTATCTGAAAAATTAAGCCTTAAAGGGGATAAAGTGAACAGAGATAAAGTACACACCAGTTTCTAACTGCTATGTTACAGGCTTTGCTTGAAAAATGGATAACAATGAGTTGGTTGGCTGGTTGGTAATTTATCTGCGTCCATGTTATCTCTCTTTGCATAGAGCCCCCTTTTATCAGTTGTTAATTTTATTTTATTTTTTGCATTAAAGTTTTTTATTTTTAATAGAAGGAATAACATAAATACAATGGTTACACATCGACAAAAGTGCATGAGACCAATAGGTACACGTTCTGCTCACGATCTTCTGGTAACATGTAGATCCAATACAAGTTAGAAATATAAGCAATATGGTATGAATAAGGCCGACCTGTTTAGGCTAGGAATACAATGAGTCCAGAGATTGGTCTGAGCAGGATGCAATACTATTTTGTATAGGTAACCTAGAGAGAAAGGACAATGTAGGGGAGGATAGACGGGGTATGGAAGGAGGGGGGGGGGGGTCGCCCGGGGTTTTGTTATCGAAGAGCTGGAACCATTGTTTGGATATAGTTATGTCTTAGAATAGTTTAAGAAGGAAAGGGAGTCTTTAAAAGTGAGCCAAGGGGACCAGATCGTCTGAAATATCTTGTAGTTAGAAGGGCCAGTCAGGACCAAGTCATCCATGGACATATAAAACTCCAGGCGCTTGAACCATTCTGCTATGGTAGGTGGGGTAGTAGATTTCCAATGTACCGGGATGACGGCTTTGGCCGCGCTATTTAGGTGCTTCAATAGGGATTTTTTATATGATGCTATGGAGCCGTCTATTTTGTTTAGCAGCCAGAATGTGGGGTCTTCGCTAACCTCCGAGTCCATGATTTCTTTAGATATGGAAATCACCAGGTTCCAGAATGGGCGGAGGACCGAACATTCCCACCATATATGGAGTGGGGTGCCTGGGGCGTTATTGCACCTCCAGCATGTGGCCGGGACTCCAGGATACATCTTTGCTAGTAATGAAGGACATCTATACCATCTAGTTAGGATTTTTTAGTGGGTCTCAATGACTGAGTAACTCGTCGAACTCGCTAGTGTGACCTGGAAGATTTTTTCCCAGTCTTTGGTGTCAAGTCGTATGTTTAAGTCTCTTTCCCATTTAGAGGTAAAACGGGGCAGTGAGGCAAAAGTATCTTCTATAAGAAGTTTGTATCCTATTGAGAGGAAGTGTCTAGGGGGAGTGACAGCCTGACATAGGGCCTCGAAGGTAGTAGGGGGTCTGAGGGCCGCCTCTCGATACGGTTGTTTAGAAAGGAGGTGTTTAATAGGGAGATATCTCCAGATTTCCGCTGGGGGTAGATTCCATAGATCCCTAATTTCAGGGAAAGGTAACAAGCCAGAGTGTGTAACCAGCCGACCAATACGTAGTCCCTCCGCGTGTGGCCAACGGTGGAAGGTAAGTGGGCTCAGTCCTGGGGGGAACTCAGGGTTGCCTATGAGCGGGGTCAATGGGGAGAGTGGGGAGGAAATGCAAGGTCTCCTTCGGAGTGATCTCCAGGTGGACAAGGTTGGTCCTACCGTGGGATGGGCCGTTCGGGGGAGGATCTTTAGCCAAGCGGCTAGCCCGAGACGGGCTGGTAGCCCATGATTTTCTAGTGCTACCCATTGTTTGTCAGGTATTTGTCTAGTCCAGTCTAATACTCTTCCCAGGACCACGGCTTGAAAATACGAGGGGAGGTGTGGTAATTGTATGCCACCTAAGTGTCTACGACGAAATAGTATGTCGTGTCTAAATCGGGGGTTGCTGGATTTCCATACAAATTCTCTGATCAGACGTTGGATTCTCTGGAACCAGCTTCTAGGGATCTGAATCGGAATTGTTTGGAATAAGTATAGGATTCTAGGGAGGACGTTCATTTTAATTATATTTGCCCTTCCCAACCATGAAAATGTGCCTTTCTGCCATTCCCGCAGCTCACCTCTGATTTTTGTAATGAGTGGTAAAAAGTTATCTGAGTATAGCTTCGTTAAGTCTCGGTTTATCCAGACGCCTAGATATTTAATTTTTGAGGGATGCCACGAGAAGGGGAAGGCACACTTCCAATTGTCTACCAAGGCAGGAGGGGCAGTTAAATTGAGAGCGGTGGATTTGGAAAAATTTATCTTGAAGTGGGACAGGGCCCCGAAGGTGTGGAACTCAGAGATTAAATTAGGAATAGAGATGGCGGGATTGGTCAGTATGATCAACAAGTCGTCAGCGAATAATGATAATTTGTATTCCCGGCCGTCGACGTTCAGGCCCGCAATATCTGAGTTTAAACGGATTGCCCTAGCTAGAGCCTCCATGCATAATACAAAAATGATGGGAGATAAAGGGCAGCCTTGGCGGGTGCCGTTTGATATTTTGACTGGTTCAGAGAGGGAGCCGTTGATTTTGATGCGAGCCGAGGGGAAAGAATAGAGGGCCAGGATTCTGTTAAGAGAAGTCTTACCTAGTCCCATGTGTGTCAATACTCCCTCCATGAATAGCCAATTTATTCTATCAAACGCCTTCTCCGCATCAGTTGTAATCAATATGGCTGGGGTGTGGGCCTCCGAGGCAAGATGGATTAGATCTATCACTTTGGTGGTGTTGTCCCTCGCCTCGCGGCCCGGGACAAATCCCACCTGGTCGGAGTGAATTAGTGACGGAAGGAATGTTTTGAGTCTGTTTGCAATGAGTTTAGCGTATAGTTTGATATCTATGTTCAGGAGAGAGATTGGTCTATAGCTGGGGCATAGGGATGGGTCTTTGCCTTCTTTATGAATGACCGTGACGTGGGCTTCGAGGGACTGTGGAGAGAACCGTACGGAGTCCGAGATCGAATTGAAGGCTGCAAGCATTTGGGGCAGGAGGATCGTGTTAAACGTCTTGTAGTACATGGCAGTGAAACCATCTGGACCCGGGCTTTTACCTGAAGGGGTGGATTTCAGAGCGTCTTCTAATTCCTTTAAGGAGAAAGGTCTGTCTAGCCAATCTCTGTCATCTTCTGATAAAATGGGGAAGTTAATGTCTTTTAGATATTTAGCTATTTTCGTCTGCATGTCCCTGACCTCCGCTGGCGGAGCTGAGGGGAAGAGATTATAGAGTTTGGAGTAGTATGTTTGAAATGCTGATGCAATATCTGGGGTTCGTTTACATTCTTTCCCATTATGATCTTTTATTATGTCAATGAAGGAGACTGCCCTCTGGGTTCTTAATGCTCGTGCAAGGAGTTTGCCAGGTTTATTACCCCACTGAAAGTAACGGTTCTTACAGAGCTTTAGGTCCCTTTTGATTCTATCATTTAAGAGAGAGTTTAGCTCAGCCCGGGCCGACATTAAGGACTTCCTGTCTGCATCCGACAAGGAAGCTTTATGTGCTAGTTCCAATGACCTAATCTGCTGGAGCAACTGTAACTTGCGTTCTTCTCTCTGTTTCTTGATGTGCGAGCCTAGCTGCATTAGTTTTCCTCTCAGTACACATTTGTGTGCCTCCCAGATCGTGGTTTTGGGGGTCTCAGGGGAGTCATTGAGCTCAAAGTAATCAGTAAGGGCTTGGGTGATTTGGGGTTTACAGTATTCGTTAGAGAGAAGGCTTTCGTTCAGACGCCAGGAGCAGGGTCTAGATAGGGCAATATCAGTATATAATGTTAATGTAATTGGAGCATGGTCGGACCAGGTCATAGGTTCGATTGATGTCTGTTCTATTAGATGAAGAAATCTATGTGGGAGCAGGAAGTAATCTATTCTGGAGTATGAGTTATGGGGAGTCGAAAAGAAAGTGTAGTCGCGATCAGCGGGATGTTGGAGTCGCCACGTATCAGTCAGCTGGTGTTCATGCAGGATTTGTTTGACCCTGCGATATACTTTGTTGGGGTAGTTACGGGATGCTGTCGAAGAGTCCATGTCAGGCTGAATTAACCAATTAAGGTCCCCACCTACGACCAGAATCCCCTCTTTCAAGGTCTCGATACGCTCAAGTACCTTCTGTAGGAAAGAGGGTTGGTTGCTATTGGGTGCATAGAGATTGACAAACGTATATTGCTGTCCATGTAATATGGCTTTCACTAGTAATGCTCTGCCCTCTTCGATTGAGTGAGATTCTAGGGATTTGAAGGGTAGACGGCGGGAGAATAATATCGCAACACCTAATGTTTTGCTGTTCGCATTATTACTGCAGAATGTAAAAGGAAAGTTGCGGTTTTTCAACGAGGGAGCTCTGTCTGCTATGAAGTGGGTCTCCTGAATAAACGCTACGTCTGATTTGAGTGCGTATAGTTCGCGTAGGGCTCTGGACCTTTTTTCGGGAATGTTTAATCCCTTTGCGTTAATAGAAACTACCCTAAGGGTAGTGCGTTTTAGGTTAGTCATCAGGACCTAAAGATGAGACCGGGCTAGTGGAGAGAGGGAGGGGTGAGGAGGCACGGGGGGTAGTTGGTGGGAGTGAGGAAACATAACAATGAACAGGACAATTGCATGGAGTTTAGATAAACAATGTGGGGAGTGTCAGACCGCTCCTTACTGTTACTGATGTGGTGAACACATCCAGTTGTAAGGATGAACATGTGCGGTGTAAGGGGCATCGGGGGGTTGGAGTCCACAACTGCTAAACTAGGAAAACAACATAAGTATAACACATATCTAGAAACATATCGGGCCATCTGTAAAGCATCTGAGGTATTTCGAAACAGTGATAATTCGAGGCCCCAAACTACAGTTATATGAAAACACACTATTAAACAATAACAAAGTGATAGAGTAAGCCCTCGTGTGGGAGGGAACATTCAATATATAAAAGGAGGTTGAGATTTACTCACGAAACCGGCACTTGTTGAAAGGGTGAAATACCCTTCTGAGGGACCAAGGCAGTTCTTTAAGTAAGTTATCTAGTGCACAGTCTTATGCCTGTGTAGATTACAGTCTTGTCCCCGGCGGAGTCTATGAAGAATAGAACACGGCATAATGTGCCTATGGGAGTGGTTTCGTGTACACCGTAATAAGTCAGAGGATTCTTGGAGGGATTCATGTGACTTTGCTGCTCGTCATATTTCGCCGTCGATTGGGATTTCTTCTGGGGTGTTCGGCAGCTTGCCAGTTGTCTTTATCGAGGCGTAGCAGTGTGGGCAGGCCTACAGGGTGTTCGGGCCAATCAGGGAGCTGGGGGGGTTCAATCCCCAGGGCGTTGCAGAAGGGCTGTAGGTCCGAAGGATCTCTCAGCATAAATGATTTACCCTTGTGTGACACTTGCAGACTGAAGGGGAAGCCCCATTTGTATTTCAATTCTAAGCGGCGTAATTCAGCGGTAAGAGGTCTGAGTGCCCGTCTTTGTTGCAGAGTGTTCCAGGATAGGTCCTGAAAAATTTGTATTTTTTGCCCATCAATATCAATTAGATCTTGGGTGCGGGTTTTGCGCAGGATGTCTTCTTTTTGGGTGAAGTAATGGAGACGGCAAATGATATCTCTGGGTTGCTCAGTCGGAGAACTTCGTGGCCGGAGGGCCCTGTGGGCTCTATCGAAGATGATTGTAGAGCTAGGCTCATTCCCTAGGATTTCATTGAAAATCCTAGTGAGGTAGTCCACCAGCCCATTCCCGGGGATGTCTTCTGAGACCCCTCTGATTCTAAGATTATTACGTCTCCCGCGATTATCCAGATCTTCCACTCTTTGTGTAAGGGCATTAATCATATCCATCTGGTAAGCCGCTGTATCTCGGAGGTCATTATAGGCCTGTGCCATGGTGTCTTGCTGGTCTTCACATTTGGACAGTCTGTCTCCTAACTGAGAGATGTCGGTTCTAATTTCCGCTATCTCCGAGCGTATGGTATCTCTCAGGCTGCGATCAAGTGAGTCAAAGTCTTGACGGGTAGGCATCGATCTTAAGAGGTGAAGGACTTGTGAGAGGTCACCCCCCTCATGGCCTTGAGTATGGTGTGTAGGAGGGGGAGGTAGATGCGGTGGGGCGGGTTCCTGGGAAAGGAGGCCTTGGGGGTTGGAATCCTCGTTCTGAAGCGTGGTTTCCGTAGGTTTGAGAAAATGCCTCATATCTGTTTTGGACGGTGTAGACGAAGGTGTAGCCATATCTTTGTCAGCGCTTGCCTTTTTGGTCCTACCCATGCTATGGTGTGAGTAGACGGAAGGCCTGGTGTGAGAGAAGAATTCCTCCTCAGCTGATTGGGCTCACGAGCAGCTTGCGTGTGTAATGCATAAAGAGGCAGTTGTTTTCTACATTCCCCCGATAAGTGGGAGGCTAGGCGGCCATCTCTGTGGCGGTTGGAGCTCCTTAATCACATGGGAGCGGCGTGTAGGGGTATGGTGCTTCTCAACTGGTTATAATCTGTAGGGCAGCAGGCTGGCAAGTTTTGCAGGGATAAGGCTTCAGTGGTTGTGGATAAGATCTTGTGTTCAGTATAGGCAGCTTAAAGTCCAGCCTATTGAGGTGTGGTTACCACTTGCATATGGGATGCTAAGTGAGGAACAAGAGCTGACCTTGGATATCAGTGGCCCCTGTCTGTTCCCAAGCAGGGTTGAAGTCTCTGCAATACAGTATAATTCAGAACCTCTGTGGCTGATGGTGACCTGGGGGATATAGAGTGAGGAGGGTGAGCTGAACGCTGCTGTGTGTTCCAGGTGTGCTATGGCACGGGGTCTGGTGGTCCCCTGGAGTTTTTTTTTTCTGTTTTTTGGGGGGGTCTTTAGTGTGGAGGATCTCGTGGGGGAGCTGCTTTATAATTATGTGTAGGCTACCACAGATCCCAGGTAGCAAGATGGCGGCTGGGTCTCACTGTCTGGCAGGGGAGCGTCCGAGAATGTCACCCTCCTGGCCTCTACAAGCACTCACCGAGTGTAGGGTGGTCTCTGCGGGCTCTGCTGGTGCTGAGCGGGGGGTCCGTGGGCAGACCGCACCGCCAGTGTCTTCCCGCGATGGCGCCGGCTCCTGTGTTTATGGCGCTCGGGTCGCGTGGCGCCTCGGGCGCGTCCCCGCCGGTCTCTCTGCTTCTGGTGCGGTGTGCAGGCGGGTGTAGCCTCTTCAGATGGTCCGCCGCTGTATCTCTTAGCCGCGGGGAACGCCGGCTGGATTCGGCCTCTGGTGTCTTGCGGCTCCAAAATTGAGCCCCCGGCTCCGGCCTAGTGGACGGGTCGCAACCCGCAGGAGCGAGGTAAAACGCTCCCCGGCTCTGCAACCCCGATCCACCGTGACCGGGATGTGTGGGGGTAAGGATGAGGTATTGAGGGATGGTATGAATAGGAAGGGAGAGGGTAAAAAGGGCAGTTATAAGCTCTATGTGAGGGGAGCTCACAGCAGACTCGACCGTCTTGTTGGCTCGCCAAGCCACGCCCCCAGTTGTTAATTTTAAATGTCTTAACACTTTAAATGCCAAGTGAATTTGGCGAGATAGGTGTGAAAAACATTTTTTCATCATAATGACCTGTAATGTATACCTCATAAAGGAAATATAATCTTTACACAACATTTTTAATTTGAATTTATATAATATATGTGAGCGACGCTGGCATTTTCAGCGGATATCTTGAACATCTCTTACAGAGATGTTGGCCCTCAAAGGGTTAATAATATGTTCTATTCATAAAATGAAGGCAGATAAAGGGCATTTTGCAGTCAAACATCCAACATTTCAGTTTTTCAGAGGTTTGGTGATATTTTGCATATGTACTGTTAATGGTGAATAAAATATAACCAGAGTGACAATAAGTGAAAAGCGTTGGTTACTTAATAAGTCCGCAACCAACGTACCCTTTATACCTAGCTACGTGCGAACAAAGCGTAGCGCAGCGTAGCGTACCTTTTATAGTATTATGTATACCAAGAACCAATACCTTAATCAGAGATTCCTTCGCAGTACTTTGTCTCTAATCTGCGAATATACCTTATCGGACTGTGTCCGCAATATACCTTATCGCTATTATGCGAATAAACAGACAACGACCACTGTATAGAAATATGGAGATAAGAGCTCCGTAAAAAGGTTGTATTTGAGTCCCTAATGGACAAAAGGGGGTTACAGAAATAAGAATAAACAGGTTTAACAAGTAATACAATATACTAACAATGAATACTAAACAGACTCTGCTAAGGGGAAAGAAAACAGATACAAGACACAATCAGCCAATCAATACAATAAGGATAAAGGCCATTCTCATTGGCCAGAGGTCGAATGTCAGGTCAGCTGTGATTGGGTGGTAAGCTGATACACCTGGTTTGGCTAGGTCCAGGGGAGTGAACTTTAAGAGTCCTTTGTTTGGTGGTTTCGGCGTCAGCAGTGATAAGAACCGGTTTCATCTAGATTCCTTTGTTACATACTTTTAACAGAAACTGTCCCTGGAATATGGATTATATCCATAACTGTCGAGCCGTGTATATTGCGGAATATTCGCAATGACCGGAATACTTCGCACAATGAACTGAACGGAACGGTACTAAACACGATACAGACATATGTATGCAGGGCTAACTAAGCTATGTGTGGCGTTCTAAACCTTTAACTATATTTTACTTAGTGTCAGTATGTATTTATGAATTTATGTGTGATAGTATGGCTACTCTTCTGGTCCACTTTGCCACGCATACTCGGGTATGGAAACTTTATTTGCGCAACTCTGCGAACCAAAATGGCGGCCATACTATCCTAAAATGGCGTGTGTGTAACTCGACTTCCATAGTCCACCCTTTAACAGTAATTATAAAACTGTTACAATACAAAACATTTCACACGATAATACAGAAATTCATAATCCTAACAGAGAAATTGGGATACATGAATTAAACATATAAGGGGAGTAAACCATCTGCTCTCGGCTGATCCAGGATCATGGATAAACGATGGGCCGCATTTATCGAACAACCTACTCAGGGTCACGAAGGATAATGTACAATTTTGGGATAAAAATAAAAACAGGGGTGGTTACAACATATACACGTTCACAAATATGGTTTCTTTAAAGGGAGGTGGTTTCGATTTTAGGGTCATATACCAAACCCTGGTCTTCCTCTGTATCTCTCGTTCTTACACTCATGATTTCGGTACGTTTTGTCTTTCCCCGGGTCACCACCTTTAAACATTTGAACAATAGCACAAAGACTATGATGGCACCACCGATACAGAGGAGGAGTTTTCCTATGCTAGCTATGATCCCCTGCGCCCATTCTCCTAAACCAGAGAACCAGTGCATTGGATTCAACCAGGAGGTCCATTCACTAACTTTGTTACCTATTTCTGCCAGGCTGATATTATGTTCCCTTCTAAATTCCCATTTAAGCTGAAGAATCTCATCCATCCGGTGATCGATGATTTCTTCTGGGTCTTCAGTATTGTTGGTGATATATGTACAACATTTCACCCCAAACTGTGTAGAAAGGGTGACACAATATCCTCCTGTCATAGCTGTCAGATAGTTCAACACCATTCGATGTTGGACTAGCTCTCTTTTATACGCTTGCAACTCCTTCCCAGTGTATCTAAAGGTGTCATCATAAATCTCAGTGATGTTATCTACCAAGCTGGCTAATGCTTGTATATATTTAAAATTTATGACTCCTCTGGCGGTATGGGTGATATCTAAAGCAATGAGGAGTTGGATACCGAACGACTCGTGTATCATTTCGGAAGCTAGGGGTTCTTTCCTGATGGTTAAATCCCTTTTATGGATTTGGTCATAATGGGTATGAGTGTAAGGAGGAGAAATACCTCTGTGTATGTTCATCATCTCATCATGTGTGAGGGTCATCACTTCCGGTAACACTCTGCCTAGATAACAAATACCAACGTAGTTCATGGAGAGCCATTTGTACGCCCTCCTACCACAAATATAATAAACATCGTCAGGGAGAAAATAAGGGACAGAGTATTTCATGATCTTGTCACACATTATCCATAAGAACATCCCCGTCCCCTGTTCCCTGACTTGTTCCTCACAGATTTCTGGCTGTAGGGTTACATTACAGTAGCCGGCTGATACTCTGCCGGCCATCATTTTACTTCTCTTCACCGTATAGACATATTTATAGTGTCTCCCACTGGTTCGGATTTTTAACAACAATTCTTTATCAATAGGCTCTCCATCTGGACGCTGGGAGTAAGTTATTGTCTGGTTATGCCATGTCACTTCCCAAGTACCAATCGCTCTGGAACTCGAGAAGTTCATACATACCAGGGATTTGTCCACTTGGTATGGGTGTAATCTAAGACTAGGGGACCTGGTATACAGGTATCTCTTATCCAATGGCCTCCCCTTATTTAATACGCTTATCTCTGAAATATTAAGCGGGTATGGGACTAGGCCTACACTACTCCTTTTATGTAACACTTGTGAACACACCCAGCATTCTGTTTGGTTTAAGACCTTACCCACTAGTGAGTGGTAATCACTCAAAGGATGTCGGCCTGTAGTTGCCTTACTTGTCGACTGACATCGCTGGATGCATTCTTCTTCCATTTTAGGTTGACAATATCTACAGACACAGTACTCACCAGACAATAACTCATCACATAGCCCTTGAACTACGTTTCCCTCATACCTTTTACCTTCTCCTGTCATGGGCAAAGTGTCAAGCTGGTTTAGGGATTCTACCTCACCCATATCTGGGTCCATTATTACACTGTCAGAACTCCGCTCCGATCGCTCTAGAATGTGGCAGCCACCGAGTATCTTTGGGTGAATAAAAGAACACAGAAAGAAAACAAAGACATATATGCATAACTGTGAACCTTTTGCTTGGAGTCCTTCCATCATCTCTACCAGGGGACTTTTATTTTGCTCTGCTCTTAGACCTTTGTTCGCTCAGGTTGCTCGACCTTGGCTGCTTCTCAGTGTTCCCGAAACAATGCTTCTAGCGACACTTCTTCTCTCTCGCTCTCTACACACTGGGACTCTGGGTTACTGGCTTTCTTGCAGTGGGACGAATGTATCCAAGTCTCTCTCTCTGCGACTTTAATTGATGTAGTGCTGGTCAACAAAACTTGGTACGGTCCTTCCCAACGGTCTATCAAACAACCTGAGCGTAAAAAATTTCGGATCATAACAAAGTCTCCTGGTTTAAGATTATGACAATTCTCGGTAGGCATATCAGGGTTCAGTAACTTCAGCTGCTTTTGTTGCTCCCTTAGCTGTTTAGCTTTAGGATATACTGTACAGTTAGCTCATTGTTACATTTGAGATCATCCTGTGGGTCTATCATGATGTGTGGCTGCCGACCAAACAATATCTCGAAGGGGGACAAGTTGAGCGGAGTCCTGGGAGTGGTCCTAATGCTATACAGCACAATAGGCAATGCCTCTGGCCATAACAACCCTGTTTCAGCCATAACTTTACCCAATTTGTTCTTAATAGTACCATTCATTCTCTCAACTTTGGCGCTCGCCTGGGGACGATATGGAGTATGAAGTTTACTATTAATCCCCAGGAGTTTACACATGATTTGGAAGACCTCTCCTGTGAAATGAGTGCCTCTGTCACTCTCAATGACCTTTGGGATACCATACCTACAGACAAACTCCTGACATATTTTCTTTGCTGTAAAGGTAGCAGTGTTGGAGGCAGCGGGGAAAGCCTCCACCCAGCTGGAAAACATGTCAACACAAACTAATACATATTTCAAATTTCTACAGGGTGGTAACTGTATGAAGTCGATTTGTATTACCTGGAAAGGGCCTTCTGTAGGAGGGATGTGGGATGGCTCTGTTGGGATGACTTTTCCAACGTTCTTCCTCAAACAGGTGAGGCATGACATTGCCACTCTACCTGCTTGAGAAGCGAACCCTGGTGCACACCAGTAGGCTTTTACCAGCTTGCACATACCTTCCTTCCCAAGATGTGTCAGCCCATGGGCCGCCTCGGCTAGACTAGGAAGGTATGCTCTGGGGGCCACTGGTTTCCCGTGTCCATCTCTCCAAAGTCCGGTAGACTCTTGGCCACATCCCTTCGACTTCCATACTGCTCTTTCCTGTGGGGAACACAAATTCTGCATGTCTATCAGTTTGGATGTGGATACCATGTTCAGTGTACAAAGGTTGGTGGGATGGGTGAAAATATTTACAGGGCATGCGGCCCTTTTCGCTGCCTCATCAGCGCGGCTGTTACCAAGTGACACCGGGTCCTTCTCTGATGTGTGAGCTTTGCACTTGATAACAGCCACTCTGTCTGGAAGCTGAATAGCTCCCAGAAGTCTCCTAATATATGTCGCATGCGCCACTGGTGTGCCAGCCGCCGTCATGAAATTTCGGAGGCGCCATAGGGCTCCAAAATCATGGACTACTCCGAAAGCATATCTGGAGTCGGTATATATGTTGACTGATTTTCCTTGGGCCAGTTCACATGCTCTGGTCAGTGCCACCAGTTCCGCTACTTGTGCTGAGTGAGGTGGTCCCAAGGGTTCAGCTTCCACAATACCTTCTCCATCTACTACTGCGTAGCCTGTGCACAGCTCTCCCGTGTCCGTCTGTCTATGACAGCTACCATCTGTGAATAAGGTTATGTCTACCTCACTTAATGGGCTGTCGCTTATGTCAGGACGTGCTGTGAAGGTCTGATTCAGGTAGGTCATGCAATCATGTTTATCCTCACCCTCACTAAACTCTGCTTTACCATATTCAGCAACATTCCCATCACCCTCCACCCTTTGTGCCTTGGAGGGCACATGCGGAAGGAATGTGGCTGGGTTTAGTGTGTTGCATCTTTTGATGGTAATATTTACTGGGGCCATCAGCGCCAGTTCCCACTTAGTGAACCGTGCTGAGGACACATGACGTGTTTGGGCAGAATTTAGGAGGGCAGAGACAGCATGGGGAGCATGAACAGTTAAATCGTGTCCCAACACTACGTCCTCACTCTTACTTACTAATTGTGCTATTGCAGCCACACTTCGTAAGCAAGTTGGGAGTGAGCGTGCTACTGTGTCCAGCTGGCCACTGTAGTACGCTATTGGTCGGTTGGCATCACCATGCTTTTGTACAAGTACTCCTGCCGCACACCCACCTGATTCAGTTCCGTACAGTTCAAAGGGTTTCCCATAATCTGGCATTCCCAGTGCTGGGGCCTTTGTTAGGCTCACCTTTAGTTCCTCGAAAGCCAGCTCAGATTCCTCAGTATGAGAGACCCGATCTGGCTTAGTTGAGAAAACCATCTCTTGTAGTGGTAATGCCAGAATAGAGAATCCTGGGATCCAATTGCGACAGTATCCACACATGCCTAGGAACGTACGGATCTGATGCTGGGTCTGTGGCAATACCATGTTCTGAATCGCTTGGATTCTGTCGTCGGTGAGGTGTCTCAGCCCTTGGGTAAGGCAGTGGCCCAGATACTTAACCCTGGTCTGGCATAATTGCAGCTTATCCTTTGATACTTTATGTCCTGTCCACTGATGACTCCAGTGACTCAGAACACAACAATAAGTCATCAACATATTGTATCAGTATCGAACCACTCATGGGTTGAAAGGATTGTAAACAATCATGCAAGGCCTGGGAGAAGATGCTGGGGCTGTCTATGAATCCCTGGGGGAGTCGTGTCCAGGTATACTGTACTCCTCTGTATGTAAAGGCGAACAGATACTGGCTGTCAGGGTGCAAAGGGACGGAGAAGAACGCTGAACACAAATCAATGACTGTGAAATGAGTACAGTGAGGTGGGATTTGCATTAGGATGACAGCTGGGTTTGGCACTACGGGGAATTGGCTCTCAACTACCTTGTTTACCCCTCTCAAATCCTGCACTAGTCTGTAGCCCCTCCCCCCGCTCTTTTTCACAGGAAAGATGGGACTATTGGCCGTGCTGGAAGTTCTAACTAGGATTTCCTGTTGGAGCAATCGTTGGATCACTGGGAATACTCCTAGCTCAACTTCAGGTTTTAAAGGGTACTGCGGTATTTTTGGGGCTATCCTGCCTTCTTTTAAGCGGATTTCTACTGGAGCTACATTTGCCATTAGCCCAGCGTCCTGTCCATCTTTAGTCCAAAGGGAACTCGGTATTTGTGCTGTAATTTCAGCTACCCTAGATGGATTTGATTCTACAACAGTGGAATACAACATTAGCCTCTGAGGACTGTCCAGCATATCTTGCACTTCTTGTGTAAGATTTTTAGGAGTGTCTAGGAATACCCCATCGGGAGTGCAATAGATGACACATCCCATTTTACATAGTAAATCTCTACCCAGAAGGTTAGTCGGGCCCGCTGCAGCCAACAGGAAAGAATGTTTGGTATGCAAAGGCCCGATTGTAACCTCTGCTGGTTTCGTCAGTGGGTAATGTTGTATTTTTCCTGTTACCCCAATTGCCGCTACTGATTGGTTAGTGAAACCCAAGTGAAGAGGAGTGTTGAGAACAGATCTGGCCGCCCCTGTATCAACCAAAAAGGTTTGCCTTACTCCAGCTATATCAACCTTCACCTGAGGTTCCTCTCTAAGGTGTTGAGTTAATCTAACTGGCTGTAGGATACAGGTATGACCTGTTTCCTATTGTCTGACCTGAGTTGCCCTTAGCACAGTGTCAGCCATCAGATGGGGAGGAGGCATGTTGCGTGACCTGTCTGTCTCCTCCCATTGTCTAGGGGCTGGGTATCTCCGTGTCTCACCTTTGTGAGATTCCCATTCTCGCTTATGTGTCTGGTAACTCCTGTGGTTTCCTAACCTACAATGAGCTGCAATGTGTCCCTCCTTATTGCAGTTGTAACAGATAATTGGCTTTCTACCTGTGTCCCTGGTGTTTCGTTGATATGCAGCTTTGTTTGGGGCATTAGTAAGGGCTTGGATGCTAACCATCATCAGTTTGTCAGTTTGCAGTTCCCTGTGCTTCTTAATGTTGCGGTCGTGGTCCACAGCAGATTCCCGTAGGGCATCCACTGTCATTCCACGCCAATTTGGGAAAGAGGTTTGGACTCTGGCTCTCAGGTTTTCCCTAAGCCCTTCCACCAGCACAGAGACAATCATCTCCCTCAGGTGGGGGTCGTCCTTAGGCTCGGAGACACCAGTGTACTTTGATACCTCCAGTAAGGCTTTTGTAAAATAATCAGCAGCAGTTTCGCCATCTTTCTGTTTGATGGTGAAAATCTTGCTATATTCTACTGCTGCAGGAAAATACACTCCCGACTGTAAGTTAATCAGGCGTATATTCTCCTGGTTGATCTCATCATTTATCTCCTTGTCCACTTTCAATCCACTATCCTGAATGAATTTCGGGATGTCAATGTGAGTGGGGAGACAGGCCCTCAACATGATTCTCCAATCCTTGTTGGTGGGCTCATCAGAGTTTCCTAGATCCCTTACAAATTTCCGGCACAATGCCAGATCTTTCCTTGGGTCAGGGAAATCTGAAATGATGGACCGCAGCTCTAACCGTGTCCATGGGTTTAGCATGTTCATCTTTCTGGTAGGTATCACACCCTCTCTGTCTGCCTTACCATAGGGAACCTCCAGTGTGCGCATAGGATATGTTTGTACCACATTCGCATTACTGGGACCTGCTTGGGAGTCATTTGTGTCTGTGCTGTGTGGTGCATCATTACCTGAGTCCAATACTATGCTGTTGGCATCAGCCGTCTCCTCCTCCTGTGCTGGGGCCTCAACAGCGGGTTGAGCTTTTCCCTCAATCATATTAATTGCATGAGAGACGGCCAGTGCCAACAGCTGCTCGTTCTCCTCTCGGGTTTCCTTGTAAGGGGATAAGACAGGGTACAGGTTAGCAACGGATACGTTATTACTTATACTTTTCTTATGAGTCATTATCCCCTTCGGAACATATGGGGGTGGGGGAGCTGATTCTATTGTGGCAGCGGTTGCATTTATATTGTGGCTGATTGCGTCAGGTATTGCCAGACCTCTGCTTCCCCATTGTTCCTGTCCTTCCTTCTGCCACAATTTAAGAATATTTATATGCTTCACTCTCTCCTTACGACTGGAGAGTAGGCATATTTCATCTTTTACTGCCGATAAGATTTCCGGATCGAAGCTACCAACACTGGGAAATTCTAACTTGCTGCCTTGTGTCATTTTTCTCCATTTATTTTGGTAAACAACTGCGAGTTCACCGTGCTTCCTGCACATAATAAAAGCAGCCGATCCTTTTGGCCGGCTTGCTTCCTCCCTAACATGCACGTTATCACAGCGTGACCCGTTATTACCCATAGTTACAGGAATAAACGTTCACAGCTTAATAGATATCGGTGGGTTATTACTTATCTGAGAGCTCCCCAAACACTCACTTCTACAGCTTCCTAGAACATCCCACAGTCAAGCAGGTGCGAAGGATACGAGGTACGATACTCAATCACCAAGTCTTTCAACTAGCAGCGAACTTCTAGCCAACTTGCTTGGCGCGGCACAATTTTTCCAGGGTATAACAAACTTGTTTTCCTATACCCCCAAAAATTGGATTTCTAAAGTAGCTAATCGGAAACAAGTGCGTTCCGATGTATCTTCTTGTACCCTCCTAGCGGAATCAATTCCACTGAAGGGGCAGTTCCTATGGGCACGTCGTCACGTGAACCCTAACCTTGTCCTACCTGGACTGTCCTACACTGGACTACACTGCGCTTGAGTCGTGTCGTCACACACCCGTTCGCCTCAGTTATGTTTCACACTGGGCGCTGGTTACACCTTGGTCTTATGCATATATTTGAAATATTTCTGTACAGAAAATCTTCCCAGGCTGATAGCTTTTCACTAGATACTTATGCAGGTATAAATCCCTTATAATACGCTATAGGAATCTATTAAAATAATGCTTGAGTTGCTTGCTTATGAAAAAAGAAAAAATGAACAAAAGAAAAAAAAACTTATTTTTCTCTTTATTAAATCACCACCTTATTCACAGTATATTGCTATACTGTTTAAATAAAGCTAGTGGTTCAATACTGTTCACCTTTGAGTTCCTCTGTGTGCTGCATGTGCAGTACCAATGAACAGCCACGTATGTACATGCGCTGTTCACAGGCCGCCGGTGAATCGGCCACCCACGTGTTCTATAGTGTATTTGCAAGGTTGCACTCGGGTTTCGCTATACGCAGTAATTGCGCTTAAATGTGGAATAAATCCCTTAACTCCGTCCGAAAGTTACGTATCAAGATGCGAAATAAATCCCGCACTTAATCCGTAAATCACGTACAAAGATGCGAAAATTTCCCGATATGGGCACGTGCGCGCGCACCTTGCGTAATACACAATAGACGCTTTACGTTACTGCAAAAGGCCCAGGGCTTGTCGCCACGTGGCGGAGTCTCTGGTTTTGCAGTAACTAACAATAAAAGTTATAGTTTTGCACAGAGGGGATCCTCTATGTACTATAATAAACACAGACTCCACGTGTGCGAACCTTATCGCACGTGGTACATATACTATAATAAACAAGCAACCCAAGACACTATACCCCGTTAAACTACTTGTGGCAGGCAGAAGTACAGTTTACTAAACACTTAGGTATGATATGCTTTAAAACACGTGGCTTTCACTTATTGTACTCCGGGTTCAGCGCTAGCACTTCCCGAACCCCGCACCGCCGCGGACTCGGCCTATCCAGCAATGGAAACAAATAAATACTTCCACCCTTTTGCTGGTATAGGTCGAGTCGCACGCCTGGTACTGAGTTCTGGAATGTGGAGCGGACGGACGATGCCCCCAATTGTTAATGGTGAATAAAATATAACCAGAGTGACAATAAGTGAAAAGCGTTGGTTACTTAATAAGTCCGCAACCAACGTACCCTTTATACCTAGCTACGTGCGAACAAAGCGTAGCGCAGCGTAGCGTACCTTTTATAGTATTATGTATACCAAGAACCAATACCTTAATCAGAGATTCCTTCGCAGTACTTTGTCTCTAATCTGCGAATATACCTTATCGGACTGTGTCCGCAATATACCTTATCGCTATTATGCGAATAAACAGACAACGACCACTGTATAGAAATATGGAGATAAGAGCTCCGTAAAAAGGTTGTATTTGAGTCCCTAATGGACAAAAGGGGGTTACAGAAATAAGAATAAACAGGTTTAACAAGTAATACAATATACTAACAATGAATACTAAACAGACTATGCTAAGGGGAAAGAAAACAGATACAAGACACAATCAGCCAATCAATACAATAAGGATAAATACCGTTAATGCAACCGTTACAGTTCTCATCAAATATGCGAAGTGTAGTCCGGTCAGAGCTCACTATCGTTCAGGAATGAACTATAGTCCGGTAGGAAGGTCCAGGGAAAGTTAGATGTGCCGAAGAGACTTTGGCTGCTCTGGGTCGCCTATCTTATAGGGTCAGAAAGGGGAGGTCAAAGGCCATTCTCATTGGCCAGAGGTCGAATGTCAGGTCAGCTGTGATTGGGTGGTAAGCTGATACACCTGGTTTGGCTAGGTCCAGGGGAGTGAACTTTAAGAGTCCTTTGTTTGGTGGTTTCGGCGTCAGCAGTGATAAGAACCGGTTTCATCTAGATTCCTTTGTTACATACTTTTAACAGAAACTGTCCCTGGAATATGGATTATATCCATAACTGTCGAGCCGTGTATATTGCGGAATATTCGCAATGACCGGAATACTTCGCACAATGAACTGAACGGAACGGTACTAAACACGATACAGACATATGTATGCAGGGCTAACTAAGCTATGTGTGGCGTTCTAAACCTTTAACTATATTTTACTTAGTGTCAGTATGTATTTATGAATTTATGTGTGATAGTATGGCTACTCTTCTGGTCCACTTTGCCACGCATACTCGGGTATGGAAACTTTATTTGCGCAACTCTGCGAACCAAAATGGCGGCCATACTATCCTAAAATGGCGTGTGTGTAACTCGACTTCCATAGTACCGAGCTCCATAATGCATTACATTCAGGAGATTAGACCGGTAGTCGATGCCATTTACAGATGGCAGTATCTAATTGACTTGTGTTTTGCACTGAGAATGATCCCTCCATGTGTACTGCGGAGCGCGCTCCATATGACACATGTGTAGAAGGACTCCATATGATGCATGTCCTTTGCTTAAATATTCATACATTAATAACCAATGAGATTAATGCGATCAAATACGATGCTTGATACATTAACTGAATCAGGTTCAAGACTGATTAATAATGTAAAAATATAAATAAAAACATTGTGTTAAAAACAGAATTGTGTTTGCTAAAGCATCTGGTACTCTATGCAACAAGTCCTGGTTTCGACAACATAACTTGACCTGAATATAAACCCATTCCACTAAATTAAATTGTTAAACAAATCTGCAGAGCTGAGGTTAAGCTCAAGCAATGCGACAGGCTTCTGTTTTATAGTCAGTTCTTTTAATGTGTTGCTTTGTAAAATCATTAACTATGAAGATATCATCTCTCCTGCCTTCAGCCACAATCAGTCAGTGCATGCAAATGGCTACGCAGACCAAATGCTAAATCTTGTGTATCTTATGTACTATCCACGTTCAGTACAATACAACAAAACATGGGCACTTTCACACTGCACCAGTGTGAGGCTGAGAATGTTCACCATAACAACATGGAACCAATTTAAAAGTATTTCAGGTAGGGATGTGCATGATCTCCGTCATGGGTTTTGGTTTTGGATCTGTATCTCTTTTGTGTTTTGGATCTGTATAACATTTCTTTCGGTTTTGGAGCTGTATTTTTTTTTTGCAAAAATCATAAAAACAGCTAAATTTACAGAACCGCTGAGTGGCAGACATCTCTCTGAAGCAATCAGCGGCCTCCCATTGATTTCAATTGTACTTTTAAAATCGATGCAAAACCACAAGCTCTGACTGCAGGATCTCATAGTTTTGGCTCAGATAGGGAGAGGGATCACAGACATTCCTGTGAGCTAGGTTCTCAGAGAACCAGGCCTGCCCATCTCTTATTAAAAGCAGGGGTGTTAAAACTAGGGCATGATGGATAAGTGGGCCATAAGGTACCAGGGTCCAGGCCTATGGCAGATTACAATGGAGGCAGATGGGGCAATCACAGCCCTAGCCCTATTTGCCCTAGTTATGTAACTGGAGAGATGCTTAAAGGGCTATTCAATTGTCCCCACTAAATTTTGTGTGCCTCCTAAAGGTGAAAAAAAATCCCTGATGAATCCTGGCATCGTGGACAATTAACTATCCTCAGTAGAGTCAATTAATTGAAGTAAAATACACGGATAATTGAATATGCCCCTTTATAGACTGGTGCCAATAGGAATTAATTGAGCACAAAATGGGGTGGTGTTGTATAGGGTTCCTACAGTCATTATCCCGACATTGGGATCCCAACTGGCCAGACCCAGACAGCATGGTGAGCGCAACAAAGCCCCTTGCGAGCTCGCTGCGGGCACGGTGCCACCAATCTGTTGTACTTAGGGACATTCAGCAAAACAAGTAATGTTGCTATGCAAGGGAAGAAAATACATTTATATAATTTCTATGCAGGGTAAATACTGCCTGCTTTTGCATGTAGCCCACAAATGTTAGACAGCTTTAACTCTCTCTTCACATTAAACATCTGCCCCACCTGCAGTGCAACCTGGTTTTGCCCATTTTCACATTTTTGTGCTTTGCTAACAAAGCTGAATTGCGCATGTGGCTGCATTAAGGTGCATTACGTTTTGTACTTTTATGTTTTTTTGTAATAAATCGCATCACATAGTTCAAAATGCAATGCGATCTAATACAAAAAGTACTGCATGCACATATGTTTTTGACTTGCAATATACGATGCATGGGAGAGCGCAATGCATTGCAAGCCAAAAGAAAAACGTTGCAATGTGAACTGCAAGCGATGCATTCTGTACACATCTGGCCATCGCACAGTGTGTGCGCACCTTTAGAACTTTGAAGACTCCATCTCTACACTTTCACTTGATGTGCTGGACAGTGGGTATGGGTTGCAGTGTGTGTGTGTGTGTGGGTGACGGGGGATGACAAGATGTCTTACCCGTTACCCGACTCTGATTAGGTGACTAAACAGGCCAATAGTTTAGAGTTTGAGATTGCCTATTACTTACACATCCCTAGGCTGTGCTGTGCCAGTGTAAGGGTTTTTGGCACCCTGGGAAAAACTGCAAACTACTGACCTCTCGCCAACCCCACACTGCCACCAATACCTACTTTCCAGCCCCTCGAGTAAAAGTCTGGAGGCAACATCTTAGAAGCTCAATAACAACCATTTGCATCAGGTACAGCAAGTATGTCTTCCTCATAAATATCCTTAATTTTCTGATAGGTAGACTCCGGGGCGACCCCCAGATCCCGTCGCCCCAGGCAGCTGCCTAATGGTAGGCTACAGGACAGCATCAACTTCTCTCAGAAATTAATACAGCAGTGACTGAAGCTATGAGAAAAGTAGATTCAGCATGCAGTTCCCACGGCTTCTCAGAACATGTTAGGCAGCCAGGGAAAGCAAATCCAGGAGATGTGTATGTTTGCAAGGAATGGTCTAGATCTTACTGTAACTAGTTCTAAACTGCCTTTTGCTGGCTCTGGCTGCAAACATCCCATGTCAAGGAAGCATATCATCTGTATAAGTTATTTATATTTGTTGTGTACAGTATGTTTAGCTCTTTGAAGATATTAGTGTATGGTCACAGGAGAACTTTTCATGCCACATTTTTAGTATTGGAAGAACAAGACATATAACGGAACCTAGAGAGCATATCATCCATATACTGTATACTGTATTTATGTGTCAGTATGAGTGTCTCCGAAACACTGCCCTCTGTTGGCAGCAAGTGAAACTACATTTCTTTCTCTTTCACACATGCACAAACACAGAGGCAATCACAAGGTAGCAGACTAGTTTTCGAAGCATTTGTTTTGAGCAGGCTTACTAGTATTAAATAAATATGCTGTGGATGTCATTGTAATAAGAATAATAAGGGTAAATGTAGTAAATAAGCGAAAACAATGGAATTCTATAGGAAAGGCAAATATCTAATATATGAATGCCATTTTATTCTATCTAAAGTCCAAAAGGTTTTTGCCGTATAATCCTTAAGGTAAGAGTAGAATGTGGTATGGAAATATAAACACTTGCTGATGCCATATGAATTGTCCTGCACGGTATGATGGTAGCACAATGTAACTATCCATTACAGACAGTTCCTGCAGGTTAGTGGATGTCCATCCTGTATTAAATCAATTAATAAATGTTTAAAAATGAGTGTAATACTGACATCTCATGCAGCTAATTCTAGTGCTGAAGTGACTGTAGTAAGTATTGACAGAACCTATGATATGTGTCAGCAGTGTGTGACAAAGGATAGCCCACACAATGAATAGCTTAACAGAGGACTAATCATGTAGAACACAGGAAGCAAGTGACACAGGGTTAATGCAGCAGGTACACAATGCAGGAATGTATGGTGTAACAGGTCCAGCTAGCAACATGTTAATGCAGGTTGTGTGTGGTATCTGGAGCATACACCTGCATATAAAGTCAGTGGTGGTGGCAGTAGGAAGTATGAGGTGCCTAATGCTACTGTCAGCTCGGGTACAGGATCCCAACAGTTACATACCTCCCAACTTTCAGGGAGACGGAGGAGGGACGGGATGTTGCGCGCCGAAGGCGTGGCCTATACTCGTGGCTCTCCCGTGAGGCCACGCCCCTGTTTTGATGCTATGGGGGCATGACCCAGAGGCATGCGCACAGCGTTTATTCACCGCTGCTCAGCAGCCGACAGGGGGGACTCCCAACAGCCCCCCCTCACTGCGGGGCACTGCCGGACGCGGAAGGGACGTGGGAATGTCCCCGAAAACCGGGACATTCCCGCAGTTTTTGGGACTGTTGGGAGGTATGCAGTTAGGATACTGATGTAAGAATAACAAAACAATTTGGTAAGTACAGTTACCCTTACCCTTCCCATGGGAATCTCCTCTCCCTAGCATTGTGTGGCTGTGATCACTATCCCCTGTTCTTTGTATTACCTGTATTGCAGCTTTCTTATTTATTTACTTATTTACAGTCTCTTATATAGAGCAGCAAATTCCGTTGCCAGGTTTAAAGATCTCACATTGATAATGCTGCCTGCTTCATTCTAGATTTATTGAGTGCTGAGTTGCTGATGAACCTGGGTGCCTCTCTCCACTTGGAGAGAGATAAAGTACCATCAATCAGCTCCTGGCTCACACAAATCTAATTATCTCTGCACAAGTTACATCTGCCCCACCTGCAGTGCACATGGTTTTGTCCAATTGAGAAGGAATTTGCCTTTGCGACTGAACCAAAATAAGGGCCTTATACCCTTTAGGTACAGTATATAGGTGGTGGATGTTCTAGGCCACAGGTTCTCAAACTTGGACCTCAGTACCCCACACAGTGCATGTATTACAGGTCTCAGCACAGAAACAAATGAAGTAATTAGCTCCACCTGTGGATATTTAAAAATGTGTCGGTGAGTAATGAATGCACCTGTGCACCTGATGGGTAACCTGGAAAAAGTGAACTGTGTGAAGTTGTGAGGACCAAGTTCTCATCTAGACTGTACATCCTAGCCATTTATTAAAAGAGGTGCAACCAAACCAGCTCAGCCAAAATGCACACAGGACATCACACAAATTAAAGATACAGTAGCAGTGCAGTTTCAGGGGAATGAAAGCAGTTATTATGTAAATAAAAAATATATATACATACTGTAGCTAAAAAACAAAATGAAAGTGATATTAAATGTTACAATAAGCAACGCCCTAAAGTGACTCATCCAGAGCAGCTCAGGAGGATCCACACCTCAATGTTTGCTTCACTGCTATATGTCATTTGTGCAATGCCCTTATTGGGTTTTGGCTGGGCTGGCTTGAGTTCTGCCCCCCAGGTGTGAACCCCTAGAATGTTAGGCATTTTCCTAATGAGGGGACCCGGACGCTGGTGGGCCAGCCATTAACTTTTGCCAAATTTATGCTTACAATCTCTTTTATGACGTTTAGTTGTAATGTTTATTTCAATGTGAAGTAATGTTTGCATAGTGTACCTCCATTTTTTATATTGTAGTACCCTTCCGGAATGGCCTATACAATAAATTATTTAACAAACATATTTTCCCTTTGAAAATACTTTAATATTGTAGTATTCTGGTGACTCCATGTAAATGTTCAACTAGCTACAGTAACTGTCTCAGAAGGCTGAATCAAAGTCCAGTAGGTACAGCAGTAAATCATACATAGCAGCTATAGAAATGGCCATACATAATGTACTGTACCTTGCAACAGGTAGTCAATTAGTCATTTCTGAATGTTACCATTGGCAATAAGTCAGGCATTTTAGAAAGCAAGGCTTCAATCATTGTTTAGCTTCTGGCAGACTGTTTTGCAGTTGTTCAGCTTGCCCACAGTGGTCCATGTGTCAATGTTGTTTAAAGCAGTAGCTCTTTAAGGCTGATTTTCATTTATCCCTGCAGAAGATTTGCAAAGCGTACGTCGGCATCACTAGCCATACGGACGCTCTCCATGTGTCTCTCCTATCTATGATCCATGTGAT
The DNA here is from genome assembly GCF_055691185.1 of Crinia signifera. Classification (NCBI taxonomy): domain Eukaryota; kingdom Metazoa; phylum Chordata; class Amphibia; order Anura; family Myobatrachidae; genus Crinia; species Crinia signifera. Next base: position 99,450,479 of record NC_139225.1, on the reverse strand, counting down.
TTACTAGTCCTTTTCAGGACTCTAATGTGATATGTACATCTATATGTCTGTGTAACCAGCTGTCTAACGCAGCACCGCTCCTTACCAGCACGTATTCGTTGCAGGGCAGTGTGCATCCCATACTCCAGCAAGGGAACCGGCAGTGGTATTAATGGGACATTGATCCCCCCCAGCTAAGGAACAAGAGTGTGCACGCTGCCATCTTATAGAATATCAATTGCAGAGACGTACTAAGTCCTTCCTAGGACTCTAATGTGATATGTATTTATGTCTATGCAACTAGCTGTTTAAACGCAGCACTGATCCCTGCCATTGTGCACACTGACGTCATATTCAATATCGTTTACAGAGTTAACACTCTGTAGAGCCACATGCACTTTATACTTATGTGTGGTAACCAGCAGTAATAAATGTGGGATATTGACCCCCCCAATTAGGATAATAATATTGTGCGTTAATGTCACTCAAATTTGACATTAACTGTGGCTATTGTTACAACCATATTATATAGGGATTCGGCATGAAAAGCCGGCGGTCGGGATCCCGGCGTTCCAAATACCGACGCCGGAATCCCGAACGCCAAAATCCCGACAAGGGGGGGGACGTGGATCGCCCCCCCTTGTGGGCTCGCTGCGCTCGCCACGCAGTGGGCCCGGTGCCTCGCTACGCTCGGCACACTAATTTATTCTCCCTCCTAGGGTGTTGTGGACACCCACGGGGGGAGAAAGTGTTGGGATTTTGGCGTTCAGGATTTTGGCGTTCGGGATTCCGGCGTCGGGATTTTGAACGCCAGGATCCCGACCGCCTGGATTTAAACTGCATCCCATTATATAGTATTGGTGTATCAGTAATGTAACCAACAACCACATAGATTGATACAATTTATCTCTTACTGTGGATGAATGCAGTGACTTACAATAAGGGCAACTAACTCCCCATTGTTAATTAATATACAGCGGTTGATAGAGACATTGTAACAAAACTGAGACACCAAACTTTATTATAAGTGTTGCTTAGACCCACACACACAGACCCAATTTCCTCATTGAAAGAAATGTATTATATGTTATTCAAATACCTCTCTCCCCATACATGGAATTGGCTACATAACCATTAATTGGGTAACAAATAAGAGAGCATACTGTGATCGATCTAATTAATTATTTAGGAGGAAATAGACACATGGAGATTCTGTACTATTTTAATTTGCATTATTTTCACTTTTGTCTATGTTTCTTGTTTTATGTAGTTTGTCATATTTCGTATTTTTAATTTATTCTTATTATAAGGTATATTTTATTGTATTTTATTAATTTTTTCCAAGGTACACCACACTGTGACAAACTAAACTCTGTTTCTTTTTCGATTTTCCTATTTCCTTGACATTTAAAGGATCACAGGACTTTAGGGACTTCAACCAACTTTCATTACAATTAAAGTACCTAGTGGATCTAGGATCTAATGTGCAGCACATCAGAATGGGCAATGCGAGTACCAAATTAATAAAATGATTAATTATGTTGATGTAGGAGTACACACTATACTGTGAGAAATCATGGTGTATGTCCGGCCCTGCGTCCGCGTACGTGTCCCTTAACCGCACTCTGCTGCGTCCTGAGATGCAAATCTCTGTTCAGCGTAGTCCCTGGTCGTTTTCCATGTCATGATGTGCATGGCGTTTCCCAGAGGCCTAGTCGGCGTCCCATGCTGATTCCAAGCCGGTCCCACACTGCATGGGTGCCGCCATGACACTTTTAGTCACATGACTAGATTCCTCCAATGATTTCCCTGTAACCTTGATACTCTGACCTGTGCACTTGATCATGTGATCAAGATGTACACAGGTAATTCCAGGGGTTAATTGATGCTGAGCCTTGCAGCCAATCACAGACAGGCAGGGGGATTTAGGTCCTCCTTGCCTTGAACAACTTATCTAACCCCTGAATACTCCCCAGAAGTCAGCATTCTAAGCTCCAGGTTCCCTATTCCAGAGTCACCTGTAATATACACCTGCAATCTGCTGCTGCTGCTATTCAAGCTCCCTGGTTAACCATTCCCCTGCAAGGTTACCTCCCAGCTAATAACATCTATAGCTTTCAGGAGAAGAGGTCTGAGCTTCCCAACTTACTATTGGTTCCCATTTCAAGTCTACACAGCCTGTCTATGGCTCCCAGGCCCTTTCCGTCTCAGCTCCTATGCCATCAGCACTCATCTTGGCTCCCAAGCCAAGAGATAACCAAAAGGCTCACCAACACTCAGCCATCACTATCCATCCGTCAGTGATTGGCCAGTCAGGTGTGGAAACTCTGTCAGAGGGCTGCGACCTGTCCACCGAACGCAGCAAAGGCCCAAAGTTGGCCCTAGCCTAAATGACACCCTAGGCAAGATTTTGGTTGGTGCCCCCTAGCACCGCCACTAGTTCCGCCTCTGACCCTGCTCCTCTTTCCCAGCATCATCAACCCTCATCATAGCAGTCATCATTTTGGTGCTCCTACTCGCAATATTTTAAATAGAAACAGTGCACACATTCGGTGCGCAGCTTAAACAGGAGTGTGTTCTTGCTGGGAAGGGGCATGCCCACACAATAGTACCCCCAATTCAAATGATGCCACACAGTAGTGCAACTTTATTCACATTATATCATGTGATGGTGTCCCTTATTCAAGTTACATCACACAGTAGTACCACTTTACCTTATGTACATTACTCCTCACATTATTCACATTATACCCTTAGAAAAAAATCCTGAGAAAATATTGTATTTTAAGCACCTCCATGGCCACACTGCAACCCAGCACAAAGCAGTGTGTGCTGGGCAGAGGAGAAGAGCTGCAGCTGCTGCTGTCACTTAAGGGGAGGGGGCCAGGGGCCCCCACTGGGCCATTCCATCAGACTTTGGCCTGGGTAATTTGTACCCTCTACCCCTTTCTCTCTGCACCCCTGATAATACCACACAGTAATGCCCCTTACACATGACACACATTATTAATGTCCTTCTAACCATAATGCCCCTTACACATTATGCCAACCTTTATTAATGCCCTTCATACACATAATGACATACATAATGCCCCTTACACATATGTTGCACATTAGTAATGCCCTTATACACATGACACACATAGTGCCCATTACACATATGTTGCACATTATTAATGCCCTTATACACATGACACACATAATGCCTGCTACACATATGTCGCACCTTATTAATGCATTTATACATGACACACATAATGTCCCTTACACATATGCCGAACACTATTGCACAACCAACCCACCCGCAGACAGCACTCTCACAGCCGCTAGCACTGTGACCTCTGCCTCTGCTTGGATACAGATGTTTCCGCATACATCTTGCCTCAATAGGCCATGCAGCTCCTGGCCAATTCTGATAACGTTGGGTGCCTTTTTTGCTGAAAATTCGTCTTATTTGCATTGCTATGACCAGCACACACAAGGAGCTTCCAATGATTAAAATGATATGCGGCATGCCTATATTCTGTGTGCGACTGTGGCTATACCTGCATATGGATGCTATGTTACAATGATTTCCATGAATACACTATTTCATATGCAGATATAGCCTCACTCACACACAGAATATAGGCATGCTGCATATCATTTTAATCAGCAGAAGCTGCTGGTGCCCCTAGGCATTCCAAATGCCCTAGGCAATTGCCTAGTTTGCCTATGCCTAAGGCCGGCTCTGAAAGGCCAAACCTCCTATTGGGTGTCCCTGGTGAAAACCATCTGTGGGATTAGACTCCGCACCTCTGCTCAGAGTCTCGTCAACACCCCCACCTGGCTGTGTCCTCAGTGCCCAGTGCTCTATGAACTGTCTTTATCTCAAGTCTCCCTTGTTCCAGTTCCCTGATCCTTCTACTGGCTCACTGCTGCCACAGCCGGGGATAACAGATACCCGAGCCCTGACACTGTGGCATGGTTGTTGCAGTTAATGGCGTAACTAGAACTTGGGGGTCCCATAGCAAAATCTTTTAATATCCCCCCCCCCCCCCCCCACCAGCCTTTGTCCCTGCCACTTAGGGGCAGGAGAGAGAGGGGAGTGAGAGAGAAAAGTAGTGTCATGGTGAAAAAGAGAGAGAAAGAGAGGAGCGAGTTAGAGAGGCAAAGAGAGAGGGGGATTTTCATGCAAAAAGAGAGAATGTTAGGGAGGGAGAGAGAGAGGAGTGATAGAGAGGGATAGAGAGAAAGAGGGTAGTGTTCATGCAAAAAGAGAGAGAGAGTGTTAGGGAGAAAGAGGTAGAGTGTACTTGATTACAGCATAGAACAGGGGTGGAGGCATAAAAAGACAGATGGATGGACAGGCATAGACGGATGAACATGGGCATGGGCAGGCAGACAGATAAACTAAGAACCATATGGGGGCATAGACAGATGGACAGGGGGGCATAGATGTACTGATAAATGAGTGGGGGAAAAAAAGCTTTTTTCTAGGCAGCAGTTGGATTGTCCCCCAAGCTGCCGGGTTCCATATCAGCAGCATTCCCTGCACCCTCTATAGTTAATCCACTGGTTGTAGTCCTTCATCACAACATCATCCAATATATTGTCTTGTGGCCACCTAACCAGGGACAGATTAACAATGGGGTGAATGGAGCTACATCTCCAGACCTCCATATGAAAATAGACCCATAACCATGACAGCATGCTTATGATCAGCCAGCTGGCCACACAGTCAGCCAGAAATCTAAATTGTTTTTCTCATGTTTTTAGAAAATGATGTATATTTTTGTATTTGGGAACCAATGCAACTGATAGTTTTGGAAGGGGGGATATTTACATACTCACATTAAACTGTTTACACCCACACAGCACTGGTCACAGCTCCCCTTTTTCTCACAGTAGACCCTTAAACATTTTCAGCTCCAGCCAAGCCCTTGTGGCCCTTAATCCAGCCCTGCACCCAGCTATAGTCATTTGAAAGTAATGATCATTTTCATATCGTAAACAAATCTATTTTGACTCTCTCTATTTTATGATCACTGCAGTAGCTGTGATATTTCTAACACTTATGTAAAAACGAATTGTTGGAAATGTATGTTAGAGTCCTGCTCTGCGCTTGCAGTTTTGCCAACAGAATACTAGGCAGAGAAGACGTCTTCTGAGCTTTTCTACGTCTTGCTCTGTGATGACTGGCTTGGAGCCTACACATTTCATGAGCACACCATAGGGAGTTGGGCAAGACTGCAGAAATACATTTTATTAACAAAGTCCCTGCAGAACCAGACAGAATAATCTCCTTTAGACTCCTCTAGTTGGCACAGTCCCCCTTTGAAGCAGGTCAAATCAATTAATTGTCTAATATGTGACATGCTTTATTTAATAATTGGCCTAATTAAAGATTTTTTTATAAAATAATTTTAACTTCTGATTATTCTATTGGCAAAAAATTAAATATTTTAGATTTTATAACATATTTTTTATTTTTATATAGTATATAGATTTTTGGATTTTATAGCTTCTATAGGTTTGCTAGACATCCAGTAAAATTTGGATTTTCCACCTTCAAAATGAGTTTTCTTAAATAACATCCCTTTCCAGTAATAGTAACTTAGTGGGGCCCATTGCCTGGAACAGTCAACATTCTTCAGTATATACAGTAGCAGGGTCTCAGGACTTACACATACTCAGGACCTCCACCAATAACAGTTGGCATCACTCACCTCTCACTGTAGAAAAAGAGAACTAACATAGCGGGTCTATTTAATCAATCTTAAAGGTGCTGTATTGAATTGAATACACTTCCCTTAATAAGCAAATGGTGGGATCTTTCCGTCTAATCACCTGTTGGCTAGAGACAAGTCTGTGGTAAAGTTTGGATTATAGGCATCACCCACTTAGGCATGCACACGGAAGTTTCTGGTTGTCTGGAAACCCCCCACCTCTTGGCAAGTTATGACAACACTAGCACTGGTATATAATATGATGAATAGAACTGCCACCACATCATGCAGTGTAAGGGACAGAGCGGAGCTGCTGCACATGCCCAGTGTTCCAGCTTCTTCTACCATATTTACTGTATGAGTAAATCTGAACCCTCAAACATTGCAATGGACCAGAGAGTAGCTGCCAGGAGGAAGAGATAGGAGCCTTACTATGAAGTGGGAGATTGTGAGCTTAGAAAGTGCAGTACTGGTTCTATTATATATGTGTATTTATTATAGTGTGTTTTCCTAACCACTTATCTTGTTAAAATGTCCATTTGTACTGTTACATATTAATATTGTATTCCATACAGTATCTAGTGTATAAAAATACCAATTTTCAGGGCTGTTACCACTCCCTCAGACTCCCGTACTTACTCCAATGCATTGCAGAGTGGAAGATTTTGAATTCCCGCCCTCTAAAAATCCTGCGTTTGCCACAGACCCATGTAAAATTCAGCAGACATTACTTCTGTCATCATCATTAATTACCTCTGAATTCCTCACATAATACACATTCACAAAATACTGTGTGCCCAATGTTCACTAAGAAACTGAACTATAGTTACAGCCCACTAGGTAGTTTAGCAAGTGGTTATCTACATAGAGAGTGTAAGAAAAATACTAATAACGTCAAACAGCGGGGGAATTTGACCCCTTCATGTTCTATTAAAACATGTCCATTGGTTTGCAGACTGTATTAATGAAACTAGATCAAAAAAATCATATACATTCATATCACTTTGCTTAATAAAACTGTCTAGTAGATTTTGCATACATGCTGTCTATACTATGTATACATCACATGCTTATTTCTGCCTAGGGGAATGTGTGTATCTTTATCTCCTATCAACTTGATTTTTTTCCCCTTGACGGAAATGTCCAATGTCCTTAAGTGACTTGTACGTTTTAGTGAACTCATGTCTTCTACTAACACAATGGATATTACAGCTCATCAAAAAGCATTATAATAAAGACACCTGGAGGATTTCTCCTTGTAGGACAAGTTGTGTGCATATAAGATTATAGGGCTAATAAACATAACATATAATATTAAATGTCTTACCAATGAAACTTTATCTCAGAGTGTTTGCAGCTTAATCTTTTATTGGCCTGTGTGTGCCCATTCAAATAAAAAGCTCTTTTATGGGTGATTGTTGAGTAATAACCATGTGTAAATAAGATAGTGGGAGAGCTGTGTATGTTCTGTTCTCGGGTTGCATACAATAGAATCTTGGGGAAAGACACACACATTCATTATATTTTATTTTCACCAGAAACATCAAGGTGCAACAATATTCAGCAAATATTACATCTGTTCTCAGTAAATGGTCAAATAACAAGTTTAATTGATACATTTATTTTTAAAAATAGTGAACATTAATTAGTGCCCCAGGATATAACTAAACTAGTAAAGGAACACATTAAACCAGTACACACTTGCAGAATAATCAGACAATGACAATATATCCGCCACATCGCTCAGAGTGTACCCGTGATCGCACACTCCCCTGAGTCATTCCCTGAACCATTCTGTCGGATGTGCTGCATACTCAATGAGACAACCCAAGTAATGACAGGGTGCATTTTAAATGTATCAATCAATGATATTTTGCACTGTGGTCCACTGCATCATGCACCATTTACAGACAATGCAATGTATCGTGCTGTCGCATCGTGTCATTGCATTGCACCATCCCATTTTCCATACACAGCATTAGTCTTCTCTCTGCTCTGCCTCACTCCAGAACAGCGTCTTCGGTACCAGTCCGGAGAGTGGGGCGCCTGCTACAATGAATCTAAAACACATATGCATGGCTATGTGCATGGCTATGTGTGTGGCTATATTGCAGTGTGTGTATGTGTCTATGAGACTATGGGGAAGTGTGTATGTGTATGTCTATGGGACAGTGTGAGTATGTGACTATGGGGCAATGTGCATGTGTGTGGCTACTGGGCAGTGTGTGTGTGGCTACAGAGCAATGTGTGCATGGGTGTGGTGTTTGTATGTGTGTGTATGTGTGAGACACATGACAGAAACTATGCTATCACCGGCATCTTCTATCAGGCCTGACTTCCTTAAAAGGAAGTCTCTGACCACTTAGAAGGGGCCCAGCGGACCATACTCCGCAGCCCAAATTGTCCCCTTGTTGCTGGGCACGATAGTCATGGCATCTTGGCTGCTTGGTAACAGCCAGGACACTGGCAGGGCCATCCGTCATCTTCTGGTTGCTAGGCAACCATCCAGGAGGAAGACAGGCACAGGGAGCGATGTGCCGCACTGGTTGCCTTCTGAATCCCAGGGACCCACCACTGACCGCAGGTATGGGTCCCCACATTCTAACAGTACCCCCCCCTCAAGAAGGGGTTAAAGAACCTCTAAATCCAAGCTTATGTTTAAAAAAATCTTAAGCCTAGGGGCATGTAAGTCTTCGTATTTGACCCAAGACCTCTGAACCAGGAATAGGAAAGCTTGGAGTCTAAAACTCTCTCCACCTTGATTTCCTGCTGCCCACTAACCCAAACTAGTGTTCTTCTTCTGACTAACCTCCAAGGGAATTTTTTTGGAGGTGACAAAGGGTTTAAAGAGCAACAGGATTACCTGCTTAATATTTTTGTATGGCCCAATAAATCTCAGCCCTAACCTGACCGACGGTTGTCACAACCAAATATTGCGGGTAGACAGCCAAACTTTGTCCCCAACCTTGAAGGAACAAGGATGTCTAGACCAGTCCGCAAGGTCCTTCTCCTTAATGGCTGCTTTCTCTAATACTGCTCGAATCTGTCTCCATATCCCTCTAAGACAAGTGGTAAGGGACAACGATGATGGAGGGGTATTGAGATCCAAAAGCGCTAGATCTACGGTGACAAACGTACACCGTAAAAAAGGGAGAAACTGAAGTAGCAGAGTGGCAAACATTGTTGTATGCGAATTCTGCCAAAGAGAGATGTTCGACCAATTATCCTGGAGTTTAGATGCGTAACAACGCAGATATTGCTTAATTGATTGGTTAAGCTGTTCAGTCTGTACGTTTGACTGCAGATGATACCCAGATGTAGAACTAAATTTACTCTCCACAGATTTACAAAACCCATGTAATCTGAAGACATGATGAAGAAATAAGCCCACTAGAATCTAAACCAATGGTAACAGAGTTAGTGCAACAAAATGAGCCATTTTGCTAAACCAGTCTAAAACCACCCAAATAACTTGGTATCCAGAGGAAGGGGGCAACTCCACAATACAATCCATGGAGATGTGGGACCATGGTCTAACAGGAGTCCCAAACAGGTTTACTTGACCCACCGGCAAGGACCTCGGTACCTTGTGTTGCGCACAATTGGGACATGATTAAAAAACTCTTTCAAAATGTTGGGACACCAAACAGATCAAGATAAGAGTTTTAATGTTTTTGAGATTCCTGGATGACCAGCAACTTTTCTATTATGAAACTCAGCTAAAATATCCTGTCTCCAACAAATGGGAACAAAGAGACAATTTGCAGGCGTCTTATCAGAAGCTTGATCCTGAACTTGATGCAATTGTGTCTGCCAATTCTGCTTGAGACCAGCTTGAATGAATCTTGCTGGAATTATAGGGGTTGACAGAGACCGAAACTCCTGTGTTTGAACAAAACAACGTGACAATGCATCAGCTTTAATATTCTTTGCCCCTAGTCTATATGTAATCACAAAATTGAACCACGTAAAGAACAATGCCCACCGGGCCTGACAGGAGTTCAAACGATTAGCGGATTTAATGTAATGTGATTAGTAAGAATGATAATGACCCTTCCAGCCAGTGTCTCGTTTCTTCTAGAGCGCATCATTTTATTGCCAACAATTCTCTACTGCCAATATCATAGTTGGCCTCCACCTAAGAGAATTTTCTCCATAAATGCACAGGGATGAATTTCAAAAGAGATGGGGTCCTCCTGAGACAATACTGCACCAACCTCAACCTCTGAAGCATCTACCTCAACAATGAATGGTAAGTTTGGGAACCGGTGCAGACACAAACGCTTGCTTAAGAAGCTGGAACAACCTCTCCTTCTGAGGTGGCCACTTAGTGGGATCGGACCCTTTTTTAGCGAGTGCTACAATGGGCGCCACCAACTTGGCAAAAGAGTGTATGAAATGCTGATAGTAGTTGGCAAAGCCTAAGAATCTCTGCACTGCTTTAAGATTCTCAAGTCATTCCCATTCCAGAATAGCTCTTAGCTTCTTGGGTTTCATAGAAAACCCCTTGGGAGAGATAATGTATCCCAAAACGGCTACCTCAGAGACATGGATTTCATACTTCTCCAGTTTAGCATAGAGTTGATTCTCACACAATTTCTGTAGAACTTGGTGAATGTGCGTATGATGTGAAATGGAAGAAGAATAAATAAGAATGTCATCCAAGTACACTACCACAAATCTCCTTAAAAAAGGAGGACATCATTAATAAAGTCCTGGAAAAAAACTGGAGCATTTGATAACCCAAATGGCATAACGAGATGCTCGTAATGACCTGACAAGGTGCTAAAAGCCATTTTCCACTTATCACCAGCTTTAATGTGTACTAAATGATACGCTCCCCAAAGATCATTCTTCGAAAAAATTGTGGCAGTCCTAAATTGATCAAATAACACAGATATTAAAGGAAGTGGATAAGTGTTTTTTGTCCAAAATCATTCAAGCCCTGTAATCTATGTAGGGCCTCAGGAACCCATATTTTTTCCCTACAAAGAAAACCTTAAACAGAAGTCTATGACCAATGAGAAGGGACCCAGTGGGCCAGCCAGGCCGCCTGGCGTCTTTCCATTTCCTAGGCAACTATCCGGGAGGAAGACAGGTGGTGGAATTGACCCTGCCCATTCTGCTGCCAGCCACAGCGACCACCTGCTCCCACTGCCTCTTGCTGGATCCCGGGACCCGTACCTAACAGTAGGGAATTATAAAATTAAGATCAATATGTGGTTTCTAGACAGACTTTCCTGTGATAAAACACTTAGCAGTAAATAAAATTTGTTTAAAAAACCTAAATAAAAAAATAAGTATGTTGTATTGTATGAAAAAGCTTATATCTTGTCAGAGTTTTCCTGGTCAGTGTGGAGAAACGAAAATAAGTAATTGGTATACTTGTGGATATTGCTGATCTTAACCAACCTTTGGAACGACACCAATAAATAATAGAAAGCCAAGTTTGATAGCCCAGGGTCTGTAGAGAAGAGTGTACATGAGCTTCAGTTGCAAAGATAAGTAAGTTTGTTCCGTGTACAGTGTGTAAGTTCGGCTATTCTGCTCAAGGGTAAAAGACTGTTGATTTACTGATTATTAAACTTCTACAAAGTTCTTTTTTTTCTCTGAAGGATATCTTGGATTATATGTATAATGTTTGTCTGCTTTTTGCAAAAACAACAATGCCAGCCAGGGACTAATATTCTAGTCTTGCCTGTGAAGTGAGATCTATAAACCAGAGGTATTCTCATTGTTACACATATGATTGTGTTGATTACTACAATTTAGAGATTTATGAGCAGCGTGAAACACATTGATACAATCACCTCTTCTATGACTGTGGTGAACCAGAAAACATTTATTACTGGGAAATTTGAGTTTAGTTTTGAATGTGAAATAGTAAAAAAAAGATGTATTCATAATTTATTTTATATATGTTATTTACTGTTTAGTTATTTACACATCTGTGGTTTATGTATTTATTTTATTGCATTTTTGTTTTTGTCTTTCTTATTTATGAAAAGAGAATTTGAATATAAAACCTGTGCATCCAACACTAATTCCTGTCATTTGCTTTGGGATTTGCTATATTTTCTGTGCTCAACAGAACTTGTACTTTTATTGTGATTGTGCATGAACTGCCTTATTAGTGACTACATGTTTGTGTACCACAAATACTTTCTCTTAACTTCCTGTTTCTTGTGCCCACCTGGCTCCCATGTGACCACTCTCCTGATTACCCATATTTGTATCAACCCACATTATAGTTTACTTTAGTACTTATGCTCTTATGAACCTTGACCAGTTTTTAATATTGCTGATAAAGTTGGACATTTACTTGAATTGAATGATTAGCATGTCTACCCCTAAATTAGGTTAAAAAAATCATATACAGATCACTTTAGAAGATTGGCAAAGGTCTATCCTATTTTCTTCTGCAAGATTCCATGAAGGTTCTCCCAGTGTATTCTATTTCTCTTCTCAAACCACCTGTAATGCTGAATCCAAATTCTGGTTGAACCATGCCTCATCCAGAAGTTATCAGCCACTCCCCCTCTATCCACTATAAGTTACAACTTAGGGCAGTATTAAGTGAGAAAAGTTCTCTGTGTTTTGTGGAGAATTTGTGCTTTGTTCGCCTTGGATGGAGCATTTTGCTCTCCAAAAGCGAGCAACCCTATTCAATGTGAAATATTCTCCGTCTTTTTAAGTGATTTTCTCCGTCTCTCTCCGTGTAGCAATTCTCCATCTTTTGAGGGAGAGCTGGAATGTGAACTTTTGAACGTAAAGGTTTTTTTTTTAAATTTTGGTGTCAAAAAATCAGGTTTTTTTTCCTGTGAAGGGGCATGTTATTTTTATTCATGTGCTTTTTTTTACACAGTGCAGCCAGCAGGGGGCCCGAGCGCTCGAGCCGCTCATTAGATATTCATATATTCACTGCACCCGAACGTAACTATGCACGAACGGTGCAGTGAATACTGGGTCCCCCGCTGGCTATAGGGGGGTGCAGCCTGGGTCCTGGAGAGCCCCCCTCCCCTCCACAGTCCTCTGGAGCAGCCAGGGAGACTTTAATCTCTCTGGCTGCTTCCGGCTCCCTGAAAGCTCCCTGCTCCCTGCAGGGGTTAAGACTCGCCGCGAGTGGCGGCGAGTCTTAACCACATTGAATAGAGGGAGCAGGAGTGGCAGCGAGCCCTCCGGAACACGGAGAGTGCATGGAGAGCGAAATAAAACGCTCTCCATGCACGGAGAACTTTTTCATTGAATACTGCCCTTACTCTTGAACTTTCCCTTAACCAAAATGACTATCAGTACTGCAGAAAACTCCATATTCCCCTTTACCTGAATATGTTTCCATAGACTGTCTGCTACTGGCTATGACCTGGCCTACTCCTAACAATTCACTTTGGGCCAAATGCACTAAGCTTCAAAAGTGATAAAATGAAGAGTAAAAAACAGCCAGCCAATCAGCTCCTGTCTGCCATGTCACAGACTGTGTTTGAAAAATGTCAGGCATCAGCTAATTGGTTGGTTGTTTATCACTCTCCATTTTGTCACTTTTGAAACCTAGTGTATCTGGCACTTTATGTGGCAGATTCAGTTAGCTATGTGTAACTGTGAACATTTTGGACTATTATGGAGGAAAACCTTGACTGATTTTTACTTGCAACACTATTGGTTGTGAGCAGAAACAAATGAGATATTCCTGCCCATATAAAATCGATAGTAAGAGATAACAGAATATTGCAGCCATTTTTGTTTCAATCTGGCTTTCTACTGAGTAACCTCACATCTGAGTTTACAATATGTTAAGACCCCATACACTGAGCCGATTTGGTCCGATTTAGGCCGATTGTGACCAATCGGGCCATTAAATTGCACCAAAGCGGCTATTCCTGACATGCAGTCGGGTCCGATGCATGGTCCTGTGCGCATCGGACCCGACCAGGTGGTCGGACCTGCTGCCCGTCTGACCACATGTCTTGGGACCTGCCTCCCGACAGCTAGCTGGGCGGGAAGCAGGGACGTATGCGATCCATCACAACGGATCGCATGCATCCCTGCCTCCAGGAAGGTCCCGTGCAGCTCGCAGGATATCGGCTGTCCGTACACTGCTGCGAGACATTGCAGCAGTGTAAGGGCACCTTTAGAGTAGTATAGAGTAGTACTCTATGCAAGTAGTTTATATTTGAATAGTTTCAAGTCAATCAGTATACTTATTCTGTTTAATATATAATCTAATAATAATAACTATTCACCATCTACACACACTCGAATTGAGACAGAAATTAAATGAATGCTTAGGGTACAATACTCTCTGGTTTCAGCTATATTATATGGTAGAATAAATGGCATAAACAAAGGAAAAATGTGGCTCACTCTCTAATATTTACATAAAGGGCTTTGAAATATCAGATGAAGAATGTACAATTTGAAATGTTGATTTTGAAGGATTAATATGAACTAGTGTTATGTTTAATTGTTCAAATGTTTGCTCAGGAATCTCAATATTCTTACAGAATTTATAGTCTTTTAACTCAGACTACTCTGAGGCGCTGTCTTCTATAACCATTGAGATTTGAGAAAAAACTAGACATGCCTGTTATAAAATAACCAAGCAATGAATTTCTGTGCTTTCATATTGGGAATTCCAGTCTAGACAAAGAGACCTCTTTACAATGGAAAGAAAGTGTTTGTTGATATTTTTGTTTTCCCATCTTAACCCTTTCTTGATTGTTATATGCAGTACTTTGTTTAAATTGGCATTGACTTCTGGAATACATAATTGTCATGTTATCTTTTATCCATTTGAATCACAGCCTGGCCAGACTGATAATTATTGGTCTCTCCCTTTAGTCATTTTGGCTGCTCTGAATAACATACTGTAGGAATAAAATATACTTTGAGATGCTCTTAGTGTTGTAAACAAGTCAAGACACAGACCAGTGTAGAAAATTAAAAACATAATTTCTTTTATGAAGCACAAACCTGTTCCACATTATCACAGTACAAAGACAAATGGAAAACTTGGCAGTTTGTTTTATATACTTTAGTACAGTAGTGATGGCCATTATAATTCATGTTGGCCTAACAGTTAATATAGTGTCATAAAAAAAGGAAGACAATGTTATTTGTACTGCTTAAGAAAGGAACTCAATGTGAGTAAAAGGTAGATCTAGACACAAATATGGAACAATTATGCATACTTGCCTACTTTTGAAAAATAGTTTCAGGGAGATTATAGTTGGTAATAGAATTTTGCAAAGCGCCCCATTGAGGGGGCATGTCATGCTGTAGTTTCTTATCTGCCAAATATAAATCTGCCTTATAACTATGTATAAACAGGTGCCAGATGGATTTGATATATAATTTATTTATTAACAGTTACTTATATAGCGCACACATATTCTGTAGCGCTTTACAGAGAACTGAACATTCACATTAGTCCCTGCCCCAATGGAGTTTACAATCTATATTCCCAATCACATGTTCACGCACAGAAATGTTAGGGTACATTTTTGTTGGGAGCCAATTAGCCTACCAGTATATTTTTGGAGTGCGGGAGAAAACCTTTTATGTGGATGTCATGTTTTCCATAATGTGCTTAGTAAATAAAAGATTGCTTTCGAAGTTAGTCGGTCATTGAATGTTACTTAGTAATATAATCCCAATACATGTAATACTAGTCTATAGTCAAATGTGTTCAAATGTATACAGTTCTGTGGGGTAGATTTAGCTATAGACCCTTTTGAAAATATATTTTACAAAATTAAATTAAGTATTTTTATTAACATTTTATAATAGTGCAGTAATAAAGTGGAAGGGGGGCATTATAAGTGCTAATATTTTTGAAGCATAAATATACTATATACCATATAAAATGTGTTTTCGGTACTTATGTAATATCTGGGCGTCCCGTTTTTCTTATGAGACCGCTGCGCTCGCCACGCTTTGGGCACGGTGGCTCGCTGCGCTCGCCACACTATATAAAATCAACTCCATGCGTAGTTGGATAGTAGGGTTATGAAAAAATGGGGTGCATTTAACATGGAAGCCCAGATAATACATAAGTACCGTGTTTTCAATAAGAACAGAAATAGAGACATGTTATAGAACAGTCTGTATAGCCAGAAAGCTTACTACTAAGGTGGAATAATGTTGACATTGATACTTATATTACAAAGTTTTAAAAGAACCCAGAAAGTAATTGCATAGCTTAATTAATAATGTTTGGATCCTTACAGGGAGAATCATGTACTGTAGATTGGACCTTATTCAGATCTGATCACAGTACAATTTTGTTTTTCAAAATGGTAACAACCTTATGCACTGCAGGTGGGGCAGATGTAACATGTGCAGAGAGAGTTAGATTTGGGTGGGGTGTGTTGAAACTGAAATCTAAATTGCAGTGTAAAAATAATGCAGCCAGTATTTACTCTGCACAGAAACAAAATAACTCACACAAATCTATCTCTCTCTATACGTCACTGCACATGTTACATCTGCCCTATACTGCCCTCACTGCACATGTTACAATGGCCCCATAAGGGCCATTATGTAGATTCCAAAGCATATGGAGTAACCAGTCATATTGACATCGTTTTTTTCCATTTCGGGAGACATTTTCACACATATAAATGAAAGGCAAGTCCAAATCTGTGCATAGATGCCATGCTGTAAGTTAATTCTTGTTTTTTGTTTTGTTATTTAAATTGTGTCCTGTAAAAAATAAGGCCCTGTACTGAATAACTTAGATCCAGATTTTATTGGACAATTCCGATAATAAGTTATGAAGTAAAAAATAAAACCAGTAACTACAAATTATAGACAACTATCAGTTGAATGTTCAATTGAAATATAATGTACACAAGTCAATATTCCATTTATATGGCTGGCTATGAAGATGTAAAAGGTATAAGCAATTGATCAAAACATATTTTGTTGAACAAAATGTTCTACACATTTCTAAGCTAAAATCTATGAACTTCAGTTTCTTCAGTTCAAGCTGTATTTTGTATGTTGTTATACTCACTATGGTGTCTCCAAGATTCTAGTATTTGATATTGTGAAAGCAGCTGCCTTTACACCAACTACACACACTGTGAGTAGATTCAATTATTAACCAGAGATGAGAAGTGTAAAATGATTGGCTACCAAAGCTCATATAGCCAAAATTGGAAGGTTTAGTGGTCAACGATTTTCTGTCCCAATACCTACACTTCAACGCATTTGCTAGTTTGCTTCCTCTTTTTTTTTTTACACAGTTAGCTCATTAGTGAACACTTGTACATTAATTACACTCATTGCCCATTGTGTATGACATATTTGTTATTGAATATGACCTATATATTCTTAATTTTATATATAGATTGTAATCTTGCGAGCAGGGCCCTCCTACCTCTATGTCGGTTTGATTCTACCCAGTTTTTTTAATCACTGTTAGTTTCAATTGTAAAGCGCAACAAAATATGCTGCGCTATATAAGAAACTGTAAATAATATTAATATTGTGAAAGCACATGCTTATACCCCTTTTAGACATACTACCCGGGATTTTGGCCAGGTTTACCCGGGATTTTCAACCAAGGTCACTCCCGGGATTTTAGTAACAGACCCCCTTTCACAATACACCTCAGACCCGGGAAAAACCCGGGTATACCCCTTTCACACATAAGCCAGGCTTTTCAAGCATTTCAGTGTTTCATCATTAAAATGGGACACTTTGCGGGCTCACAAGAATGACATCATGCAAAGGTGGGGGCTGACTACAAAAGGGCCTGTGGGGAGTTCCCACAATACATTGCTGTTATGGCTGCTGAGAACATGTGGAGGATGGAGAGTTTGTATGCTCTTGTGGATTTGCTGTGTTTTGCAGGCTGTGATGCTTGGATTAAGCTACACATGCTGTTCATTGTTGCACAGTGTGAGATGCAGAGAAGGAGGTACCATTTTTTGGTGGAGAGGGAGGCCAATCGCCGGCATTACTTACGCCGGAGGAGAACCTTAATCATGTCCAGCATCGCATCCATACTGCGTGTGACTGGTGTGTCAGCTCGTACACTGTGGGCTAGAGATCAGCAATATGGGCAGGTTTTCTGGGCTACGGTGGAGGCATTTGAGGATAATCAATGGCTGGCACATTTAGGATTTAGCATGGAACCTTTAATTATCTTTTGGAACTTCTTTCCCCGGCACTTACCAGGCAAACAACACGTTGGAGACAGCCTATTTCCCCCAGCAGAAGACTGGCAATTGTCTTGTGGTGGTATGCTACCCCTGGCGAGTACCGCACAATAGCCTGTTTGTTTGGTGTAGGTATCTCCACGGTGTGTGTGTTGGTGCGGGAAGTGACAAAGGCAATCCTGGATTCCTTATATCACCGTTTCATTTGCCTACCCCAGGGACAGAGACTGGATGAGACCGTGGCTGGGTTCCTGTGTCGCAGATATCCGCAGTGTGCAGGTGCCATTGATGGCACCCACATACCCATAATTGCTCCTACAGACAGCGCAGCGGACTACTACAACCGCAAGGGGTGGCATTCCATCATTCTACAAGCAGTAGTGGACCATAAATATTGGTAAGTACCTTTGTAAGTTTGGAGGGGGAGGATTGCTGTTGTGGAACTACACATCTCAGCATGCCCTTTCACAGGTTTTGCATTCTCTAGGAGCAAAACTGTTGCAGGGCATCCTGTGACTTGTAGTTTCACAGCAGCTGCAGAGCCTAGAGGTTGTTGTACACTTGTGTATTGTATTTCTAACAATTAATTTTTTTACAGTTTTACCGATGTGTTCATTGGCTGGCCAGGACGTTCTCATGATGCCCGTGTTCTGGCCAATTCGGACATCTACGAGATAGCGGAGGAGAGGAACAATGGCAGGCTATTCCCTGAAGAGGTAAATTTATGCTTGTCTCCCCTATAATATATATGCCCATACAAAGTCTGTATCATAATTCCCAAGTTTACACGTTACACTGCTGTATATTGATACTGTTTTTTCTTTGCAGAAGTCAAAGTTTGTGCAGGGGGTTGAGGTACCAATCCACATCATTGGTGATGCTGCTTATCCGCTAAGAAGGTGGCTAATGAAAGGTTATACCCAGCATCTTAGGTTGACACCGGAGCAGATACACTACACCCATACCCTCAGTTCTGCCAGGATGGTGGTGGAGAACGCCTTTGGCCGGCTCAAGGGATGTTGGCGCTGTTTGCTGAAGCGCAATGACATTCACATTACCCTTGTTCCTGACGTTGTGGCAGCATGCTGTATCTTGCATAACATATGTGAGATACAGAAAGAGCACTATTTGCCAGAGTGGGATGTGCAAGATGATCAGGTTGGCAGTGAAATTGTTCCTGCCCCCCCACATCCCCCTGAGGCCCAAAGTGGTGTGAATCCTGCAGAAGTAATACGTGCCACTATTACAAATAATCTGGATGCCATGTTGCAGTAATTAATAAATCATAAGTCTGTTGCTTAAACCATCAATTTTAATTTCAAATGCATTTCTTTCATGCATTAACTGTTTGATAGCATGTGTAACAATGCCTTCATAAGGAGTTGCAAAAAATCAAGTATGTTTATAACACAGGCCATGTGTGAAATGTCTTGTAAACTATTCTCACAAACAGACAATACAAAAATACACTTTTTTTTATTTATATGGTCAAATTACAACTTGCATGGGTAGTATTCAATGTGGCTGGCGAGGGGGTTAAACAGCGAGGATTGCAGAAATCCTGCGATCCTTGCTGTTTAAACCCCTCACCAGCTGCAGAAAACCTGCTGTATTTACCCGCGAGTGTCGCTGCTTCTGGAGCCCCATACGCCAGTTCCCTCTCGCTCCAAAAATGGACCGAGGGGCAATTGGCGTATGAGAGGGTGAGTTGAATACTGACAGGGCGAGTGGTGTCAGCGAGCAGGAAGCCCAGTGAGCTTCATCGCAACCATAAAAGCACACATTGAAAATTTTTCAAAAGTAACAAACAAGCATTTTAAAATAAATAATTGCCACCTATACCTTAGTCGTGGCCAAACAAATAATTATAAAATAATAATAAAATCAGGACGTATATTAAGTCCAAACAAAGTTTCAGCAAACTTTTCAAGCAACACGGAATACACTGTAGAAAAAATCTAGGGGAGATATATCTACCCCAATGTACTCTGTAACCTCTACATATTACGGTAAATTCTGAACTCTGTGTTGTTTGGAGAAGGGGAATGTTGCCCATTATGCCCATTCCAGCCACTTTCACCAAATGCAGGTGGATATTGTGCTGGAGAATTGGGTACAAATGAGGGTGGAGAGTGCACCTGTTGCACATACTGAGAAGCATGGGCAAATGATGGCGGTGACTGTGGTTGGTGACTATATACGTTTGGGGGTGGCAACGATGCTGTGGGTGGTGACCAGGATTGGGACAGTAATTGTCGTAGAAAATCACGATTTTCTCGACAAAGGTTTGCCTGATCCTGACTCACCCTGTCATGCATTGCTGCCATTTGGGTTAGTAAATTTTTCTGCAGTTCGCGTTCACTATCCATGAAGCGCTGCAGTCTGACATCTTTTTGACGTTGCCACGCAGAATCCAGGTCCCGCAGTTGCTCACCGAGGATGGTAGTCATGGCTCTTGTGGTAATCTCTATTTTGGTCCTCTTCTTTTTCCTCGATGGGACATTGTAGACTGTGTGCAAAAAAAAGTTGTTATAACGGTGTGCCAGTAAACAGTCATAATACTTTATCTAGCTGTCATGTCGGCAAAGGTGGACACTACTATATCTACCTGTCATGTCGGCAAAGGTGGATACTACTATATCTACCTGTCATGTCGGCAAAGGTGGACACTACTATATCTACCTGTCATGTCGGCAAAGATGGACACTACTATATCTAGCTGTAGTGTCGGCAAAGGTGGACACCACTATATCTACCTGTCATGTCGGCAAAGATGGACACTACTATATCTAGCTGTAGTGTCGGCAAAGGTGGACACCACTATATCTACCTGTCATGTCGGCAAAGATGGACACTACTATATGTAGCTGTAGTGTCGGCAAAGTTGGACACTACTATATCTAGCTGTCATGTCGGAAAAGGAGGAAACTACTATATCTAGCTGTTATGTCGGCAAAGGTGGACACTACTATATCTAGCTGTCATGTCTATAATCAAGAGGCACTTACTGTTATCGCGCAGTGTCGGCATGCCTCCCTGGGTCTCCAATTGGGTCTCTCCACCCTGGCTCGGTTGTGCTGCTGTCACATCGGATGTGCTGTCTGACTTGTCCGATTCTACAACGATGGTATCGTCATCATCATCATCAAATAGAAGTTGCGATGGCGGTGGGCTCTGCAGACTGCACTCCGTTGTCGCTGCTGGCGTCTGTGCCGGAGACGAGGCATTACTTGATGACGACAAGGCAACAGGGTTGCATAGTGCTGTATGGCCAAAAACAACATTGCAAAGGTCGTACAAGGGCCACTCTGTGCGTCCAGCCCCACTGTGATTGCGATTCTGGTCATTGACCTTTAGGTACTGCTTTTTCAGGGACTTAAGCTTGTTCAATACCTGCTGCTGTGTCTTCCTCACACCTCTGCTAGCAAGGACCTTTGCAATATTTCCATAAACTATGGCATCCTTCACAGTGCCTGTGATTTGAGATTTGATCTCCTCTTCTCCACGGACAAGTAACAGCTCCCTGACCTCCTCATCCTTCCAATGCTGTGCCATAGCACCTGTCTTCCCACAGGAGTCTGCACCCTGTTGCTGGAAAGGGAGCACAGGAGCAACATGCAGCCACTGCCTCTGCTTGCTCCGCCGCACGTGTGCCTGAGGCGTCTTCCGCGGCTGCAGCTGATGACCTCATCAGAAGACGCCCGGGCAGCAAAAAAAAGCGTTGTCACATGTGTAAAACTGAAAACACATTCAGACATAACCCGGGTATTATACCCGGGAATTAAATACCGGGAAAAACCCTGGTCAATTGCAGGTGCTCAGTATCCGGGAGTGAAATCCCGGGTATACCCTTTCAGACATACGCTAGTCCCGGGTTTGGGCGCGTTCATGTGAAAAAACCCGGGATTTTCGCGTATGTCTGAAAGGGTATCACTTGTATGTGATGCCTCAATAAAAAAGTAAAAAAAAAAAACTTGCCTATTGTACTGTGAGCTCATACTCAGGGTGGTTCAAAATTGCCTATCTACCCAAATATACCTGCACCACAGCAATTGCAAAAGAACAGGCACACACTTGGAATTTTGTATGTGACACCAGTGGCCAGATAAACAAGTAATTCTATGACCTAGTAGAGAGGTTCATGCACTCTACCGAACACATACTTAGGAAATGTCCACACAGAGCAAAGAGGTGATAACGCACCTGTTATTTTTCAAACACAGCTGCTTCGCTGGTGCATTAGCACCTTCCAATTAATCACCACTTTATCACTTTATTAGTCTTAAAACATATTTCCCAATATGACCCTCCTGGAATGGGTCATGTTGAGTGGTATGGATTGCATACATAGATCAAATTTAAACCACTAGAGTATATGCGACGTATAATACTTAACTAATGCCTGGGCACTGTTTATATCTCCATAAAGAGAAAACTATTTCATAAAGTTTTCTTGTAGTGAACCAAAGACAACTTAAACAACCTTAAAATACATAGAAAAATAAAATCTACTGTATCATCAGACAATCAGACATGGCCTTGCCTGCAGCACTGTCACATGGTGGTTTCCACTTCACTCACACCTCCAGGCCTGGTAACTGTAAAGGAGGTGGGGTTGGTATATTACTGTCACAAGCCTTCACATACTCAGTTCTACCACCAGTTCCTTCACTCACATTTACATCATTTGAAGTTCACTCTATTAGGGTTTTTTCCCTTTTTCTCTGTGTGTTGCTGCTATCTATCGCCCACCTGGACTTCCCAAAACTCAATATCTAGAAGATTTCTCTGCCTGGCTCCCCCATTTCTTATCCTCTGACATCTCCACTATCATCCTGGGTGACTTCAATATTGCTAATGACAGTCCACCATCTTTGCGTGCTTCCAAACTCCTCTCTCTAACCTCCTCTCTCGGCCTCTCCCAGTGGTCTGACGCCTCTACTCATGAGGAAGGCCACTGCCTTGACCTTGTTTTCACCAGACTGTGCTCAGTCTCTGATTTTACTAACACTCCCTTCCCTCTCTCTGATCACAAACTCATTACCCTTTCGCTCTCCTCCATTACCCCAAGCTCACTGACACTGGCAAGCCTACCCTAACCCGCAGAAATACCAATGCTATTAATTTTCCACAACGTTCCACCTCCCTGCAACAACAGCTCTCACTAATTTCTACATTTACCTCTCCTGACTCTGCTGTTTACCACCTCTACCAGACTCTTAAAACAGCCCTTGATGAAGTGTCTCAAGCTACCCATTACACCACAGGTAGGCTTAGATGCCAACCATGGCACTCCAAAACAACAAGACAACTACGAAATCAGTCACGTAAAGTAGAACGCCAATGGCATAAAATCTCGTAGTATGACTGATTTCCTCACATATAAGACTAGCTACCACTCCTACTGAAATGCTTTAGACACTGCCAAACAAACATACTGCCAATCTATCATCTCTTCTCATGCCACCAACCCTAAGTGACTTTTCAACACATTTAAGTCTCTTCTGTACCCTCCCCCACCGGCGACCATCAGTGCACAAGAGCTTGCCTCCTATTTTAAGGACAAGATCGATAACATCCGAGATGAAATGGTATGCTCCACAACCTCTAACCCTCTTTCTTCCCCACCTGAACCCTCTGGCACTTTCTCTTCATTTGAGCCCACAAATGAAAAGAAAGTATCCACACTCTTCTTATCCTCCTACTCTACTACCACCTCGCTTCCTGATGCTATACCTGCACAAGTCATTAAAAATCTATCTCCTGTGCTTATTTCAACCTTAACTAAAAACTGCAATCTTTCTCTTGCTACTGGTACTTTTCCTACACAATGGAGCATGTGACTCGGAGCCAATAGGAAAGCAGGGAAGGGCAGAGTTAGCTGGGATAATAGGAACAGGGAAGGAGGAGTCTTCCTCTTTTCCCTGTGGAATTTCCCACCATCCCACCCAATTCTGGATCAGCTAGGAAGGGACGGTGGCTTTAAACACGTTGGCTGAAAGGCGGGAAAGAACGGCAGATTAATTGATTTAGGTCTTCAGTAAGCGATGCTTAGGCATCACATCGGTTGTTTTCGGTGCGCTCACCTTTCATTGACTATAGGCCTGCGCTGGATCACCCGCTCGGGGACAGTGACACCAAACCGGTCAGGTGGACAGTCAATCGAGTAGGTGGAGCCATACCGCTTGTTGTGTAGGAAAAATGTCGTTACCACATCAATCGTGGGGTGGAGCTTAGATCACTAGCCGTTCTTTCTGGGCCACCATTCACTAAGCTATAATACAATACATTAGCTTAAAGTGCTTTAAATAAATTCAGCTAACAGTTTCTGCCAAACCCAAGTCTCCAAGTCGTTATTTCAGGTTTATATAAGTTGTGAAATGTGAAACTGTATACATTCATAAGGTCACACATCAGAGGCTAGGATGTTTAACACAATTCTGACCCTAATTATCATCCTATCTCTCAGCTCCCATGCCTCTCCAAGCTACTGGAGAGGCTTGTCTACTCTCGCCTCATAATCTTTCTTAACTCTCACACACTATTAGACCCACTTCAGTCAGGCTTTCGCTCTCAACACACCACTGAGACAGCACTGACTAAAGTGGTGAATGATC
The DNA here is from genome assembly GCF_055691185.1 of Crinia signifera. Taxonomy (NCBI): domain Eukaryota; kingdom Metazoa; phylum Chordata; class Amphibia; order Anura; family Myobatrachidae; genus Crinia; species Crinia signifera. Next base: position 99,426,011 of record NC_139225.1, on the reverse strand, counting down.
TGGTAAACTGCTAAGTCTAAAGGCCATTACTCACTACATATTCTTCTAGATCTTTCTGCTGTGTTTTACCCTGTGGATAACACTCTTCTCTTACAAACACTACACTCCCTAGGTCTTAATGATACAGCCCTTTCCTGGTTTACTTCTTACCTATCTGATCGCTCTTTCAGTGTTCGCTTCTCTGACTCTACTTCCTCTTCACTACCTTTGTCAGTCGAAGTTCCGCAAGGCTCAGTCTTAGGTCCTCTGCTTTTCTCAATCTATACTTCCTCTCTTGGCAAACTAATCAGCTCTTTCGGATTTCAGTATCACTTAGATAGATTTGAGTATCATCCGCATATATCAACCCCAGAGTTGTCACCAGTGATTTTGGGCTGAGTCTCTGAATGTCTCTCTGCCATCTCATCTTGGATGTCTTCTCGCCAACGCAAACTCAATATTTTCAAAACGGAATTACTTATATTCCCGACAACTAAGAACAGTTACCATCCTGGCATCTCCATCACTGTTGATAACTTGACAATCTACCCTACCCCACAAGCTCGTTGCTTAGGGGTCATCCTCGACTCTGAACTGTCCTTTCTTCCCCACATTCAATCTGTCTCCAAATCAAGTTACATGCATCTAAAAAACATATCCAAAATACTGTACGACCCTATCTCGAACAAGACACTACTAAATCTCTTATCCATGCACTCATTATATCCCGCATTGATTATTGCAATAGTCTCCTAACTGGTCTTCCCAAGAACAGACTCTCACCACTGCAATCCATTTTAAATGCTGCTGCTATGATGATCTTCCATGCAAGACGCTCATCGTCTGCTGATCCGCTCTTCCAGTCCCTCCATTGGTTGCCTGTATTTTACCGTAATTCAATATAAAACACTTCTACTCGCATATAAAGCTATTAACCATACTGCACCAGCATATATCTCTTTACTTATCACAAAATATCTCCCATCTCGACCACTCCGCTCTGCACAACATCTGCGTCTCTCTTCTGCATGGATTCACTATTACAGGACTTTCATCGGGCTGCTCCCATCCTATGGAATGCCCTTCCACGCACAATAAGACTCTCCACTAGCTTCCAAACTTTCAAAACTCACCTCTTCAGGCAAGTAACTTGTAACTTGGTGGGATTGCAATGCTATTACTGAAGCCTGTCCTTGTCTTTCCCTCCTATATTCCTATAGAGTGTAAGCTTGCAGCAGGACCCTCTAACTTCCAAGTCTGTCTGTTGTTACGCAGTTTGTTTTATTACTGTCTACTATTGTAAAGCGCAACGGAATCTGCTGCACTATATATAAAATTGTAAATAAATAAATCATCTACAGTATCTTGTCACATAAATAGCTGCAGCATCTGTACTACTTATACACTGGGACAGGAACCAGGAGAGCTAGTGATGTCACTGTGCTTTGGTCAGGGGGGCCCTAACAGTGGGGGGCCTGGGTACAGTATCCCCTATGCCCCCTATCCTATCTGGCTATGCCTGTGATTACTATAATAATATGTCATCAGCAACAAAAAGTTGAATCCAAGATGCAAGCCAATGTAAGCATAGGCAACAAGGAAAGGAATGGTGCAACAATTCTGAATAGACTTACCTGAACACTCTCTGTTCAAGGTAAGACGTCCCAATATCAAACCTCTTATTGATAGCAGCTGGCCACAGTATAAGAGGAGGCTACTCAACAGAACAGCTATGACAACAATGTGTTTGTGGGGAACTGGCACCATCTCATATGGATGCCTAAGGCAGGTACTCCAGCTCCTGCATACAGTAAACTGGCTAATGCGACCATCACAAGTACATGCAGTATTACTCATTTTACAATGCACCCCTATGGGGGTGTGAGATCAAATTAGTTAGTCAATAGCGAAAAGCCATTCCGCATACTGACAATCTTGAAGCAGTCAGGATTCCAGCAGTTGTGATTCTGGTGTCAGTGTCCTCATCAATGTCAGCTGGAAGGTGGAAGATGGTATTGACTGCCAGAGCCCAATCCAAGGACTCTAGACCTTGTGATGTACTGTTATACTGTAGCACTGTGTATTTTAGTTGTCATGCTTCAACCACCCCCCCCCCCCCCCCCAATAACCATTATCCATGTGCACGTTGTATATCCTATTGCTAATGCAATGAAGGATAATTGCACTGTCATTGGCAATGGGGGATTTCTCTGTGCAGTGTGTGCCTGATGAATATCTGAGGAGCTGGATACCCTCTACATGCAATAACTAGATAATGAATGTGCATATCCTCAGTGTAAGTGTGCAGCTAGGTTCCAATCACACTTATATTGCTACAGTGTGGATGTTGTTCCTCAGTCCTCAGTGCTATTACTAGTTACAAGTGATCTGACTGCATTCTCATGTTTGTTTACTTAGCTCGCTAAGTGGCAGCTTCTATTGTGCAGAAGTGACGGTTACAATTCCACATACATTGCAAACAATACAACCTATCCAAACATGGATAACACATACAATAAGAAAAATTACGTATTAAATGGACTTTAGTGTCAGAAATATTCTTTGCATAACTGTACATAGTCATGCTCCAAGTCATCCTTAAATGCAAGTTATACATAACTCACCTTTTTTGTGCGCTCTGCATGCTTGCTTTCTGTATGCTCTCTGCGTACTATGTGTGCTCTCTCTCTGATTGGTCACTCTCTGTGTGCTGTATGTGCTCTATGAGACATCCTACCATCCGGAAGACGGTTCAGATCCATCCCCGTCAAAACGGGAAGATCCGCAAGAAGCTTCTTTCCGTTAGCTGCCCATCACCTGAACAATCCAATCAAAGCGAATACAATCCCAATATCAACAGCCAAACAACGTGTCCCTACTTGGCGACCTGACCACCATAGTCATAGCTAGAAATGGAATGCATGTAATGTCTTTAAGTAATATATGTAATGTCTCCCCCCCCCCCCCCCTTTCATCCCTGCTTGATGCTGCACTGTAATCTAGTGTGCGCAAGCATACATGGCCAATAAAGTTAATTCTATTCTATTCTATGTGTGCTCACTCTCTGTGGGGATTGTGTGCTCTCTGTGTGCTCTCTGGGAGCTTGCACTCTATATGCTCTCTATGTGCTCTTTATGCTCTCTGCTCGCTATCTGTGCTCTGTGTGCTTGCTTTCTGTATCTTCTCTGTATGCTCTCTGCGTGTTATGTGTGCTCTGTGTGCTCGCTCTCTTATTGGTCACTCTCTGTGTGTTCTGTGTGTGCTCTATGGGCCTGATTCTGATTGGTTTGCAAAAGCAAACTCCTTCTTTAATAGACAAAAGCATGTGCACTGCAGGTGGGGCTGATGTAAAATGTGCACACAAACAAACCCAGAAGTCTGATGGCGGTTACTGGTGCAGGACATTGCTAGCACTTGAGAAGGTTTTTGTGATCCTTGGGCAATTTAGGGTGGAGACAGAGAGGAGTCCCGCAGAGAGTGCAAATAGGGGCCATTCTATGGGTGTGTTATAGGTGTGTCACAGGCGTGTCTGGAACACTGCTACATCCCTAATGACAAATCCACTGCTTCGGAGGCCATGTATCGCTCAATGCGAGGAGAGTGGATAACATAGACCCAAGGCTGCAGCAAATGTTGATGGTGCGACCAATGTTGTGTGAATGTGTTAGTGATCTCCATCCCAATTACCACAGTGCCTGAAAATGTAAATTGCAGAACTCACACTGTCCATCACACAGTAGAACACAATGGGACAGCTGAGATTAGCTTTTGCATATTTCTGCTACCATTGTTGAGAGTGTGGTGGCATTACCAACCAATTCTAATTTAGTCCCCTGTCACATGTTTGTGGTCTTTTACAGACTTGACCTATGCTTACACATCCATTACTATGCGGCTGCACAGAGGAGAATTAATTTGGTGGTTACTTACCATCAAACGATTTCTACTACTTTGCCCAGTGCTCACAGCCTCCGTGTGACCCAGGAGTCACTCAGTGGCTGCAAGTACCCACGTGATTTTGTCATGTGCCCTCCCCGAACAGGCATGGGTACGGACGCGTTCACTGGGGACCGCCCAGCATTTCTATAAGCACGTCCACTGTTTTTGTGGGCACACCCATGAACGCCCCCTGCCTGTCAGTCACTTAGCATACGGCCAGCGAAGGGAAGCCTACGCAAAATCTGTACGCTAGTGGACCCACCGCATGCGCACATCGTACCATGCGCAGTTTATCGATGTTAGGTTGGGCTGCAAAATTTGCAGCCCTCCGAACAGATCTGAATCGGGCCTTAAGTTCCTAGTAGAATATTTAGGAATTCTAGTACATTGTGTTCATTTTGTTCCACTAATGATAAATATTATTTTAAAGCATACACTTCCAACATTTATTCAAACAGACTGTTATGTAACAGTAACAAGTAGTTTTTTCTTTTGTGTTTTGTATTTATCTAATGTACCAACAACTAGTAAGTGTGGATGCTTACGTGGATAATGTAGTAAGTTATTAATTCACATTGTTCCACAAATGAAAACAAATTGTATGCACGCATAGACTACCTTTAAAATGTTATAATTAAAAAACAAGAGTTGTATGCACTTAATGAATGCTCCACAAATCTACACGGAAATGTTTCTTTCTGCCTTGATGTTCCATATTTATTTTAGAATGATGCCAAAAACTAGGCAGTTAATGTCCCGTGATGACTTTCAGAGAGGGGTAGGTAACAATGCTATACATATAATATATGGCTGCCAATTTGGTGTAACACCCTTTTTATCAATTATCTAGTTCAACATAGGTGATGGCAATCACAAATTAAGAGGGAAGACCGGGAGCAGAGCCTTTGTACCTCATGTAACAGGTCTTATTGGATGGTTTGCACTGCAAGCAATGTGGGGATTTATGTGTACTGTGTGGTTGGTGAATATCAGGAAAAATATCTATGCAGGGAGCTGTATGCCCTCTATGTGCATTAATTAAATAAAGAATGCTTATATCAGTTTATGTGTGCTACTAGGTTCTAAACATATGTAAATTGTTATAATACAACCACAATCATAATGCAATATACTGTTGTTAAGTATTGATCCCTTTTTTTCAGCGTGCTACTAATGATGCATAGGGGAATGGAGGGGTGGGGTGCATACCAGTCTGGATAGTGAAATGTCATGGGTGGGACATATAGAGGATGAACTAGCCCTTTGATTCAAGTTCTGCCATTGGTGTTAATGGAGAATGGCCATCATTTGCTGCTGAATGGGAGAAGACCGGTCGTTTTCTGTCTGATGGTAAAATGGCAGCCACTTCCTACTTGCTAAGAAAATGTTGAGCATTTTCTGGACGGGGGAATGCTGGTCACTTACTGCTGCTTGATAAGAGAAGATTTTGCAAATACTAGTAATTTATTGGTGGTTAGGGAAAGGGAATCTTAGTAATTTCCGAGTGGAAAATTGAACAGCAATGATTTGTTGCATGGTAATAAAATGGCAGCCATTTGCTGCATAAGATAATGCCCATCTGCTGCTAATTAACACCAGGGCAAACATTTGCTGCTGGAAAAGAAAATGGTGACCATGTTCAATTATGCCACAAGACTTCCTTACCACTAGAAAGTTATGCAAAAATGTATATCCACCACAAAATATTCCACTCACATATGATAAAATTAAGCACTTGTAAAAATACAGTAGTGGTCTTTGTATAAACAAGAAAAAAGGAAAAGGGTGGGCTAATAAAAATAAGAGAAAAACAGGAGGGCAACCATGAGTTTAGATGGCAAAAACACTGTAAAATAACTGAGTGGAGACTTAATGGCGGGAAAAGGAAAAAAATGAAAGAGGAAAAGTTAGTGGAGACTGGGATGAGGGTAAGATATACATACAGTCCAACCTGACCCATTCCATTAGGTACAAAATGCTCTGGTCCTGGACTTCCCTGCCAGTGGCAGTTACAGAGGTTGGACCCCAGCACAGTCCAAAATTCATAGAGGGGGTCACATGAACTACCAGTGAGTCCAGGACAGTGATGTTTGAGGTGGCAGTTGATGTGACCCCCCTTTTTGAATATTGGACTGTGCTGGAGTCCAACCTCTGCAGCTGTCACTGGTAAGGATGTCCAGAAACAGAGCATTTTGTACCTAATGGAATGGATCATGTTGGAGGGTATGGATATAGTGATACTATGGAGACCACACCTTGTGAAAGGTGGCTAAGGTGTGATTTAGCAAGCACATGATATACTGTACTGTATTCCACTGACGCCACAAAATGAACCTGGGCCCGATGGACCGCTAATGAAGGTGCAACAGGGGACTACCAATGATTTGCTATTAAAGATTTGGCAGAATAGAATTTATAAATCACCAGTTTTTCTAGATCATGTTAATATGTTACACTAGTGCGCTTAAAAGTGCTATAGAAGCATCACTGGTTACTAATAAGCCTGATAACTTCCAAACTGGGTCCCAGAATGAATAAATAATGGGTTAAGTTTTAACGAACATACCCACCTCCCCACATTGTCTTCAGCAAGAACACAAAGTCACTGGAGGCATCTTATGCAACCTAAATGTGGTAATTCCCTTATAGCAGGTTTTCTATATACTGTTAAATTGTGCGGACACAATTGTGGGTCAAGCGCTAGGGGAAAGGGATGAGGACAGACTTGGGAACACGAACAGTTTGTGTTCACACACGGGTGATCAGCTTTGCAGAGAGAATGCAAAAAGAGGTAGAAGTATAAAGAGAAAATAAATAAATAAATAAAACTGAAAAATGAAAAAATATAATAATAAAAATAAAAATAAAAATGTAAATAAATAAAAATTAAAAATTAAAAAATTAATGACCAATATGTTTACACACTTTCGTGTTAAAGTGGGAGCGACGCAGTCTTAGGAGAAGCTAGCCCTATCTTACCCTGATTTTAATTCTTGAAGTTAGCAGCGTTTGTTTGTAGATGCGGGACTTCGCGGCCGGGTGCTATGACGTCACCCGCCGGCTCCGACTTCTATATCAGATTTGCGGCAGCATTCTTCTGGGTGGCTGGGGCAGCTTTGTTCTCCTCTTTCAAGTATCCAACGCGTTTCACACCGCATGGGTGCTTTTTCAAGGATAACTAAAACTTGTTTTTTTTTCTCTTTATATAGGAGAAACTTTATTGAAAAACGGAAGTTAAAAACCGGAAGTTGGTGTTCTTCCAGCGGGAACCTCATGGCTTTTTGATAGCCTAATGTTATTTGTGAGGTTTATTTGAGCAAATATTTAAAAATTGCTAAAAAATGGTCAAAAAAAATAAATAATAAAAAATTATATAATAAAAATAAATATAAAAATAAAAATAAAAGCAAATAAAAATAAATAATAAATATTAAATATAAAAATAAAGAAAATAAAAATGAAAAAAATAAATAAAAATAAAAATAATAATAATAAAAATGAAAAAAATAAAAATAAAAATAAATGAATAATGATAGAAGTAAAATAGATGCAAATAGATAGGAATTGGATGGGGGGAAACATAGGGATATTACATGTAGGCAAGGCAATAGCACGGTTGTTTTTTAGAGAAAGGCTTTCAGTTCTATGTCAATATTCAGCCCCTTTGGTTCGAGGGTATCAAGTGAATATATCCATTTGGTCTAAGTCTTTTTTAGTTCTGTCACAGTATCACCGCCTCTCCAGTGGGGTTCTACATGTTCTACGCCCATGAAGGTGAGGCCCTTTGGATTCTTATTATGTTTTTCTAGGAAATGTGACGATACGCTGTGGGTTTTTAGTCCTTTCTTAATATTGTAGAGATGTTCTGCAATTCGGATTTTAACTTTTCTCTTTGTTTGTCCAACGTATTGGTAGCCACAGGGGCATTCCAGGAGGTAGATGGCTCCTTCTGTTTCACAGGATAGGTGGTTCTTTACCTGGAAAGTTCTTTTGTTCTGGTTGGATTTGAATGATTTTGTCGGTCTTGTTCCTGTTGTTTGGTTTTTGCACCCCATACATTTGGTGCAGTGGTAGAAGCCTTTGTTCAGTTTTTTGTTTGTTTCAAGTGTTGTTAAAAAGCTCTTTGTTAGTTTCTGTTTCAAATTTGTAGCTTTCCTGTATACAATTTTTGGTTTGTTTGGCAGAATTTGTTTCAGTTCTTCATCTAGTAATAGAATATGCCAATGTTTTTTTAGTATCTCTTCTATTTCTTCGTGATTGCTCGTGAATTGGGTGATGAATGTAATCGGCATCTCTGTTTTGGGTTTGTTGGAGTAGTTGATCAGGCTGTGTCTTTCTGTATTTTTGACTTTATTCATTCCTTCAATTAGGAAGGTTTCTTTATATCCTTTCTCCAGGAATTTGTTCTTGAGGTCTTTGCTCTGTTTTTCATATACTTCGTCTTCTGTGCAGTTTCTTCTAATATGTCTAAATTGACCTCCGGGTATAATTTTAACCCATTGTCGGTTGTGGTTACTGTTGAACGCTAACATATTATTTCCGTTTACTTTCTTCTTGTTTGGATTCTGTTATTTTTTATATATATTTCAAGATCTAGGAATGTGACCATTTCTTTGCTGGAGTCTGTGCTGAATTCCAAGTTTAGTGTATTGTTGTTCATGTGGCTCATGAATTCTTCTAACTCGTCTTGAGGGCCATCCCAGATGAAGAACAGGTCGTCGATGTAACTTTTCCAGCATACAATTTTTTCCAGATATTTATTGTTGGACCAGATTTTATTGTCTTCCCACCAAGCTACAAACAAATTTGCATAGCTTGGTGCGAAAGACGTTCCCATCGCTGTCCCCTGCTCTTGGTTGTAGAAGGAGCCGTTATACCAGAAGTAATTGTGCTTCAGGATGAAGTCAATACTGTCCATTATGAAATTGATTTGTGCGTTTGTTATGGTTGAACTTGTGGTTAAGTAATGACGGGTTGCAGTGCATCCGGCCTCGTGATCGATTACCATGTACAAGGATTTGATGTCACTGGTACATAGGGTATATGTCTCCTTCCATTCTGTGGTTTCTAGTATCTGAAGAATGCTCATAGTGTCCTTTAAGAAGCTTTTTTGTTGTTTTACTAAGTCTTGGAGGAAGAAATCAATATATTTTGAGAGGTTTGAAGTAATTGAGTCTATCCCAGAGATGATCAGTCTTCCGGGTGGGTTCTTTTTCATTCTATATAGCCGCACTCAAGGAGTCTTTGGCAATTCTAATCTAATGGTTTACAATCCCTCATCATCAATGGTGGTTGAAATGCCTGAATCCCAGGCCAGTTAATGGGGTTCACAATTAGGGGAAGGAGCTTCTAGAATGAAATTATATAAAATGAATATACAGCATTGCCTTTGCAACCTATAAAATAGAGACAAAGGCATTCAAATAAAGTCACTGGTCAAAGGGTACAAGATGTTTAAAACATCTTTTACTGTACTTTAGTTAGTGTTTTTATGTCAGGTACAGATAGAGCCCCTCTCAGCGGTCGAGGACTGGGGATAGAATCGGCAGCCCTTGCCAGCTGCCAGGCCCCGCCATCTGTCGGAAGGGGGTGCATGCTCACGAGATGCTCCCGCACCCCATTCCGTCAGAGCTCCTCGCTGCTGTCCGTCACTATTCGCCGGTCCCCACCACCTCCCTGCACACACACACACCCCCCCTGACCCTGCCTGTCTCCCTGAAGCAGAGAAGGGCAGGGTTTTTGTAGCTGAGTGACTGGGACGTGCATGCGTGTGAGACGCTCACGCATCCCAGTCTGATGGAGTCCCTCTCAGCCAGCGGGGACATTCTAGTGGGTGTTGGGGATGAATGAGAGGGGCTTTGCATTGCATTGTCATTAGCAAACTATGTGGAAAGTATGGGAGCAGAGCATTTCTGCCACTTGGAATGGGACAGGAACATCTGACATAGAGTAAATTGTCTGAAGGAAATTAGATCCCATGAGTTATATGAAGATCCAAAACACCTTTGTGCAATTTGACATACAGTATGTACTTCATACTGAAGTACAGTAACACCAAATAATACTGAAGTACAGAAAAATACTCCAATTTCCTGAACAAAGTTGGCAACAGCCATTGAGTGACAATTGTTTATATTAATACTGTTACTGAAGTCAGGGCCCTCATCAGAAATTGTCACACCAGAGACTGACAGAATAGGCAGCCACCCTTCCACCCACCCCGTCCCTGACATAATAATAGCACAAAAAAAATAATGCTTTGACACCAAATGAAAAAGCACCAGTTGCCCCCTTAGAAAAACAGCCCTCATCACCTTCCTCAGCACCTTATCACCTTCCTTAGCCCCTCATCGCTGCTAATGTCTTAATCAGTCGGTATAACCATCCCCATCCCCTCATAACCATCTTCAAAGTCTTGCTAAACCCTCATCACCCCCATCCACCTTCTTTAGAATGCATCACCATCCTCAGCTCCTTATAATCATTCTCAATTCCTTATCCCCTTATCAACATCCTCAGCACCTCATCACCTTTCTCAGCCTCTTATCACCATCAGAAGCTCCTCTTCAAAATCCTCAGATCCTCGTCACCATCCTCAGATCCTCATCCCCATCCTCAGACTGTCATTACCACCCTTGGCCCCTCATCGCCTCATTACTACCCTAGTTATGGTTCTCTAGCCAAGCACAGTAGTTTGGAAGCTATCATATGCTTGATATTTTCTAAATGGAAATGGTAAGGCTCAGATATAAAATGAACAGGTAATAATATAATTTGTGTAATCAAAATGGCAAGCTGGTAGTATGATGAAATTTAACAGCACATCATAATTTGCAGTCCATGGTGTAAAATGAATCCTCCCCCCCATCCCTGTCTATTTTTTAGAATAGTGCGTGACCTTCAAGAGACAACATGTTTTAATAATCCTTCAGTCTCCTTAACATTTCAGGAGGCTAGGCAACTACTGTAAGGTAACAAGAAACTCGAACCTCCCCATACCATGCAAAACATTTCTATTGTACTGTAGATGCTAATAGATACAAATTGCATAGGAAGGCATTTCTCTAGAACAGGGCTGGGCAATAGTGGCCCTCCAGCTGTTGATGAACTACACATCCCAGGATGCTTTGCATTAGTTTTTCTATGTGGCCATGATGAAACTGATGCAAGGCATGCTGGGAAGTGTAGTTCATCAACATCTGGAGGTCCGCTATTGCCCAGCCCTTCTCTAGAACTTGATAATAGAACACATCCCATTTTTGTCTCTACGTTTTCAATATCTTAACAACATAGAAATGTGTTATGCCTTTAGTCAGTAGATCTAAATGAATACAGTTTATGGTATACATTTGGGTTTCTTTTCATACATGAAAGAGTAACAATGATAAAATATATATTTAAGAGTTATTGAAATGTTTGGTTAGCAGATTGAAACACGGTCAAGCTCTGGTGGGACCAGGGATGATTACAGAGCCCCTAAATACAGAGGAGGCTTCCTGGGACATCATCTGGAAGCTTCACAGGTCAAACTTATGGACAGATTCTCAATGAAGCCATAGCAGCTACACCTGTCAAAACACTGAGAGGCAGTGGCGTAACTATACCTCCGCAGCCCCCGCGGTGGCGGGGGGGCGCAGAGAAATTGGGGGCGCCGCCGGGGGGGCTGCGGAGGTATAGTTACCTGTGGTCTTCGTCTCGCCCGGCTCTCTGCCGGGACCTGCCTGACGTCACGGTCCCGGCCGGCTCCTGCTGCAATGAAAACTGACTATTATAAAATGGCTGCCCCCATACTGCAGACAGTTTTCTGTCTGCAGTATGGGGGCAGCCATTTTCTAAGAGTCAGTTTTCATTGCAGGAGCCGGCCGGGACCGTGACGTCAGGCAGGTCCCGGCAGAGAGCCGGGCGAGATGCAGACTGCGGGGACAGGTAAGTGTGAGAAGGGGGGTCAGGTTAGGTGGGAGGGTGGCGGGCGGGCGGCGGCCAACAGTGTACACATTGGTAACATCAGTGCCGGTCAGGCGAACACACACCGTCTAATTGAGTCTGATCTGTTTCAAAATCTTTAGCTCAGCTGACATATATTTAATTCCTCTTTGCAAGCACCATTGTAAACCAATAGCTGCGCAAGTGCAATATGGCTTTAGCGCTTGTGCAATTGATAACAATCAGTCCAGTTGCATTAACATCAGCCATTGTATCTGCACCTGAATCAAGCCCACTGTCTGTGGACATGTCTGAATCAACAGTGTTCAACAGTGTTCAGATGCAGGAAATATGAGCCAGTAACAATTATTCTTCCACAAAGTAAAATTCAGTAGTATTGCCTGTCCAAGTTGCTTAATATGAGGAGTGTTAGACATTCACATTTACTCCAAATCGGGCTGATAAAGTCTATTATTTACCAGACTCTACAGTCAAAGTGCCACCTGTTCCATTTATTGTTTGTTCTTGGCATTCTGCTCTTGACGTGCAAGAGGAATGATTGAATAATACTGACATGTTTGTCATATTACTCAGATCTTTGGTCTTTCACACCATGAGGATATTCTAATGTAGGGTAAACTTTTACCAATAATAATACACTACTTCTTTATATAGCACTTTTCTCCAATATGACTCAATGGTTGATACCTTTATAAACCAGTTCTCACCTTTGGATACTGGTTAACATATCTTTTGCATATTACTGGTACATTATATTTGGTTTTATAATGTCATTTCTCAATTTGTGTACTGCTACCTCTACGTTTTGCAGCCCAACTTGGTGATGATGTTCCAGAACTTGTTTTGGATTGTGTTCTATATTTGTGTTTCCCTGTTGTCTTCCCTCGTTATTTCTTATGTCTTTTGTTACACCCTCTTATTCAAGTAATCGTATTATTTACTTAGATACCCAGAACCTTCATAAGAAATGTATTGCATACAATATCTACTTTATACACTAGAGGCCTTAACGCCACAAAAGAACAGAGATGACTAGCACTGAAAATCTGTTGGGACTACATAGAAGACATGGTAAGGTTCCAGGAGACACAATTCCCTAATGCAGCCCCAACCTGCAAGGAGTTACTTATGTATTTTCCATCAAAACTTGTTTTTGATTATGCATAAAATCTTGTATTTTAAGGAATGGATCCAAGTAGACGCAGCAGTTCGCACTGTGCTCATTAAAACAGTCGAGTTAGGATAGCTCTTTAATCCGTCCCATGAATACAAAGCCACAGTTAGACCTCATTGTGCCCCAGGAAAGATACTGCCCCCACCCCCCTCCAGTTACCCCCATACATACACATACAATTTATTTTTAAATATGCTATAGGACAGTGGTTCCCAAACTGTGTGCCGTGGTACCCTGGGGTGCTTAGGGACCCTTGCAGGGGTGCCCCAGATTGGTGGATCAAGACCAAATCAGATTATTTTTTGTCACTGTAATAGGCAAAACCAGTGCTGGAAGTGAATCCTGTCCCTCTCCACATAATTAGACTTAAGGATGACATATAAACATAATTTTCTTAATTTAATATTTGTTTCTAAATTAGAAACTTTAATAATAGAGGTGCTGTGAAAACAATTCTGATAGTCCAGGGTGCCGTGGTTCAAAAAAAATTGTGAACCACTGCTATAGGAATTTTTTTTTTTTCTGGTAAGTTGGGAGTGGACAGTACTTTATACAGAAGACACAATATAACATGTTGACCTATACATAAAAAAATAACGCACAATGGCCCCCCCATAGGAAAAAAATAATACTGTCAGGTACACATTGTCCCCCACAGGTCACAGGGGATGCAGTTAATATCCCGGCGGTCGGGATCCCGGCGTTCAGAATCCCGACGCCGGAATCCCGACCGCCGAAATGCCGACACATTCTCCCTCCTGGGGTGTCCACGACACCCCTGGAGGGAGAATAAATTAGTGTGCCGAGCGTAGCGAGGCACGGGGCCCGCTGCGTGGCGAGCGCAGCGAGCCCGCAAGGGGGGGCGATCCACGTCCCCCCCTTGTCGGCATTTCGGCTGTCGGGATTCCGGCGTCGGGATTCTGAACGCCGGGATCCCGACCGCCGGGATTCAATACTGAATCCGGTCACAGGTGAGAATGGTTGCTTGTAGTAGCCATTCAAAGATTTGTGTCAATTTGTGTGCATGTTATCAGGCCAACATCTCCAGGGTATGTAAACTTTTGATCAGGGTCATTTGGGTAGTTTCTGTTGTCATTATGATTTAAAAAGAGTAAACACAGTTGTTTGACAATAAATGGCTTCACCCAACCACTAACCATGAGTGAAAGAAAAGTTTGTGAGTTATCATTCATATTCTCTGACAAATGGCCAGAATATCACACATTCTGCCTGGGTATGTAAACTTATGAGCACGACTGTATAACACCAGTAGTGGCTATCACATTACTCTGCTCAGGGAGTACATCATTTTATATTGGCTGTGTATCCCTTCAACACAAAGATGCCACTTATTTTACATTAACATGGTTCCTAATAAAATGTAGTCATAGAACAATACTTATCATGTTATGGGCGGAATGCGCTAAAGTAAAAATGCGGTAAAAACCCTGTTCTCTGAGTTTTTTTCATATGCACTAAAGCCCCTCCATGGGGTACCACTGCGTGGGTATAAATAGAAAAAGCTGGTGATACGCTATAGAAGCTTATGGGCTTTTCTCCGCAGCGCTGTGTGAAGGGTCTGTCACGGATCCCTCCCAGCATGCCCTGTGGCCAGCGCCGTCACTCTGAGAATTGTTACTAAGCCTCTGTAAAAAAAAAGCCAGCTTTATGATGGATCATGGACAGTACAGATTTTGTGGGGCCCGGCCACTGGCTCATTGCAACCTACCAAGCCCTAGGCGTGTGCCTAGGTTTCCTTGTGAGATCCGGGCCTGTATACATATGAGAAATGTTTTGGATACCTATTACAGATCCATATACAATCTGCACACAGATCCCATAACCTAGCAAACATCTTCAGATGACACTAAGGGCGGGATGTATTTATATACATCGCCGCCCCTCGCCACACCCCCGCTGCAACGTCACCTCCCAGCCGTCTACTGCTCCCCTGTAGCCGGGACAGCTCAGCGTGGCTGTCCCCTGCGCCTCCTCCTCCCCCCTGCAGCCAGAAGGACGTCCGGATGCCTTGCTAGGGGGTGGAGTGGTTTACCTTCTGGGGTCCAGGAGGACCTGCAAGAAGGTAAGCTGGAGGGAGGTGGAGAGGGGGGTTGGCGAGGCGGCGGGCGGCGAAAAGAAGCCCATAGGCTTCTATAAGGTATCGCCACCCAAAGGTAGATACCCTACTATGCAGTATCAGTGCGGCCGGGTATTAATATAAAATGCATTAAAACGGGGGTTTTACCGCATTTTTAGCTGAATACATCTCGCCCTAAGGGTGAAATTTACTAAGATGTGAAATACACTTCACAGGTCATGTTGCTATGTGCTCAGGTGTCAACAATGACACACACAAAAATTGAGAACCCATGTCAAACTTTTCATGTGCCGTCATTTTTCTGTGTCGACCTTTTGCTTGTGTTGACCTTTTTCCAGTGTTGACCTTGAACATGTCAACCTAGACATTGGGGTGCTGTAAAGGTGGCCATACATCAGAAAGACCTGTCTTAAGGTGGTCATACCTCAGAAAGACCTGTCTTACAATCATGATTGTGTCAACTTTCCATTCAACTCCCCGACAGTCCTTGGTGGTTTTTGGACACACAATGGCCCTTATTCACATTGGCGCGTACGCATGCGAATTCGCACGTTTCACCCTGCTACCCCCATTGCGCATGTGCAGCTAACGTACTCGCAAGCAAACTTTCGCGTAGATTTCTCCGTGCGAACGAGTGCATAGGTAGTAGGCGTGCAGTGGGCGTTAGCATGGGCGCGACCATTATAATGAGCAAAAGTGGGCGTACACATGGGCGTACACTATGAGTGGTGGGTGTGCTTTCGCATGAGTGCAAGAGGGATTGTTCCCCTCAAACGCAAAACTTTTCGCCAGCTCAAAGCAGGTTTTTAGTTTCGCACACCTTGCTCCTTGTAATGTGCTCATTCGTACGGAGCAAACACACGCACAAAATGGATAAATCAATGGGTAAATCAATGGCACCTGCACACTATTGACACCAATACATGGTTGATTTCATGAGACAATTATCTCAGCACAACTTCTGATTGCATACCACCAGCAATCAAGTGTTAGCAGATACAAACTTCTTCTGTTGCTAAAGTTATTTTGACCAAACCAATGCGCTACAACCAAACAAATCCCACCGTTAGCAGACTGAGGTGAGTGTGCGTACGAAAATGTGTGGGTGCGAGCGACCAGTTACACGTACGCGCAAAAAACAAGGGGGGGGAGGGCACTGTGTGGGAGTGTCCACCGAGGGGCGCTATAATGAGCAAGGCAGCTGCACTAGCGGGTTAGTTAGACCCGGTAAAGACAAAGAAAGGCAAGGTATCAGAACAAAGTTCTGTGGCAGCGCTTTGTAAAATAAACAATTTGGTTGAGAAATTGGATGATCTGTACAAATATTTTATTTGGACAAAATGTCCGTCAATAAAAATAAATATGCAAAGTAGCATGTACACACATTATAAAAAATGAAATAATAAGAATGAAATAAAATATATAAAAACACTCTGTCTGCTGGATTTTATATTGTATAAAAATACAGTTGGTATTTAAACGTCTGGTATAGTTACCAATCCTGGAATAATATTGTTAACCGCTGGGCTTGGTAATTGTCCTGCCGTGGATGTAAGTAGACGGTAGCCTGATAAGACAGGGCTTTATCCCAAATTTCTGGGGCAATATTTTTGGTCGATGTGGCCCCAATGGGCTGATGGAAAGGTGTGGATGGTATTCAAACCGCACAGCCAATGATGTTGGATCCTCTCTAGTAGGTGGCCTGGAGTGATGGAGAAAGTTCCGTGGCCACTGGAGGTGTTCCCAAGTGAAGGTTTGTCACTGACAGATGTTTCAGTCGTGAAGAACGGATTCCCAAAAACTTGTTTGTTGCTCCTGTTTGGCCTGATATTAGGCCTGTATGAGCTTGGGATTCTCCCAAAGTAGGGAGGGAGGGGGGCTGTGGAAATGTCCCAAATGGGAGTTAGAAAGTCCTCTCTATGGGTGACCGTTTTGGACAGTATAACATAAGTCCGCGGTCCCTATGGAGGGATTTGTGGTAATTCCCAGTGGGGGGATATGGCTTGAAATAGGTTCCAGGAATTACACGTACGCGCAATGATAGTCCACCCCCCTTTTAAGTATGGTTGCGTGTGAATGATTTCGCAAGCACTATAGGCGTGCCTTCGCCCGATGCGTGCGTGTGGTTTTTTTTGGTAAGAGTGCTTGCGAATGTGCATGCGAGCGCATGAACCTGAATGAGGCCCAATGTACTCACAATCCGTCATACAATCTGTTGTACAATCCAGCTGCTGCATACTCACAATTGATTGTATGCACCTAAACTGCCTGAAACTGCCACTAAAATGACTCAGCACATGCAATCGGCTCCCAATCCCAACTGATCAACTGATGCAGCACATCTGATCACAGGACCAATCCTCCAACCCACGGGACTGTGCATTGCAGGATGTGCACACAATCTGTCATACAACCAGTCCAGATTGTACAATTGGCTACAATGGGGGAAATTTACCAATATGAAAAACCTAGTTTTTCGTATTGTTTTTTTCCCTACGGTTGCATACGACTGTTTAAGTCGTATGCAAACTTGTGTTCCGGAGGGTCAGTTACAAAGCAGTCAGATACGACTGCTTTGTAACCCTCCGATGGTGTAACCATCCGTATTAGCGGCCATATATACGGCTGCTAATACGAATTATTTCTAGCAGTCTGCACGGATCAGTCAGATCCGTGCAGGCTGCAGTGTGTAAAAAAAAATAGAAAAATAAATAAATTTAAAAAAAAAACGGCGTGGGGTCCCCCCCACAGCTGTAACCAGCACCAGGCTGAAGGAGCCGGGGCCGGTAATTAAAAATCAGGAAACCCGACAAATAGGGGTTCCCCGATTTTTAACAACCAGCCCCAGGCTCCAGGTCCGGGGCTGGTTCCCAAAATACGGGGGACAAAATGACTAGGGGTCCCCCGTATTTTAAGAACCAGCCCCAGGCACAACCAGCCAGCAGGGTAATGTCACAGCCGGGGGACACTTATAATATAAGGTCCCGCGGCCAAAACATTAACCCTACCGACCAGTCAGCCTGGCCAGGGGCCCTGGGGGAGTGGGGACCCCCCCAATGAAGGGGTCCCCCCCCTCCAGGACTTACCTGACCAGGCTGAAGCCTGGTGCTGTCCTCGATGCCCCTGGGCGGTGGGCATCGAGCTGATCGTGGTGTAAAAAATAGATAAAACTATTATTTTTTACTGTGGCACTACAAGTGCCAGCAAGCCTCCCCAGCAAGCTGGGACTTGGAGAACCACAAGTCCCAGCCTGCTGGGCATTAAAGGGCCCGCTGGCACTTGTAGTTCCACAGTTAAAAAAATAGTGCACAAAACACACTGACACACTTTTAAAATAAAACTTTAATACACACATTACACACATACTAATACTTACGTATCTTCTTCCCGTAGGTAGCCCTGGTCCTGATGTCCTCCGGTCCTGTGTCGGCGTTCCTCTTCATGTCGACGTCCTTCTTGAAGTCGACGTCCCTGTCGGCGATGGCGTCCGGTGTCCGGGTCCGACGAAATCCATGGAGGAAGCTGTGGAAGGAAACCATACTCACCTGTCCCAGCGCGACGTAGTCCAGGTAAGGGTCTTGGCAAAAAAACAAACCGACACCCCGAAACCAGACCGGACTCTGAGGGAGCCGCACGGTGTTTACATCGTGCGGCTCCGCCTCCCGAATGCCGCTATTGGCCGCCTTGCGGCCTAGCGGCCAATCAGGAGCCGCTAGGCCGCAAGGCGGCCAATAGCGGCATTCGGGAGGCGGAGCCGCACGATGTAAACACCGTGCGGCTCCCTCAGAGTCCGGTCTGGTTTCGGGGTGTCGGTTTGTTTTTTTGCCAAGACCCTTACCTGGACTACGTCGCGCTGGGACAGGTGAGTATGGTTTCCTTCCACAGCTTCCTCCATGGATTTCGTCGGACCCGGACACCGGACGCCATCGCCGACAGGGACGTCGACTTCAAGAAGGACGTCGACATGAAGAGGAACGCCGACACAGGACCGGAGGACATCAGGACCAGGGCTACCTACGGGAAGAAGATAGGTAAGTATTAGTATGTGTGTAATGTGTGTATTAAAGTTTTATTTTAAAAGTGTGTCAGTGTGTTTTGTGCACTATTTTTTTTAACTGTGGAACTACAAGTGCCAGCGGGCCCTTTAATGCCCAGCAGGCTGGGACTTGTGGTTCTCCAAGTCCCAGCTTGCTGGGGAGGCTTGCTGGCACTTGTAGTGCCACAGTAAAAAACAATAGTTTTATCTATTTTTTACACCACGATCAGCTCGATGCCCACCGCCCAGGGGCATCGAGGACAGCACCAGGCTTCAGCCTGGTCAGGTAAGTCCTGGAGGGGGGGACCCCTTCATTGGGGGGGTCCCCACTCCCCCAGGGCCCCTGGCCAGGCTGACTGGTCGGTAGGGTTAATGTTTTGGCCGCGGGACCTTATATTATAAGTGTCCCCCGGCTGTGACATTACCCTGCTGGCTGGTTGTGCCTGGGGCTGGTTCTTAAAATACGGGGGACCCCTAGTCATTTTGTCCCCCGTATTTTGGGAACCAGCCCCGGACCTGGAGCCTGGGGCTGGTTGTTAAAAATCGGGGAACCCCTATTTGTCGGGTTCCCTGATTTTTAATTACCGGCCCCGGCTCCTTCAGCCTGGTGCTGGTTTCGGCTGTGGGGGGGACCCCACGCCGTTTTTTTTTTTAATATTTAATTTTTTATTTATTTTTTAAACTGAAGCCTGCACGGATCTGACTGATCCGTGCAGGCTAAAACGCAAATAGAGAAAAGGGAATACCAGTAGGCGCCTTATGCACACAATTAGGACAATTTATTAAATGAACAATTAATAACAAAATCAATTAAAAAAATTAATTAAACACAAATAACATACACATCGATATCAATAAAAAAAAGGGGTTAAAAACATGTGCAAATAGCAAATTGCTTATTTGGTAGGTGTATAATTACCAAGTCCCGGTAGGTCTTTATCATATGCGCATATGATACAGGTACTAATGTCCCGAATTTGGAGAATAAAATACCAGCGCTCTGTGGAGATTTTTTTTTTTTTTTTTTTGTTTTTTTTTGTTTTTTTTTTTTTTGTATTGTAATCCACAGTGAGAATTTTCTTTTGTTGTAAAAGGCAACCAATATTTTGAAGAGCCAGTATAGTCGACACTTACGTGTCGGCGGAGACAAAAAAACACAGTTCTTTCTTGCAGGCAATAATTTATAGCAGGTCCCGAGTTGGGAGAACGAGTACACCGATGTGCCCCACGCCTGATGGTGTCAGATGGCAAGGCAGCCGCGCCGGCCAGACAGCCAAGCGCAAGCCGCTGGACACAGACGGAGGCTGCTTGGACTGGTGATCCCGTGCGCTCTGCTATGAGCGTAACTGCTGTGTGCCGTAGGATGGTAAGCAGGCTGTACGTTGTCTCCGGTAACACACCACTGCTGCGCTGCTGGAAACGGAGCGGGGACCGAGGTAAGCTGAGAGTTTTGGAGCTCGATAAATGCGAGATTCCTCCAGGTCCACTCGCTCAAATGGCGGCAGCAGGGGCTCCTATTCAAGACGCGTTTCGCCGCACCACGGCAGCTTTTTCAATTGAGGATGGAAGATTCAGCTAGGAGGGCTGGTCTTATACCTGGCTTGGTAATGTGCACAGGTGTATATGGTCAATTGTTAATAGCTTCACTGTTTGTGCTTTCATTATCGTTTCTCACGTTATAAGTCTGCTATAGACATTATTATAACCTTATAGTGTGGCTATCTTATGCACGGAAATCAACATTTTGCATTAGCACATGTGTATATATATATGATTTATCGTTAGCATATATATCTTTAATAACATAAAAATGAAAATAAATATAAAGGTAAATAAAAATAAGAAAAAAATAGATATCGAAGTAAATATAAATAAATATATATATATAAAAAAACTTTAGACAGTAGATATGTGCAGATGTATCTGATTTTTGTTTATTCGGAACACATTTTCCACCTTTCAACCAGTTGAGAGAATTTACACTGACAGACTATTCCTATAGTGGTACATCCTTGAAGGATGAGGAATTATTTTATTTTATTTTAAATCCAGCTGTATTAAGTTAATGATATACAACATAGTAGCCCTTTCTTTTATTTAAGAAGAGGAGCACTAAAGGGAACTTTGTTATGAGACAGCAACAATCATATAATATATTGGCCCGTATGGGGCTGAACTCTAAATAGTTTAACGATATATATCACAAATACATTTTCAATATGTCAAACAAGACAGGGAGAGAGAGAGACTATTAGTCGAGTGCATAGAGTGTATAAGATGTAGATTCATTCAATACAGATGGGACGTCTGGATCCCTGAATTTGAAAATAGATATATTACCAAGTTGATCTTAAAGGCATAGCGGCATTAGAACCGGACATGTGTCGGTATTTTTAGATGTCGATTAGGTTGGAGTACACGAAAAAGAGAGAGACAGGGGAGAGAGCCAGAAAATCATTCATTGTTGTAGTAACACATATTTATCAGTATTTTTAATTTTACTCTAATTGTATGTACCAATTTTAATGTTTATATGGTTTTTTGTATATATATTTTTATACAGCATTTCACATATATGCAGAGTTTTATAGAAGGAAGAAACATTATTAAGAATTTTTTATAGAGGGAAGAAACATTATTAAGAATTTTTAGGAATTTTTTTATGAATTTTTTATGGGGGTTTTCAAAACTAGATCTTCAATTTTTAAAAAAAGGGTTATTTATTATTCCTATTTTTATATATATATCTTTTTTATATATATTTTTTAATAAGTTTTTTAAGTATAACACTAAAGTCACAGCAAATGGATTTAAATTTAAATGAATTCCAGATCTATAGTCTCATTCATACCGTGGGGTTTAAGAGTCTGTAACTTCAGGATCCATGCCGCCTCTTGTCGGCATAGAGTCCTGAAGCGGTCTCCTCCACGGCTAGTGTGGGCTATATGTTCCAAACCTACCACTTTAAGACCCACGGGGTCCCCACCATGATGTTCTGCAAAGTGGCGGGGAACACTATGGTTGGTAAGTTTCTTCACTATGTTTCTTCTATGTTCTAAGACTCTAGTCTTAAGAGGACGGATGGTTCGTCCTACGTAGTAGGTGTTACATGGACATATTAATAAATATATCACATAATTAGTCGTGCAATTAATAAAAGTCTCTATATTATAAGTCTTATCCTGATTTGATGCCGTAATTTTCTGGGTTTTGTTTATTACGTGTTTGCAAGTCATACATTGAGTATGATTGCATCTATAAAAACCATTTACTTTAGGTCCCACAATAGTACTCTGTGTGGTCCCACTTTTATGTTCTGTGGACCCCCTAAAGAAGCTAGGTGCCAAGATGTTTTTTAAGTTGCGCGCACGTCTAAATATAATAGTTGGTTCTTTTTCCAGTTTATCACTAAGGACCGGGTCGGTGCTGAGGAGTCTATAGTTTTTCTTAATAATATTAGAGATTTTACTAGCCGCTACATTGTATTTGGATATAAAACACAATTTATTTCTATCTCCATTTTTAAATTTACCTGCTTTTTTAGTTCTGTCATTTGGACCCTGTTTATTACTATTAGCGATAATCTCACTACGATTTAGAGTACCAGCGTACTCCAGAGCCTCAGCGAGAACAGGTTGGGGATACTCGCGCTCTTTGAACTCCTCCAGGAGGCTACTCATTTGTTCCGAAAATTTGATGTCTGATGTACAGTTGCGTCTTATCCTATGTATTTGACTTTTTGGAACATTGTTAAGCCAGCTTTTTTTATGATTGCTGGAGTAGGGGATAAAGCTACAAACGTCAACTGGCTTTTTGTAGCCAGAAACTGCTAGAGTTCCCTCTACCACCTCCACCGTGACATCAAGAAAACTCATAAGTGTAGGGTGGTGTGAGTGAGTGAAGGATAAACCATAAGTGTTGTGGTTAAGGTGCCTAACGAAATTATCAACTGATTCAGTGCTACCGTGCCAAATAAAAAACAGGTCGTCGATATAGCGACCGTAGAGGACCAGGTTCGCATCCCAGTCCCCACTCCAGATGTAATGATCTTCAAATTGCCCCATATAGATGTTTGCAAAACTGGGAGCGAACCTGGTCCCCATCGCTGTACCGAGGACCTGTTGGTAGTGACAGTGATCAAATAAAAAGTGATTATGTGACAAAATAAATCTAATACCTGCCAAAATAAATTCCCGACTCCCCTCTGAGATACCCATATCTTTTCTCAAAGCTTCATCCACTGCTGAGACCCCATTTTGATGGGGGATGTTAGTATATAAGGCCTGGGCATCACAGGTCACCAATTGGTACCCTGTGTCCCATTTGATGCCTTCCACCATTTTGATGAAGTGGGTGGTGTCCTTGATATGGGATCTCAGAGAGGAGGCATGTGGTTGTAAATAACTATCAATATACTGTGACAAATTAGATGTGAGACCCCCAATCCCCGAAATAATAGGACGCCCAGGTGGATTGTGTAGTGTCTTGTGGATTTTAGGGAGGTGGTAAAATATAGGGGTGACAGGGTGGAGGGGGTAGAGGAAGCCGAACTCATCCTTCGTGATGACACATTCATCTACAGCCATTTCCAGTAGTGTTTTTAATTCTAACTGGTAATCTGTCATTGGGTTATTTTTTAGAGTTCTATAAAATTTAGTATCTGCCAGCTGACGTTTGGCCTCCCCTACATATTCGTCAACATTCTGGATAACCACACCCCCTCCCTTGTCGGCAGCCTTAATGACAAGGGAGGGGTCTTCAGACAAATTTTTTAGGACTTTTCTCTCCTCCTGTGACAAATTAAAAAGGCTCTGGTGTACTCTGGTATCGCACAATTTTTGAAATTCTTCCAGTGTACTTTTATAAAAGGTATCAATAGCACTTGATTTGTGCTGTAGGGGAAAAAATTGTGATGGTTTTTTAAAAGATTTTGCGGTTGGTGTTATAAATCTGTGTCTCTTCCCTCACTATGTCATCGTTTGCACTCTCCAGGAGCAGTTCGCTCAAAATCTCCACGCCTTCTTCATCAGTATAGTCCAGACAGATGTCTATATCTGTGTCATCTATGCTGTTAGGTGCATGTGCAAAGAATCTCTGCCTGCACAGTGCTCTAATGAACCTATTTAGTTCAACAAAGAGTTCAAAGAAGTTTGGCGTGGAGGTGGGAGCGAATTTCATGCCCCTGGAGAGCACAGCTTCCTCCACGGGTGTTAATATTCGTGAGGACAGATTAAAAATACCTGTTGGAGCTACTTGAATCGTTGATTTTTGTTTCCTCTTTCCTCCTCGTTTCCCTCTTGATCTAAATCCCTTGCTCTTTTTGGGGTTCTGGTGAGTGGTTGATAACGATTTTGGTGATAATAGTAATTTTCTGGTGTCTCTGAGGTGGGGGGTTCCCCCCTTCGTCTCCCTAAAAAAGGCCTCTGATGGTATTGTTCTTCTCTGGTATTATTATGGTAATTATTCCTGTTTCTTTTATGGGAAACCTGTCTCCACTTTGGGGATGGTGTATTTACTTGTTCATATTGTCTATTTTTGTTTTTATTATCCCCCAGTGGTTCTAAATTGGATTCTGAAACTTCTCTAGGTATCTGTCTGTCACGTATCCTGGTGTAAGACTGATCACGTGATTTATACCGCCTTGTGCGATTTTGTTGTTGATTTCTGGGACCCTCTCGTGGGTGTGTTCTGTTATAGTTCCTAACTTGATTGGAACTATAATCAAATAGATCCCTCTTAAATTTCTTTTCTTTTCTCTCCACTATCTCTCTCTCGTATGTCTCCAATCTCCCATTCACATTGAGCTCCTTTTCTTTGTAATATGGCTCATCTTTAAATTTAGCAAGTTTATCTTGGGTGTCTCTAATTTCCTTGTCTATCCCTTTAAGTTTGTTTTCTCTATAGTCAATTAGTAACTGCATTAATGCAAAAGAACATTTATCCAGAATATTTTCCCATTTATTTAATAGTTCAGCATCATCTTGAAAAGATAGAGTTTTTGAAATTCTCAGGCCACGCGGAATTTTGTTGTTTTCAATATATTTAGTCAAGGTGGTTTTATCCCACCAATGTCTGCATTCAGCTTTTAGTAATTCCTCCAAATGACCTGAGTTCTCCAAAAACTCCTCTTGGGGTGATTCTATAGGTTGGTCTTTTCTGCTTTCATAACTACGCAGTAGATCCAACCTCCTTTGTAGTCTGTCAGTGTAACTAGTTGAGTTCATAATGGTACAAAAACCCTAGCCCAGCAGCTCAAAAAAATGGCAGAAAAATAGAAACAGACAAAATACAATATATTTTGAGCGCTATGGGCCAAAGTTTGAGTACTGTGTGCAAATGGCTGCCCTCTGGGAGGGGGATGCCGCCCCCAAAAAAGTGTACAGAGAAAAGGGAATACCAGTAGGCGCCTTATGCACACAATTAGGACAATTTATTAAATGAACAATTAATAACAAAATCAATTAAAAAAATTAATTAAACACAAATAACATACACATCGATATCAATAAAAAAAAGGGGTTAAAAACATGTGCAAATAGCAAATTGCTTATTTGGTAGGTGTATAATTACCAAGTCCCGGTAGGTCTTTATCATATGCGCATATGATACAGGTACTAATGTCCCGAATTTGGAGAATAAAATACCAGCGCTCTGTGGAGATTTTTTATTTTTTTTTTTTTTTTTTTTTGTATTGTAATCCACAGTGAGAATTTTCTTTTGTTGTAAAAGGCAACCAATATTTTGAAGAGCCAGTATAGTCGACACTTACGTGTCGGCGGAGACAAAAAAACACAGTTCTTTCTTGCAGGCAATAATTTATAGCAGGTCCCGAGTTGGGAGAACGAGTACACCGATGTGCCCCACGCCTGATGGTGTCAGATGGCAAGGCAGCCGCGCCGGCCAGACAGCCAAGCGCAAGCCGCTGGACACAGACGGAGGCTGCTTGGACTGGTGATCCCGTGCGCTCTGCTATGAGCGTAACTGCTGTGTGCCGTAGGATGGTAAGCAGGCTGTACGTTGTCTCCGGTAACACACCACTGCTGCGCTGCTGGAAACGGAGCGGGGACCGAGGTAAGCTGAGAGTTTTGGAGCTCGATAAATGCGAGATTCCTCCAGGTCCACTCGCTCAAATGGCGGCAGCAGGGGCTCCTATTCAAGACGCGTTTCGCCGCACCACGGCAGCTTTTTCAATTGAGGATGGAAGATTCAGCTAGGAGGGCTGGTCTTATACCTGGCTTGGTAATGTGCACAGGTGTATATGGTCAATTGTTAATAGCTTCACTGTTTGTGCTTTCATTATCGTTTCTCACGTTATAAGTCTGCTATAGACATTATTATAACCTTATAGTGTGGCTATCTTATGCACGGAAATCAACATTTTGCATTAGCACATGTGTATATATATATGATTTATCGTTAGCATATATATCTTTAATAACATAAAAATGAAAATAAATATAAAGGTAAATAAAAATAAGAAAAAAATAGATATCGAAGTAAATATAAATAAATATATATATATAAAAAAACTTTAGACAGTAGATATGCGCAGATGTATCTGATTTTTGTTTATTCGGAACACATTTTCCACCTTTCAACCAGTTGAGAGAATTTACACTGACAGACTATTCCTATAGTGGTACATCCTTGAAGGATGAGGAATTATTTTATTTTATTTTATTTTAAATCCAGCTGTATTAAGTTAATGATATACAACATAGTAGACCTTTCTTTTATTTAAGAAGAGGAGCACTAAAGGGAACTTTGTTATGAGACAGCAACAATCATATAATATATTGGCCCGTATGGGGCTGAACTCTAAATAGTTTAACGATATATATCACAAATACATTTTCAATATGTCAAACAAGACAGGGAGAGAGAGAGACTATTAGTCGAGTGCATAGAGTGTATAAGATGTAGATTCATTCAATACAGATGGGACGTCTGGATCCCTGAATTTGAAAATAAACGCAAATAGAACAGGAAAATGGTGTTCTATTTTCCTGTCGTATTTGCGTGGGTGTTTTACACCACTTAGCAGCCGTATTATCAGTAGGGCTGCTTAGTAAATCAGGAATCACCATTCTTTTGAATGGTGATTTCTGTCGTATCCTATCGATGGTGTAGGGCATTCGTATTTGTAACTACAAATACGAATGTTCCATCTTTAGGACTACGAATTGTTGTATTTTTGGGATTGTAAATCCCGAAAATACAAATTCGTAAAAAAAAGGTGTATTTCTCCCTACGAATACACCTTTTTTCTACGAATCCATTTTGGTAAATGTCCCCCAATATCTTTCTGGTGTATGGAGGGCTGAAGATTGGAGTTCTACTGAAGGTGGGATGTTGCAAATAACATCCAATCAGATTCTCCTTTATTTAGACAATAATAGATAGAATCTAAGGATGCCAATCCCTGGGGAATTTTTTTCTATCCCGGTATCCTGGATTGCAAAATGCTCGATCACAGGATTCCCGGAATCCCAGGATTGGCATCTCTAATGAAAAAAAAAAAACGCCCCATCCTATCACACCGGCTGCCCTGCACATTTACCTATATCGAATGGTGGACAGTAGCAGTGCCTCCAGGAGCGAGCAAGCGGGTGGCAGCGGCAGAGCGGGCAGTGCGGCCTGCGCAGCAAGACCTCTGAGAGCGGGTGCAGTCTAATCCCAAAATCCCAGGATTGAAATCCCGGCATTTTTGGGGGCCATATCCCGCCATCCCGCCAATCCTGGGATTGGCCACTCTCATAGAATCATCTTCAATAGAACTCCCATTTTAGTAAACTTACCCCATCGTCTGTGAGCTACTGTATACCACACATAGTAATGTATTCTCACTGATATTAACTTATTAAGGGACAGTTGACCTTTCGATGGTTAGAGGGCTGGCATCAGACATCTGATGTTTACTTGCAAAACATGTCTGCTCCCCTTGTTTTTATTTCTCAGAAGAAACATATATACAATAGGAACATCGGTGCCAGTACTGATGCTAGACATTATCACATCTTAAAATGAATTATCCTATCTTTTACTTTGTATACTTCCACTTAGGTAATTATTTTAGTCCTTAGTGCACTGTCCTCATTTCCTATATTCTGTAGATGGTGAATCATCATGTAATAAGTAGGGAATAAAGAATAAATTATAGATTCATTCAGTTCATATTTAGGAGAATAAAATTTGAATTTCAATGGCCATCACCATCTGGAGTTTTATTTCTTGTTTACAGCTGAAGTTATTTGTTCGATAAGCTCTTTTTTAGAGCTTTACATGCGGCAGAAAACAATGCAGCAGAGGCTGCCTTCAAACACACAAGGAGTGGCTGCGAATTAAAATAATCATGTTTCCCCTGAATTTCCCCCCTTCGCACCAGGGTCCTCAGACAAACTTCTTCAGTTTCCTGGAATTCGGACATTTTTTCAGAATGATACCATGTTCTGCATGTGTGCATATGTGTATGTGTATGAGTGTAAATAGTGTTTAAGAAATGGAAAAATGCTAGCCATGTGTTCCCTCCCCCAGCCAGTCCTAGGAGGATGCCTAGAGCATTAGCTCAGCTGTTCCAGCTTCGTGCCTGGTGTCATTCACTTCCATTAGCAAATTCACACTGACACATGGAAAGGCATGGGAGAAGGAATTAGCTTATAAAGTCAGGGGAAAAATCCCAAGCAGACATATCTCACATGATAATCGCAATGGGTTGTCAGCCATAAAAATATTGTAGGACTGTAAAATATTCACTGCAACAATGGCTTAATAAGGCTACAGAAAGCTTCTAACCAAGATGATCTTTGTATACCTGGAAAAGATTAATAAAACCCTTTTGGAATATGTATTTTAATAAACGGGAGGCAATGCGAAATGTGCCAAAATAAAAGGATACTTTAATGTAAGCCGCAAAAGAAGAAAGCTATTGCGTCCCAAAGCCGTTAACCCTCTGGGTGCCGAAGGTGTGTTGGAAACACAGCGACGTCTGGCTGGCAGATGGCAAAAACAGAGGATGCTTAAGACTGGCATCATTCCAGCCCCTATGGCACTACATATCCAGAACATGCAGGATAATGTCTATGCAAAGCACCTTCCCAGGTTTCCCGGATGACCCATTTCACTTGGGACAGTTTGTTCAGCTCCTGTCTTTAACACTCATTTTCCAATTAATAAAATGAGTGTTTAAACCAGGGTTTCCTACCTGACCATCTCCTTCAGGGAAACAATGCTCTGTTCCTGGACTTCCCCTGTAATGTATGATTGCCATCACCTGTGGAGAGCTAGGTAATTGATAAGAAAGGTGTTTCACCACAGGTGATGGCAATCATACATTACCAGGGATGTCCAGGAACAGAGCATTTTCTCCCTGAAGGAGAGGGTCACGTAGGCGACCTTGGTTTAAACTGTTTTAAACAACAGTGGATTGTTTCTACCTATACCAGGTCTTTTGTCACATAAGAGTCAAGGACACACATGGGTTTAAAGTTAAAGAAGTTCCTTGTTTACTAGGGTGCTGTATATATTCCCAAGCATGATAGCAAAACAATGGAAAGTAACATTGTTCATCATCTCTTTCAACCATGTCCCTGAGTCATTACAGACATAACAGGCGGTGCCTGGATAAATAAATACTCCCTCACTTGTCCTCAATAGCCAACCAGATGGGGGCAATACTAGAGTGAGCAGTTACTTCAGACACATCTGTGTGACAGTATGGTTCACTTACATGCCTACTTGATGTCCAATGGCCCAGCTAATGCTTGCTCTTTGCTTTAAAACAGTGGCATACTTGGAACAAGTTTCCAGCAGTTGGGGGAAACATGATTTTACACGCAACTTGGATAAACTCAGATCTGTTCTTCTAATACTACCTCTACAGGACTCTTACAGTCCGATTCTGCAGTGTCAAGATTCCAACCGCCTCTCCCTCCCCATTCCCCCGCCACTCCTCCCTCTGCTTCAGATACCAGGAGGACTGGCAATTTACAATGTCAGCTGTTAGCTCTTACTCACATAGTTGTGCAGTTGAATATGGGCTCAGACATAAGGGGAATGTGGTGATGCCCTGCTGTATTTGTCAATGAGGCACAAATGGGTTAAATGAAAAGTGAATAATATGTGTTGTTTTCCTATATACAAATACTTCAATATAAATGAAGAATGACCTGTGCTGAATATTTAATTCCTGAATACATATATAAATGATCACACTTTTAATGGAAATCATCACATCCTTGTCTGTGGGAACTTCCACCAATATTACCCATGTTCTTCTTGTTGGGACAGCTCCACAAAACAATAAAAATGTGAGGAATTATATGCAAATTATTTGAGATTTTACCACAAAAATACATATTGTCTCCTGTCTGTGACTTTTACACTGTATGACATTTTCCTAGAGAATACTTGTCCATCCTAATAGAGGGCCAGATGAACTAAGCTTCAAAAGTGATAAAATGGAGATTGATAAACAACCAGCCACTCAGCTCCTACCTGCCATGTCACAGACAATGTTTGAAAAATGTTAGGCAGGAGCTGATTGGTTGGTTGATTGTCACTCTCCATTTGATCACTTTTGAAGCTTAGTGCATCTGGGCCTGCATATTAGTCACTGCCTCCCAATAACAACAGTGCATAGTATCCATGGGGTCATTCTATGAAACAGTGACAATCCCTTTCTCTGCCAATATTGTCAGACAAAAAGGTAAACACAGCTTCCTCCGCAATCACAGAGACAGTGCTAATTCCACTTGTAGTCCCTTTCTATATAATTCTGACTACCAATAAGTGCCCATACATGGTACGGTACTTGTTTCCTATCTGGGCGCCCGCTACGTTAATTGCGCACCATGCTATTCTCCGTATGAAAATCAGATCGCATCGCATCGGATACCACAAATGCACATACACGATATTGAACGATGCGATGTGATCCGATTTCGTTCCCGCTTTTATGGTTGGCCCATAGGATATATAGGAAACCCCCCCTGATGGTTTAAAATGCGCCTCCATTGTTAACGCCACCCCAGTATTGACGTCAACCCGAAGCGTGGCGAGCGGCGGCGGTACGCGTCCTCCGACTTTTTCATACCCCCACTATCCACGTCGGCGTGGAGTTGAGAATAGAATAGTGTGGCGAGCGCAGCGAGCCACCGAGCCCGAAGCGTGGCAAGCGGACGCGGATACTTCACAGGTATCCGTGTCCCCTCGCGGGCTTCACAGGTATCCGCGTCCGCTCGCCACGCTTCGGGCTCGGTGGCTCGCTGTGCTCGCCACACTATTCTATACTCAACTCCACGCCGACGTGGATAGTGGGGGTATGAAAACGTCGGAGGACGCGTACCGCCGCCCCTCGAGGGGCTCGCTGCGCTCGCCACGCTTCGGGTTGTCAATACTGGGGTGGCGTTAACAATGGAGGCGCATTTTAAACCATCAGGGGGGGGTTTCCTATACAAATCGTGGGTTTGCGGGGTTATTACATTGAAATCAATGTAAAATCGGGTCTCAGGGACCATTTAACATTGATTCCAATGTAAAAATCGGGGTTGATCGCGTCACCGCATGCGATGCGATCCGATTTAAAATGAAATCGGATCGGATAGCATCGTATGCCATCGTACATCATCGAGTACCGAATCCGATGCAATGCGATTCGATTTCATTACGGTGCCGTACGTAGAAAACCTGGGCGCCCAGATAGGAAACAAGTACCCATGGTACAATTATTGTATGCAATTGCATTGCAAAACGTATGTGATGCGATGTGATGGAATCGGGACATCTGTCAGAATGAACTTAGGTCTACAGTCATTAGGTCGACCCCACTAGGTCGACTGGCAGGAAGGTCGACCTGACTTATGGTCGACATGGGCCAAGGTCGACATGACTTAAGGTCGAATTTGCATAAAGGTCGACATGAGGAAGGTCGACTGGTCATAAGGTCGACATGGGTTTTTCACTGTTTTTTGATCCGAATGTCGACACAGTCGATATGGACACAGTTGGCAATGAGAATCGGACGCTCGCAATGCTTCGGGCACACTATTTTATTCTCCCACCACGCCCTAGTGGATGGTAGGGCATGAAATACCGCCTGTCGGCACATGTCGGCTCAAAAAACAGTGAAAAACCCATGTCGACCTTATGACCAGTCGACCTTCCTCATGTCGACCTTTATGCAAATTCGACCTTAAGTCATGTTGACCTTGGGCCATGTCGACCTTAAGTCAGGTCGACCTTCCTGCCAGTCGACCTAGTGGGGTCGACCTAATGACTGTAGACCTAAGTTCATTCTAATAGATGACCGCTTCCCGATGTGATTTAGTCCAAATTGCTTACAATAGTTGTACAGTGTATGGGCACCTTATTGCCTGTAATAGGTACTGCAGCGTACTCTCAATTTATCAAGTGGTGGAAAGCTTAGCATGTTGAAATGGCTTTATCCATTCAACAAGTGATCTATAAAGCCAGGAGACAATTTAACACAGGTGCAATGTAGGTTTGCTTAAGCAAATTGTAGACTACGTGCAGGTTGTATTAATATACATCACCGCCCTTCGCCATCCGGCCGCCGCGATGCCAGTGCATATGTGACTGGCATCGTGGTACGGTGACGGAGGCCCCCCCCCCCCCCCAGCGCGATACCTGTAATGTGGTGTGCTGGGGGTCTCCGTCACCTCCCTGCTGCCTCCTGCTCCCCGCACACCGGGGACAGCTAAGTAGGCTATCCCCGGCGCCTCCTCCTCCCCCCTGCAGCCAGAAGGACGTCCAGCTGCTTTACCAGGGGGAGGAAGGGCTTACCTTCCAGGTCCAGGAGGACCTGATGCAAGGTAAGCCAGAGGGAGGGGGAGAGGGGGGTCGTGGGTTTGCGGTGGAGGCGTCGGGTGGTGAAAAGAAGCCCATAGGCTTCTATAGGATATCGCCACCCAAAGGTGGCAATACCCTACTGAGCGGTTTCGTGGCGGCGGGGTTTTAATATATAGGAAAATTCTGTAAAACGGGTGTTTAACCGCATTTTCCCCTTAGTACATCCCGCCCAATATGCCCAGAGAGTAGAGAAAAGGGGAGGAGACAGGGGGTTTTTCCAGAATTAGGTACTGCTTCTTTGGGGAAAATTGCTGTGATTGGCCCATAATTGCTTAGGGGTGTGGCTGAATGAAAAGATAGTTACAGTATAGAAACCCCTTCTCCAATCACCATACTATTCTCCGCATTCTGTTCACTTCTCTTATAGGGCCAGATGTACTAAGCTTGAAAAGTGATAAAATGGAGAGTGATAAACAACCAGACAATCAGATCATAACTGCCATACCACAGGCTGTGTTTGAAAAATGAGAACTTATTGGTTGGTGGTTTATCACTCTCTATTTTATAAATTTTTGAGTCTTAGTACATCTGATCTTGCCCATGATGTAGGCAGAATACAGGAAGAGTGTTTACTCTTCCGGAGATGCAGGGGACTACTAGAATAATTGGGTGTCTCCTGCAGAAACCAGAAGTGTAGGCAAGTACAGTGATAAGGAGTGAATATGGGGCATTTTTGTTTTTGTTAATTGAATACATTTTGTACTTCCTTCCCCATTATATTAATTTTGGGAGTTCTGTTGCACATATGCACATGTTCTAAGCCAGGACTTGATCACACTCCTTACACACTGCTGGTTGGGTTCCCTTCATCATTCACTTGTCTGATACAAACCACAACATGCTTTTTTTGGAATGACCATTCCCTCCCACCTGCTTGATTTACTGAATATTACGACCTAAGGCCGAAATGACAAGAAACAAGCATTGTGAGTGATAGCAGATGGGTAATAAAGGTCCCTGCAAGAAGATAAATTTATTTAGCAGGCAATTCTATGTGAAGTACATTTCACGTTCAACATTAGTACATATCAGTCTGCTAATAATAGATGTATTTAATTTTTTGTTTTTATCAACCCCCATAAATAATATATGTTTTACAATAACTTCCATTTTAACAAAAATATCGGTACTTATGTATTATCTGGGCTCCCATGTTAAATGCACCCCATTTTTTCATACCCCTACTATCCAACTACGCATGGAGTTGATTTTATATAGTGTGGCGAGTGCAGTGAGCCACCGTGCCCGAAGCGTGGCGAGGGGAAGCGGTCTCATAAGAAAAACGGGAGCCCAGATATTACATAAGTACCAAAATATCTGAAATGAAAACCCACATTGTGAAAAATAGGTATTTACAGCAATTACCTGGAGGAACTTGTTACCTGCTACCCCTGACATTATTGTAATGTAAAAGTTTTTGTATATAGTTAAGTTGGACTTATTTGGCGCTGAGTTTTATAAAGAATGTCTGTATCCTCAATATTAATTTACTTAGCAGATTTTTAAGCAATAATTCCACAGGTGGGTGTTTCAATTTAACCCTTTGAGTCTGTGAGAAATGTTCAAAATACTCACCAAAAATGCCAGTCACTCACATTTGTTATATA
Source organism: Crinia signifera (assembly GCF_055691185.1). NCBI lineage: Eukaryota > Metazoa > Chordata > Amphibia > Anura > Myobatrachidae > Crinia > Crinia signifera. Next base: position 99,391,368 of record NC_139225.1, on the reverse strand, counting down.
AATTCAAATAACAATTGTTTTATTAAAAAAAAAAAAAAAAAATTGTCTTATATAAGGTAAACATTACAGGTCATTCTGATGAATAAAAATGTTTGCTTGCCACTTTCACACAGATATTGACAAATTCACTTGGGTCAAAGCTCTGGCCAGCTGTATGAAAAACGTGCCCTGTATCTTTGGTTGCATGTGGTCCCAGGAAAATGGCAGCGTGAGGTTAACAACCTGCATTTTTGTGGTTTTCTATATTCATTACAAACTATTAATAACCAATCATCTCCTACTGAAATAAGATACACTCGCTTTCACAATGTATAGAAAAACATGCAACAAAGAAGATGAACTGAATTTAGACACACATTGCTAGCATGCCACATTCCCAGCATCATTTTTTCTGACAAATCCTTTTCAATAATCAAGCAGAGAAAAAAGCGCTAATTAGCAAATGCATCAGCATCTCTATAAATCAAAACCACTGTGACCAGACAGGATTTTCTGACTGCCTATTGTGTTCCGAACTGGCAACATCCTATCTAATTCCCAGATGGGTTCTGCTTTAGTAATCCATTTACATACTTGTTCATTGTCTCTCTTTGGTTACTGAACACACATTTTCAGCACTAATTTGACATTCAGTTATCCTTAGAAACCAAACCTTGGGCTTTACAGCACACTCATGTACCCAGAAATAATACACAAGGACAAAGAATAGGAGGACAAACTAGATTGGAGATTGTAAAACTACAACTAGTATTATGATAATAGATATTAAAATAAAAGTTATAGGCATATACACCAACAATAGATTGAGGACTAGACGGGTTAATTCTATAATATAACAGATTTGTGGATGGTTTCAGATTAGGACTGCAGATAGCCAGGGCGGCCAATACATAGGGCAGAAGTGATGTTGCCATGGGGGGTGTGGTTAATCCTGTAGGCATGGCCATGCCCCACTCTGATAAATATGCATTGATCCTAATTGTAACTACAGTGGAAGGGATGGATTGTTCTTTTTGCCCAATCCACAAGGCCCCTCAGACAGGACAGGCCCATATAAACTGTACTCACCCCATCCCCTTGTTGTCCTTCCTGTAAATAGCTCAAAATTTCTTTCTTATGCCATTGCACTCAGTGGCAAATGCAGGATTTCTAAAGGGGGGTTTCCATATAAGCTGCTATATGTGCCAGCAATGTAATGGGATATATATATATATATATATATATATATATATATATATATACACAGAAGGTAGATATATAGCGCTAGTAAGTACTCAGTCCAGCATAAAAAGCCTCTGATCACAGGGCTAGATAAGCACCAAGTCCCAATAAATTAAGACTGCCGCTCCCTCCAAAGATGACTCCCTGGATCCTCAGGAGTAGGAAAGATCTGTAGCAAATAGATAAAGAGAGGGGCGTTACATAGTGCATAAAAACAATTTTATTCAAATGTACAGCAAACAGCAGCAGGAAAAATGGTCACAAGTTGCTCGTACCAGATGATTCAACAGTGTGGGCTGGATACCACATGATCTAATCAATAGATGTTACCAGGCCAAAGCAGGTCCAATGGAAGTCCGGGGCACCGTCAGGAACACAGCCCACGCCGCTTTCCCCAAAGAGGATTCACAGCGTGCCGGGAACCTAGGCAGGAACAGACCGCCGGAGGACGGCCTTGAAGCAGGACAGCGAGCGTCACCGTAGCCACGCCCTAATGCGTTTCGTGGAACACTTCGTCAGAGGGCGCCCTCTGACGAAGTGTTCCACGAAACGCGTTAGGGCGTGGCTACGGTGACGCTCGCTGTCCTGCTTCAAGGCCGTCCTCCGGCGGTCTGTTCCTGCCTAGGTTCCCGGCACGCTGTGAATCCTCTTTGGGGAAAGCGGCGTGGGCTGTGTTCCTGACGGTGCCCCGGACTTCCGTTGGACCTGCTTTGGCCTGGTAACATCTATTGTATTAGATCATGTGGTATCCAGCCCACACTGTTGAATCATCTGGTACGAGCAACTTGTGACCATTTTTCCTGCTGCTGTTTGCTGTACATTTGAATAAAATTGTTTTTATGCACTATGGAGCGCCCCTCTCTTTATCTATTTGCTACATATATATATATATATATATATATATACACACACACACACACCTCCTTGTCTGTATGCATCCATTATAAGGGTGCACGGTCTGTGACCAACAAAAACTCTCATCCCAATAAATAATATCTCAAGAACTCCACTGGCCACTTAATGGCTAAGCTCTTCTGTTTAGTTTAGTACTTGCGCTCTGTGGGCAATAATTTACGGTTAAGGTAGAGGATGGGCTTCTCCTCTCCATCTACCTCCTGGAAAGGACTGCTCCTAATCCTGTCCCAGAGGCATTCGTCTGTAACACATATTGTTTTTTAAAGTCAGGAGCTTGCAAGACACACTAGCTTGCTCGGTACAGGAGCTTGCTCGGTACACTAAGCTCATCATAACTCCTACCAAGCAGTTTGGTTGGCCTGGTTCAGCCACCACAGGAGAGAGTGCCGTGCCCACACTGACTTCACTAGGTACGTGGGATTCTGGAACCTTTTTAGCTACCAAAGAGGGCTTACTTGCAGTTTTGTTCCAGGGTTTTAACAGGTTTACATGGTAGATTTGTACCTCCCTCCTTATATCCTCCTGTCGGACCCTGGAATTGACCGACCCACTGCCTCTATGATCTCATAAGGGCCCCGCCATTATGCATACATCTTGCTTTCTGTGGTGGGTACCAGCACTAAGACTTTGTCTCCTAGGTTAAAGGACCATTTGAATGAGGTAACATCATACCTTTGTTTCTGTTGCTGTTGGGCCCTTTTCATGTGGTCATTCAGCAGTGGTACAATCTGCCTTAGACAGCTGAATAACTGTGCCACAAACTGAATGACGTTATGGTCCTGGCATGGTTGTTCTTCCAACCCTTCGTGTAAGAGGCCCCAAATCCCTCTGGGCTGTCTCCCATAGAGGAGCTGAAAGGGACTAAACCCTGTAGAGGATTTGGGAACCCCTCTAACCATGAACATCAAATAAAGGTAGGAGCAGATCCCAATCTCATTTTTCTTGTGACACTGCCCTCTTTATCATTTGCTTAAGGGTTTAATTCAACCTTTCTACCAGGCCGTCTGTTTACAGGTGGTATAGTAAAAGAAGATAATCCTGTCTACTTCTAGCAATGGTGCAAGATTTCATATTACGCAGGGGTATAGCATCCAGGAACCTGTTGCATAACCAACTACCACCATTATGTATTGTGCCCTCAAGCAGACTTTTCCACTAGCCCTATCAGATCCATACCAATCTGCTCGAAAGGCATGGAAATGATAGGGAGGGTTATTTGTGGAGCCCTAAACTCTGGCCGTGGGGCTGTCTTCTGGCACACTGGGCACTCTTGACAATACCTCTTAACGGAGGCATAGATGCCGGGCCATTAGAACCTTAACTGTATGCATTGGAGTCCTTTCTCCTCCCCCAGATGGCCAACCCACAAATGTGTATGTGCAGCTTCTAATACCAACCGCTCCAGTTTTTGGGGAGCTAATAGCTGATCTTCCGACCTTCCAACTATAGCAGCATCCGGAATAGGAAGGACTCTGCTTAGGATACACCTGCAATCCATCAGCTCTCCCTGTTTCAGACAATCCTGCCGTATATGACCAGGCTTGCCGCACTCAAAGTACACCATGGGAGGCGGAGCCCTTGGTCTAACCATTGGAACCTGAGTTCTGGGCTTTGGTATAGTCTCTTATCCTGACCTGGCTTTCTTCAGCTTTCCCAGCATCAGGTGCCACTCAATCACCACTGCCAGCTCCTCAAATGTCTGGAGGCCAGCCTGTAGGGCATACTGCTGCACCAAGCAGTCCAACACCTGCATAGCCTGGTCCAGTGCGACTATCTCCACAATCCTCACTGCAGAGTTTTTATATGGCTGCAACCAGGCCCTTGCCAGCTGGGCTAGTTTGGCCAGCTGAAGCCTGGGTGGATCAGAGCCCTCCAGACACCAGTCATGGAATTCCTGGGCCCTGTCACTCCAATCCTGTCAAGTATAGCATTCCTAAGGCCAGGATAGTGATGTGCCTCGGCCACAGTAATGTCCATACGCTCGCTGTGCCTCTCCTATTAAACAGGGAGCCAGCCTGTCAGACCATTCCTCCGCAGGTCATTCCAAACGCATGGCCATGCACTCAAACGTGCAAAGACATGCCTTTATGTCATCAGCTGAGGTAGCCTCTCCCAATCAGCGCCTATAACTCATCATGCACCATTTGAATTTGAGTCTGCTGGCTCTGCAACTGGTCTTGCTGCCTTTCATCAAGATGCTGCTGACCAGCAGCCATCTTCTGAAGCCCCCATACATTATGTTGCAGTCATATTATGTTGCCCAGCTGCTAGTTCAGCAAACTTTTTCAGTAATTCCTCCATATTGCCCTGCACTATCCCTTTAAGGGCCAATCTAGGATGCTTAATATAATGAGCCAAACTTATAACACAGAGCCAGCCAACACCTGCCTGCTTTCACCTTCCTCCTGACAAAGGGACATACAGTTTGAAGATTTCCTCAGAATGCCACTGTTTATTCTATTCTATTGATATAGATATACTGTATATATATATATACGGGCATCAGTGACCCTCTGGTTGGACCACCATGCTGACACTTTGCCACTTTTTTTGGTAACATGTATCAATTGAACTGTATGCCGTGTTTACATCATGCTTGGTGTGTCCCTCCTTTGGACTCTATTTTTCATTGAACTCTTTTCTATATAAAATATTTTGCTTCATTCAATTGGATGTGCTGGCTTCCTATTTTTCCTAAACCATTAACCTTTAAGTGGCCTTGGCACCCGCAAGATGATATTTAAGTGTGCAGTTTGCCTTTTCATCATATATATATATATATATATATATATATATATATATAGAAGGGGGAGGCAGATGGCACTCGTCCGGGCTTGGGAGAAAGCAATGTCAGACAACTCAAGGAGGTACCTCCTTGAGTTGTCTGACATTGCTTTCTCCCAAGCCCGGACGAGTGCCATCTGCCTCCCCCTTCTACATTGCCCCCTCTCAGCGGCACCCCGGCAGTTGTCCACCTGCACCTGGAGTGCCTTTCCACGTCTGTCTATATATATATATATATATATATATATATATATATAGAGACAGTGTACACAGGCACTCTTTCAATAACAGCTGGTTCAATAAAAGAAGGACGCTACAACTGTAGGTAATGTCAACGTTTCGAGTACTTAGACTCTTTATCAAGACATAAAGCAAAAGAAAACATAAAACTTACATTTGTAGTAGTGATAACAGTGACAGACACCAATGAACTCAGCAGCTCCCAGCGTGTGCGCCCCACGGGGTTCCCATGACGTCATACAGGCGCCGATGCGCTTGGCTGGCCCGTCAGACAGGAGAGGGGGGGGCGTGATTTTGGGGGAGAATGCCAGAGGAAAATTATCATATATACACCTAAAGAATAAAACAGTGCTAGAATAAGTGATGGTGAAAATGTTAAAAACAAACAGCGTTAATCCACGTAAAAATGAATAGGCATCTGGTAATAATACTTCATCAAAAACAAGCAATAATGTTAATAATAAACAAAACGAGTGATGAAGATCAAAGCATGTTGTATAAGTCGCTTCACAGGATATCTTACTGGAGAGCAGGTGCTAAGTCCAGTGCATATAGTCAAACTGTTGACATGAAGTCGTTGTACCACTATTAGTGGGTAGACTACTGACTTAATAACCAAAGGGATAAGGGAGAAAACATGACAGTGGAATGTCTAGGTAATATGGGTAGGATACGATTGGTCAACATGCAAGCATGTCGGCACTTTACAAAAAGCAGGTAAATGAGAGCTGTTCGTTCAGGCCATACGGGTGCACCGTCTGTAGCCGGTGTATCCATTTATGGAAGACAGGGAGTGAGGGCCTGCGCTCAGGGTGTGTGAAAATAAAGATGGATGATGCCGATGTTAGAGTATCTGAAAGTTTTATTTCACTGACAGTATACTGTACACTATGCACGTAGTAAGGAAAAAATGGGGGTAAAAGTACAAGGGTGGTGGTAGGACAGTGGTGCTGTTGATGAAACACAACACTGTGTGGGTGGGAAAAAGGCAGTCAATGGGAGATAACACAGTCACAGGTTGCCAGGTGTAAGTGGTGCGGGGGGCTGGCGTCCCGTACCTCCCGCAGTGCACTTTTACCTGTTCACCCCGTCCGGGTGATGCTGGTCCTTGAAGTCTTTCTCCTATGTCCGCTCTCGCACACCACGGCTGGATCGGCGCCTTGACCGCTCGATCCGCCGGTATCCACAGCCTAACACAGACGAGACTTCCGGGGTTCCGTCTCGCGGGATTTCGCCGCCGGCGTCTGACGTTCTGTGTCAGTGCTGCGCGCTCGACTCCCAGCCGGGAGGAGACTGGGTATAGGTGTTAGTGATGAATCAATTGAACTCCAACGCGTTGCGACCCTAGTGGGTCTTCTTCAGGGAGTGATGTTGACATCCCCCCAGCCTTCCGTCCTATGCTATTTGAACTGTCATTATTCAAATGAACTTTCTTCTTCTGCCACTTTAAGAAAGTATTCAAGTGTGTTTTGTTCCCATTTATGAATTCTATTATTAAACCTGCACGATTTAATCCTTCATCCTCTGGTCCGTCTCCAGTTGCTACACACCACACGACTTCATCCAGCCCTTCAGTTGTGACAGTTTGCACTGACCAGATGGAGTCGGGTGAAGTACAGGCTTCCATGACGGACGTCTTTCAAGGTATCGTGGCTCGTCTTGAACAAGTGGAAACTACCCAACGCCAAGTGGCTCAATTTCTTCAGGCCTTGTCCCCGCCCCAGGCGGCTCCCTCAGTGTCGGTGGCTCCAGCACCAGAGATTCCAGTTCCTGTTTCCACACCAGGATCCGTAGTTCCTCATCACATGCAACTCCCTACTCCCAGCAAGTATGATGGTTCGCCAAAGGCATGCCGTGGGTTCCTGAACCAATGTGATGTCCACTTCACCTTGCAGTCATCTCACTTCCCAACCTCCAAGGCAAAGGTGGCCTATATTGTGTCTCTCCTGGCAGGGTCAGCTCTGGACTGGGTGTCCCCTCTCTGGGAACGCTCTGACCCCCTGCTCAATGACTATGAAGCTTTTATTACCTCTTTTCGTCGCATCTTCGATGACCCTGGCAGAGTGTCCTCTGCCGCTACTGAAATCCTGAGGATTCGCCAGGGTAGCCGATCGGTGGGACAGTATGTTGTGCAGTTCCAGACCCTGGCCTCAGAATTAAAATGGAACGAAGAGGCTCTCCTCTCCGCCTTCTGGAATGGGCTGGCAGGTCGTATCAAGGATGAATTAGCTACTCGTGACTTCCCGGCTACCTTGGTCGAGCTCATCTCTCTGTGCAACAAAGTAGATCTACGGATGCAGGAACGCCAACTAGAGAGAAATCGCTCTGATCGCCTTCGCCCTCGCTTCACTCCAAATGCTGTTCCCGTTCCTAGACCAAGTCCTTCCACAACTACACCACCTGATGAACCTATGCAGATCAATCGTTCTCGGCTCTCACTGGAAGAAAAGTCCCGTAGACAACGGGAGAATCTCTGCATGTACTGCGGGTCTTCTGCCCATTTGCTGTCCTCCTGTCCATTGCGTCCGGGAAACGGCCGCTCCTAACCTCCCCGAGGGAGGCCCGGTTAGGAGTTTTGCTTTCATCTCCCTCCTCAACTGTTTCCACCATTCCAATTACCATTGTGTGCCCTCAAGGGGAAAATAAAGTCCAGGCCCTATTGGATTCCGGAGCGGCAGGAAACTTTCTTTCTTCATCTTTCGTCTTTCAACACTCCCTGGCAGTATCCCCTGGTTCTCACTGCAGTGGATGGGAGTCGTATCTGTAGTGGGCAAATCACCCTTCAAACCAATCCAGTGACAGTGCTAGTGGGTGCTCTACATCAAGAGACTCTAGAGTTCTTAGTTCTTCCTCAGTCATCACACCAGGTGGTCCTGGGTCTACCATGGCTCGCTAAACACAATCCTCATATTGATTGGACCAGCATGGAGATCAAGGCCTGGGGTACGAACTGTTTAACCACTTGCATGACTCGTATCATTCCACTCAATCAAATGAATCCTCAAGAAGAGGGAGGTTCCAGTCTTCCGTCTTCACCAGCGTCACCCTTGTCTATACCCCCACCATACCATTCTTTTTCTGATGTCTTCAGCAAGGGAGGTGCCGATTCTCTGCCCCCTCATCGTCCTTGGGACTGTCCGATAGAGTTGGTACCCGGGAAATTTCCACCACGGGGTCGTATCTACCCCTTATCTCTACCCGAGACCAAGGCTATGTCTGACTACATTCGTGAAAACTTGAATAAAGGCTTCATTCGTCCATCCACCTCGCCAGCCGGAGCGGGGTTTTTCTTCGTTAAAAAAAAAGATGGGACTCTCCGGCCATGTATCGACTATAGGGGTCTCAACGATATCACGATCAAGAACCGCTACCCATTACCCCTCATCACCGAACTCTTCGATAAGATCAGAGGGGCGTCTATTTTTACCAAACTGGATCTGAGAGGGGCGTACAACTTGATCCGAATCCGTTCCGGTGACGAGTGGAAGACGGCTTTCAACACCCGGGATGGCCACTACGAATACCTGGTGATGCCATTTGGCCTTTGCAATGCCCCGGCCGTCTTCCAACAGTTTGTAAACGACATATTTCGGGACTTACTGTATCATTCCGTCGTGGTGTATCTCGATGATATCCTCATATTCTCTCCTAACCTTCGTCTCCATCGTCAAACTGTATCTGAAGTCCTGCGCCGTCTACGCCAAAATCAATTGTTCTGCAAGCTAGACAAATGCGTCTTCGAGGTCACTTCCATTCCATTTCTTGGCCACATCCTCACCAGCACTGGGATAGAGATGGACCCAGAGAAAGTAAGAGCCATCCAAGACTGGACAGCGCCTACCACGCTCAAAGGTATCCAGAGGTTCCTGGGTTTCTCAAATTATTATCGTCGCTTCATCCGGGACTTCTCCACCCTTGCTGCACCCCTTACAGCTCTAACACGCAAGGGAGTAGATCCAAGTCAGTGGCCACCCGAAGCCTCGTTAGCTTTCCAACAACTAAAGAATGCATTCGTCTCTGCTCCAATTCTTCTTCAGCCGAACCTCGACAAACCCTTCATTATCGAGGTGGACGCATCCTCAGAGGGAGTCGGGGCAATCTTGTCACAGAAAGGGGAGGACCAGGAACTTCACCCCTGTGCTTTCTACTCTAAGAAGTTTCTTTCAGCGGAGAAAAATTACCCCATTGGGGAGCAAGAGTTACTAGCTGTCAAGTTAGCGTTGGAGGAGTGGCGGTACCTCCTGGAGGGGGCACGACATAAGATCACGGTATACTCTGACCATAAGAATCTCTCATTTCTCAAGCATGCCCAATGTCTTACTGCTCGTCAAGCCCGCTGGGCCATGTTCTTCGAACGATTCGATTTCCAGATCAGATTCAGACCCGGGTCGATGAATGCCAAGGCCGATGCCCTTTCACGCTCCTTCGAGACTCCGGCCGACCTAGAGACTCCTCCTCGACCAATCCTCGACCCTCTGGTTTTTGCTCAAGTTACGGTCCAACCTTCACCTCCTCCGGGCAAAACCTTTGTTCCCCTCAATCTTCGCAAAAGAGTGCTGTCCTGGGCACACGCTTCCCGTTTTGCAGGACATACTGGTGCACAGAAGACCCTAATGTTCCTGTTACGTTCATATTGGTGGCCCACCATTCGTCAAGATGTAACCAGCTTCGTCGCTTCCTGTGTAAAGTGCGCCCAGCATAAGTCCTCCAGAACATCTCCTGCCAGTCCTCTTCTACCTCTAGCCATTCCTACAGAACCATGGTCCCACTTGTCTATGGACTTTATCTGTGAACTTCCTCCCTCCAAAGGGCATACGGTAATCTGGGTGGTGGTTGACCGGTTCTCAAAAATGGCGCACTTCTTCCCATTGAAAGGTCTTCCATCCGCTCCAGTTCTGGCTCAGCTCTTCATCTCCACAATCTTCAAACTTCATGGGTTGCCCAAAGAGATTATATCTGACCGTGGAGTGCAATTCGTTGCGAAGTTTTGGAGGGCTCTCTGTTCCGCTGTACAAGTCAAACTCAAGTTCTCCACTGCATTCCACCCACAAACCAACGGGCAGACGGAACGGGTCAACCAAGACTTGGAAGCCTTCATTCGTTTATTCATCTCTTCTTCTAAAGACGACTGGGTGGATCTTCTGCCTTGGGCGGAATATGCGCACAATAATTCTTATCATTCATCCTCCGGCACCACTCCCTTTTTTACTGTTTTTGGCAAACATCCCCGATCTCCAGATTTCTCAGACTTATCTTCATCCGCTGTTCCTGCAGCTGCTGCTTCTTTACAACGGTTTGCGAAAATCTGGTCAGATGTTCATACCGCTCTCCTCAAAGCATCCGCTCGATACAAAAGGATGGCGGACAGGAAAAGAAGAGCGGCTCCCAAATTGAAGGTTGGAGATCGAGTGTGGCTGTCTACCCGCCACATACGCCTTCGGTTACCATCCATGAAGCTGGCTCCCCGATTCATCGGACCGTTCCCAATCACGCAAGTTATTAATCCTGTTGCATACAGACTACAGCTTCCTTCTTCCCTGAAGATCTCAAATTCTTTTCATGTGTCTCTTCTAAAGCCCTTGAGATTGAACTTATATCAAAAGAAGGTGCCCAAACAGCCCAAGATTGGTTCTGAAAGAGAGACTGAGTTCGAAGTGAGACGCATCATCGACTCACGTTGTCGCAATGCCCATCTGCAGTATCTGGTGGAGTGGCTTGGATTCGGTCCTGAGGAGAACTCCTGGGTTGATGCGGCAGATCTCCATGCTCCCCGTCTGGTGAGGCAATTCTTTCAAAGGAACCCACATAAGGTGCGTAGGTGTCCTGGGGTCACCCAGAAAAGGGGGGGTACTGTCACACTCAGCCGCGGTGGTGCGCGGCGGGCATATTACTCACCCGTCCGCGTCCGCCGTCGGCTAGCGTGTAGTGGTCTCCGGGTCAGCGGCAACGGGCAGCGACAGTCTAGTGGGCAGCAGGCAGCGTGGGACGCCGACAGGTGTAGCAGTGTGTGCTGTAATGGTGCCGGGAGGCCGGTGCCGCCATCTTGGTTAAGGGCAAAATAGCAGATTGGCCCAGGTCTGAGGTTTCCTCCCATACTGACCTGACAGCCAATGGCAGCCGCCCTCTTGGGATATAGGGGATCTGCCTAGGGCTGTTCAGCGTCAGTGCAAAGAGTCTCCAGAGGCGTTCACAGCTCCCAGCTGACTCCGGCTCTCTGACTCACCTCTCCTGACCTTGGTGCCTTGCTCGTGCTCTGTGTTGGTCTAGGTTACTGCTTAACCCCATCGCTGCCAGTTCTCTCCACAGTCTGGTCTCTGCCTGTATCCCTGAGCTTCCTGGCCTAGCCCTTCAAGTCTCCTGCTTCCAAGCAATTCTTCAATCTTCATTCATCATTCATCTTCTTCCAGTCTTCAAGGATCCTTCATTTACCATCAAGTACATTCTCTTTCCGGATCCTCTTATTCTTCAAGACCCCAGCCTGCCGTCCTATGCTATTTGAACTGTCATTATTCAAATGAACTTTCTTCTTCTAAAGTGCCTTGCTGGCTCAAGTATTGTTTATCACTAACTGCCACTTTAAGAAAGTATTCAAGTGTGTTTTGTTCCCATTTATGAATTCTATTATTAAACCTGCACGATTTAATCCTTCATCCTCTGGTCCGTCTCCAGTTGCTACACACCACACGACTTCATCCAGCCCTTCAGTTGTGACAGTTGTGTTTCATCAACAGCACCACTGTCCTACCACCACCCTTGTACTTTTACCCCCATTTTTTCCTTACTACGTGCATAGTGTACAGTATACTGTCAGTGAAATAAAACTTTCAGATACTCTAACATCGGCATCATCCATCTTTATTTTCACACACCCTGAGCGCAGGCCCTCACTCCCTGTCTTCCATAATACTTTTAAAGGGTAGCCCTCCCTTTCCACTGAGGACCAGCAGCTCGGGTGACCCCAGGATTGCCAATAAGGTTACAGCGCCGACCACTTTTCTCTTCATGGTGTATCCATTTAGCCTCACATTTTAACAACATCTTGTTTCTGTCACCACCTCTTTTGTTAGCAGGTACACAATCGATCAGAAAAAAAGAACACAAGCAGGAGGACATAATCTACAACCTCTCATCCAGGACACTTACTGCATCCGAACACAGTGTCCTTAATAAAGGTTTATCTTTTGTCCCTACTACAACTCCTGACGTGTTTGATGACAAAGTGGACCTGTTTAAATTTGGCAGACGCCTTCGACTACGAGAGTTCTTCGCTGACAGCCCATCAACCCCAGTAGCCCCGCAGAAGGTCCACAAAAAATCTGCTTTTGACCCCTACTCCAACAACCCCGCAATTAAGAGCTTCACTGATTATGTTGACAATGTCATCTCTACATCAGATGACCCCAGCGGCAACACTCTGTACAACTTATCTCTTGATGAAAAAATGGCTCTCAAGAACCTGAGTTCATATACAGATATAGTTATCAGAACAGCCGATAAGGGCGGTGGATTGGTAGTCCAAAATACATCTGATTATAAGACTGAAATATACCGCCAATTGGCAGATGAGCAAATCTACAGAAAACTTGATGGAGACCCTACAAGTTTGTTTAAAAAGGAATTGGACACATTACTCCAACAAGGTGTTTCTTCAGGCATTATTCCTGAATCGGTTCGCTCTGCTCTTACTACAGACTTCCCAAAATCACCGCTTCTTTATACCATCCCAAAAATTCACAAGGATGCCAGATGCCCCCCAGGTCGCCCGATTATTTCGGCCAGAGATTCTATCTTTTACCCGGTGGCACAGTTTCTTGATATGTTCCTTCAACCTGTTGTGCAGCATCAAACCACGTACCTCAAGGACACTAATACCTTCTTGAGGAAATTGGTCGACATTGCAACGCTTCCAGCGAATAGCCTACTATGCACCATAGACGTTGTCTCCCTCTACACCTCTATCCCCCATCAAAGAGGTATCCAAGCTGTGAAAAGAGCTGTACTGTCCAGCAATCTATATAATGGCCCTGATGCTCTGTTCTTCATTGAACTCCTTGATCTTGCATTATCTCGTAATTATTTTTTATTTGATAACCAGTTTTTCCTACAGTGCTCGGGGGTGGCTATGGGGTCTTGTGTGGCTCCGAGTTTAGCCAACATCTTCATGCATGAAGTTGAAAATGACATTTTTTTCAGTAACCCAGAGATATCATCTGCGATCCATGTCTTTTATCGTTACATCGACAATATTTTCCTAATTTGGTTAGATAGTGCTGAAAAATTCCATTCCTTTATGTGCAGTGCTAATGAAAGTGATCAATCAATTAAATTCACGTTTAATTGCAGCCCTGTCACCACTAATTTCCTTGATGTATGTGTTAATATTGCTGACGATAATGCCATCATCACTACCCTGTACAAAAAACCGACTGACCGTAACACAGTCCTGCATGGATCTAGCCACCATCCCCCATCCCTGAAATGGGGTCTCCCGTATTCTCAATTTTTGAGGGCACTTAGGATCAGCAGCAGAATCGAAGATGCTGAGCTTGAAATTGATGGCATGATCATCAATTTCCTCAAAAGAGGGTATCCACATAAATTATTACAAAATACCAAAACCAAAGTCCTTAACCTTGACAGAAATGTTGTCCTCAACTCCTCCACCGATAAAAAGTTGGATAATAAGATAGTATGGACCCAAAAATACACTACTAAACGCCATTCCGTAGTCAAATCAGCCAGAAGAGTATGGCCCATAATTGCTTCTAATAAAACCCTGCCCAGTTTAAAAGACAGCCAATTTTTGCCATCATTTAGGAGAGGTAAAAATCTCAAAGATTACGTTGTACACAACGATATCAGTGATTTCAACCTTAGCCCTCAGACACACTTCCTCAGTAGGAAGAATGGCAATTATAAATGCCTTGGGTGCACTACGTGTGCTAACCTTGAGACAGGTGACAATTTTTTCCATCCTCGGACAGGTGAAAAATTTAAAATCAGGCACCCCTTAACGTGTAGTAGTAGATACGTTGTTTATTACATAAGATGCCCGTGCGGCTTATTCTATGTGGGTAAAACTGCCACACAATTTAAGGAACGCATTGCCAACCATAGATCCGCGATCAGGGCTGCATTGGAAGGCAAAAGTTCCGAGCAGCCGGTTGCGCGACACTTTAGAGACTTTAAACACACCTTGCCATCCATTCGCTACAAAATGATCGATTGTGTACCTGCTAACAAAAGAGGTGGTGACAGAAACAAGATGTTGTTAAAATGTGAGGCTAAATGGATACACCGGCTACAGACGGTGCACCCGTTTTGGCCTGAACGAACAGCTCTCATTTACCTGCTTTTTGTAAAGTGCCGACATGCTTGCATGTTGACCAATCGTATCCTACCCATATTACCTAGACATTCCACTGTCATGTTTTCTCCCTTATCCCTTTGGTTATTAAGTCAGTAGTCTACCCACTAATAGTGGTACAACGACTTCATGTCAACAGTTTGACTATATGCACTGGACTTAGCACCTGCTCTCCAGTAAGATATCCTGTGAAGCGACTTATACAACATGCTTTGATCTTCATCACTCGTTTTGTTTATTATTAACATTATTGCTTGTTTTTGATGAAGTATTATTACCAGATGCCTATTCATTTTTACGTGGATTAACGCTGTTTGTTTTTAACATTTTCACCATCACTTATTCTAGCACTGTTTTATTCTTTAGGTGTATATATGATAATTTTCCTCTGGCATTCTCCCCCGAAATCATGCCCCCCCCTCTCCTGTCTGACGGGCCAGCCAAGCGCATCGGCGCCTGTATGACGTCATGGGAACCCCGTGGGGCGCACACGCTGGGAGCTGCTGAGTTCATTGGTGTCTGTCACTGTGATCACTACTATAAATGTAAGTTTTATGTTTTCTTTTGCTTTATGTCTTGATAAAGCGGTGGCGGAACTCCCGGAGGCAATGGAGTCATCTGCCGCCGGGCGCCTGGCTTAAAGGGGGCAATGGCTCCATTGCCTCCGATGTTCACATGCTTAATTGTGTGCCCCAGTTATTTTATGCGGCAGCCGGGCGCCGGGTGCCGGGTGCGAGTGCCCCCCCTCCGGGTGCGAGTGCCCCTCCCCCCTTGTACGCAGCGGCTGTATCACCGCCCGCTCCTCCCTGTCACCTGGCTGCTCACTCTGCGGAAGTACCGACGCGACATCCGCCGGCATCTGATTGAGCTGCAAGCCAGTCTCAGAGCCGGGAGGGTCACTGTAGCGACGGGAGCTGATGCCGGGCAATGGTGGGTGAGTGACAGCGTGTGATGAAGCAGGGTAGCAGATGCTGCAGCAGCAGCCTGGCCCTGTGAGTGTGAGAGATAATAGTGAAAGCCTGGCCAGCACACTATAGTATGGATATCCTGATGGAAATATATATATATATATATATATATATATATATATGTATAATATATTATATATGTGTATGTATATACTGTGTATGTATATACAGTATATATATTAATTTATAATATATAGATAATGTATATATTTACTGATGAATTGATACATTGGGGCCTGTGTTTTCCGTAGATATCGAGACATCAGCCTAATGTGGACCCTGAGCCTGGATGGGTGATGGGCCCCCAAAAGGGCATTGACCATGGATAGACATTGTCCATGCCTGTGGACATGGACGATGACTGATTTGTATATATTTATATATACTTTGGTTTGTTTTGTTATAATTTGTTCTGTATAATAAGTGTCAGGGCGGAACTACCGCTGGTGCAGGCGGTGCATTTCATTGGGGCCCAAGGGGTTGAGGGAGCCCGCTGCGCTGCCGTCCGCACCGTGGTTTACGTTGTTTCATATCTATTCTGTGTGTCATGGGTGAGATTTCATTGCTGTGCGTGACAGGGCCGCCCGTCAGTTGAAACGCTGTAGCATACACGGCGAGAACAGCGCAGCTTAGTCAGCAGGAAACCACTTAGAGAGCACTGCACTGACAGTGAGTGACAGCATCAGCGCTTGCTCCTGATTGGCTGCCAGGCCGCGAGCACAGGCGCTACATTTGAAATGCTGCCTGTCAGTGCTGACAGGCACACACATGGGGGAACAACACAGTGGGTCAGTGTCCCCGGTCCTCTGCCACTCTATGCCTTTTGCCAAGATGCCAGTGACCTGCCTGCTGCACTCACCCCTTCCCCGCACTATAATAAATCCAGTCTATGCGGACCGCAGGATTACATGACACACAATGCAAGCAACAACAGGAGGAGAATGGGGAAGGAGACCCGAACAGCTAGGTGAGAGTAGGGGGAATTTCTTCAAGTGTCCTGCACAGCTTTAGCAGATGTTACAAAAAGGGATTTATACAGTATATCCATTCTTATCCATATTTATTTTTAATCATTTATATCCTATTCATTTATTATTTTTATTTTTGTTATGTTTGTTTTTATTTGTTGCTGCTAACATCACACTATATCATATAACTTATTCATGAAAACAGAGGCAGAATTCTGGGAGGCAATGGAGTCCTTTGACACTGGGCTCCGGCTGCCAAATATTTATATAAGGTTGTGTGTGTGGGGGGGGGCACCAATATTTATCTTGCCTCCGGGCAACTGGGATGAACTTACGCCACTGTGATAAAGAGTCTAAGTACTCGAAACGTTGACATTACCTACAGTTGTAGCGTCCTTCTTTTATTGAACCAGCTGTTATTGAAAGAGTGCCTGTGTACACTGTCTCTATATATATATATATATATATATATATATATATATATGATGAAAAGGCAAACTGCACACTTAAATATCATCTTGCGGGTGCCAAGGCCACTTAAAGGTTAATGGTTTAGGAAAAATAGGAAGCCAGCACATCCAATTGAATGAAGCAAAATATTTTATATAGAAAAGAGTTCAATGAAAAATAGAGTCCAAAGGAGGGACACACCAAGCATGATGTAAACACGGCATACAGTTCAATTGATACATGTTACCAAAAAAAGTGGCAAAGTGTCAGCATGGTGGTCCAACCAGAGGGTCACTGATGCCCGTATATATATATATACAGTATATCTATATCAATAGAATAGAATAAACAGTGGCATTCTGAGGAAATCTTCAAACTGTATGTCCCTTTGTCAGGAGGAAGGTGAAAGCAGGCAGGTGTTGGCTGGCTCTGTGTTATAAGTTTGGCTCATTATATTAAGCATCCTAGATTGGCCCTTAAAGGGATAGTGCAGGGCAATATATTAGTGCAGGGTCTCTATACCTA
The DNA here is from genome assembly GCF_055691185.1 of Crinia signifera. Lineage (NCBI taxonomy): Eukaryota > Metazoa > Chordata > Amphibia > Anura > Myobatrachidae > Crinia > Crinia signifera. Next base: position 99,373,930 of record NC_139225.1, on the reverse strand, counting down.
TCCCTGAAGGGAGACAGAGCACCTTTCCAAGTTGCTTTCTACTATCCAGAGTGCCGGGCATTGCAAGCCTATCTATCTATATATATATATATATATATATATATATATATATATATATATATATATATATATATATATATATATATATATATTTATATATATATAGGGGTTGAAGATCCGGCACTCTCGCTGACCTGGTAATGGTGCCTGGGTGCCTTTGCAAAATCAGATAGCAACACTGTAGGTGGATCCCTCGTTAGAACGATACAACGCACAGCACTCCAGTAGTTCGGTGAAAAAAATTCAATTTGTTCTGTGCAACCGTTTCGGAGCTCTAAGCTCCTTCGTCAGGCTTACAGCATAAACAATTTACAATGTGACAAGGTGCCTCAGGAGCAGCGTTCTGCTCCTGAGGAAGCTGGGTGTTTATACCCAGAGAAACGCGTAGAGCTTTATAGACTTTACACCCTCTTGACATATTGGACACCTGAGGAATATCACTTATCCACAAGCTCCACTGGATATGGGTCTTACTCTCTCTACTCGGTCATCCTGCTTATAACAGATTTGGATTGGACCTGCAGCAATTACTCCAAGCACACCAAGGTTTACCGGACTGCAAATTCCATTGCTCTGCAAACTTCATGAGGATTCGGCCACCTTGCAATCACATGCTGCCATAATTAGAGACATTCCAGCAAGTTGACAAAACATCCCAGATATAGGAGTCCCCAAATGTCCTACAAGGGTATTGAATTATTTTCACTTCATTCATTATAGTTATTCTTGTGTCTATACATTTAATATATGTATGGTTTTTAATTTTATAAAAATTTGAACTTGAAAGAAACTGTCACCTTATTTGAGAAACAAGCCAGAGCTGGTTAACTCTTTGTTTACTTTGTCCACTTATCAGGGGCTGACAGTCCCTTAACCAGCTGCTGTTAGCAGCGCACCTTATTACCACAGTATTGTTACCACAACAATAGGACTTTGGTATAATCAGCGTAATCAGACTTTCGCATGAGCATTGTGGTCGGTGGCATAATGTGCCCGGAGCATTATGGTGTGTAACATAATGTATCATGGGCATTTTGATGTGGCATAATGTATCACTGGTATTACAGCGTGTGGTATAATGTATCACAGTTATTACAGTGTGTGACATAGGGGGTTATTCTGGTTGATTCGCAAGGCTGTGAATTCACAGCCTTGCGAGTCCACCAAACCCCTACCAGCGAATGAACCCCAACCCACCCCCTCAAAGTGCGGGTTCACCTGCACAGGCAGCGAATGGATGTTTAGAATAAACATCCATTTGTATGCCTCGAGTAACCACCTACAGCTTTCGATGGTCGGCGACCATCAAAAGATGTGGAAGGTTCACGCATATAAAAGTGACTTTTAAGTCACTTACATATGCGTGCACGCTGGCACGGATATGGGCGGGCAGCTGACATCCGGTGATGTCAGCTGCCAGCCCCCTACTCCCACGTTACCGGCTCATTACCGTGAGAATGCCTAGCATAATGTATCACAGGCATTACGGTGTGTGACATAATGGGGGAAATCTCCAGACAATCATTTGCACTGCAAAACTAGATTAATTTTGAAGTATAAACGATTGCCGCTTTAAAAAAACTGGAGATTTTTTACCAAATCTCTCACTTTCCAAATCTCTCATCCTATTAAATTCCATCCAATGTATCATGGGAATTACAGTGTGTGGCATAATGTATCACGGGTATTATGGTGTGTTGCATATGGTGAACTAGCAGGGGGCACCAGACAAAATTTTGCCTAGGGCATCAACTTGGCTAGGGCCGGCTCTGCCTGTGACATGGCAGTTGGAAGCTGATTGGCTGGTACAATACTTTATCTCCATCTATTTTATCTTTCAATAAGACTTAAAACAAAGACCCCATAGAGCTCTAGCAAAAAGAGTAGAATGTATAAATCAAAATACAACTGGAGGCATAGGAGTATTTGGTCTTGTTTAGTCCTGCTGCTACTGAAAACTAGCATCAATAAAGCAGACTGCTTCCAGCGGCGTAGCTTTGTTTGGGGTGACCCCCGCTGTTAATGGGGCCCCCCCCCCTCCCCGCCCGTCCGTCCAGCCGGCCCCCCGTGCCCCCTCCCCCCATTGCCGCATGCTTACCTGTCCGCGCGTCCCGGCTCCCCTCCTGGCTTCAATAAATTCTATGCAGACGGACCACGATAAAATGGCCACCCCCATACTGCAGACAGTTTCAGAGAACAGTCTGCTTTATGGGGCGAGCATTTTATCGTGGTCCGTCTCCATAGCATTGATTGAAGCTAGGAGGGGAGCCGGGACGCGCGGACAGGTAAGCATGCGGGGGATGGGGGGCGGGGGGATTACTATAGCACCGCTATAGTTACGCCACTGACTGCTTCCTATGTACATAAGCTTATGGAAGCCTGTTCACTTTATAGACAAGTAGTCAATCAGGAGCATCAGTATCTTTGCTGTCACCCACACTTTATTGGGGAGAAACAGGATTCACTGCTGTTTGTGTAACCAGTGACTTGTATCTTTTAATGTAAAAATTTGGTATAACAATTTAAAACATTTTAGATTTTTCTATGATTTTCCTTTGAATTTATAAATCCAACGACTTTGATAATACAGGTTGAGTATCCCTTATCCAAATATCCGTTATCCAAATTATTCTGAAAACCATACATTCCAGAAAGCATTACTGGGGACATCTGTAACAGCACTACTGAGGACATGATATGTAGGTGGCACTAATGAGGACATGATATGTAACTGGCACTAAATATGTGCAAGAAAATGATTGCTTGGCATTTAAATTCAGTGCCTGAGATTGTACACAAACTTTGTTTCATGTTTTGAAACCTTGTTTTATTCACAAATAAATTATTTTTGTGTGTATTTAATGTGTTTGATGTGTTTGTACAAGATAATGCAAGATACCTTAAGATACTTCAATGAAATATAAAAATATTCTGAAATATAGAATCCGTTATCCAAAATTCATCTAGTCCCAAGTATTTTGCATATGAGATAGTCAACCTGTATTGCCACTTGTTAAATTCCTCTTAAGTATACATTTACTTAGAGAAGAGATTGTGAACATCAAAGCTCAAACAATACATGATGTGAAGAAATTTAATTACGAGCGCAGCGAGCCCCGCGAGGGGACGCGGACAGCTGTGAAGCCCGCGAGGGGACGCGGATACCTGTGACAGCTGTGAAGCCCGCGAGTGGACGCGGATACCTCGCTGCGCTCGCCACGCTTCGGGCTCGGTGGCTCGCTGCGCTCGCCACACTATTCTATTCTCGACTCCACGCCGACGTGGATAGTGGGGGTATGAAAAGGTTGTAGGACGCGTACCGTCGCCCCTCGCGGGCTCGCTACGCTCGCCACGCTTCGGGTTGACGTTGATCGTGGAGTGGCGTTAACAATTGGGGTGGCCATTTCACACTTCAGGGTGCCTATTTGGCCTCTGTGGCCCATTTAACATTGTTTCCTATGGAAAAATCGGGTCAATTGAGGCATTGAACAGGAAAATTGGGTCAATTGAGACATTTAACATTGTTCCCTATGGGAAATCTCGGGCATCTCGTCGGTCGCATCGCACCCGATTTTTTAGTGCATTCAATGCCCGAGATGGCCGAGATGGGCGCCCTTCTAGGTAAAGAGTACCAAAATATTTACGACGCGCTAGAAACCATGTATAAAATATAAATTTATTATATAGAAACTCACTGGCCAGTGATAGAGCACGGTATACACTCTAATTATAAAATATTATATTATGTGTGTGTACATCTTAGACATAAATACATAAACATCAAATATTAAAAAAGACCTTAGTATCATGCCTGGATATTTTGGAACCAGGACCTCAATATCTGTCCCAGTATAGTGGTAAGTGGGATAGTGTTTTTTTAAAACTTCATTCAGATAGAGGATTCTTTGATTACGTCTGGCCAGACAAAAGAAAAAAACAAAAATAGTCTTTCTGAGAGTTAAAAATATATAAAAAATTATTATAGTGTGGGGACGTCCACCCTGTACCTTTAGCTGGTAAGCCGGTCTATAGAGGTAGTAGTAGTCCTGGCTTTTTAGAGTATGGAGCCCGGGCTCTTTCCAGCCAGGGATGGAGTGTTCGCTGAGTTGAACAGCTGCACAGTGGTAGATAGTGGGACGTCCAATATTGCGGAGAGATGAAAGAGATATATCTGCTCAATGACGCGTTTCCCCGCCTCCGTTGGGACTCGGCGGCTTCCTCAGATTTTGAGCTGCTCAAAATCTGAGGAAGCCGCCGAGTCCCAACTCGCAATATTGGACGTCCCACTATCTACCACTGTGCAGCTGTTCAACTCAGCGAACACTCCATCCCTGGCTGGAAAGAGCCCGGGCTCCCTACTCTAAAAAGCCAGGACTACTACTACCTCTATAGACCGGCTTACCAGCTAAAGGTACAGGGTGGACGTCCCCACACTATAATAATTTTTTATATATTTTTAACTCTCAGAAAGACTATTTTTGTTTTTTTCTTTTGTCTGGCCAGACGTAATCAAAGAATCCTCTATCTGAATGAAGTTTTAAAAAAACACTATCCCACTTACCACTATACTGGGACAGATATTGAGGTCCTGGTTCCAAAATATCCAGGCGTGATACTAAGGTCTTTTTTAATATTTGATGTTTATGTATTTATGTCTAAGATGTACACACACATAATATAATATTTTATAATTAGAGTGTATACCGTGCTCTATCACTGGCCAGTGAGTTTCTATATAATAAATTTATATTTTATACATGGTTTCTAGCGCGTCGTAAATATTTTTTACTTATAGTTAATGCTTCTCTCTGCTGCTCCTATGGCAGGTGCAGTGAGGGAGTTGAGCAAACTAGCTCTCAAACATCTGCATTGATGGCCACTGCAATCGCTATGCTTGAATATCCTTTGGCCCCACCAATTTCATCATCTCTAGTGGATGCGAAATCCTGCCTCTATACTATCTTTAGATGTTCTATTGCAGCTTTCAAAATTTATGGCACACCTTTACCAGAGGCACCAAGATTGAATACCTTGTCTATATACACTGGAAGCCCCTTGATGCTCCCCTGTACAGGCTGGGTCAGCGCCACGCCTTTGACTTTTCTACTATGTTTTTTTTTTTTTTTGGTTGCTAAATCAAAATTGTTTTATTATTATTATTATTCTTTATTTATTTTTTATTAAATAGTTTTTATTGACAGAAAAGATGTCGATTCTTTTACAGACATATAGTTAATACATTTTAAAATTGATCAAAATATATATATTTTTAACAAATTTTAATACAATTTGATATACAGTGTCAAACTAACTTTTGACCTGAAAATATAGATCTAGACGTTACAGATCTTATTTAAAAGGGTCTACTATGTTTTTTGATGTTTGAAGTGCTCCTGTATCATCCTGCACAGTGTTCTCTGTTCCTCGGTGCATATCCTGGGACTTGCAGGGGAAGGACTATTTTATGGTTGGCCTTATATGCGAGGAAGGCCTGGCCAGATTAATATTTCTTCTTATTGTACTCATCATGTTGTCTGAATCTATGTTCCTCACATAGGCTGAATGGTCTCACTATTTCTCGATATTGTGTTCCTTGCCATTTGTTTGATATTTTACAGTTGTCGGCATATATATGCTTATACCTGCATGTATGCATATAATCTCCTTCGTCAAGTTAACTGTCCCCAGCCGGTCCATTTCTAGCATATTTTTATAGATGTTGATAAATATTCTTTAAGTCCTGTTTGTTGTGCAGGTATATATATCCTGTTTTCTTTATGATATATAACTATCACCATTTATCCCTAATATTGTACGGGATGGGCTCACTCTTAAACTGTAATTATGATGCCATATCCTAGCTGTATTATTTAACGATTATCGAGTTATTGCCCCAATTAGTCCATTTGTCCTTTATCTGATTGTGAAGGGGGGGGGGGGGGTTGTTTACAATAATATATAGATGTTAGTGTAGTTGGGTGGGTGGGTAGGATGGAGGGGGGGTAAGCTAGGTCTTTTTGGTAGTTTAGCTATTATGTAGCTATAGACCACTAACTTACTCCTATAGTCCATAGCAGGTAGAATTTGGGTAGAGGGGTAGCATAGTTGCAGGGCTCCAGGTACACCTAAGTTGGGGGTGGGTAGTACAGGGTGGGGGGTTATGTGGGAGGTTTGCTTTGGGTTTCTGGGAGTTTTTTTCTTTTTGATTAATGTTAGTTGGTTCTTTTATTATTTTTGCTATTACAGTATGTGGTAATCGGGTATACAGTATATCAAAATGGCTATTTATTATATAATGCTTGGATATATATACTGTACAGTTTATATGGTAACGTTTTTAAAAGTATTTGAATATTTATCTATACGAGCATCACTCCGCTGTATATTCCTAAATATCCTTAGGCAAGGCTATGGGATCATAAGAGATTGGAGATTATTTTTATAACAGTGCAGTGCCAAGCAGGGACACAAGGAAAGACATGACATACATTACAATTCGCATTTTTTAGATTAGGCATGTTATACAATGTTCAATTGGTGGACAGCTATTTAAAATAAGCTTTCTGTGGTTCTGGTCGACTTCGAACGGATGCACCTGAAACGTCTGCTGGATGGGAGCATTATAAACAGATTCTGGCCAGGGTGCAACTTGTCCACCGCAATCTTCTCTGCACGTTTCTTGACCCTGGCCAAGTATAGTTCCTCAACACGGGGAGGTCAGCCTCAATGATCTTTTCTGACATCCTCACCACCTTTTGCAACCTTCGTCAGTCTTGTTTGTTATTTCGTATAAGATTGTGATCGAAGAGCATAGGATGGACTCTACGTTGGCAGTGTTGAAGATGAGCATCAGCTCCTGCGGGATGTTGAATTTATTGAGTTGCCTCAGGAAGAACAGCCTCTGCTGAGCCTTTTTGACAGTAGTGGTTATGCTGGGCCCCATTTGAGGTCTCGGGAAATTTTTGACCCTAGAAATATGAAGGAGTCGACCCACGACACCAATCTATCATTTGGTTTCCTTCTGAAGTCCACCACCATCTCTACTGTTTTGATGGGGTTAAGGACGAGGTTGTTCCTGCCACACCACCATGTTAGCAGGTCCTCTTCATGTCTGTATGCAGACTAATCTTCGTCGTTGATTAGGCCAATGACGGTGGTGTTGTCTGCGTATTTTATCATCTGTACTGATTTCTCAGCCTAGGTGCAGTACTTGGTTTATAGGGAGAAGAGCAGGGGGAGAAAACACATCCCTGAGAGGCGCCAGTGCTAATCATGTGCATGCTATGTGGACAAATATTAAATAACATCTCAGAGCAACCCTCCAAACTGAAGCTACTATAGAAATAAATTTAGTTACAGAACTGTAGGGTATTACCCATTATAGTGCCCAGAGGTCTGGGCATTATGAGGTTACCCCAAGCCTGCATGTTGAAGACTTGGAACTTCTCAGCCAGTTTGGAGAACCCCACATCACATAAAAGAAGTAGCAGGATGCGTAAGCAGATATGCTAGAACCATGGATATAAGTATAAGGAAAGTAGGGTGTGCATTGCACATTGGCGCCTGGGTCCCTGCACCCATTCACTATACTACACCAAGCGCATCAAAACTCAATGATCAAAATTACAATCTTCCCAGAGATCTGTACAAGTGCAGTAGAGAATTCACTAAGAAAGTGGCACTGGCACAATTTTTCCTATGATTTACATGTAGCACCCGCTGGGGTGATAAGGTGAGTATATAGGAGTTTTTTTCACTTAGATTAACAATTTCTATTCAACACTCTATCAAGGATAACAACGCTTCAATAAAACAAGATAAATTTTATTATACTGGAATCTCGAATTCCCTCTGGAAACTGAAAGAGGGGGGTCCAGCAAACTCAAATCACATAGCAATATATTTCTTAACACAGTGTCAAGCAAGATACTAAAACAGTGTGGATACACCTATATATCTCTAAATAGTGATCACTATTTCTGTGACAACGAAACGCCTCAAATAGTGTAAACGTAACTATCGCCACAGAATGACTATGCGATAAATATCTTAACTTATTTCTACAATACTAAACAGTATTTTGTTTTTTATTTTATTACAGGATACATCAACAACTACAGGTTAAACGATCCCACCCAGGGTATACCCAACATCAAAGGTAAGTAACATGTGATCCATTGGGACCTTACAGTAGTTCATCGGGTTTATTTCTCTACAGCTGCAACTTTGTGAGCAATTGGCTGCTCTATCCCTCTAACTTTGCAGGGACCGCCAGTTAATATATTTGATACAGTTTAGAACGGTTTGTATGAGCTTCGCTGTGCACAGGCTAGGTATTTACTAATTGATCACTATAGGGATTATTGGCTATTATTTCCTCTCTGTCCTGCTCTAGTTGGAGCTGTCTTCCTGGGGTCTTCCGGTTGCTTTATTGGTGCTAGGTATACATGAAGAGGCGTCCCCTGATCCTGTATTTGTGATCGGGTTTAGCCTAGTTACTCTGTTTACGCTGACCTGCAGGGGTAGCCACCAACTACTATCAAAGGAAGCAGTAAATGCTGTCTTATCTCTGTTAAGGCGTCCCCGGACCCACAGGGGAGTCGGGTTTAGCCTGTCTGCGCTGTCTGTTCTGGTTACACTGACCGAGAGAGGCAATCCCCCAGTGACTCTATAATAAGTGGATACTGTCTTATCGCTATTAGGGGCGTCCCCTGACCCACGGAGGAGTCGGGTTTAGCCCTCTTCTATCTGCTGTAGGACAGTGTCAGTGCTGGGGGCGTGTCCACGTCGTGACGCTATGTAGGGCCGGCCGGAGGCGGGGATTAACACTCACCGCTGTCCGGGAAGGGAGTTCCGATACTTTCGGCTGTCTCCTGCAATGAAGCAGGCCACTCTGGACGGTTTTCGGCGGTGACTCGTCGTAGCTCCCGCTGTGTCGGCTTTTACATCAGAACCAGCCGGGTGTGTTTCTACAATGACCGGAAGACTTCTCCTAGACCTCCGGTGAGTCTGTACGCAGTATTTTTGAGCTATACTCGGCCGCCGCTGCTGCACCTCTCCTCTCCTCCTCTCTCCCTGTATTCTCCGGGGAACTGCGCCACGGAGCCAACAGTCGCCTCAAACGTCCCCCAGTCCCGTACCAACCATTGCATTTCCTTCTCCACCTTGAGCTGTACAGCTTTATTCAGAGACTTCCAGCGACAACCGCTGTGTCTCTGTATTAGTCCCTCTGACAAAGGCAGCATACTAGTCTAACACATTTCTAGAAGTCCTGCTGGGGTTCCCAACGGGTCATTACATGGCTTAGCAAATAAAAACTATTTAACAGGTTACATATATAAATGTGGGGTTCTACACACACATGTACAGTAAACTTTGGGGGTTATTCAGACCTGATCATACAGCTGCTATTTTGCAGCATGAGCAATTATCGATAGACGCAAGTCGATTCACAGAAAGCTGGCATTTGAGGGTGGTAACCGGACATTTTCTGTGAGTATCGGGTAAAATGCAGGCATGCCAAAGCATTTGAGGGGAAGTCGTGTGATGTCAGCATAAAGATGGTTACAAACAAGTAAGGAAAAGAAAGAAAGAAAGAAAGAAAGAAAGAAAGATTATTTAAAGGAACAGCAGACACTTTAGAGAAGAGTAGTTGAGAACAAAGACCAGCATCTAAGAGGCAAAAGACAATTTAATTAGAGTGTGCAGCAAAACATATGCCACACTTCACTTCCAGATTAAACTGAAACACTTTGCCTCATGAGCACTATAAACATAAAATCCCATTCATTCTCAGACACTATTGGCTTCTTAATAAAAAAAAAGTTTTCACACATTTAAAGGGGAAACCACACCAGCACATTTTAGAGTGGCAACCCTCTAAAACTCCTTAATGCCCCTCTTGGTTTAAGTTCCACAGGCTTAAATGGCAGTCTTTAGTTAAACACCTCACTTAATTTCCTCCTTGATAATTGTTCTTGTTAAAGTGAATGTCAAATAGAAATTATGGGCAAAATGTTTCAGGGTGTGAGAATCAGAAAGTGAGAGATTTTGGAGGAGTTTTCCCATTTTTTAAAAGCTGCAATCATTTACACTGTCAAACTAGGTTGATTTTGACTTTTCATTCATTGCCACCTTAAAACAAATCGGAAAACTCCCAAAATGTCTCGCTTTCTGATTCTCACACCCTATTACATTTGGCCCTATATTTCAAAATACTGTATTTGCCCTAGAATAACACTTTTGTAGGGATCCCTTTTCTGTGACCTCCACTATCACAAGCAAAACCGGTTCAGCATTTAAATATTGTCAGAAAGTTTGCCACTCATTTTTGATAATCCGTTGGTGATTTTGAAGCAGGAAAGAACTGATGCAATGTAATTTAACTGAAAGCTGACTGATGCATGTCCATTTCCTGCTTAGTATAGCAAATGTCAGATGTCCCAGGCAAAATGTCAACTAAAGTACTATTCTAGGGAAGGGGGAGAATTTATAGATACAGTATCAAAGTGATACATTTATTTTTATGCAATTGAATTATTTATACTTTGATTTATTTGAATTATTTTTAAAATCATACAAGATATTTGTTTTTTCTATACTTTTACAAATATTGAAACAATAAACACAGTGCTGGTATCACTTAAGATTTGTTACATTTCCCTTGAAAAATCTTTTATGCTATAAATAAAATTTAACCAATTTTTTTTTATAATTGAATAATAATGTATCAGCATTAAAAACATTTTAATAGTTTCCCCAATGTGTTTGTGCAGTTGTCAGAGTTACAATATGATATTCTGTTGGCAAAACTCTAGATAGGAAAAAATCAATTTATTGTATACTGTTGGAAAACCCTTTAATTAACTTCACACTTAGAAGGTCTCCACCAGACTCTATCTTTTCTGCTTCGTGGTTCCAAAGAAATGAAAATCAATACACTGCCAATTTCATATGTTGCTCCAAACAAACACTGGACGGACTTAGTATGTTACAAGTGAGACAGAATACCCCTATTAATAGTCCTTGTTTTCCGTTAATTGCATTTGAATGTTTTTACTACTTAAACAATCTGTTTATTCCTCTTTATTTTGTTTCCCACTATTGTAATGTTTTTATGTACACATCATAAAATGCAACTTCTGACACCCTTTGGCATGTTGTCTGAAGCCAGAGTGTTACACTAATTTCTTGGTCCATTTAGTGAGTGTTAATTAGGAATGTGTAACGTAATTTCCTGTGCTTAAGATCTTTGTCCGGGCTGATGATAAAATTGCAAAAGTTAACGAGTTGGAGTGGTCGGAGTTTATATAACTCTCCCATGCTGTTATTTTTGTCAGGTGAAAGGATTTATGGGATTGAACGTAGGGTCATAAGGTTATAGAGCATAATGGGTCTGCACTGCAAAAGCTACAATTGTAAATACTAGTTCATAAATTCACAGAACACAACAAAGCGTATTGTGGTAAACAGGGAAAACACAATCATTTTACAATCCATACATTTTTATAAGCATGAAAAAAAAATAGTTTTAGACTTACATGATGACATTTTTATTTGGTTTGGAATTGAGGAAAGAACTCCACACACAACCTAAACATCTACTTTTAGGTGGGGTTCCCTTTATAAAGATGCAACTTGGAAGCTGTAAATGGATTTGTAGTTGTGGCCAATGTACAGTTGTAGGAGGCGATTCAGACTCTCTGGTAGTGGGCCGAATTGCCTTTATGCGCATTTGCAATCCCCGTTTCACACTCTCTGAACCGTTCACTCCAGAGGCAGCAGGCGGGGGCAGACAGGGTGCTGGAGCAGGGGAACGGCCATCGTTTTATGGGCAACCTCAGAAAAATGTTGGATGTTCCCCTGAAAATGCAGGCGTGGCGCTGCCTGCTCAGGGCGGACGACTGTCCTCACATGATGTCAGCGCCCAGCCAGTATTCCATGATCAGTGGCGGAAATAAAAGTCAGTTTTGACTGACTTTTATTACCAAAGGGGAGAAAAATCATTTGATGGTCAGCAACCATCGAATGATTTCTCTCCCCTTCGGCTGCATGTGAGGGGATATGTTCGAGTACACATCCCCTCGCATTGTAGTGGGGGGATTTGGCAGCTCGGGGGGGGGGGGGGGGTTGGTAAGGTGGCGCTTACCTGTTCGCTAGGCTGCGAGTATGCTCAGCTGAGTGAACAGGTCTGAATCAGGCCCATGGTGTGATATTGCCATGTTAATGTGAACTGTTGTGAAATAAATGACGTGCGACTAGAGGCACCTGACTTGCATATGCTGAAACTCTGGTGCAAGTTGCAAAGTGATTTTGCAGTATTGCATCTGATTGGATGCAAGTGACTACGACACACCCATCATTGGAAATGCAGTGAAACAGAAAATGTCTTGTAGGTCAAACTTCCTTCCAATGATCTACACAGGTATGCTTCATGCTCTGACATAAAACATAAGGGGCCAGATTCACTAAGTTTCAAAAGTGATAAAATGGAGAGTAATAAACAGCCAGCCAATCAGCTCCTACCTGCCATGTCACAGACTGTGTTTGAAAAAATGACAGACAGGAGCTGATTGGTTGGTTGTTCACTCTCCATTTTATCAATTTTAAGGCATAGAACATCTGGCCGAAGATATGCATGGTTATATTAGTGTTTGGATGTGTCATTTTATGTTTCAGACCTGACTGTGTTTTAGAGAAGTTGGCATAGTTACAGCATTAGCCTACACAGGTATGGAACATGGAATCTCAATTCACCCTGAGCTTTCAATCAGATGATTCCATCAGCGAATAGTGGGTGGAATAAAGAGTAACAGATACAGCTCATGTAGCTCAGAGCCTGGGTACATTATGTACTTTGCTAAAGCTACCAGGTTTAGCGAAACGCGTAAGGAGACCCCTTGCTACATCCTCCCAACCATTTGGTCCTGGACTACAAACCCAGAGATCTCCATTTGGACACCTTGCTCCAATTTTCCAAATTTGGATACAAATATTTTCTTTATTGCCATACCAGGAGGTTGAGGACATCACTTTGCCCTAACAACGCTGTGGAAGGAGTTGGTTATTTGTGCCATCTTGGGCCACTCCTGTCCGAAATCTGCAACACAGTGGTTCTCCCCCGGACTAGTGATTGGGAAATAAGCTTTTCCTCTTGGACATACAAATCCGGGACTTTCCTGTACATCAGAGTTCCATGGTTGGTGAGGAGTTGTGAGCATTTTACTGTATATGGATTGATCAATTTCTTATGATTCCAATTTTTAACATTGCTGGTGAAATCCACCTTTTAGCATTTATTAGCTATTAAATCATTGTGATAGATTAACCAATTGGCTATTTTTTATTTATTAGCGCCGCTCATCCCCCCTTTTTCTGTTTTTGGTTTTGTACAGGACTGACTATCCTGTTTTAGAGCAGCAGCTTGGCAAGGACAACTCCTGTCAGGTGCCCCTGGCCCACCCTCACTACGTGAGTCTAGGACCAAACCTACCCTTTTTCTACATTATGTGGAGTGTCTGCTTTTAGACAGTGAGCGAGAAGCACCATGCTGAAAAATGCAGCCAAACCTCTGAGAGTTTCAATTTTATGGGTTAGGTGGCTTACTGTATATGCACCAAGCACAGCAATGCAATAGATTCCAGGGCTTGCATGCAGTAGTCACCACCATCTTTAGATGGCCATGCCCTATAAAAGCAATGGGTTTCTTTCATATCTCCCCAAAGAGGGGGATTCAATCAAATCCCTCCCAGCAACACGTGCGCAAATAAGACTCACGGACATAAACCCAGACGTCCTATCATCACAAACTACAGCTTTTACCACAAGAGCTGTCCATTGTGATTTTATTCAAACATTCATTGTTACTAGATGCCACTTTTCTTGCAGAGAGAGAGAGAGAGAGGGGGGAATGCATCACAAGCAAACTGCAATGCTTGCTGCATACCGCTCAGTGTGCAAGTTAGTGAGACACAATCACTATTTTGAATGTATTTTTACCATTTTAGTGAATTATGTGGAACTTTGTGAGGCTTCCAGACACACAAATACTGATGTAGTCCACAAACAGCGAAAGGGTTGAATAGTTTTTGACATTGAAGTCTTTTGTTGCAAAGTATGACCAATAACTGGTTTTAAAAAGCTTGCCTTGAACATTTTTAAGACAATCTACAGTAACAATTAGCTGAAGGGAAGATTACACAGGCAGAAGGTTTATGAAGATAACAGAGTACAGTAGGAGCAAATACCAAGAGCTACAGTACATCCAACATCACAGACAAGTCGGTCAACAAAAAAAATTAAATAAAAATAATTTTAAAAAAAGCTGTCTACTCCTACAATTGGCTTTGTTTAGGAATCAAGTGACACTTCTGTGACATAATTCAACAAGCAACAATTAGTAACATACAGAATACATTTTCTAAACACTTATGGGTATCGAATGCCTCCAAATGATTATCCACTACAGTACAATGTTCAGTAACTTCAGTATTGGGGGGGGGGGGTTGCTGAACCAATAGGGGTATAAAGTACTTAGCTCAGCTGATATGTATACTTTTATAGAATGCCCTGGATAAATATTACTTCAAAGATGATTGTTTGCCACGGCACACTTCTCCACAGACACACTTTCCACTCTTATCACTGCATCAAACATATACCCCGCAGCCTGGAACTTGAAAGAAAAAGCTGATTGGCTGGTACTTTGGCCCTTATTCTGATCGGTGCGGAAATTCCCGCTTGCGTACGGGCCGCCGATGTTTATCTTCTGCGCATGTGCAGAGGTCACTCTGCGCATGTGCAGGCGATTTCGCCGCAAGGATTCTCTATACGCCGCACAGGGGGCGTAGAGGGGCGTGAGGGTCTACTTATCCTCATTACCCTATGCATACGCCCAGCGTTTCATGGGCGTTCCCATGCAAACGCGGGGCGTATGCATGGTAATGAGGCCGTGACGCGTGGGTACGGGGCGGGCATCTGACATCGCCGGATGTCAGCTGCCCGCCCCCATACAAGATTTCACACGGACAAGTGTCCGTGTGGTCTTGTGTTGCGGGACCTGGTGGAGCGTGCGGCCCTGCATTCGATGTTCGGCGACCATCGAATGCAGGGGCTGCTCCCACCATGGAGGAGGCGTATCCCCGTCCAATTTCATGCGGATCGCCACATATCCGCGTACGGACGGCCGTGGCGATCCGTATGGAAGGCGGGGATTCGCCTGGTGCGTTGGAGCCGCATATGCGGCTCCGGCCGCACCAACCAGAATAAGGGCCTATATCTCTTTCCACTTTATTATTATCCAAGGCTCAGTAAATCTTCCCCCACCGTGCATGCTTACAAGTGCACATTTCAGTGCATAGATTTTATATAATATATTTGATATATTGCTTTTATTGTTGAACCCAACCATAATTTCCAACTGGATAAGGGAACCTACATTTAAAGAACACACTCAATGTACTTCACTTATTTCCGTCTCAGAATTGCAAACAGATGGGCAACTTTGGGTGACCAATACCAGATTTATGTTTTTATGTTAAATTTTTATATCACATCATATATTATTATGTGTTATTGTGATACCCCCAGGAGGTTTATGCATGTTACTTATTTATTTATGCTGCTTAAATAAATGCATTTATTTTTATTTCAGTTGTTGGTTTGTACTTTAAGGGCCACTTGGCCTTTTGTGTTTTCTGTCTATACTGTATATTGGACACTATCATTACTCCATTCAAGTGGCTGCTGACTTACAAACGTTTGTGACCCCCTTCCCACTTAAGCGTTGTAGACACAATTCTTTTTTAATATATTTTATGCCTACTGGGGGCACAATTGCCTCAGTTCCATACTGTCCTTAGAAGTTATATTTAACTCATTGCAGCACTGATCGAACAAACAGTTGGTCCAGAAACCATTTTCCATAAAGGTATAAAACAGGATTACAGACAAATAGCAATACGCATTGGTTTAGCAACTTAGCTATAGTGGCTGCAGGGAGAGTCATTACTATGGGGTCAACAGTCTTAGGGGGATCTGGTTCACCTGCACCCACCAACACAAACTGGTGCACTAAAGTGTGGTGTAATATGCATGGAGGGCACTATGTGGCATGTGATCTTCAGGCCCTATGTAGTATAAGGGGCAGACTATGGGCAAAGTGGTTCATATCTGCCATCAAATTCTATGTTTCTATAATGTCAATTAGTGATAATGTTTGGCATAATATGCACTAGATACAATATGTGGCATAATACTGTGGATACTACTATGGTGCATGCAGAACTTGAGCTAGGAATATACTATGGTATATGGCATAGAATCAAAAACTGATGCAGAGAAAGGGGTTTGTCTAAAGGCATTGAGACGGGCCACTTCAAACTGTATCTATGGGGCCCAAAGGTCTGGGTATGCCCGGGGCATATATGCACTTACAGTACATGCTGATCTGCCTGGGCTGCTCTAACTGAACCCTCAGCTCTGCATCAGACAAGTCTGCTCATTTAGGCAAGGAATATGAGTAGCTTTACTGTAAGTGTAAACTTGGCTAAAACGATAATTGCGTTATAAGTATAATAATTACTAGCATTATTATATAAAGTTGGCAGCTTTAAAGAGTATGAATTGTGAGACCAAAAATATTGCCTATTGTCATTATTGATGGGATTTTCGTGAGAGGTGGATTTTTTTTTTTTTTTGCAACAGATGAGCTACATGCTGTTACTGATTATATTCCAATAGTGGGAATGTTTTTGTCAGATGGTAGATGGATGTGTCACAGACACTTACTCCTGGGGTATTTTGTACTAGGCACACCTTAATGTTGCAAATGCCGGTGACTTTTACTAAATCTACAGTAAATATTGACTTGCCTACCTCCCAACTATTGTATCACTTACTCTTACAGTGAAGAGTGACACCCCCCCCAAAAAAAAAAAAAACTCTACGTCATGTGACTGTAGTGTAATGTTACTACTGTAGGTATTTATTCCTATGTACTTTCCCTTTCCCCGTGTATTCCCCACAGTAACTGGCACCTGTGACATCTCACGTCAAATCATCATTATTGGTCACATATAAGCCCTTATTCTGGTTCACTTACAAAGGCATATTCCTTCTCAAATGGAAAAAACCATGTGCACTGCAGGTGGGGCAGATGTAACTTGTGCAGAGAGAATTAGATGGGTGCCGGATGGCTAACGTCAGGATTCCGACAGTCATTACACCGACGTGAGCCACTGTGCCCGAAGCATGGCGAGCTCAGTGAGCCCGCCATGGGCTTTGTAGCGCTCCCCCCTGCTGTCTGAGTCTGGGCAGTCGGGATCCCGACATTGGGCTAATGACTGTTGGGATCCCGACTGTCGGTGTGCTATACCACACCCTATTAGATTTTGGTCGGGTTTTACTTCAAAGTGGGATCTATATTGCAGTGTAAAAATAAAAAAGTCAGTATTTTCCCTGCACAGAAACAAAATAACTGACCCAAATCTAAATCTCTCTGCACATGTTACATCTGGCCCCCCTGCAGTGCACATGGTTTTGTCTATTTGAGAAGAATTTTGCCTTTGCGAGTGAAACCAGAATAAGGACCATAATTAGTTACATATCTCATACATCAATTTACTTACAATTCCAACAAAGATATACAGTTAAATGAACCTAGCTGCATCCATCTAGAAACCGTGTGAAAATGTTTCCTGTAAGTGGTTCCTAAAGACTGGGTGTAGTTGCCGGCAGTGCCGAATTTCCCATTAGGCACGTGCCTAGGGGCGGCACATGTTTGGGGGCGGCACTTGGATGCATGTGATAGTACTGTCAGCCTCAAATGTACCAGTAACTGCAAAATATCCACTGTAATGCACCAGGTTCCATCTTGAATAGAGTGTAAATACAGTAGATGGGACATGCAGATACTGCCCCTGTAAGTTGTCCTACTTAGCAAATCATCAAATGAGGGCAGGAGGGCGGACATTATTTTTGTGCCTACTGGCGTCCTCACCCCTAAATCCGCCCCTGGTTGCTGGCATAACCTTGATAAGACGGGATACATAAAATACTTTCTGAATGGTTGCATTCGAGCTTGTTTAGATGGCTGAATTTGTTGTTACTGTATACAGAGGAGCATAAGTGGCAAGTGAGTGATGTGTATATACTTATTACCAAGATTTAGCAAAATATAGACATACTATTACTACTACTAATTATTATTATTATTATTATTATTATTATTAATATTACTATGAAAAGTGCCACTAACAACAAAAGACACTCCTAGATTATTTCTTTGCACATAAGATATAATACTGTAATTTGAATAAGACACCTTAGTTTTCATTGTGACTATAGTCAGTCAGTCTATGACTATGGTGAGTCTGTCACAGCGTGTCGTCTGCATCTTTGTGAGCACAGAGACGTGAATGATGAAGGTACCAGAGTATGAACCTGTGTGACCCCTGTAGTCTCCCTCCTGGAGCCACAATTAGTCACTGTTTAGTTCTCATTTGGGGAGGGGGATTAGCTTATCCATGCAGAACTGCCGTTCTCCTTTTCACCATGATGTCCCATTATAGAATATTTGTGTATTTCTTTTAGGCATTTGTTGCTAGTACTGAACAAATGTGTTCTATACGTGAGAAGAAACCATACACATCTTCTGCATACACCCCAACACCCTCCTCAGTCATTATCTCATTCCTCCTGCACTAACTCTGGCCTAGATAACTAAGCAACCCTCCCTTCCCCCAGCACCGCCTATAGAAACACTCCAAAAACAACTTTCTAAGAACTTTCTTTAACTGATCTATGAATGAAGTTGTTTTATTTCTACTCTTTCAACCTTTCTGCAGATTTTATACGTACAGGGTAATGGCAACGAATTCCTTGAATAATATACAGTAGGCATAAGTTGGTCCGATAGGTAACAAAAAGCAGTAGAAGTCTTTATTGTTGAAAAAAGAAAATGTTTTACTGACCTTACGGCCTGATTCAGAGCTGTTCGCTAGGCTTGGTATACTTGCAGCCAAGGGAACAGGTCAGCACCGCCTGCCGCCCCACTAGCATGTGAGGAGATGTGCACCAGAACACATCCCCTTACAAGTGGCTGAAGGGGAGAGAAATCATTCGATGGTCACTGACCTTCAAATAATTTCTCTCCCCTTCGGTGGTAACAGTCAGTGAAAACTGATTTTTTATCTCCACCGCAGATCGCCAAAAGGGGGCGGGCGCTGATGTTGTGTGACCCGCCCACCCACCTGCATTCCCAGCGGAACGTTCAGCATTTTCATGGAGCTAGATGGAGCTGTTGTCTAGATGCTGGGCCTACTTAAGTCATACTTGCTCATACTTACGGAAATTGTTGAAGACACGATTTTTGGGGTAATTTTTCACTGCCCCAGAAAGGTTAGTGACTGTCCCGCATCCGCAGAGGGACTCACGAATCACGGGTATTGCCCCATCTTGAAGGCTGGGCCTAATGATGTGACATTCGTGTGATGCATCTCCTTTCCAAGTGTCTCCCAGAGAGAAGACAGAAAAGGTAAGTAAGTATGATTCAAGTTAAACCAATGTATTAGTCGAATATACAATTTAAAATCATAATTGCATCTGAATTTATGGGAGCAGAATAGAGGGGTGCAGCTGCACAATTCAAAATTTAAATAGGGGAGTCACACAACTGTCACCAACTGCCATTACAAAACGTACTCACTGGCTGTGGGTGTGGCTCCCCTATTTGAATTTTGAACTGCGCTGTAGCCCCTCCTCTGGAACCGCCACTGCTAGTATCCTCCCAGAAACATGAGATCCATTTAGAAATCCAATTTTGCAGTAGTTGCTGTGAAGTAGCGTAACATTTCTTCTAAAAGCGACCTGGGAGAAGTGCATGAAAAAGAGAGAAAACCATCCTGGGCCCCCGAGAAAGTTTTAACTGAGATAGCAGAACCATATAGAAAGCTAGTAGTGGCCAAAAGGAAAGTTCTTATTAATGGTTGAAAAATTCTAGAAAGCGTTCTTCATCAAATTAAAGTGATTCCATAATTCTGAGGTATTTTCAATGTTTTCATAAAAGTTTGTTAAAAGTTGTAATAAACACTAACTTTTCATCTGCAGTTCAAAAACTCCTTTTGCATCAGTACAAGACCATCACATACAAATTCAACTGAACACTGACATGTCTTTATATGCTAAATTATGTTATTTGAACCCCTCCAAGTGTATGATTATTGATGGGATCGGAGGCTCCTGTTTTAGTTTACGCTCTAATTTAATCATTGTACTGCGGCTTTGCAACACCACCTCTAGTGTTTTTGGTTTGGAGTTTGGATTTAAAATCTGAATCTTGTGGGGGTTTTTTACTTTCTCAAAACTGGATTTAAAAAGCTAATATCATGTAATTTATGCAACCCAAAAACTGAAATTCAGATTTAGAATCTGAATTTCAAAACACTGGAAATTTTGTACCAGGATATGGTTTGAATCGGATATCCTCAACAAACTCGGATCCACAAAATTTGTGTAGGTCTGGATTTCTGGAGAACTGAACTGCACAGCTCTAATGATTATTCCTTGTGCAGGCTGGATCAGAGATACAGTACTGTGTCCCAACATTTTTATCTTAAAATAAAGATGTTCCCCAACTTTTCACTTGTTTTTGGGCGGTGGGCACTTGATTTTTTTGACAAAATTGAAATGAATTTGCTGTGATAACATCTCACAGGACGCAACTCATATATAATTGTATTGAGCCTATTATTTACATGGGACAATTACTTTTAATGAAATATATACTTTATCTTTAAAAAGCTTCCTGTGTACAGTATACATACATAGTCTTTTAGAAATGCCAGCTTGTCCAAACTTGCTAAAATAAGGGTACATAGTTACATAGTAGGTGAGGCTAAATAAAGACTTGCGTCCATCTAGTTCAACCGGTACTTATGTATTATCTGGACTCCCATGTTAAATGAACCCCATTTTTTCATACCCCTACTATCCAACTACGCATGGAGTTGATTTTATATAGTATGGCGAGCGCAGCGAGCCACCGTGCCCTAAGCGTGGCGAGCGCAGCGAGGGGACACGGTCTCATAAGAAAAACGGGAGCCCAGATATTACATAAGTACCGTTCAACCTATGTTTATAATAGTTTATCCCTTGTTGTATAGTATGTTCTGATATTTTAAAGACAGATTATGTTACTTATTCATACCCGTTTTTTTACCAATAAATGTTTATCCAACCTTATTTAAAACGTATTTATAGTGTCTGCCAACACCACTTCTCCAGGAAGAGAGTTCCAAAGTTTGACTGTTCTGACTGTAAAGAATTTTTTTCTTCTAGATGAACAAAATCTTTTTTTTTCTAATCTAAACTCATGCCCTTGCGTCCTAGATTCCTGTCTAGCAGAAAAAAGGGTGTTTGACAGTTCCTTATATTGGCCCCTAATATATTTATTATAAGGGTAGTGAAAACCTGCTTCAAACCTTTAATTTGCATTATTTTTAGTAACCAGATTGCATAAAAAAAAATCACAGTGAGTCCCGTGATAATAACGCCAGTTTCAGCTGGCGAATAACGGATTGATGCCTATTTCTAACAGTGAATATAAATAAAACCGCACATGTACTGTAAAATTAAGTCTACCACTGAAAAGTAATACATCAATTACACAATTAGTGGCCCTACGGCAGTCCACTAGAAGCTACTGTAGATTAATCACACATTTTTTGAAAAATTCATTTATTGGAATCCTTGAAACTTGAGTCCTATTCAATCAACAGCTAATTTGGACTTTGGACTTATTTTGTGACCATAGTTATATTACACAGACATAAGGATATGTTGTTTTCGTGTTTTTATGTCATGTATATCTTTTCTTTTATGATAAAATAAAGGATTTTAGTCATTTCAATTTAAGTTGTGCCCCAGCAATAAAGAGTTTATTTTCTCTTCAATAATCTCTGAGAATCATTGGGATCACATGTGAATTGGGGGTTCTGATGGACACACAAACTGATCACTGTGTGAAGAAATAATTATTGGGGTAGGAGTAGGTTAGTGTGGCATGGTAAAACTTAGCAAAAGTTAAAAGTACAGAAGTTGACATTCATAAAATTGAATCTATCATCAGTTTGAGTAGCATTAATATTACTATCCATGGTTATAGCCTGGCTACTAGCTAACGCTTGTCTCCTTGAGAATGTCCATCCTGTTTACACACGTGTCTGTGGCCAGTTTGCTAGGAAGACTTCTCTTTCCTGTCTCAGTCACAATACAACATAGGTGCGTCCAAAGCAGCTGCACATCTGTAAAACACCAGCTGAAAATAATAAATGTGATCATTTGCAACACCAAAGGAATTATTGTTCGCATTATTCATTGCTGTATAACCCAGAGGACTTCAGCCAAACTCATGACAGAATCAGGCCCCAATAACACTGGACAACAAATTTTTAAAAAATTCTATCTTAAAATTTAAATTTCTTTATTAATAGAATTTAGGGTGCTGAAAACAAAAATGAAATTGAAAGATTTGTTGCCCTTTTATAGTTATTCACATTTGTTGTTTTCCAAAACAAATACGTTAATATGCATACACAACATCAACAAAAATAGAAATCATTGCTTTTAATGCCGCTTTCATTTTGCAAGTCGCTAGTACACTATTTCCGGGGCATCTCTGACAAGTGTCCAACATAGGGGGAGATTCTCTAAAATTCTCTGCCCCCCTTCACCGCCCATCGCAATTATAATTATCGCATATGTTCTAACATATGCGATAATTATAGCAAAGGACAGCTCTTGCGTTAAGAGCTGTCCTTTGCAGTGAGAGTCGCCGGGTCCCAGCAGGTCCCGGCGGCTCCCCCCTCCCACACCCGGCGCTGCTGCTGCTACTCTGGGCTCTCTCCCTCCCTGCACCCGGAAGAGGATCAGTGCAGGGAGGAGGTCACAGGTCCGGGCAGCACAGCTTTGTGCTTCCCGGACACAGGTGAGGTGGGAGGGGGCGATGCGGGTGGCGGGGGTCCGTGCGGGGCGGCGGGGGGTCGTTGCGGGGCAGCGGTGGGATGCGGTAGAAGCCCATAGGCTTCTATGGGGCATCGCCAGATTTTGCTTAGTGCATCCCAAAATGCAGTAAAAACCCAGATAACGTTTTTTTTACTGCATTTTTAGCTTAGAGAATCTCCCCCATAGTCTGCTAGCATTAAAGCATTCCATTTCCCATGGTATCTCTTCTCCATTTCTGAAATATCCTGATGAAAATGTTTAACGTGTTCATCACTAATGGCGCCACAGCTGGGAAAAAACTAAGCGAGAATGAAGAAAATGCATCTTCAGACATATTGCACCCAAGTGTCTGATATGAGGAAATCATATTTTCAACCAGTTCAACGTAGTTTGCTGCCTTTCCCAAAATGTTTTGTGCTACAAGACGAAAATTGTTCTCACCTGGTAAGATAGTATCAAAATCTTTGTCCTTGAAGAGATTTCGTATTTGTAGTCCAAGAAAGATGCCCTCCTTGATTTTCACTTCACTGAGCCTTGGGAACTTTTGCCTAAGGTACTGAAATGCTTGCCCATCCCTATCCATTTATTTAGTTCATTGCTAAGGATCTTCAAATCTTAAACTGATAGACAATTTTAAACATCATATTCGTGTTCAGCGCATTGAAATCAGTAAGAATTGGTTGTGTTTACGTAGGATCCTTTTTGGCTGTTGACTAGTTTAATAGAGTCCATGGCACATTTAAGCACTATACTAATAGATCACAAGGTACAGTAGTATTGTGATTCGTCAAAAGATAACCTTATAACATGCCAGTTCAAATCAATTTCACAAAATCCCATTGCGGTTTTCCAGTATTTATAGGTAAGGGTCCCAGCAAGAAAACCAGGATCTTTACCATCTCCTGCTTTATGAATTAGTGTCAAATGCTCTTTGACCTGTATCATAACCAATTTGAAGTCTGAAAGGTTAAGGGGCAAATGTATGCAGCACTTATAACTCTCTTTTGTTAAGATGTATTAAAAGTCAGACCCTACGATTCGGAGTAGGGTTTATTACCTTTTTCATAGGCTTTATGATAACCCCACAGCTGTACTGACTGTCAATGGTTTAAATACCAATAGCTTTAAACTAGAGCGCAGTACATGACAAGGATGCCCACTTTCCCCATTATTGTTTGACTTGGCTATAGATGCTCTAATTAGACTATTTTATTTTCAACATGATTGGCATGGAATACAATATGGAAAGTCTGAGCTCAAGGTCTCAGCATATGCTGATGATCTTCTACTCTACTTTACTAACCCACAGGAAGCGTTTCCTGGCTTCTTACGTACATTAGCAGACTTTGAATTAATATCAGGTTTCTTGATAAATAAATCAAAGACCAAAGCACTGGCATTGCTAGAAGGGTGGCATTGGGATGGTGCGAAGAGTTCCCATTTATATGGGCGGACAGGTCATTGACGTACTTAGGTCTCACAATACGAATAGACCCGGCACACTTATAATCAGCAAATTACCCACCATTGATAGCGAGATTATTGGCTGATCTCCATTCTTGGAAATCCCTGCCATTGTCATATCTGGGCAGATGTCATATAATCAAAAGGATCTCCTTCCCCCGGTTGCTATATGCCATGCAGATGCTCCCTCTTTTAATAACAGATTCAAACTTGCGTATTATTAATTCGGCAATTAGTAAATTCATATGGGAAGGCAAAAAGTCTAAAATATCTATGTTTAGACTGTCACAGAACGCTTCCTTAGGAGGCATTAATGTACCATGTATAAAGAGTTACATGTTAGCGGCCAACTTTCGCTACGTGGTTGATTGGATACATTCCACTAGCAACTATGCCAACTTGGCAATGGAACAAACATTCTGCCCTGAGATACCACTAACTAGCCTCCTACACATGAGACCATCAAACTACCCCACTGAGATTTCTGAGAATTTATTGATAACCACGACCAGCAAAGCATGGCGAAATTCACGTTCTAGGTTGGGATTATCCACACATATCACCTTATTCAACTCACTTCAATATAATACATGCACCAATAAACAAGCAATACAAAAAAATAGACTGGCCAAGCATTGCGAAGTGGAAGGTCTTAGGTTACTATATCATTTTATGGATGAAGGATTTGACTCGATATTATCCTTGCCGATAAATACCCAAATGTAACTATTCCTCTATTCGTTTACTTCCAATTGAGAAGATATGTGACCAGTCAACTCAAACAACTCCCGATTGCTGACAAAAATGCAGGACTAGACATCATGATTAAACATGGTAAGAACAGACCTTGCAACACCGCTATATTGTATTTACAACTTAAGAAGCGTTTAGATATAGACACTCTAGATACTGGATTAGCAAAATGGTCCACTGATTTACCTAGTGATTCATTGCCCTCCCTACTATCAGCTTTTGTACGACTGAATAAAATGATGATATCAGCCTCATACATGCAGATGCAATATAAGCTGCTACATCGTGTGTACTACACGCCGAAACGGAGATTGATAATGGGTACTGCCACTGATTTCTGTTGTTTCAAATGCAAGCCGCCCGACGCAGATATATTGCATTGCATGTGGAGCTGTCCAGAAGTGAGGGCCTTCTGGGATATGGTATGTACATATGTAAAGACACATCATGACATAGCATTTACTGCAATTCTCGAATGGGCTTTGTGGGACATATACCCAACTCCCCATATGGTTCATCAATCAGCAGGGCAGAGAATATTTATGTCAAAATTAGCGGCTGCGACACGTAAAACCATTTTGTCGCAATAGACATCGTCTAACACACTGTCCATCTCGTTATTGATACCACAGATCTCATACCTGTTCCACATGGACTGGCTGGAAATGTACCATAATAAAGATGTTAAAGCGAAGAAATTTTTTGCAATATGGTTGCCACACGTAAGATCTTTATATGAAACCACTAAAAATGCTCTCAGAAACGCTGTTCAATTAACATCTTGGTATAATTTAGCAACCTTACAAAATAATGCTCCTCCCTTATGATATGATCCATCATTTATATGCCAGATGCTATGTTCCCAAATTATTAGCCTTATTACACATGTTATAAAGATAGCTTATGTGAAGTATAATGTATTTTATGAGTGATATCTATTGTTATGACAAAAGACTTAACCACTTATTTGATGTCCAAAAACACTTTTTATTAGCGTTCATTGCATATCATACATGTAATGTTGACTTCTTGATTTTTTGTATCAATATGCTAAAGTATATATTTTATTCTTGTACTGTACAGTTCTTCAATAAAATATAAACAAAAAAAAAAATCAAACCCTGGAGAAATCAGAGATTTCTACACCAGCACCTTCTGCTTCACTGACAAAGAACTCAGCTTTTCTTTAGTGACCAAAGAAAAGCTGAGTTTTTTTGTCTCTTGTCCAGAGCACATGGTGACACTAGTCCTGCCACCACTGTACAATTCTTGGGCAGGTGCCAAGAATTAGATTTTATAGTTTTACAAGATCCCAGGCAAGCACAACATGGCCACTGAGAGTTAATCTGTATCACATCAGATCTAGGCTGATGTGAAACAAGCAGGACAGAGGTCATAAGAGGTGACTTAGCATGACACTTCTCGGGTGATTGTTTTTGTAATAATACATTTTAGTGCTAAGGTACAGACTAAGAGATACTGCATGATAAATGGGATACAGGATGTCTATTAGCACTAAGAAAAGTGAAATATTAATACATTGACCTCTAAAGGTATCATGTACACTTTTTCTTCTTAGAGGAACAACTTTGGTACGGGCTCTTCCTGTACAAATCAAATATTCAGTATTCTAAGCAATCTTGTTGACATCCTCAAAGTAGAATGCAGAGAAGGCATTATAAAAGGCTGCATCAAGGGAGATTCGGAAATTATGGGTGTGGCGCAGTGTTCCCTCTAAGCTGTGCGCACGTGCGCGCACACACCTTGACCAGCGTGCGCACAGACATTTCAACAGAGCACACAAAGCAGCAGTGGTCCCATTTTGCAGTTGTGGACTCAATTAATGTGTGTTTTACCCATTAACTACATTGTGTACTGTATTTTGAATGTTTAAATGTTTAATATCATTTTGAAGTAAAGTTAACACAAATGCTGAACGTCATTTTCCAGTTATATATAAGTGACACACAAAAAGGTAAATTTCAGCCAAAATCTTTAGCCGCACACAGCCTTCGTAAAATTAGAGGGAACATTGGTGTGGCGACAATTAAAGAATGAATTTGAAAAATATGATGAGCAGTAAATTATTCCTTTGCAGCCAACGGATCTGTCATTGAATAATCCCCCGATAGAGAATGATTAAACTTTCTTCAAGTAAACCCAGAGTTAAATGAATACTAATTTGCTCCTATTTTTTTAAGTCACATTTTTGTCGCAATCAACAAGAGTCATCCATTCTCAATAATACCTGTCCAAAACTAGCCATTTCTGAAGGAAACAAGCCAAAAGCAAGTGAATTTCATCTCTGTTTCCACCTAGTCTGTACTGATCATAGAGAAGTCATACAGCTTAAATACACAAAAAACTGTCATTTTCATCAAAGATGATATGAAATGTGAAAGCAGAATTCTCCATATTTCACTATTTGGGGATATTGGTAGCCAAGCTATGTTCCAAATCAAGAAATACATTAGTCTGTGAATGATTGCTGATATTTAAGAAACATACAGTAATCATATACCATCTAGACTTGGGGTAGCCAACTACAGTCCTCAAGAGCTACCAACAGTTAATGTATTCCAGATCTCCTCACAGAATCAAGTGATCATTAGCTCCACCTGTTTTAAAATGTGTTAGTGAGTATTGAGTGCACCTGTGCAGCATCTAGGTGATCTGGCAAATGTGAACTGTTGGTAGCTCTCGAGGACTAGAGTTGGCAACCAGTGATCTAGACTAATACTTGTTAATGCCATAATATTGTATTATTATTTTGTTATATGAATAAGAACAAGTATTTCCTGATGCATTCATGTGGAAGTCCTGAACACTCTTTACTTTGAGGGCAGAGACTAGGACACGTGGGCGTGCACTTAGACTGGAGGAAAATAGATTCGGTACCATTAGGCGGAAAGGCTTAATTATGGTTAGGGCAGTAATGGTATGGAACTCCCATCTGGAGGAGGTAGTATGGGCAGACATATTAAATACATTTAAAATAAGGTTGGCCAAACATTTACTGCAAAAAAACATCCAGAGGTACAACCCATAATGGGTGTTTAACCCAAAGCTTAAAATAGGTAGATTATATTACATGAGGGTAACACAGCTAGGCCATATACCTCAGTTATATCTGCAAAAAGTTTGAACTTGTTGGACGTATGTCGTTTTTTAACCTCAACTACTATGTTACTATGCTACTATGTATGATTAGACTATTTTGTATGACAAACTGCAGTTTATACCTGATAGCCGCTGCCTCCTCCTCCTCCTTTGGAATCTGTCAGTTCCGGAGACACAATTAAATTGGAGGACTGACAATTGTATTTCCACCTTGTTCCAGGCATACAAATTATAGTGCCCATCATAGTTTTCAGGCATTTCTGAGTAAGAAATTCAGAATCAAGGAATCAATCACTACAACTATCTGCATCTTTACCATCTCCTTCTACTCTATGTATTATTGTCAAATGCAATGAGCAGTCCATGCTCAGGGCCAGGAAGATGGCCATTTCCAGCTGCAAAGATGCTGCCTCCGGTGCCCCGTCAGTGCCAGGAAGATAGCTGCTGGCAGCTGCCTTTATGATGTCTCCAGTCTCCAGCTACAAAGCATGGTCACCGTTACCGCAAGCCCATAGCTTTTGGGTAAGAGAACCGCAATGTCCTGCACTGTGTGCTAAAGGGTGTATTGAGCTGGGTGGGCAGCATTACTGAGGTCACTTGGGCACTTATTGCTGAAACCTGTAACAGGGCAAGTGTGCTGATTAACATAGCAAATGGAAGCCAAGGGTCAGCAACAGGAGTCAGCAAATAGGAAACAAAGTAGTTGCGTGATGAGATACTGTGTGCATACCTCACAATAAGGGGTGTAGTATGACAGACCGATAGTCGGGATTCCAACGGCCAGTATACTGACATCAGAATCCCGAATGTACCTGCGGGTGGTATTCCGATGTCGGTATATTGAACGTCAGAATCCCAACTGTCGGGTCATCATCCAGCAACCCTCGATAAGCGAGCACTAGATGTGCTCTTTTTTTATTATTGATACTGAGCACAGTTTACATTTAGTCTCTGTAAAACAATTCTTCTCTTTACTGTTGTGGGATTCATTCTGCTAAGACTATTTGCAGTAGTTTGAAAGACTGTTCTTCTTTATTCTCTCAAGATTCCAGGAATATCTAGGACCGGGCACACCAGGTCAGTGTCATGGTACATGGACAAGGTACATAGCAACCTGAAAAGTGGTAGCATCTTGGCAGTTCTGAATTAGAAACATATAGTTATTCCTAAAACAGGTAAGTATCAAGATACAGATGGGAACAATCCCAACATTAGTGCTTTATGGCAAATTAACCCATAAAGGTATCTTTTACACCAAAGCAGGTAGAATGGAGTAAGTACATTTCTTACTTGTAAACAGTAGTTATAATCATGTAGCGGTTTCTTTTTATGGTCCACACCTTCTCTTGACAACTGCAACGTAAAATAAAAATCCTCTCATGGGGCCTTATTCTGATCGGTGCGGCCCGATCAGGAATATGCGGCCACGACTGTGCAGGCAAATCCCCGCCTTCCATACGGATCGCCA
Organism: Crinia signifera; assembly: GCF_055691185.1. Lineage (NCBI taxonomy): Eukaryota > Metazoa > Chordata > Amphibia > Anura > Myobatrachidae > Crinia > Crinia signifera. The sequence goes on along the minus strand of NC_139225.1, from coordinate 99,344,064 downwards.
CCTCCGTCCGTACGCGGATATGTGGCGATCCGCATGAAATTGGACGGGGATACGCCTCCTCCGTCTTGGGAGCAGCCCCTGCATTCGATGGTCGCCGAACATCGAATGCAGGGCCGCACGCTCCACCAGGTCCCACCAAACAAGACCACACGGACACTTGTCCATGTGAAATCATGTATGGGGGCGGGCAGCTGACATCCGGCGATGTCAGATGCCCGCCCCCTACACACGCGTCACGGCCTCATTACCATGCATACGCCCCGCGTTTGCATGGGAACGCCCATGAAACGCGGGGCGTATGCATAGGGTAATGAGGCTAAGTAGCCCCTCACGCCCCTCTACGCCCCCTGTGCGGCGTGTCAAGAATACGTGCGGCGAAATCGCCTGCACATGCGCAGAGTGACCTCTGCACATGCGCAGACGATCACCATCGGCGGGACGTACGCATGCGGAGAAATCCGCACCGATCAGAATAGGGGCCATGGTGCAGTATTGAAGAAAGAGAATTTATCAATAACAAGATAATAAAAACAATTAGAAGGGGGAAACCCCATACCCAGATATGTCACACAATACACTTTAGGATGATATTCACATGTCAGCAGTAGATGGAACCCGGGTATTCTCACTCTGCAATGCCAGTTGAGTCACGGATGGTGGAACCCTTCTTTGAAATAGTGGTCCCTCCTCCAACATATTTCGAAGGAACTGGTTCATCTTTTTCAAGGTGGAGTGAACAGAACAACTATCCGGAATTTATAATTGATTCCCGGAAGTGCATCACCGTAAGTATGCAATACGGGATGCCAGTACTAAAATGATTAGAATATATATATATACATATATCAGAGAAAAATAGAGAGCGCCAGAGGTTTCCACCACCTTTAGTGCAGTAAATGTGTCAAATGTACAAATAATCAAAACATTTTTGAAAAAATGACATATTTTATTAAAACGTTTGTAGGAAAACGTGTGGTGTCTCAGTTCTTTTGGAGACCGTAACAACCCAACGCGTTTCGTCTTTAGAAAGACTTCATCAGGGGTTAAAAAAGACACGATCAGGAATATATGTAGATGCCTCAAATATTTTCACATTATATGGTGGAATTCAATAAAAAGATAGAGGTCACAATCTTAAATAGGTGTAATAACAGGATAAGAGATTTTAAACATCCATATATGATGGGGCTGTTGTAGGTCCCATACTTTTCTAGATGTGAAGAATCTTCACAGAGTAGTTAGAACAGTGCTGGCCGTAAATAGAAAGTCTGATTAGGACTGGACTAAATTGAGCAAGTAAAGGTGAACGTTCAGCAGGGTCAACCTGGGTCAGATGACCTTAATTTCTTCCTGATAGTATCTGGGATAGATAAGATGGTACTGGTGGAACTCAATCCGCATAGACAGATAGCACTGTAGATGGCACTAGTACAGTGGCTTTATGCTACTGAAGTTCTTCCAGAAGTTATCTGGGGTACATACGGTGGTAAGAATGGAGCTGATTCCACACAAAAAGGCGTTGCTGTGAAGTGGATTTATGCTACAGTGGTTCTGCACAAATGCAACGATACAGGCAACAGCAACGTTTAAAATCAAGTCCGCACATTCTTTTAAATGCAAGGAGTATATCCTCCTATGTTTTACTCTCTGGATGACTACTATTTTTTCTTTTCTTAATCTGTTTCAGGTCCAGTAGTGTCTTGTGTATCGGTATTTGCTGCCTACTTCTGGAGCGCTTCATTTTTCTACAGCCTTCTGTTTCTTGTTCACAGCTCCTAAAACAGGTGGGTGGGGTGAAAGGGAGAAATAGGTATAATTAAGGGAGGAAGTATTCCAAATGAGGGGGTTTAATAATGACAGTGAAGGGGTTAATGATATAGAAATGGTTAATTAAGATGGTAATTAATGATTAATAGTAGGATAATTAAGTTATTGGTTATAAATGGTTAATCATGTTGAATTGGGGTTGTTATGATGATGCTGAAGAAGGAATTGATTTTGAAAATGCTGTATCATCGTGGCATTATATATTCTCTTTGTAATTGTATATGGTCATTAAGTTGCACTCTATTTGGCATGGCAGTCACTGGCATGCTATCTGTATGGTATGGCAATTACTAGGATGTTCTGTATTGTATACAAGGCACTATATTGCCCTTTATATTGCATAACATTTACCTGTATCTGTATTATAAACCAGTCACTATGGTGCTCTCTCTCTCTCTCTCTCTCTCTCTCTCTCTCTCTCTCTCTCTCTCTCTCTCTCTCTCTCTCTCTCTCTCTCTCTCTCTCTCTCTCTCTCTCTCTCTCTCTCTCTCTCTCTCTCTCTCTCTCTCTCTCTCTCTCTCTCTCTCTCTCTCTCTCTCTCTCTCTCTCTCTCTCTCTCTCTCTCTCTCTCTCTCTCTCTCTCTCTCTCTCTTTTGTATTGCAGTCATTAAAATGTGGTTCCTAAAGTTCCTAAATAACTGTAGTAGAGGAGCTGCCGCTAGTGCATGCACAGACACCGCAGTGTGACTACATGTACAGCCTACAGAATCCGGCTAGAGCAGATCATTAGGAAGGGAATGTCTTCCAATAGGAAGACAGCTTTCTACTTATCACTGAGTTTAGGTGGCATATTTTACTGGGGGAGATTGCAGTCCATCAGCACATAGGTAAAATCCACCACTGGTAGTAACTACTGTATTGGTCACTGTATTGTAATGCATTGTATTGCATTGTATTTTTCAATTTTGATACTGAATGCTGCAATTAGTTGTAACAAAGGCTACTGACGCTTACAAGTTATGGAATATAAAATATTAATGGGAGGGTGCTAAGTGAATAAGTATAACCTTTGTGAGTGAGATACCACCGGTCTCAATAACAAGACAGATACCAATATGCTACATAACATGAATGCATCAGTAGCAATAACGAGTATAGCGTTTGCTTTGTCAGTTCCTCATTCTGTAGCACTGTTGTGTTCTCCACAACAATGCTACTTTCACATGCAGCTTCTACTACAGGAGGTAATACTGACACAAACTCTTCCTCAGCAGGTCCCCTTTCTAGTGTTCTCTCTATTTACATCTCTTTACATCTTTCTAACCTCTCCTTTTCCCACTCAGAAATTTACATTTCTCACATCCAAACATAATATTCATATCTTATACAGTTCAGCAATAACAATGTAAATAACAAGAAAAACCATAAAGTCAGATACTTCAACTAAAGAAATACATATATGTACAGTATGTATGTATGTATGTATGTATGTATGTATTTGTGTATGAATGGGTGTATATATATATATATATATATATATTTAAATACATAATAAAGTATAATATATATATATATATATATATATATATACATAATAAAGTATATAGTTTAACAAATTGTATATTAAATACAAATTTTATACAAAAACGTGCATAGACTACTTAAATAAAGACTGGAGACAGAGGGGTAGGACAATAGGAACTCTGAAGGCAACTGGTAACTTGAATAATATTGCGAAACCGTAACTTGGGCTTGCAAATTCCTTACTATTCACTGACACTGCGTATACTCGCCATGGTAACGCCTCAATCACATGATACATTGGCCATTTATGTAGTACAAAGGGCCTACTGAATAGACCATGATCCACCATGTCATGTGAACTTTTAAGTGTTTTACAATACTGAGCCCAACTTATCAATTGGATGAAGTAATCATTGTTGGGACAGAGAGCATAAAATTACATTTCTGCACTTACCGTGCCATCTTGTTTCAGTGAATTCACCACGGACATCTGTTTCTTTAATCCAGTGTTGGGTTTAGTCTCTTTAAAAACATTTTGCTAAATTATATTTTTGGGAAGGCTAATATAAAAAGCACCAGCGCTTGGCAACAAAGGAGTACAGTTATACCTTTATTCAACACAAAGCCAATAATACAGTAGCAAGTGGAAAGAATTTTTGGTTTTAAAAACGCCTCATAAAAGTCCACATGAAATATCTTATGAATTTGTGTGAATAATAACAAGTACAACTGATAAGAATGACTTACAGTAACTATGTTTAAATTCAACACATTTAAACATTGCAGCTTAACTAAAAACAGGTACAACCTAGATTCAAGTTCTTTTTACTAAAGGATGATTTTGGTTGATAGATTTAAAAAAAGGCAAAATTGACAAAAATGATTCCGGACCAAAATTGGAAAAACATTCATGATTTCCCAAAGACGACTACAGGTGATCCTCAGATTTACTAACAGTCAACATGTGAACCGAGCAAAAACTGGCATTAAATTCGAGGGGCAACCCATCCAAACAATACCCTAAACCATTGGCTCCCAGGCCGATACTCTAGACCAGTGTTTTTCAACCACTGTGCTGTGGCACACTAGTGTGCCTTGAGCTGTTCTCAAGTGTGCCCCCAGATCTAGAGATGCCCAAACTAGTTTACAGCCACCAGCAGTTCAAGTGTTATTTACTGGTCTTTTTTTTATGTAAAGGGCAATGTATTTTATTTGTGTTACCTGTGGGGACCAGTGTGATTGTTTTTTATATGGGGGGCAATAGGTTTGTTTTTTTCTTGTGGGGGCCAAAGTGTTTTGCCCTTTGGGTATCTCATGGTGTGCCTTGGCAATTTTAAAATCTTATTTAGTGTGCCGCAAGGTAAAAAGGTTGAAAATCACTGCTCTAGACCATCAGTTCCTTGGTCGATCATGTGAATATCAATTCCCTGGTTAATCCTGTTCTCTGGACAATCCACTGAACATTGGTTGCGTGGCCGATCCCATGAACATTAGTTCTTAGGATGGCATAAAAACCACCTGTTCTCTAACCAATTTTCATCCATTGATTCCTAAGCCAATCCTCCAGTCATCGGTTCTCTTACCTATATCCAGACCATTGATACTCAAGGCTGGTTCCAGAACCATCAGTTCCCTAACCGATTAGTCACCATCGGTTTCCCATAGTACCCATTCACTTGTGGAGTCACAGGCAGGTATGGGGAGACTCAGAAAGAGTACCACAAACTGCCCATTGTTAACAGCAAAGTCCCTCTTGAAGACCACAACAGATTCGATTCTGCACCTCTGCTCTGGGTATCTGCAAACTTCTCCACACAGTCTGTGCCCTCAGTATCTATCGACCCCCTGTTATCTTGCCTCTTCAGTGTCTGCATCTATCATACATTAAATCTCCCAAGTCCCAGTTCTCTGCATCTACAACTGTTAAAAAATCTTTGGTAAAACAAAACAAAAAATTGACGTTTAGGACAAAATGCTATTCTATTAACCCCAGAGAGGAACATACTGTATGTAAAAGACAGAAAAAAAGATAGAAATATACAATTTACACACAAATAAAAACAGGCACATAATTGTTGCCATTGCCACAAAGAGCAGCCATGGGCCAGGGTATTGAAAATGGTCATGAAGGTGTAAAAAAACAGATGCATATGAAGTGCCTGTAGCCACACAGGGGGGATATTGTCCCCTTCAACAACACTGCAGTGGGGAACAATGTCCCTTAGCAACTGTCTCTCGGGCTTGGACCTCTTCAGGACCCTACAATAATTTCGGACTTGGATAATTAGTACCTGCTCCCCCACCCCTCAGCTCCTCTGATTGTTGCTATAAGATCTAGGTCTCTTATATAGGTTAATTTCTACCTGCACAGCAACCATTTATTTTTCTAAACAGTTCTACGTTCAGTGAATCTAATAGTATAATCATCTAACAAAATCTGACATCCAAAGACAGAAGATGAGGTAATTAAAAAGAAAATACAGTATCTCAATTTACAATGTTTGCTATTATTTGCCAGGGTACTTTCACAATCCATTAAAATGAATGGTTTGTCTAACAGTTCTCAGTCATCAATCATTAGGATTGAAGTATGAGAATTGTCAGTGACATTTGTTTATTTTGCTGTATAAGGAAATGAAGCTGCAGATTGTATTAATCTCAGCAACGTCTGAGATAGCAACTATAACTCCCAGGTGTTTGGATGGCAGAGGATGCTTTATGCATAAGGACCTTGGTTGTGACCAAGCAAATAGATCACATACTGTAATGATGTGTACACATGGTAAGGATTTACCATAACATTTTGACTATATAGTCAAAATCGAATCGGGATCGCATAGACATTGGATGGAGATGGAACATGGTTTTAAGCTTTCTATCCCGATTCAATGTCAACATGCGCTCCCATTCAGCTGAAATCGCAAGGCCAAATAGACAGTGCAGCAATGACAGCAATATAGTGCTAATTAAATGTAGATAGTATGAACTGAATGTAAATAGCAGGTGAGTTAGCAAAGATTGCATAGCAATCAAATCTTAAGGCCCCCATACACTATGCGATTTTGGGACGATTTCATCCGATTTCAGCACTTTGGGCCGATAACTGGGTGAAATCGTCCCAAAATCGCAGATGTGTGACATCTGATCTGATCCGATGCGCGGTCCCGTGCGCATCGGATCGGATCAGGGAGGTCGGACGGTCTGCACATAAGATCACGTCCGACCTCATGACTATGCTATTTTTAGCCTCAATATCATTAATTTCCACTCATTTCCAGTCTATTCTGAACACCTCACACCTCACAATATTGTTTTAAGGGCAAAAGGTTGCACCGAGGTAGCTGGAAAACTATGCTAAGCCACACAAGTAGGTGGCACAAACCCTGGACTAATACGGCACACTTCGCATCACCCCTGGACTGACACGACAGACTTAGCATCACCCCTGGACTGATACAGCATACTTGGCAGTACCCCATGAATTATACAGAAGACCTGGATCACCCCAGGAATTATACAACAGATTTGGCTCACCACAGGAATTATACGGCACAGATGGTGGCACCCCTGACCTGATACAACACACATGGTGGTACACAAGGAATTATATGGCACAGATGGCGGAACCCCTGGACTGATTCAGCACACATGGAATTATACGGCACACATGGTGACTTTTTTAGTCTTTTAATTAAAAAAATGGCAGCACACCTGGATTGAAATGGCAGACTTAGCAGCACCCCATGAAATATATGGCACACTTGGCTCACCCATGGATTCATATAGCACACTTAACAGCCCTTACAGTAGAAAAAAAAATGCCCACTTGGCTCACCCCTGAACTGATACGGCACACTTAGCATCAACCCTGGCCTAATACAGCACACTTGGCAGCACCCCATGAATTATATGGCAGACTTGGCTCACCACAGGAATTATACAACAGACTTGGCTCAACTCAGGAATTATATGACATAGATGGAGGCACCCCTGACCTGATACAGCACACATGGCTCACCCCTGGACTGATATGGCACACTTAGCATCAACCCTGGACTGATACATCACACTTGGCAGCACCACATGAATTATACGGCAGACTTGGCTCACGCTTGGCTTGATGCAGCACACTTGGCTCACCCATGGACGTATAAGTAAAAAAAAACTTTATTTTCTTTTAATTAATAAAAGAGCAGCACCCCTGGGTTGATATGGCAGACTTAGAAGCACCCCATGAATTATATGGCACACTTGTCTCACCCCTGAACTGATACTGCACCCCTGGACTGATACAACACACTTAACAGCCCTTGCAGTAAAAAAAACAACAACAAAAAACACCTTTTTTTATTTTAATAAAAGGGGGGGGGGGGCAGCTCCCCTGGACTGATAGGGCACACTGGGCAACAGCTGGACTGATACTGAACACTGGGCAGCACAGCTGGACTGCTTTCAGACACTGGCAGCCATGCAGTAAAAATAAAAAACTATTTTTTTTAGAGAGCCCCCCACAGCAGTCCCATATAGCAGCCCTCCTTAGTAGTGTCCCCATAACAGTAACCTTAGTAATGCCCCTTAGTAGTTGTACCTTCAGTAGTTCCCCCATAGTATAGTTTCCCCCACAGTAGTTACCCCTTAGTAGTTGTACCCTGGCCATTGATAGTTTCCTGCTCAGTAATACCCCCTTAGTAAATGTACCCTTTAATTTCCCCTATCAGTAGTTGGCCCTCTAAAGCAGGGGTGGGGAACCTCAGGCCCGGGGGCCATATGTGGCCCCCATAGCCAGTCTGAGTGGCCCGCCAGGAGTCAAAGGTAAGGAGCCCTGTAAAGGTCCCCCACTAGTATATCCCCATTAGTTTGTCCCCCTCAGCAGCCACCATAGCAACCGGGTTGTATAAGCGCTAAAATATCTCTGTTTGAAATTTCTGTTTTCACCATAGTTTTCCCGTCTGCAGACAGCACGGACACATCCATGCTGTCTGACTTTCACATGCTGAATGAAGATGGTGCCGGAGCCGGGACTTATATAGAGATCCGGTCTCGCGAGAATCCGATGTGGGATGAAGACGTTTCAGTCTAATTTTCGGTTCGTATTATCGGCTGGAAGGATGCAAACAGCTAGCGAATGCTTCGGAACAGGTACGTTTGGGGGTGTTCGGATCTCTAGGATCCGAATGCGCTCATCCCTGATTTCTGATGGGATGACCGATAAATACTTTGAATACTAATTAGCACTGTTGTCATACTGTACATGCATCTCTGACCATGTATTATATTATATGGACTTATATTTAATTCAGTACATCCAGTATATTTTGTTTATTAAGATACATGAATAAGGAAGGTTACTGGTAAATTAGCAAATACCTGTTCTACAACTACAGTATGTCTTTGGAATTCTGACAGACAATACATCAGCTGTTATATAGTCTAATGTTCTTATCACCTTTATAATGTTATGACTGAGAGACCAGTGTGCAGTGTTTCTACATGACTAGGAAATTACTGGAAGATAGATGTTACTCATGGCTCTGTTATCAGTGTAACATTTTGAAAGTAATAGAAATACAAGGGAGGGTAACTGTTAAAGACACTGCCAGTTACAAATAAATATTAACATAACGCGCTCATCTGTAGTACCCCTTTTCCACTAGCCTAGTGCTGGGAGATGCTTTCATCGCTCCGGCGCCTCCCTGACCACACCTCCCGATGACGTCACCTGCCTGGCATTATGCCGGGTGGGGACTCCTGTGTGAATAGGTTTGCAAGCTGGGTTGCACCCAGGTTTTATCCAGGTACAAAATCCTGGGTGTGACCCGGCTTGCAGATGGAAAAGGGGTATTAGTCTGAAGTCAGCTCCTCAAATAAAACCTTTAAAAAGTTAAAGGCTAGTCACACATGGAGGAGGCAGGAAACGGATGAATGGTTTTTCAAGCAGTTTTTATTTCACAAACAGCTTTTATTCATAACTGTTGCAGTGTATTGGACAGTCTCCATATTTAACCCATTGTATCCAAGAACCTGGTCGCTTGAATTATCATTTTCAACCAACAACATTTGGCGTAGTCGGCAGGATACAAGGGGTTAAATTAAGACTGTATTTAACATGAGTTTGTTTAAGAAATGGTTCACAGGAGCTTCTGAAAAGAGATCCAAGCATCCATCATGGTTTGCGAGACCCGGCCGGTGGCAACCATTGATGGATGAATGTTGTAAATATGTTTTGACATTACAAGTTGAGAATCCAATTGATGCTATGCAAATAATTGACCTTAGCATGTATTCTCATTAGAAATCTCAGGCTGCTTCTGTAGTTTTGAGTATCGCTGCCAAATGTTTACGTGAATGCGAAGAGAGAAGGAATTCATTTTACCCAGATCCGGACAAAAATTGTCTCGCCATATGTAGCTTATGTAACGCTGCAATAAGCGGAGTAAGGCTATTGGCCACCTAGGGATATCCTTGCTTTTGCATCACCAGAAGTTCATTCATAAGTCACTGTTTAGTTCAGAAACTGTGGCTAGGACCATAAGCAGTCCTGGGACACCTAAATCCCTTGATCCTGTTGTATCCAAGCGCCTGAAAACCACACCAACAAGTCACTCCTTGTCAATTTTCTCCTCAATCTGGATCGGAGGTAGTATTGCAGGCCATGTCACTGGTATGACTGACTCCTCTTCTATCCAGGATTCATTTGGAGGATCCTACTGCTGCTGCTTTTGCTGCTGGGAGTCATTCATCATCCCAGAGGGGAAGTCGGAACACTGCTATGTCTTTCATTAAGCAATTGACCATCCAACAGTCATTAGCGATGAGGATATAGTATGACAGTGGTCATCCTATGGCAAAGCGGATAACTGCAGCCTTGACAGCTATGTGGTGTTAGACATGCATCCGGTGTCCACGATCAGTGGAGTGGGATTTAGACGAATGATGAAGGTATTGTGTCCCCGGTACCAAATCCTTTCTAGATTCCACTTCACTAGGAAGGATGTACAGAGATGTACGAAAAAGTGTCCTCAGTGCCCTTAAAAATGCGGTTGTACCCACTATCCACTTAACCATGGAGACATAGGCGCCGATTCTGTGGGTGCTCAAGGGACCGAGCACCCACAAAAATCTATGAGCACACACTGTCCCGCAGCCTCCCAAGTCCCACTGCCAGGCCACATCCACCTGCCGATCCACATCTGCTGCACCCACACCACCGAACCTACTGCCTGGGACACGCAAATGGCGCATGTGCACCCCCACACATAAGAAGATGCCTGGCACCATTACAAAGCCACCACTCTGGCAAGCAAAAACTGCATGGCAGAGTGCAGCCTGCGTGCTACAGAATGTGTGCTCTCCTCGTACACACACCGCCCTCTCAGTGCAGCATGTGTGCCCATAGTGGGAGACAAGCACACCACCATGTACCGTGTATGTAGTGTACAGCACTAGCCACCACTCACCATGTGCACACCGTGACCCAGGACCGCCCAGGCCAGCAAACTGCAGTGCCACACCCCCTCCCCAAAAAGACCCCCCCTCACGAGGCCACACCTCCTCGATCACCCCCCAGCAAAAACACAAATCAACACCCCTGTGTGGATAAGTGTTTCAGGGCAAACTAAGGACTATATGACTGTGACCGGCCACTGGGTAGATGCATCGCCTTCCGCAGCAACAGCAGCAGCATCTCTGAAACACCAGCTCTTTCCAAGGCAGGCTACTGTATGCTGTGTATCACCAGTTTCAGTAACACCGACAACCTCTTAGAGAAACTAAGGGATATCATTTTGCAGTGGATTACCCCATTTAGACTCTTCTGGAGATTTGTGGTATCGGACAACGTCAGTAACATTGTCCGGGCATTACATACAGTATGAGCAATTTCCAACATGTGCTATGTTTTGCCCACACAATAAATGTGGTGGTGCAGCATTTTCTCAAAAGTGACAGGAGTGCGCAGGATATGCTTGTAGTGGCCTGCACTACAAGGGACACTTTCGCTATTCTGCCACTGCCTGCCGAAGACTGGAGCGACATCAACAACTCCTGAACCTGCCCTGCCATCACCTTAAACAATAGGTTGTGACACGCTGGAACTCCACCTGTATATGATGCAGTGAATGGAGTAGAAAAGGGCCATTAAAGCGTACACAGCCACCTACAACATAAGCAAAGGATCGGGGATGTACCTGATCCAAGCGCAGTGGAGGCTGATTTTCGTGTTGTGCAAGGTTCTTCAGCCGTTTGAGGTTGCCACACGTGAAGTCAGTTCTGACACTGCCAGGTTCGTAAGGTCCTTCCCCTGATCAGGCTGTTGCAGAAGTAGCTGGAGAAATTGATGGAGGAGCTAAAGCGTTGTAATTCCACAAAGCATGTAGCTCTTGTGGATGAAGCCCTTCATACACTTTGCCAGGATACGAGGGTGGTCAGTCTCGTATTAAAGTCAGAGGAATACATTCTGGCCAACGTGCTCGATCCTCTATTTAAAGCGTATATTGTGTCTCTGTTTCTGGTGGACACAAATCTACAACGGTGCAAAGCCCTGCTGGTCAGGAGATTGTCATCTGAAACAGACCATGACACGGCAACAGCTCCTCCTTCATTTTTTCCCACACCTGTGGCTGTGAGAAAACAGCTTAAATTTCCAACTCTATCAGCTGGCGGTGAAGCAGGACAGGCAGGGGCGAGTTTGGACATCTGGTCCTGAATTAAGGACCTGCCACATGTTTGTGCTGCCCACTTGTGTTGCTTAGCATAGTCATTCAGCTACCTCAGTGCAACCTATTGGCCTAAAAACAACATTGTGAGGTGTGAGGTGTTCAGGATAGACTGGAAATGAATGGAAAACAATGTTATTGAGGTTAACAGTAGCGTAGGAGCAAAAAAAGAAACCAGATTTTTTTAGTTTAAAAAAAAAATACAGTTCCGAAACATGAAACGCTAAAAGTGTCTGGTGCACATCCCTAATAAATACACAATAATAGGGATTTCATGTGAAAGACACCTACAGCGGGGTTGCAGACACACTCACTATGGCATATGAGGCAAAGACAGACATGCACTTGAATATGGGTAGGGTGACCAATCCCGTGATCGGCAGGATCCTGGGATTAGACCCTTAAAATGTATCTCTCGTTTCGCAGATAAAAGTTAGCCAGGACTTACATTTAAGATGCTTCTGCGAAATGGGGGTGGGCGCTGACGTCATGTGACATCATCTGCCCACCCTGAGCATGCAGGGGCACACCTGCATTTGCAGGGGTCCGACCTGTGTTTCTATGGGCACACCCACCATTTTTGTGGGCATGCTCATGAAACGCCAAGTGCCCACAGCACATGCTCCCTGCCTTTCAATCAGGCAGCGAGCACTCCGGCGAATGAAAAATTCACGAAGACATTTGTTGCGGGGGTTTGCACATGCACATTAATGCCTATATGCATGCGCAGAACCCCACCATCAGGGACAAGGCCAAACTCGGACCTGTGTGAACAGGCCTGAATCACCCCCCAAGTGTGTAATTCCTGTGGGAGAGTAAATGGAAGGATTTACGGTAAATAACGATTTTTTTACTACATTTGAGGATTCTTCCTATTTATCCCTATTTATGCGGTCATTGTCAGTTATCACTGGTAGTGACAATTAGAGGGGCTGCTCTTCTACTATAGGCCCCTCAGGTGGTGAAATCAGGTGTGATAAAGAAGTCTTGCCTTTTCTAATATTTTTTTGTCATTTTCTTGTTTAATGTATTAAACATATATCGTCCAAATCGCATGCCTGTCGGGATGTTTGCCTACACGGTACAATGGTGCTGTGCGATGCGATGCGCGCTCCCGCGGGTATCCCATCGCACAGCACATAAAGGGGGAAATTTACTAAGATGAATACGCATTTTTTTGGCGTATTCGTATTTTTGCCATTTACTATGCCACAAAAAAAAATGTTCCTATTCGTAGTTATGGGACATTCGTATTTGTATTTACAAATACAAATGAATACATCATTGATAGGATACGACAGGAATCACCATTCAAAAGAATGATGATTCCTAATTTACTAAGCTAATTGACATAAAACGGCCGCGAATTGCCGGGCAAATACGCCAGGAAGATACACTTTATTTTCCTGGCGTATTTGCCAGAAGCCTGCATGGATCTTACTTCAGTGTAAAAAAAAAAAAAATAAAAAATAAAAAAGGCGTGGGGTCCCCCCACAGCCGTAATCAGCGCCAGGCTGAAAGAGCCGGGGCTGGTAATAAAAATTCAGGAAACCCGGGAAATAGGGGTTCCCCGATTTTTTAAAACCAGCCCCAGTCTCCAGGGCCGGGGCTGGTTCCCAAAATACAGGGGACAAAATGACTAGGGGTCCCCCGTATTTTAAGAACCAGCCCCAGGCCCAACCAGCCAGCAAGGTAATTTCACAGCCGGGGGACACTTGTTATATAAGTTCCCACAGCCAAAACATTCACCCTACTGACCAGTCAGCCTGGTTAGGGGCCCTAGGGGAGTGGGGCCCCCTCCCCCCAATAAAGGAGTCCCCCCCTTCAGGTCCCCGGGTCTGGTGTCCTGATGTCCTGGGGCTCCAGAGTCCGGCACCGGTGTCCAGGGGTCCGCCGAAATCCAAAGGGGACCTGTGGAAGGAAAATCTACTCACGGGTCTCCTCCGGCGTAGATCTGTCCTCTTCTCTCCTGCAGTAGTCCTCCAGTACTTGGCAAAAAAAAAAACGACACCCGGTACCATCGCACAGGAGAAGCGCTGAAGGTTTGTGTTCAGGAGGGTCCAATCAGGAGACTCAAAATTCGGCTCATGATTGGCCGCTAGGGGCCCCACGACGTTTTATTTATTTATTAATTATATGGCCGCTAATACGAATCAATACAACATTGGAGGTTTACAAAGCAGTCGTATTTGACTGCTTTGTAAATAACCCTCCGGAACATTAATTTGCATACAGCAGAAACAGCCATATGCAGTCGTATTCATTCGTATTAAGAATACAAATACGATATATCGTATTCCTAATCTTAGTAAATTTCCCCCAAAGTCTATGAAAGTCCCGATCGCATTGCATCACATGCAAATAGCATGCAAATTGCATGCAATGTGATACAATCTAGTTCAAAACTCACAGGAATTATGGTACTATTTCTCCCTATGAGGGCACCCACTATCATTGCTGGCCACTACCACCCTGGTTATTTTTTTCGCCCAGCAATAGAAATTTTGATTTTACTGGGCTATTTGATAAATAAAACCCCTTGATATGTAGTTATAGATTTTCTTCTTTTTAATTATTTTATTTAGAAGCTTTGGTTGGCAAGTAAGCTGATTTTAGTTATTTAGCGTACATCCCTGCATTAGAAGCCCAATTAGTGGTACTGGGGTTTCTTTGCACTGGAGTGTTATCCCTTTAAACAAGTTTATTCTAATACTGCCAGAGGATTAGTGGCTTATGGCTGCTACTGTGATGTTTAAATGTAAGAGCAGCCATGTGGTTAACTATTTAAAGTCTAGGGGTTGGAGCTCATTGCTCTGGATTGAAGTTAAGCCTATAGAGACCTGAGAGCCTCTCTGTCTGACACTTGTATATATTTATTGAGGGTGATGCACAAAGATTGCTGTTGTTTTTAGAGTGATACAACTTCTGTGGTTTTTGTTTTACATGACATGTTTTGAAACTGTTGCAGTACAGTATGCAGCCTTGGAAAAATAGTCAAAATAATAATTGTTTGTCATATTTTGTGTGTGTTATATATGTACCTTGGGGGCCTATTAATAAATACAGAGGCTCAATACAAATGAAATATCTGGGTCACTGCAATTTGCCGGAGCAATTCCTTGCTCTAGTGTCAGGATAGATGTTGTGAAATGTAGCTGTCCAGCAGGAATGGGATCATTGGATAGACAGCAACAAGGACTACAAGCATTAGGTTGACACCACTAGATCGACATGACTAAAGGTTGACATGCAGGAAGGTTGACATGAGTGAAGGTCGACATGGGTTAGGTCGACAGGGTCATTAGGTCGACACGGGGAAGGTCGACAGTCAAAAGGTCAACTTGTGGTTTTTACAAAAATTGTCCCGAATGTCGACACAGTTGACTTGGCCACTGAAACGTAGCACCACATCCCTTTGCAAGGGTCGCTGCATGGGCTCGGTGCCTCGCTACACTCGGCACACTATTTTATTCTACCACCCTGCCCTAGTGGATGGTAGGGCATGAAATACCGCCTCTTCGCACAAGTTGGTTCCCCAAAAAAACGTGAAAAACCCCATGTCGACCTTTTGACTGCAGACCTTCCCCATGTCGACCTAATGACCCTGTCGACTTTCCTTCTTGCATGTAGACTTTCAGTCATGTTGACCTTCATGCATGTCGACCTAGTGGTGTCGACCTAATGCTTGTAGACCTAGTGACCATATTCCATCCAGCAGTCCTCAGCCATCACACATTTTGGTGCAAATTAGTATCAGCAAATACTTACACTGCACTGATACTGAGCATGCATGATCTCATGCATGTTGAGGACCAGAGGAACTGCAAGAATCCAAATAGTTCCCTCTTCACAATCGGGATTTCCTTCCAATAAAGCTAAGCAGGCTCAGCTGACCCATACCATCTGAAGATAGTTTTAGTACCTTCAGTGGAACTGAACATTTTGGGGGGGGAGCTTACCTAATAGTTGTTACTATAGTATTAGGGGGAAAATACAACATGCAAAAGGTATTCATGTTATTTCCTGAGTTACAACATTAATGCATAGATCTGTTACTTAAAAATTTAAAAAAAATTCAAAGTCTACTGTTTCCATGTGTTTAACAGGCCCATTCATGTTGAGGAATATCCATGAGACTGTACTGGCTTCACTGTAACTGCAAGTGATTTCCTATTGAAAGTCCTACCTGCCAGTCAACCGCATGACAGTCAGTCCTATTGGCAGGTGTTTTTTCTTTCCAGAACTGCCAGTCTGGGCTGCAATAAGAGAGATATGGCTTCCTGTAGGAAGCCACTCCCTACCTTTTGCGCAGCACTAACTGGCTTATATGGGCTGCAGCCATTGCACTCCGTAGAAGCCAAGCTTTTTCACATGCGCAGTACCGTCACTGCTAGTTCGCATGCGCCAGACCCAGCATCTGTCAATTACATTGTACAGGTGCTGGGACCCAGCAGCATGGCAGAGATAGATAGATAGATAGATAGATAGATAGATAGATAGATAGATAGATAGATAGATAGATAGATGACAAGGTATTTACAACAAGATGTTTACGTGCCTGATCTCCTGGCAGCCCTGTTGTTTGATATTCATATATTTTCTAACATACAGTTGAATAAAAAATAGTAATGATTCCTAGTAACATTTCTCAGTAAATATAATAAGAATCAAATAACAGAATTATAATATATCTTACCTGCAGGACTTTACAGAAGAGGATTGGTTTTTCCACCAAGATTTTCTGCAAAGCATGATACACATTACTGAGAAAGTCCGGCCCTGCTGCTAACGAGCACGACTTCACGTACAGCATTTTTTTTCTCTAGAATACACTTCCCGTTTGTACTTTCTAGAATGATTTAATGCTAGTGAAAGTTTCTGTCAGACATGCAGGATCACATTTCCCACTAGACAAAGTGGATGTTTGCAAAAGGGTGGGTAAAAGTTTTAAGGAATTAACAAACTCAAATTCACATTAAAGCTAAGTATAATTTCAACAAATCCACTCTTAGTGATAATTTATAGGATCAACAACTGACAACTGTGTTTCTGCATTGCAATGAAAACTGGACAGTCTTTATTTCACTGTCATACTATGGAATATTATTATTATCATGCATTAACAGAAACCTTGTTATGAGTAAATAGATATAGGTTGGCATAAAAAAGGTATATACTGTATCTGCATGATGAGTTAACATTACAGTATGAGTTTAATACATGATTGTGACAATGAAGCATTATTTTTCCATCATATCTGGCATTACTGATGGATGGCAGCGAGGAGCTTCTATTTCCCATGAAAATGCTTGGTGTTCCCATGGGTACGTGGGTGGGCCGATGCCTGCCGGAGGGGGGCAGGAGGCTGGTGCCACATGACGGTCGGTGACCATTGAATGATTTCTCCTGCAGCAGAAACATACAAGGGGATGTGTCTTCGTTACACATCCCCTTGCATGTTAATGTGGAGATTCTGCGGTGGGGGGGGGGGGGGGGTAATTCGGTGGGACGGCATCACAGGTGCTTGGTAGGCTGGGAGTTTCAGTGCTTGCTAAGTAAACCAAAATCACCCCCAAATGTATTATAGTGAGCACCACCAGTGAAGCCCAACAATCCGGTTACTACCCCAAAACACTGCAATTAATAATCATCACTTTTAATAATTACTTTCAGCGAGCAATTGTGCATCACAGGTAAATTAGTGGGTATTAGCTCTCCCTGCTAATGAATACCTTGTTTGGTATTACCGCCATCATAATATCACTTCTGTATTTCATATTGCTATACAGTAAATCCACTACCAACTACCATTTAAAATAATGTTGTTACTATGATCCCAAGTTCATAAAACTCCTTCAGTTTAATTCTGAAATGTTAACATAGGGCCTTATTCTAGTTCAATCTTAGAGGCAAATTCCTTCTCAGATGGACAAAACCATGTGCACTGCAGGGGGGCAGATGTAACAGGTGCAGATAGAATTAGATTTGGGTGAGTTATTTTGTTTCTGTGCAGGGAAAATACTGACTGCTTTATTTCTACACTGCAATATAGATGTCACTTTGAAGAAAAACCCCACCCAAATCTAATTCTTTCTGCACAAGTAACATCTGCCCCACCTGCAGTGCACATGGTTTTGTCCATTTGAGAAGGAATTTGCCTCTAAGAGTGAACTAGAATAAGGCCCTTAGTGACAAAAAACATTTTAGATCAAGTTACACTGTACCTCAAATAATATGCATTTTGTTAGATATATGGCATCCCAGCCAATGTTCATGGACTTAGGACTTCTGGGTCTTCTGCTACACTCTGGCTAATGCACACCTGATAGCACATTGACAGTAATTTCTCCACTGATGCTTGCACAGAGATAAATGCAAATAGTTGACCGTATTCAGAGTTAAACTCATGTTTGCGGTGAGCCCTGCACTATTTATACACTTTCACCTCGACCATTATTACACTTGAACTAGCACTGTCCTGAGCATGGGCGGATCGGGTTGGAAAACTAGCCCAAGAAACTTCTGGAACCAGCCCTAATAGGGGGCGGGGCTGTTGAGGGCCAAGATCTGTTATGTGCAGTGGTCGAAGTAGAAATTTTGAAGTGGGGGTATGTAAAAGTGAAGGCTGTAATTATGCACACATCTTTGGAAAAGTGTGGTCACTCAAAAGGAGGTTTGTCCTTAAGTGTAGTGTACCACCCCATATACCCCTTATACACCACAATAGTAGGATCCCTTATACTATCTAGTACTTGGAGAGTACACAAACTGAGAAGGGGTGCAGGGTGAGAGAGCACGCAGGCTGAGAGGGGGGTCCAGGGTTGTAGAAGGGCCTTTATTTATTGTCTAGCACCACCCATGTTCTTTCCATCCTCCAGGTTGCAGTGGCTGCATGCACCAATGCCATGACTAGACATTCTGGTGCCCTGTGCCAGAAATACCAATTGCACCAGGTAGACCATAACGCCCCTTAAACATTATGCCACACACTGTAATGCCATTACACATTGTCATACACATACACAGTAGTGTCCATTACACATTATGCTGCACACCATAATGGCCCTTACACATTATGCTGCACACCATAATGCCCATCACCTTATGCCACATACAATAAAGCTCATTACACATTATGTCACACACTGTAATACCATTACACGTATAGTGCCCATTGCATTTTATGCCACACACCATCATGCCCATTACACATTATTTTATACCAAATGGACTGCGCTTATATTATCAAGGTGCATGTATGTCTGAAGTACTACTAGACACAATAATATTAAACACTTTTTAATAAATTTTAGGTACTTGTGTAGTTTCACGGCGCCAGTATGGCGCCAAGCGTCTGAGTCCCCTTGCGGGGCTCGCTTCGATCGCCCACGCTGCGGGCTCGGTGGCTTGCTACGCTCGCCACGCTATTTAAAATCGACTCCATAGCAACATGGATAGTGGGGGTATGAACTATCCATGTTGGCATGGAGTTAAGTGACTTTTTTTAACATAGTTTGTGGCAAGCGTAGAACCTGGAAGGAGCACGGCGCCATGCTGGCGCCGTGAAACTACACAAGTACCAAATTTTATTATATAAATCACAATAAAATAAAATACACATTCGATATTCGGTGACCTCCTATTTTGCATATTTATATACATATATACTTATTTGTGGAAAATAGGTGGCCATTGAATAACGAATGTGTATTTTATTGTGATTTACTATGATATTATTTATTAAAAAGTGTTTAATATTATTGTGTCTAGTAGTACTTCAGACATACATGTAACTTGATAATATAAGCGCAGTTCATTTTGTATAATATTTGGCTCTAAAGTGGAGCCCTACTTATTGTAGGACTGCCACTTAAATAGGTGTGATTTCACAGTCACACCACGGTTTCTGCTGCTAAATATAATTCTGACCATTTAAATTTACTTATACATTGGTAATTTATAACTCTAATAGACTCTTATTCAGCGCCCATCAAGGAGGGTAACCTAAAAAAAGTGGAACTACTGTATTACACATTATGCCACACAGCGTAATGCCCATTACATATTATACCACAAACCATAATGCTGCCATCACTATAATATGCCACACACAATAATGCCCCACACTGAGGTTTATAAATACTTTTAAATTACCTGTTTATTGTTTGCAGTTTCATGCCCATTATCAGAGGGTTTTGTTTCTCATTGCTAGGTGTTTCATGGTCATTACCAGGGGGGGGGGGGGGGTGTTTGGTTGTTGCTAGGGGTTTCATGGTCGCTACCAGGGGTTTCTATTGCTCGTCGCTAGGGGTTTCATGGTCGTTACCATGGGTTTTTGGTCTGGATGCGGAGGGGCAGCTTCACAGCTTCCCTTCTCAGAGCTGATGTTGGCGGAGGAGCAGAGTCCGCTTCACAAATTTCCAACTTGGGACTGATGCTGGCGGGAAGGGGGGTGAGCATAGTGAAGGAGCAGAGGAGAAGAGGCTCTAGGAAAAAATTTTTGCTGATGCAGTTTCTCTTTTTTCAAGTCGAAACTGCATCGGTGAAACATGACTAAAAAACATATGCAATTTCGACAAAAACCGTGATGGATTTTTCAACAGTAGGAATTTTTTTTTTTTATATTGTTGAAAAATCCAGCACTTAATTGAGCACACACACACACACACACACACACACCCATAGTGTCTAGTTCCTTCCTTTAGACTCTTCTCATTGGGCAATAATGCATGGGGAAAAGAAGAGACATATATATGGAATCATCAGGGAGAAAATCACAGTTGTTAATTTCTGGGTTTGTGAAGGGTTTTCAAACAGTGATCTGATGTACCATACTCACATAATACTGTATGGGCCTGGTTCTGGTTGACCTCAAAGCTGCAAATTTCACAGCTTTGCGAGTCCTCTAAATGCCGCCTGGCACCCGCAACAACACTTGCTCCACCCTCGCATGCCGATTTACCTGCACGCTTGTGAATCGATGTTTAGCATAAACATCCATTCGCAGCCTTGTGTGCGGGGGGGGGGGCAAAATTATTTGATGTCACTTCTCTGGTGTCTTACATCTGTGAGTGCCCTGAGTGGGTAGCAGGCGGGCAGCTGACATTCGCGGATGTCATCTGCCCACCCCTCGCACCCGCGTCATGGGTGAAATTTTAGGTACTTGTGTAGTTTCACGGCGCCAGTATGGCGCCAAGCGTCTGAGTCCCCTTGCGGGGCTCGCTTCGCTCGCCCACGCTGCGGGCTCGGTGGCTTGCTACGATCGCCACGCTATTTAAAATCGACTCCATAGCAACATGGATAGTGGGGGTATGAACTATCCATGTTGGCATGGAGTTAAGTGACTTTTTTTAACATAGTTTGTGGCAAGCGTAGAACCCGGAAGGAGCACGGCGCCATGCTGGCGCCGTGAAACTACACAAGTACCAAATTTTATTATATAAATCACAATAAAATAAAATACACATTCGATATTCGGTGACCTCCTATTTTGCATATTTATATACATATATACTTATTTGTGGAAAATAGGTGGCCATTGAATAACGAATGTGTATTTTATTGTGATTTACTATGATATTATTTATTAAAAAGTGTTTAATATTATTGTGTCTAGTAGTACTTCAGACATACATGTAACTTGATAATATAAGCGCAGTTCATTTTGTATAATATTTGGCTCTAAAGTGGAGCCCTACTTATTGTAGGACTGCCACTTAAATAGGTGTGATTTCACAGTCACACCACGGTTTCTGCTGCTAAATATAATTCTGACCATTTAAATTTACTTATACATTGGTAATTTATAACTCTAATAGACTCTTATTCAGTGCCCATCAAGGAGGGTAACCTAAAAAAAGTGGAACTACTGTATTACACATTATGCCACACAGCGTAATGCCCATTACATATTATACCACAAACCATAATGCTGCCATCACTATAATATGCCACACACAATAATGCCCCACACTGAGGTTTATAAATACTTTTAAATTACCTGTTTATTGTTTGCAGTTTCATGCCCATTATCAGAGGGTTTTGTTTCTCATTGCTAGGTGTTTCATGGTCATTACCAGGGGGGGGGGGGTGTTTGGTTGTTGCTAGGGATTTCATGGTCGCTACCAGGGGTTTCTATTGCTCGTCGCTAGGAGTTTCATGGTCGTTACCATGGGTTTTTGGTCTGGATGGGGAGGGGCAGCTTCACAGCTTCCCTTCTCAGAGCTGATGTTGGCGGAGGAGCAGAGTCCGCTTCACAACTTTCCAACTTGGGACTGATGCTGGCGGGAAGGGGGGTGAGCGTAGTGAAGGAGCAGGGGAGAAGAGGCTCTAGGAAAAAATTTTGCTGATGCAGTTTCTCTTTTTCAAGTCGAAACTGCATCGGTGAAACATGACTAAAAAAACATATGCAATTTCGACAAAAACCATGATGGATGGATTTTTCAACAGTAGGAATTTTTTTATTGTTGAAAAATCCGGCACTTAATTGAGCACACACACACACACCCATAGTGTCTAGTTCCTTCCTTTAGACTCTCCTTATTGGGCAATAATGCATGGGGAAAAGAAGAGACATATATATGGAATCATCAGGGAGAAAATCACAGTTGTTAATTTCTGGGTTCGTGAAGGGTTTTCAAACAGTGATCTGATGTACCATACTCACATAATACTGTATGGGCCTGGTTCTGGTTGACCGCAAAGCTGCAAATTTCACAGCTTTGCGAGTCCTCTAAATGCCGCCTGGCACCCGCAACAACGCTTGCCCCACCCTCGCATGCCGATTTACCTGCACGCTTGTGAATCGATGTTTAGCATAAACATCCATTCGCAGCCTTGTGTGCGGGGGGGGGGGGGGCAAAATTATTTAATGGTCACTTCTCTGGTGTCTTACATCTGTGAGTGCCCTGAGTGGGTAACGGGCGGGCAGCTGACATTCGCTGATGTCATCTGCCCACCCCTCGCACCCGCGTCATGGGTGAATTTCTATTGGAAGGCCCACTCGCACACAAAGGCTGCACAAGTGAATAAATACTTATGCATGTCTTGTTAGGATCTCCTGTGCCACGCTGTCTGGCGAGACACCACGTGACACTGGCTGGAAGGAGATAGAGACAGGACCAGGGTAGCCTCGCCAACCTGACTCCGTTGTACCCAGACGGAGTTGACGTGTGTGTGCGGGGTGCTAGGCTTCACCAATAATAGCCGCGTTCGTGGGAGCCCGTTAGTCAGGCTCCCACCTCGATGCCACCTGGTCTTATGTTAGGACAACACACACGCCAAGGCCAGTGATGAACAAGGGGAAACCTATCTACAAACAAAGAGGCGAGAACCACCCTGCCCTGCGGAGAGGGGTGCCAGTGGATAGCACTCTAAACAGGAACCCGCTGTGCTAATGCTTAACAGGTGTAACCATACACAGTATGCTGACACACTAAGAACTGCTGACGGGTGTAACAATACACGATATGCTGACACACTAAGAACTGCTGACAGGTGTAACAATACACTATACGCTGATACAATAAGCAAATGATTAGTACGGAGACAAAGAGGGGGAATCTTCCCAACTTATCTGGAACCGAGGGATATCAATATCTGGAGAAGGAATCCCACAAAGACCAACAGGAGCTGCAGGGACCGGGAGACGGATAAAGGACGACACACGGACACCGGGAGGACAGGAGACTGGATGGAGGACACAGCTGGGAATCAATGACAGGATGCAGGATGACTGGACACAGGAACCAGGAGCAGTGGGTAAACAGGAACCAGGAACACTTGAGACCCTGAGGTACAAGCTATAACCGGCATGGGACTGAACAACCAGAGGGTTTATATAGAGAGCACAATGTGGTGCTGATTACACATAGCCTGAAGGTGTGCACTGCAGGCTAGGAGCCTAATCAAGACACCTGAGTCCAGAACACACAGTACTGAAAGTTACCTGCAATGGCCCAGGCTGACCACTGGATGCCACTAGCGAGTACACACACACACAGGCTGAGATAAACCCAGGGAGAACACACAGAAAATGTGAATGGTACATGACACCGATCCGCTGGAAGCGGATCGTAACAGTTCTCTAAAAATCGCTCCCCTGTGCAAATGTGCAGGGGAGCAATTAAACTAGAATCACCCCCTATGTGTATGGTGTCAGGTGCATAAGGGTACCTGACACCATACACATATTACATGATTATGGTACATCAGTGCCCTTAAAACATACAGTAGGCCGCCTTACTACAAAATACCTAAGCTTTTGTTTTTATGAATCATTTTAATTTGTATAGTAGAAGCCTTTCCCCTATGGTTACATCATTTATATGAGTTCCCGTTCCCTTTTATGTATTAGTCCTACACCATAGTTTTTAAATTGCTGTAGAAATCTACACTGTACTTGTCGAGGAGTCAGACAAACCACAGATGACATCAGTAAGGGACATGTAAGCTGGAACAGAACATTGTATTAATGCAAAACATGACAGTCAGCGGGAAAGCATGTGTTAATCTTCCCATGTGATTGTGCAATTCTATATGATGTTTCACTTTATTCATTGTTACAGGTCTATTCTGTGGCTTTCATGCACTGCAAAGGCTGGTTAGGATCTGTGGAGAAAGGCACTGAATAAATACTTTAAATAAATATTCATATTTGCTTTACGCAAGTGAGAAATATAATTTTCTTACTTTCAAAAGGAGCTAAATGTAGTTAGTACAGAACATATAGTAATAACTTTATCCATTGTACATGCAGATTAGCAGAGCTGTAGGCTATTTATTATCCCCTGCAATTCTGCACCGATAACTATAATTTCCTATCATACTTGAGGCCAATCTAAAGCTGGGTACACATATGTACAATTTCCTTTTTCTTGCGACCGTTCGATCGACCGAATACACGTTCGGCCGTCCAAAACATACGACCGTTCTGCGCGTACACATATGTACAATTTTACTTGCGACGTCCGATGTACTCCCGTCCAAACAATCGCAAGAAGAAGTTTATGAGAGACCCTGTAACCCTTTGCCTGCTGTTTTAACTAATGTATATATGTTGAGCAGTGGCTCAACACTTTAGACGCATCCCTTTAAGACATTAATCAATGTTGAAGTTTTAATAGAGTGGGCTGGAAGCTCTTTTCAGGGCACCAGCTTCACACTATTAAAACTTCAACATTGATTAATGTCTTAAAGTGATGCGTCTAAAGTGTTGGGCAGTGAGGCATTATACACACATTAGTTAAAACAGCAGGCAAAGGGTTACAGGGTCTCTCATAATGCAGCATACCACCGTGCTTTGTCAAACTGTCAAGCATATCGATCGAAGGTGCGTACACACTTCACTTTTGTTCCGATATGGAGCCGTCCTGTCGGATGAAATATTAAGCAGCAAAGAACCTTCGACCGACCGACCGTGGACGGCCAAGAGCGTTTTTGGCCGTTTATCGGTCGCACAGCAGCAATTGGGACAGCGTACACACCTATACAATCGAACGGCCGTTTGCCCCCAGATTGGAAGAACGGCCCGACGATTGTATATATGTGTACCCAGCTTAAGAAGAGAGTCTCTTGCCGGGACAGTGGCTATGATAAATGGCAGCCATGGCAAACAATACAAAGTAATGTGAGAGTTTATGTTCAATGGGCAGTAAATGTATTAGTGTGGTCCAACAACAAAAAAAATTACTGTAGGTTACAGGCTAACACCCACTATCCATAAAAAGCTAAACTTCATGGAGTTTGATAACTTTGTCATTTTGGATAATACAGATATTTTTCTATAATACAGATTAACCCTTTATTATGTTAACAATGGGATTAATTAATTGATGAATTCTCCAAAATTCTGAGGCCCCGTGTCACGGCTAAAGGGCTGGATGGAGTCGTGTGGTGCACAGAAGCCGGAGACGGGCCAGGAGGAGTAGGATTGAAACGTGCAGGTTTAATAACAGATTTCATAAATGATAAACTTCACTCAAATACTTCTTTAAGTGACAGTTGGGATAAATTAAATAGAGTCCAGCACAATATTAATAACGAGCAGGTAAATCTGGAAACGTGTACTTGATGAGCCAGAGTACATAGAGGAAGATCCGGAAAGAGGTTGATTTGATGACAGAAGAAATGGATCCGGATGACTGAAAGATGATGGAATGAATGAGTTGTATGAAGGAGGGCAGCGGAATGCTGTGCAGGGTAATTCTGGGACACAAGCAGGAACAAGCACTAGGTAGGACTTGCAGCATTGGTGTCAGGAGAAAACTTCCTTGTAGCAAGATGCAGGGAGCAAGGCACCAGAGTCAGGAGAGAAAGAGCCAGGATCCGGGAATCAGCTAGGAGTTGTGAATGACTCCAAAGACTCATTGCACTGACACTGAACAGCCTAGGCAGATCCCTTATATCCCCAGGGGACGGCTGCCATTGGCTGTCAGCGCAGGATGAGGAGGGAACCTCCACTCTGGGCCAATCTGTCTCCTGCCCTCAACCAAGATGGCGACGCCGGCCTCCCAGCACCACTATCTGCAAAGACACCGCTACCCGACGCTCCCCTGCTGCCATCCCTACCCAGAGCTGCCGCTACCCGCACACCGCAGACCGGAGCCTGCACACGCTAGCCGGCGGCGGGCGCGGACGGGTGAGTACTGTACCCGCCGCGCTCCGTCGCGGCTACGTGTGACAGTACCCCCCCTTTTCAGGGTGACCCCAGGGCGCCTATGGGCCTTGTGAGGATTTCTCTGGAGAAATTGCTTTATCAGTTTCGGAGCGTGCAAATCAATGGAATCCACCCAAGAGTTCTCTTCGGGACCAAACCCAACCCATTCCACCAGATACTGGGTACGAGAATTGCGGCAACGAGAGTCTATAATGCGTCTTACCTCGAATTCAGCCCCACTTTCAGAGTTAATCTTGGGCGGTTTGGGAATCTTCTTTTGATAAGAGTTCAACCTTAAAGGCTTGAGGAGGGACACATGGAAGGAATTGGAAATCCTTAGGGAAGGAGGAAGTTGAAGTCTATAAGCGACCGGATTAATGACTTGGGTGATAGGGTATGGTCCAATGAACGGGGAGCCAGCTTCATAGAGGGCAGACGGAGGCGTATATGGCGGGTAGACAGCCATACCCGGTCTCCGACTTTCAATCTGGGCGCTGCCCTTCTTTTCCTGTCTGCCATCCTCTTGTATCGGGCGGAAGATTTAAGGAGAGCGGTGTGGACATCCGACCAGATTTTAGCAAAGCGTTGTAATGAAGTGGTTGCTGCAGGAACTTCGGAAGAGGATAATTCTGAGAAATCTGGAGATCGTGGATGTTTGCCGAATACTGTAAAGAAGGGGGTGGTTCCGGAGGAAGAGTGATAGGAGTTGTTATGCATATATTCTGCCCACGGGAGAAGATCCACCCAGTCATCTTGGGAAGACGAGACAAACAGTCGGATAAAGGCCTCCAAGTCTTGATTTACCCGATCTGTCTGGCCGTTGGTCTGGGGATGAAAGGCAGTGGAAAACTTGAGTTTGACCTGTACCGCGGCACAGAGAGCTCTCCAGAACTTTTCAACGAACTGTACTCCGCGGTCGGATACAATCTCTTTGGGCAGTCCGTGAAGTTTAAAAATGGTTGAGATAAATAGCTGAGCCAGTACTGGAGCAGAGGGGAGACCTTTTAGTGGGACGAAATGGACCATTTTAGAGAATCGGTCAACCACTACCCAGATTGCAGTATGACCTTTTGAGGGAGGTAGTTCGCAAATGAAGTCCATTGACAGATGGGTCCATGGTTCTGTGGGAATGGTTAGAGGGCGGAGAGGACCAGCGGGAGTTGTTCTGGGCACCTTATGCTGAGCACATTTTACACAAGAGGCGACGAAGTTGGTTACGTCGTGGCGGATGGTTGGCCACCAATAAGAATGTGACAGGAACATCAAGGTCTTTTGTGCTCCTGCGTGCCCTGCGAAGCGGGAAGAGTGTGCCCATGACAATATTTTCTTGCGGAGTTCGGGGGGAACGAACGTTTTACCTGGAGGAGGAGATGGCTGTACGGTTACTTGGGCGAAGACCACCGGATCGAGGATTGGATGAGGAGGTGTCTCTAGGTCAGAGGTCGTCTCAAAGGAGTGGGATAGAGCATCCGCCTTAGTATTCGTGGTTCCAGGTCGGAATTTAATTTGGAAATCAAAGCGTTCAAAGAACATGGCCCAACGGGCTTGGCGGGCAGTAAGGCACTGAGCTTGTTTGAGAAAGGACAGATTTTTGTGGTCTGAATACACAGTGATCTTATGCCGCGCCCCCCTCCAGAAGGTAGCGCCACTCCTCTAACGCAGTTTTGACTGCAAGCAACTCCTGTTCCCCGATGGGGTAATTCCTCTCTGCCGGGAGGAATTTTTTGGAGAGGAAGGCACAAGGGTGTAATTCTTGATCCTCACCTTTTTGTGACAAGATGGCCCCGATCCCTTCCGAGGATGCGTCCACCTCGAGAATGAAGGGCTTGTCGAGGTCTGGTTGGAGGAGGATTAGTGCTGTCATGAATGCTCTCTTTAACTGCTGGAAGGCAGAGGATGCTTCTGGTGACCATCGGCTTGGATCAGCTCCCTTGCAAGTGAGAGCAGTGAGGGGAGCAGCGATAGTAGAGAAGTTCCGGATAAATCGCCGGTAATAGTTTGAGAACCCTAGGAATCTCTGAATTCCTTTGAGTGTTGTTGGGGCTGCCCAGTCTTGGATGGCTCTCACCTTCTCTGGGTCCATCTCTATCCCAGTGGCGGAGAGAATGTGACCCAAGAATGGAATGGACGTGACCTCAAAAACGCACTTCTCCAACTTGCAGAACAGTTGATTTTGGCGAAGACGTCGTAGGACTTCGGACACTGTCTGTCTGTGAAGTTGAAGATTTGGAGAGAAGATGAGTATATCGTCTAGATAGACTACGATGGAGTGGTACAGAAAGTCCCGAAAGATATCATTTACAAACTGTTGGAAGACGGCGGGGGCGTTACAAAGGCCGAAGGGCATCACCAGGTATTCATAGTGACCGTCGCGCGTATTAAAAGCCGTCTTCCACTCGTCACCTGGACGGATCCGGATCAAATTGTAGGCCCCTCGCAGGTCCAATTTAGTAAAGATTACTGCCCCTCTGATCTTGTCGAATAGTTCTGCGATAAGGGGTAAGGGATAGCGGTTTTTAATGGTGATGTCGTTCAGGCCCCTATAGTCGATACATGGCCGAAGACCGCCATCCTTCTTTTTCACAAAGAAAAACCCGGCCCCGGCCGGAGAAGTAGATGGTCGAATGAAACCTTTGTTTAAGTTCTCTTGAATGTACGAGGACATGGCCTCCGTCTCGGGTAGCGACAGGGGATAGATGCGGCCACGAGGAGGGAATTTCCCGGCCACCAGCTCTATCGGGCAGTCCCAAGGACGGTGAGGAGGCAGGGTGTCGGCACCACCTTTACTGAAGACATCTGTAAATGAACGATATGGTGCGGGTATCGACAAGGGTGGAACTGAAGAGGATGAAGGACAGTTACCCTCACTTTGTGGATGGGTCTGGTAGACCGGAAGGATCTGAGGAATGCAAGTAGACTGGCAATCTGTTCCCCAGGCCTTGACCTCCATATTGGTCCAATCGATGTGTGGGTTATGTTTGGAGAGCCAGGGAAGGCCCAGGACCATTTGGTGTGAGGACTGTGGAAGAATGAAGAATTCGAGGGTCTCTTGATGTAGAGCTCCTATGAGCAGTGTCACCGGGGTGGTCTGATGGGTGATTTGTCCACCACGAATTCGACTCCCATCCACTGCAGTGAGGACCAGCGAGTGATCCAGGGGTTGTACAGGCAGGGCATGTTGGGTGACAAATGAGGAAGAAAGGAAGTTTCCCGCTGCTCCAGAGTTCAATAGGGCCTGAACTCTTTTTCTCCCTTGTGGGACACACAAGGGTAACCGGAATGGTGGAATCAGAAGAAGAGGGAGATGGAAGCAAGACTCCTAATCTGACCTCCCTCGGGGAGATTAGGAGCGGTCGTTTCCCGGCCGCAGCGGGCAGGAAGCCAATAAGTGAGCTGAGGAACCACAGTACATGCACAGATTCTCTCGCCGTCTTCGGGACTTCTCTTCGAGAGAAAGACGAAAGTTGATTTGCATGGGCTCATCTGTTGACACCGCAGGAGGCGGGGTTGGTTTGGAAGCTGGTGCGACATTGGAAGGGAATCGAGGGCGAAGGCGATCAGAGCGATTCCTCTCAAGTTGGCGTTCTTGGAGTCGCAGATCGACCTTGTTACATAATGAAATGAGTTCAGCCAGGGTGGAAGGAGAATCGCGAGTTGCTAACTCGTCCTTGATGCACCCGGCTAGGCCGTTCCAGAAGGCAGAAACGAGAGCCTCTTCGTTCCATCTGAGTTCGGAAGCCAGGGTTTGAAATTGTACGACATATTGTCCCACTGGGCGACTGCCCTGACGAATCCTTAGGATCTCCGTGGCTGCGGAGGACACTCTGCCAGGCTCGTCGAAGATGCGACGGAAGGAGGCCACAAATTCTTCATAGTTGTTGAGGATGGGATCCGCACGCTCCCAAAGGGGGGACACCCACTCCAGGGCTGGACCCGCCAGTAGGGACACGATGTAAGCCACCCGAGTCTTGGGAGAGGGGAAATTGGAAGGCTGGAGGGTAAAATGGACGTCACATTGATTCAGGAATCCTCGACACCCCCTCGGGGACCCGTCATATTTACTGGGGGTTGATAGCTGTAGATGGTGAGGAGCAGCTGGCCCAGGAGGAGCAGCAGAGGTCGAAGCTCCGGTGGTTGGTGCTGCCGAAACTGGGGGAGCCGCCTGAGGTGGTGACAAGGTCTGGAGAAATTGAGCCACTTGACGCTGGGTAGCCTCTACCTGTTCCAAGCGAGCCATGATGCCTTGAAGAACATCCGTCATGGAGGCCTGTGCTTCACCCGATTCCATCGGGTCAGTGCAAACTGTCACGGCTAAAGGGCTGGATGGAGTCGTGTGGTGCACAGAAGCCGGAGAAGGACCAGGAGGAGTAGGATTGAAACGTGCAGGTTTAATAACAGATTTCATAAATGATAAACTTCACTCAAATACTTCTTTAAGTGACAGTTGGGATAAATTAAATAGAGTCCAGCACAATATTAATAACGAGCAGGTAAATCTGGAAACGTGTACTTGATGAGCCAGAGTACATAGAGGAAGATCCGGAAAGAGGTTGATTTGATGACAGAAGAAATGGATCCGGATGACTGAAAGATGATGGAATGAATGAGTTGTATGAAGGAGGGCAGCGGAATGCTGTGCAGGGTAATTCTGGGACACAAGCAGGAACAAGCACTAGGTAGGACTTGCAGCATTGGTGTCAGGAGAAAACTTATTTGTAGCAAGATGCAGGGAGCAAGGCACCAGAGTCAGGAGAGAAAGAGCCAGGATCCGGGAATCAGCTAGGAGTTGTGAATGACTCCAAAGACTCATTGCACTGACACTGAACAGCCTAGGCAGATCCCTTATATCCCCAGGGGACGGCTGCCATTGGCTGTCAGCGCAGGATGAGGAGGGAACCTCCACTCTGGGCCAATCTGTCTCCTGCCCTCAACCAAGATGGCGACGCCGGCCTCCCAGCACCACTATCTGCAAAGACACCGCTACCCGACGCTCCCCTGCTGCCATCCCTACCCAGAGCTGCCGCTACCCGCACACCGCAGACCGGAGCCTGCACGCGCTAGCCGGCGGCGGGCGCGGACGGGTGAGTACTGTACCCGCCGCGCTCCGTCGCGGCTACGTGTGACACCCCGAGTCCAAAGAATGGTGGAGAAAGAGGCGATGCCTACCCCTGTAACAGCAAAGTCCAATTCAAGAAGCATACTGTATGGTGCAATGGGAAATGGACTTTACAGTGTAATCTGATGGGTGCATAACATAAACACAGTCAACCCTGCATGTGGCATGCAATGTGGCAGGAACACCACCTTGGAACGTGTCAAGCTGCCTGGGGCATCCTAACCTAGACAAAAGGTTTCCTGAAGTAGTAACCAATCCACTTTTGTAATTTATCTACTTTGCACTGGACCAATCAAATTATTGTTGGTGGATGAATACACGGAGCCAGTGGAGGGCACTGGAAACAGGAAACAGGGTTGTTTTATGTTACAGGAAGACATACACTAGGACACCAGGGAACAGCTGAACCAGAGGGTTGGCGGAGACCAGGAACAGGGGTGCGGAGTCTAACTCAATGGTGGTTTTCACCAGGGAGTCACTGCAAGGAGCTCTGGACTTAGATGCGCCTGAAAAGCAAGTCGCAGGCACCTGCCCTGGTCCTCTGGAATAAGCTGAGGACTCTGGGGAATGAATACTGGAAGTCTTGAGAAAGTCTTAGAGTTTAATGATTAAAAGTTCGGGAACCGAGAAGGTTAATGGTCCTTGGCATGGACGCCGGTGATGATAGAAGGCATCGGCCTGGAAGCCAGGGATGGTTGCTGACAGCCTGTGAGCCGGAGGTACGACGGCCTGGGAGCCGAAAATGCTTGTCTATGGCCTGGGAGCCAGAGATGCTTGTCGATGGCTTGGGAACTGGAGATGTTTGTCAACTGCCTGGGAGCCAGGGATGCTTGTTGAAGGCATGGGAGCAAGGGATGCTTGTCGATGGCTTGGGAGCCAGGGATGCTTGTTGATGGCCTGGGAGCCGGAGAGTGATGTCGACGGCCTAGGAGCTGGTGATGATTGACGACTATTAGGACACGGTATTAGTCACTGACTTTATCACAGTAGCAAGTAGTTGGCCTGGGAGGCAATTGTGGAGAGCTGGGGCCTGCGAGCCAGTAAGGGGTAGATTGCCTGGGAGCCAGCGGTGACCTCTGCTGGTGATAGCTGGATGTGACTCAACTGCTGGGATGATGTAAACAGGAGGTAAACTGGCAGGTGGTGGATTAAACAGCAACAGTACTGGGGCAACAGTAGCAGGTCACAGGAGGTTATATCACTGGAGCACAGGAACTCTGACACAAGCACACAGGGAACAGAACAGTTGTCCATTTTGGCATGCTGGGAGCCTTCCTTATATCCCCCTTGCTTAGATGTGATTGGCTGCAAGCCGCATCAGCAATCAGAACCAGGAAGTATCTCTGTACACCTTGGTCCAGAGATCAGGTGTACAGATCAGAGTTCAGGTAGCAAGCAGGGCAATAGGTTCATCCTGTCAGCTGACCGCAGTTGTCATGGCGGCACCCATACAGCGATGGGTCAGCGTGGAATCGGTGTGGGACAACAAACGGGGACCAGAGGGACACAAGGGACATCGCACCATGGATCGCGGCTGAAGGAAAGGTAAAGTGTGGGCCTGCGCCGTAGGACGCACCAGCGCAATGCTAAGGGATGCGGCCATGGACGTGCACCGCGATTCATGACACCAAGTTTACAACAGGGAGAGGCAGAGTATGACAGGGAAAAACAGTGGGTAACAGGAAGAGGGTCAAAGGGGCAGCAGTGGGCCCCTAGTGTACTGCACCTGCTGCATCAATGGTAGTTCCAATTATCCCAGACTCCTTGTAGACTGGACCACGGGCTCCGAAAGTTGGTCCTCATTACCCCACACAGTGCACGTTTTGCAGGTCTCCTAACAGAATCAAGTGAAATAATTAGCTCCACCTGTGGATCCTTTAAAATGTGTCAGTCAGTAATGAGTGCATCTGTTGGGTGACCTGGAAAATACATACTTACCGACTTTGAATTTGCCTCTCCGGGAGAAGCCTGGAGGGGACAGCCGAATCCCCTGGTCGGGGGGCGGGGACAAGGCTGACAATTCAAAGCTCTGCGCCCAATCCACGCAAAATCTGCGATTCGCGGGTCCGCGAGTAGGGGGCGAGGTTAAAATGACGCGATTTGCGTTATTTTAGTCCCGCCCCTCCCACGGACCCACAAGTTTCCCCATTTCTTTCCGCGTCTCCAGGGGGAGCAGGGCTCTGGGGGGCATGCGGGAGACTTGCCCAACTTCCCAGGGGCCCAGGGAGGGGGAACTGATTTTCGGGAGCCTCCCAGACATTCTGGGAGGGTAGGCAAGTATGGGAAAATGTGAACTGTTATGTATAGGTTTTGAAGATGTGATTTGCTGTGATTTGCTCTTGGTCAGCACAGCATTGTACAGTTGGGGCCACAAAGCTGACGCTTCCCACTATCTAATAGTTCATAACAAGACAATAAATGTGCTTAAAGTCTTCAGTATCATTGTTTGCAGTTATTGTCTTGTACAAGTCAAATAAAAGTGTATGTTTAAATCTTCATTACAGTTAATTTATCTGTGTGCCAGTCATAAATGATACATTGACAGGCACTGTGTCAAACTCCTGAACCCGCTTTGTAAAATGAAGAGATATTTACTCTCTGTCACATGGCCTGTCTGTGCTGTTATGGAGCTATTGAATATATTGACATTTTGTAAATAGAAGGTGATCATTTCCACTTCGCATTGTCCCTGTGCTGTAGTATTTATCATAACCATTTGTTTTCCTTGTAATAATGCCACAGAATACAGTGACATCTAACATATTTGCCAAATGTCTCTAATTTCCAGGGACAGTCCAAGGATTTAGAGATTTGTCTCTGAAAAATGATGCATTTGGAAATGTCACTATTATGTTTTTTTTTTTTTTGCTACAGTTGTTGCATTTACAAATGTCTGTACACTGTAAAGAGAAGAAAAACAGCAGAAATAGCATTTACATTATTGACATTTGTTTATTTAATGCACACGTTACATGGCCCGCACAACTCTATTGTCCCTTATGACAAACTTGTGAACATTTGTACTTAGCAAAAGTGATTTTTTTCTGTGAAATATCCATAAGAGTGGTTAGGGTCAACTGCAAATATCTGATAACTGCTGCGGTCCCTCAGCACAGGAATCCCAATAGGTTTCAGATTATGGCATGAATGGTTCACTGGGGGAACCCAGTGGTATGGTCTTATGCAAGGGTGGAACTGCCATAGGTGCAAGGGGTGCAGCTGCTGTGGGGCCCAGAGCTGAAGGGGGCCCATCTTTACTGTTTAAGAAATGTTTTACACACATTTAACGCCATCAGTTGCTAAATAAGGGGCCCTTGAAAACTTTTGCTATGGGGCCTACGAATATCTAGTTACGCCTCTGGTTATGCTTAAAGAGTGTGGCCAGCCTCCATTCTAAAACACTTAACATGGGCAGATTGTTGTCCTGTATGGTGGCTTGACACTTAAACATCAGGTATCAGTGACAATCAAATCCTCATTCTTTCATTTGAAGAACACAACCAGAAACAAGCACTTAATTGCCATCAGACTCAGAGGCGGAACTTTGTTTTAATTCAATAATTTTTATTGAGATTTTTTCATACAGCAAAAAACTAGAACACCCCTTACATATAGGAGGGCAATTAGGGCAACAACATACAATTGCAAAGCAGACAGGAGGAAATACAGCACGAGTAAATGGTCTTATGTTAGTGAGCAGGATACGTATAACGCATGAATACAGAATAATTCCAGAAAGCAATCATGGTATTTCATTCCCCGAAGGCGCCATTCGGGGGTGACCAAGCATGTACAATATAAAACATATAGTGAAATATTATTTGCAGACTGGGGTAGTCATCATCCTCCCACTTAGTAGGAATCTATATTATACAGTGACCAGGTGAACTCAGAGCATCTAATGTACGCCCAACTACCCAAGATAATAAGTAAAATGATTCCCAAAGCAAACCTACCCCAAAACCCCCCACCCTGTATAACCTATTCCCAATTTAGGCATACCTGGAGCCCCTAAACCTTCTAACCCCTATCCCACTATCTATACTATGTATAAACTATACTACCCTAGTTGGCCACTCCCTCCCCGATAAAGAAGGCAGTAACTAGTGGTCATCAGCCAGACGAATAGGATACCTACCTAACCATCAAGAGAGAACTTCTATGTCTTGACTAATCTACGCCAATCTAATTACCCCTTCTAACCCCCCTTCCCCAGTTTAAGGATATTAGCAAAATGGACTGACTGTGGCGGAAATGAGTAGGGCAAACATCCACACATAATAAACAGGAGATCAGTCTAATTTTGACCTAATATTCACAGATATAAAATGCAGACACAAGAGCAGGATTAGAAGAATAAGCGCGTAAATAAGAAATGCGTATCAGCCAGGTTCCCAGAAACAACAGAGTCAAACAACATATCCTCCCCTAATCCGGCCAGTATTCAGTATCATTAAAGGAATCAGGAATACAGTATCACCCCATCTTTTCCTAAAATAATCAGGAGAGCACTTAGCACATATATCACACAGCCTGTTTAGTAGAGGCAGAGCAATATTCCCACCCTGAGACGCAACAGGATAAATAAAGTATTGTTTAACTCCCAGATATAATTGGTAAAAAGATTCAATGTCATCGGACTTGAAAGCAGGAGAGAACATCGGAGTATCCATACTGGCATAGGAACCACCAAGTCTCGGAGGACAGTACCCCCCACCGAGTGTGGGACCTCCGGTACAGGCAGGATCACTTTGCATCCAGCTGCAGGGCATGTAGGGAGAGGATTGGAAGAAAAGGATGACTCTCCCTCAGACTCCTCTGCACTTCGTGCATAAGTTGATGATGAGGCTTGAGTAATAATGGACGTTGTGGGAAACATCTGGAGCAATCTTTGTGATGCGGCATTTATTCCCTGAAGAATTTTATCAATGGAAATAACCATGGTGCTGGCGATGTGAAGGATCAACACACCAGAAATCCCAGTTTAACAGCAGCCCAGGATACGATGACAATAGCGAGAAGGCGACAGCTAGCACATCACCAGCTCACCACACATGCAATCAGATACTGTATATCAGTGTCTATAACATACTGCGTCACACAGGCTGTGGGTGTAGAAATAATGTGCCCCATATAATGTTAAAATGGGCTCAGGTACTGAACACTGTATAAACAATGTCCCTACACAGATAGGGAAGGGTACAGGCTGTACAGGCTCACAGTGGAGAATGGCACCTGCCGCAACAGGGTCCCCCGGGCCAAATATATGGAATGGCGCCTACCTGCTCTGCACTATCACTCCCACCATCCCTCCCTACTCTGCACCATCACTCCCACCCTCCCTCCCTGCTCTGCAGCATCACTCCCACCCTCCCTCCCTGCTCTGCACTATCACTCCCACCTCCCTCCCTGCTCCGCACTATCAATTACTCGCACCTTCCCTTCCTGCAAGCAATTTCAGTCCCCCTTGGCAACGAGCAATTTCAGTCCCCCTTGGCATTGAGCATGAAGCCCCTGGCATCTAGCATGTTGGTAAGTGGCACTTATGGGCATTAAGGTTTGTCAAATAGTATGCAATGGGCATTGCGGTGTGTTAGTATGCGATGGGAATTACAGTGTGTTAGTATGTGACGGGCATTACGGTGTGTTATATAGTATGTGATAAGCATTGCAGTGTGTTCTATAGTATGCAATGGGCATCATGTGTGGCCTTATGTGTAATTGGCGTTATGGCTGTGGCTTTATGTGTAATTGGTATTACAAAGTTTGCTAAAATGTGCAATGGGCATTACGGTGTGTGGTATAATGTTGGGCCATGCCCACTTTTCACTGCGCAGGAGCCTCACCTACTACAAATTGGTGGGGCGTGATACATGCCCTTGCTCCGGGCACCGTAGCACCTAGCTACGCCACTGGGGGAGGGGGCTTAAATATTTTTTTTGCGCCTGGGCTCGCCACCCACAAGTTCCGCCACCACTCAGATGATCTACCTAAAGTAATTCATTTATTTGCATCTTTACACCTATTCTACTGCAATGTCCTCTACTTTGGCCTCCCAGCAAAAGAATTGCACCACTCGTAGATGGCACAAAATGCAGCTGCTATTAACCAACCAGTCTTGTTCCAGCCACTGGCTGTCTGTAAGATGGCATTGCATGTGCATTGCAACTACATGATCAAAAACCCAGAGTTTCTTATCTTAGAGCGATTGTCGCCAGCACATGAAAGATGCATAATAATCCTATATTAAGCTATAATCTGACTCAAACAAAGTGCAGTTTATGTAATACAGTACATCAGAAATATGCAGGCCCAATGATCATGGTAAACCACCTACCAGATTCTCTCTCTGGTGCGATGGCTGAGCACTTAGATATAAAGACATACATATTTATTTATTATTTATGCAGTTTTTTACATACAGATTCTGCAGAGAATATTTGACCATTCACATCAGTACCTGCCCCACTGGAGTTTACAATCTATATTCCCTACACGCACCCACAGACATTCTAGGGTTAATTTTTTGGGAGCCAATTAACCTACCAGTATATTTTTGGATTGTGGGAGGAAACCGGAGCACCCGGAGGAAACCCACGCAAGTACGGGAAGAATATACAAACTCTGCACAGTTAGGGCCATGGTGGGTATTGAACCCATGTCCTCAGTGCTGTGAGGCAGTAATGCTAACCATTACACCATCCGTACTGGTTACATAGGAAAATCTCCTGCCACTGGGCATGTTCAGCAGTTCCATTTGGCAGATGTGGGGAAGAGGGGTTTCCGGGCAACTGGAAAACCTCCCTGCATTTGCCTATGATTTCGGGAGACTAAAGCTGTGTACACACGGTGCCATTCTGGCTATCAGTTTTGACTATATAGTCAAAATCTAATAGACATTAAGTCTGAATCACACAGTGTTCAGCCACATACAATGCCGTTTAGTCAGTACCGAATGGAAAAATACACTGTGCAGGCAAGTCTATCTTGACTATCTTCTCTGTAGAATGTTTTTTGGCATAGGGACAAATTGCAAGATAGTGTAAGTTAGTCAAAATCATTCAAAATTGGAGAGTCAAAATGAAATCAAACTTGAATCGCACTGTCTGTCCACACCTTAAAAAAGGCTGCAACTATCAAAGGACATTGCAATAATTAACATATCTCCCCATTTGTTTGAAAATAAGTTTTAGCATGGATTATGAGTTTGGGAGAATGTAGATATAGGGTTGTGCAGAAACATATCGGTACTCTTTACTTAGAAGGGCGCCCATCTCGGCCATCTCGGGCATTGAATGCACTAAAAAATCAGGTGCGATGCGACAGACGAGATGCCCGAGATTTCCCATAGTAAACAATGTTAAATGTCTCAATTGACCCGATTTTCCTGTTCAATGCCTCAATTGACCCAATTTTTCCATAGGAAACAATGTTAAATGGGCCACAGAGGCCAAATAGGCACCCTGAAGTGAATAATGGCCACCCGAATTGTTAACGCCACCCCACGATCAACGTCAACCCGAAGCGTGGCGAGCGCAGCGAGCCCGCGAGGGGCGGCGGTACGCGTCCTACGACCTTTTCATACCCCCACTATCCACGTCGGCGTGGAGTTGAGAATAGAAAGTGTGGCGAGCGCAGCGAGCCACCGAGCCCGAAGCGTGGCGAGCGCAGCGAGCCCCGCGTGGGGACGCGGATACCTTCACAGGTATCCGCGTCCCCTCGCGGGCTTCACAGCTGTCCGCGTACCCTCGCGGGGCTCGCTGCGCTCGCCACGCTTCGGGCTCGGTGGCTCGCTGCGCTCGCCACACTTTCTATTCTCAACTCCACGCCGACGTGGATAGTGGGGGTATGAAAAGGTCGTAGGACGCGTACCGCCGCCCCTCGCGCGCTCGCTGCGCTCGCCACGCATCAGGTTGACGTTGATCGTGGGGTGGCGTTAACAATTCGGGTAGCCATTATACACTTCAGGGTGCCTATGGAAAAATCGGGTCAATTGAGGCATTGAACAGGAAAATTGGGTCAATTGAGACATTTAACATTGTTCCCTATGGGAAATCTCGGGCATCTCGTCGGTTGATCGCACCCGATTTTTTAGTGCATTCAATGCCCGAGATGCCCGAGATTTTTTACTAACGATCCCCACGATCAAAATCGTGGGCGCCCTTCTAAGTAAAGAGTACCAAAATATCAAATAAAGGTCCATACACACTGGGCTATTTTGTGCAGTGTGTATGGACAACGATGATGGGGAAAATTTCTTGGGGGTGGATGACTTTCTGTAGCAGGACGCTATGGAATGCCGCCTACCCCATTGCTCATATGCTGGTAATACCAGCAGGTGAGTGATGACCGCCGGCAACGATGCGGGACCACGCATCAGCGCTCATCGCTGGCCCGTACACACTTTGCAGCTTTTGAGCAGAAAGCAGCTCAAACAAAAAAAATGTGTTGCTTTCCTCTCAAAATCTCCCATTGTGTATGGGCCTTTAGCCTGTGGGCCTGAATCATAGTTGAATGTAAGAGTCATTTCTTAACTTAAAATACTAATTTTAGTGCTGCACCCTTACACAAAAACGTCTTACTGTCTCATTTATTTATGCAGCTATATCCCCAAATATACCCATTTTCAGGAGAGAGACGCATATATTAAGTATCCCCTGAATGCATAAAAGAGGAATCACAGTAGATTTCCACAATACCTGCTGCAATCCCCACATTGCTGTCCGCAGCTGCATCCCCCATAGGTCTCTGGGGAATGCAGTGCTACTCAAATTACCAATATCTGGAATGGGATTAGTCCCCACAGGCCATTGTAGCCTATGGACTACAAATTGGGGATGTGGTTCGGACAGAATTCCCCAGGAACCATCCCCTGGAAGTGACTGTAGTGTAGTTAGATCCGGTTGACTGAACATGCGCAGCACACCCAGAATCCCTCACAGCACCTACCTAGTTGAGATTTATGATGATTTTATGTATTCTGAACAGAGGCGTAGGGAGGGCGGAGCCACCGGAGCTCATGCTCCGGGCGGCGATTGGTCGAATGGCGCCGCCGGCCCGCCCCCCCTCCGCAAATGATACCTGCTGCACAATTTCAACTATGCGCCGGCGGCTGCCCTGCCCTGCCCGGCGCCTACCTCCGTCCTGCCCTACCCGGCGCCTGCCTCCGCAAATGAATGATACCTTCTGCACAAGTTCAAGGTATGCCGGGTAGGGCAGCGTGCGCCGGCGGCTGCCCTACCCGGCGCCTGCCTCCGTCTTGCCCTGCTCGCCCGGTCTCTGCCGCCAAGCGTCACGGACGGTGAGGCCGGGCGGCGGGCTGAATCCTCTCTGTCTTTACTAAAAATTGCTGCTGCTGCCCGGTCCGGCTTCCGGGCAGCGCAGCGTAACAGCAATAAAGACTCCTCCCACCCAGAGTCACCTGCCTCTGCTATGCAGAGTGACTCACTCCCTCCTCCCTGGCTACAGCAGCGTCATCAGCCTTCCCAAGCGCTGGCTGTAGCCTGGAGGAGGAGAAGGTTTGCTGCTGCTGCCGCCCGTGCCGCCCTGTTAATCATTATTGAAGGTGGATTTTTTTATTTTTATATACAGCTAATTAATGTTGTTAAAAAGAAACATAATAAACTTGGGTTTGGCATTCGTGGGGCCCGGGGGAGGGGAGGGGGTTGTGGGGAGAGTAAATCTCTCTGGCTTCTGCTGCCACCCCGGCCCTGCTGTGTGCTGTATATATCTTTATTCTTTATCTGTATATATATATATATATATATATATATATATATTTATTTACAGCTGTCAGCATCTTATAGAGCGCAGCAGATTCCGTTACAGCGTCTTATATAGCGCAGCAGATTCCGTTACAGCGTCTTATATAGCGCAGAAGATTCCGTTACAGTGCCTTATATAGCGCAGCAGATTCCGTTACAGTGTCTTATATAGCGCAGCAGATTCCGTTACAGTGTCTTATAAAGCGCAGCAGATTCCGTTACAGTGTCTTATATAGCGCAGCAGATTCCGTTACAGCGTCTTATATAGCGCAGCAGATTCCGTTACAGCGTCTTATATAGCGCAGCAGATTCCGTTACATTGTCTTATATAGTGCAGCAGATTCCGTTAGTGTTTTATATAGCGCAGCAGATTCCGTTACAGTGTGTTGTATAGCGCAGCAGATTCCGTTACAGCGTCTTATATAGCGCAGCAGATTCCGTTTCAGTGTCTTATATAGCGCAGCAGATTCCGTTACAGCGTCTTATATAGCGCAGCAGATTCCGTTACAGTGTCTTATACAGCGCAGCAGATTCCGTTACAGTGTCTTATATAGCGCAGCAGATTCCGTTACAGTGTCTTATATAGCGCAGCAGATTCCGTTAGTGTTTTATATAGCTCAGCAGATTCCGTTACAGTGTGTTGTATAGCGCAGCAGATTCCGTTACAGCGTCTTATATAGCGCAGCAGATTCCGTTACAGTGTCTTATATAGCGCAGCAGATTCCGTTACAGTGTCTTATATAGCGCCGCAGATTCCGTTACAGTGTCTTATACAGCGCAGCAGATTCCGTTACAGTGTCTTATATAGCGCATCAGATTCCGTTACAGTGTCTTATATAGCGCAGCAGATTCCGTTACAGCGTCTTATATAGCGCAGCAGATTCCGTTAGTGTCTTATATAGCGCAGCAGATTCCGTTACAGCGTCTTATATAGCGCAGCAGATTCCGTTAGTGTCTTATATAGCGCAGCAGATTCCGTTACAGTTCCTTATACAGCACAGCAGATTCCGTTACAGCGTCTTATATAGCGCAGCAGATTCCGTTACAGTGTCTTATATAGCGCAGCAGATTCCGTTACAGTGTCTTATATAGCGCCGCAGATTCCGTTACAGTGTCTTATACAGCGCAGCAGATTCCGTTACAGTGTCTTATATAGCGCATCAGATTCCGTTACAGTGTCTTATATAGCGCAGCAGATTCCGTTACAGCGTCTTATATAGCGCAGCAGATTCCGTTAGTGTCTTATATAGCGCAGCAGATTCCGTTACAGCGTCTTATATAGCGCAGCAGATTCCGTTAGTGTCTTATATAGCGCAGCAGATTCCGTTACAGTTCCTTATATAGTGTCTTATTTTTTAAGTTTTTTTCTTTTTAAATGTAACATGCCAACACATGTTAGCCACGCCCCCATGGGGGGGGGGGGCAGAAAATATGCCCTTGCTCCGGGCACCATGGCACCTAGCTACACCGCTGATTCTGAATAAATTGTGAAATACCTTTGCACTTTGAGGAGCCACTTTTTATGATGTTTTGAAGGTATTCCTGATTCAGTGCTACATACAAGGACGTGTACCACAAACTAACATGTTTTCATACACGCCTAGAATTCTTTTTGTGCATCCGCCTGACAGTCACATCAAACCATTATATACAATAGCTCCACTGTGCACTGCTATAGATTCTGCACATCTGCAATGGCGTCTCCTGAGTTCTGAATCTACCTGAACAGTTGCAGAACTGTATGCTAACATGAAACCCTCCATGTCTCCAAGTCTTTGCCCATATCTTCCTGTCTGTTATTCTAATCTTCTACTGTCTTGTCTCCCTCTTGACCCTCACCATGATCTGCCTCCTATCCTGACCAATCCAATGTCCTCCCTGCTGTGATCCCGCCACCCTCACCCTGAGTCCCCACCATAGGTGCCTATTTTATTTCAAGGGCCCGAGCACCCACGGAAATTGATGAGCACCCACGGGCCCGAGTCCCGTTGCTGGGCCGCCATATTAACTTGCTAATTTGCGGCTGCAGCACCCACATTTCCAGACCCGCCACCTGGGAAACAGTATGCCGGGGAGAG
This sequence comes from Crinia signifera, assembly GCF_055691185.1. Taxonomy (NCBI): domain Eukaryota; kingdom Metazoa; phylum Chordata; class Amphibia; order Anura; family Myobatrachidae; genus Crinia; species Crinia signifera. The sequence goes on along the minus strand of NC_139225.1, from coordinate 99,300,445 downwards.
TCCGCGGAGTACCTGCACTGTATTCTGTCCGCGGAGTACCTGCACTATGGGGGCATTTATGTATGTGGAACACTGTTGTCGTAATTTGAATATTGGAGACAACTGTGCTCCATAATATAAATTGGTATTATTTTGTGGCCACACCCCTTCCCCATAAAGCCACTCCTCTACATTTGTGGCATGAGCACCCACCAGCAAAAACATAAATCGGCACCTATGGTCCCCACCCCTCCTCTAATCTGACCATTCCATTGACACTCGTCAGGACCCTGCCCCTTCTGCATTGGGTCAGAGTTGCATTTGTTCTTTTCTGGTTGTGAAAGGAGTTGTCTTAATACTGCCTGTTTAGGGGGTGGTTTATTACTTTATGTGTATGTGTTTGCAGGGGGGTAGTATTTATATGCTTTGTTATATGTGGGTTATCTGGCAGTCAAGGCGAACCCTTTCATGTTACCTGGCAGTCACTGTGACTCTCGCGGCATTATCTGGTGTTTACAGTATCACTCTCTACCACATCTGGCGGTTACAGCATTATTTTCATGCTCACCACATTATCTGGCAGTTACCGCACCTGTGCGACACTCTTGACATTATCTGGCGGGTTCATTGGGGAGATGGTTGTTTGGTCTTGCAGTCCTGTAGATTCAGGATTCATTGCAACTGATGATCTCCCAAACAGAGTTTGAATGACCGACCACCATCTAACCTGGCCAGCATGTTGCACCACCCAGTCACCTGAGCCTTTTTTTGCTCTCAAATCAGCTGTTGGTGCACTCAGCATTGAGAAATCTTGTCCAGACCAAGTTTTTTGTTGAGTATCATGTGGATGATCCTGATGAGATGTTTATCTCCTTCTCTTAATGGGCCATGGTCACCTTGGCATCTGCCTCATGAGGAGGTTAATACCACACCCTGCTTGTATTTGTGATCGAACAGTGATGTGATTGCAGTTTAGAGGAACATCGTGACACTCTTCAACTGCAACCTGAGTAAAGCTGTGTACACACGGGGGCGATAGGGGCTGAAATCGCTGGAAATATGGTCGCAGGCGATCATATTGCCAGTAATGGGAGTGTGCCCCGGCGATAAATCGCCGGGTGCACGCTCCCGTTTTCAGCCCCATTCTAATCGCTGGTTGCAGGAGCTTGCTCCTGCGACCAGCTGATTACCTCTGCGGCACCGCTGGCAGAGGTTCCCTTTCATCAGCGACCATCTCTGATCACTGATAAAAAGGAGAAACTGAGCAATATATTGCTCAGCCATATATTGCTAGCAATATATGGCTGAGCAATATATCTCCCCCGTGTGTACGGGGCTTAAGTCTAACCTTACTCAGTATTGCAGTTTTTGGCCAGCTTGCGAGGTTTAGGAGACTCCGCCTCTCGGTGCAGTTCTTGGCCACTCCCAGAATACAGGGGCAAAGCACAACCGTACCAGTAATCACCAGCTTACCCCATCCCTCCCTGCCAACGTTTGCTGTTCTGCGCTGGGATTAAGCAAATTGGTTAAATCTATATATGCAGATGACTGCTTTTGTCCGTTTCCAGCTTTTGGGAGCAAATAGTTAATTGTAATTTGTTCCCACAAATTTCCAGACTTTAATTCCAAGCAGCCAGATTCGAAAGATAATCTTTTAGTGTGTATGGGCCTTTTGGGCCTAATTCAGGTTGGATCCAACCAGCATTAGCCCTGATTTTGATTGGATCCACTTAGCATCCAACCATAATAATTTATTATTTAAGGTGGGGGAGGGTATTTTACACCTGTGCCCTTGACCTAAAATGTGTCCAACTGTACAACAGTTCCTGCACCTGGTAGCTTTGGTGGTCAACTACCCCTATTTTTTAGTACAAACTAACCAACCAAACAATACCTTATTTTGTGTAATACAGACATAATACATGCCAAGATTATTAATTGATTTGCACTAATGCTGCTTTCACATCGCCATCCCCACAGCGAACCGGCAATAATCGCTGATGTCATCGGGGGTGCGGCGGGGAGTCGGCACGTCATTGGGGGCAGGGGAGGAGGCAGTGCTTAGAGCTGGTGCTGCTCCAAGCGCTGCCTCCTCCATAGAGTGAATGGGAAATGGGTCGCTCGACACGTTCACACCACCAAGCAACACGGCAACGAACTGGTTCAAATTGCTGTGTTGCTAGCCGTTTTAGGGACAGTGGGCGAGATGCACCAAAAAAAAATTCTGTAAAAACCCTGTTTTCTGTGTTTCTACCACATTTTTATATGCAGCAAGGCCTGCGGGGGGGTTACGCCAGTTCTAGATGGCATAACCCCATGGAAGCCTATGGGCTTCCCTTCGCGCCCCCCCCCTTCCCCCCCCCCCCCCGGTTTACGACGCACCCCCCTCACCTGTGACTGGGCAACCTCCTACTATGCTGCCCGGACCAGTGATCTCCTCCTCCCTGCACCGCTTTCGGGTGCAGGGAGAAGAAAGCGGAGCCCTCACAGCTGGGTGAGGCTTCCCGGAGGAAGGGTGGGGCCCATCGCCAGTCATCGCCTTTGCGTTAATAATCGCATATGTTACTGCCGGCGATGTGCAGCCGGGGTTATTAGAGAATCCCACCCACAGTAACCCTTTCACATCGCACAAATTACCTGGTCAAAACAGCTTGTACCCGGTAATTAGTTGCAATGTGAAAGGGGTATAAGTGGAGGTGGTTAAATGCTAATAAAAATTCCGTAAAACTGTAATACAGTGAACTGACATGATATGATGATATGAATTGCTGTGCGATGGTATCAGGTGGGACACGCTTACCTTCTCTGACTCATCAGCAATAATTGCAGTTATTTTAGTGCGAACCTTTAAATAAAATATTTACATTTATTCTAGTCTTTCTAAATATCTATAGTCTCCTTTAGCTACTCTCAGCATAGCAAATGTTAGCAAACGCCAAAGGATTCCTTCCTTATCGCATGAGTCTGCAATTGACATGAATTATGTTATAATTATTTGCTAGCTGCTGTCCTTATTAGTGCTGCTGTTATTATGTTATTAGTGCTAAACAGACTACAATGATCTGAACATCTCATGATTCAACACCTAGGAGGGGGGCTTTTCACAGCAGCCCCTACTGAAGAAAAGCTCTCTGTCCATCAGGTTCTCACACTAGGATCTAATTGTCAGGAATGAGCAGTGTATTAGTGAAGGCTTGTTTCCCCTTTAAGATTGAGTGACTCTGGGCTGTCTCCACCTCCCCTGGTGACACAGCAGTTGTAAATGTCCTATCAGTAATTTAAAGAGCACAGACTCCTCCTTCAAGTGAGGAACTGGGGGCTGATGGAAATGTAGTGAGCAGTCTTAGACAGGCACTGGGTGAATCATTAGCCAACTGCTACACTGGGATGCTTTTGTCTGGAGTCTAAAAGGGAAATATATACATTTACATATCCATACTGCAATATCTACTATTTTTTACTGACTGAATATTTCTATTTTGGAGTTTTTCCAATACACCAAAGTGGATGTAATATCTGGTGGATCTCGAGTCCAAAATGCTGCTGGTTTCCCAGCGCATAGAAGCACCACGCATGGAGCCCTATATACCAGTAAGTAACGTAGACAGTATACACAGCGCTGCTGTACCTCTCCCTAAGGTGTCATTGTAGCTGAGCATCCACATGACAGCCGCACGGATGGGGCTCCGAAATGGACCTGCTGGAAGTGTCAGCCCAGCTACTTGCTGTGCGCCTGACAATGTGTGTGTGTGTTCTGTATATATTATGTACATTCAGTGTGTGTGTGTGTGTGTGTGTACAGCACAAGCATATATTCCGTAGAATTTTGCAATGTGTGTGTGTGTTAGCAGTGTTGGGTACATCAGCAATGTCACCTCCCATGTAAAGTCTTATCAGTAATTAGTGATGCATAATGCGCATTTACAGACTTGTCAGTGTGTGTGCTCTGTCTGTATTGTAGTATGTAAGAGCAGCGATTATAGAGCCAGTGTGTGTTACCTTTTATATAACAAGCACTGGTCTCCGGGAACCAGGACAGCTGCCCTCTGCCTAGCTAGCCATAGGTGCATGGTAGAGGTACTGCTAGCCCTAGGGTATTGGTAGAGGCACTGCTGGCCATGGCAGAGGCACTGCTGGCCGCGGGGTCATGGCATAGGCACTTGTGGTGTTCTGCAGGTCCAGGGTTGGTAAAATGCTGTTTGATTTATCCTAGATTAATGGTGACTGCACAGGGACTAATAGGATTAGAAACTGCCAATAACCTCAGCCTTGCAGGCTGTAATAGCTCTGTGCACACAGAGGCAGCAGGGCAGGAGAGCTCTGCCTTACCTCCCAATGCCCCCCCTTTCCCCAGCGCTGAAGGGGTTAATCCGCCCTGGTCCGGGGCTGCGCTGTACAGTGGTACCGAGTCTCCCTCAGACTAGTGCACATACAGTCATACGCTCCCCGTTGCTTGGATGGGTTGGGAGTGTTACATGAAGCCTATTAATCTTCCAGCTCCCATTACACCAGCAATAACCAGAATGAGTCCATTTGTTGCTATTCTGTGCGGGTCAGAGATCATCCGGGTGTCACTGTGAATGGATACAGCAGCAGACTGCTAACTGCAGTGCAGACCTGTGTGCTTTATATTTTATTCATGCAGACAATTGCAATACTTTTCCTTTCCCCTCCTTGGTGTTTGTATAAGAATCGTGCCCTGTGTTTAATTGTTAATCTGATCATATGGGCTAATGAGGTAGTTGCTAATTCATCCAGTAAAACACTCCTCATCCAGTTATTGTTATCTTTTGTCAGCTAAAGACTTTGATAAATGCAGCCCCCTCCTTTCCTTTGGTAAGATGACACCTGCCTTGCAGACTTGCATTGTCAGTGAGTGGCAGCAAGGCTGGAGCTGATGTGCCTTGGCTCTCTGGAGCCCTTGTCCAGCAGGGGGTGAATGACTGTGTGTTGTGTGCTGCTGAGCTATAATCTGGGATGACTTGATAATCATTGTGTGTTTGCAGATAACCTCCCACTTCCAGCGCTGCAGGTGTTAATGTCGCAACAACTCGCTTCTTGTATTCTTCCTTCCTTTTTTTTTTCCCACCGCAGAAAGGGTTAACAGTTGGTGCTCCTGCACCGCATTGCACTGGCAGAACTGCCAGGAAAACACCCTCAGAGCCTCCCAGACACAGTGTGGGAGCCTGGAGCTGGCTCATGTCTTTTAAAACTGGTTTAATTCTCTCCCCCCCTCCCCTCACAAATTAACCCATGCACTGCTGCTATGACTAGATAAGAATGATGTTGCTCAGCGTGGAACTGAATCAGGGTCTCCAGCAGTGAGAGAGTTAAAACAGTGATTCCCTTGTTGACTGTCCTCTAGAAGTCAATGGCAGTTCATGTCAATCTATTGTGTACATTATACCCTCACATGGCAGCAGTATTAATAAGCATTTTCCTTTTCGCTGTACAAAGGACTGAGTAATATGTTCTGTTTAAGGAGCATCTTAATTCAATGCTGCAGCAAAGCCGCCTTTCTTCATTGATGTGTAATAACACCCTAGATCAAACCGTAATGGGAGAACGCTGCTCTCCCCAAAAGCTTACACTACACCTATTTTTAGATATGGGGGGGTGCAAAAGTCCATCTTTTTGAACCTGTTGAATTAAGAGTTTGATAAAATGCATAATGTTAACCTTTTTTCTTTTTTTTACTAAATTTTTTGGTAATCGTTACATTAATGTCTCCATAGAGCCAAGCAAGATTGTCAGTCTGTAAATGTATTTATTTTGTATGATAAATCAGCAATGTCACAATGTGTATCAACGCCAGCTGAACTAAGATCATTTGCAGTGATTTCTCACTCAGCAGCTGTAATAAACCTAAATTGTTCCATCTGTTGGTAAACTATAGCAGGCCCAACATATAACTTGGGAGGCTCTTCATCAGTCACGTCATGGTCCCAGCACCCATTTTTGTATGGGCTCACCTTATTTATCACTACTCCTTTTAAAGTCTCTAGGATCTTCTAGATAATGGTTATCTTGATCGGTGGGTGTTTTTCATGCACATTCAGAAAATCAAGGTGAGGGGTGGCGGTGAATAAGGGATCCATTTCTTGGCCTCGGGCTTGCTTGTGAAATAGACAGCTGTCTGATTGGCTAGGATAGATGTGGTACTATCTGGGTTCTTCAACATTGCCTGTCAGAGGATAGAAATAGGGGATTGGTTAATTGGAGGTTTATAGATTATTGATGTTGCACCTATAGCAATAACTTATTTGGCAAAGGAATTTATATTTACAATTGAAAGTTATTTCTGTTTTGCTCTTCTAATTAGAAGTACCATGAGCATTAATTGCCGCATGTCTGCATATAATTTATAACTGATAATAATAACTGCAAATAGTGAATTCTACCTATGCTTGTATAAGTGGTCTATAACATTGAGGCTAGTTAGGGTGCTATGCATGTGATAGGTCACTGGAAAGTTTCAAAGCCACCAGATAATAATAATATAAGGGTGTTTTTTCTGTTTGTTTTGATGATCCATAGACCTTTAAAAAAAAAAAAAGTAACGTTAGTGATTAAAGGGACTGATTAATTTTTTTTTTTTCAATAATCGTCATTGTTGCCAGCCGTGACATATATGTGCTTTGTACAATGATCTCTATAGTTTGTCAGGAAGAGTCAAGTAAGTTTTACTTCTCTGTGTATTTAACAGCATAGCTGCTTTCCCCTCCCATCGCATGTCCCAGTGGTGCCAGGCCCTTGGATCACAGGCTTCGCTTTTGTTAGTGTGGCATCCTGCAGCTAATCTCTCTTGTCTATATCTGGAAAGCAGAGCCAATTCTTATTTACACTCCCATGGAAAATAGGCTGACAGTCATGGAAATAAAGCATATCAGTTTTTTTCCTCTTTATTGCAGATAACCTTCTGCCATTGGATCGCAGTCAGTTATTGTTTAAATAAGCTATTATTACAGAGTGAACAGTAAAGGAAGTTTAATAAGGGTTTTTGTCTGTGCCCGTTTATTGTTCATATGGTGTACTGACATAGAAGTCATAGTGTTATACAAAGTTGGCATTTGTGTATCTTTCAGCTTACCTGTTGAATTGATTGAATTTAGCCCAAATAACGCTTTAATTTATTATATATGACTTTGCAAAAGTGAACTTGCAATATAAAACTCCATTATCATGCTATAGTGCACACGCCAGATAATTGTGAGGCCTATGTACTAAGCTCCTAACTGCCATGTTAGATGCTGTGTTTGAAAAATGACAGTCTCAGTAGGAGTTGGTTGGCCCTTTATCTCTGCGGCAAGAGAAAAATTACCAACCAACCAGCTCCTACTATAACTGCCAATTTTCAAACTTGCGGGGCAGATGTATTTATCCTTAAAAACGCAAGGGTGATGGAACATCCAGCCAATACGCATCTAACTGCCAACTTTCAAAAAGCCTATACTGTGACAGTTAGGAGCTGATTGGCTGGACGTATATCACTCTTTATCACCCTCCCATTAATCTCATTTTACGGCTTAATACATCTGCCCCTAACAGGGCAGTTAGGTGCTGATTAGTACTTTATCTCTGTACACTTTCTCTCTTCGAGGTTGAGTACATCTGTTCACTTTGGGTGGGGTGTGTTGAAACTGAAATCTAAATTGCAGTTTAAAAATAATGCAGCCAGTATTTACCCTGCGCAGAAACAAAATAACTCACCAAATCTAACTCATTCTGTACATGTTACATCTGCCCCACCTGCAGTGCACATGGTTTTGCCCATTGTGAGAACAAATTTGTACTGCGATCAGATCTGAATAAGGGCATAGGAGCAGCAAGCTAGAGGTCCTGTACTATGTCACACCATTTTTACCTACCCTTGTCACATGAAATGTGTAAACGAGGATTCGTCTTACTACTCTCACAAATTGAATTGCTTAATTCTGTACTACAGAACCAATTGAGCCCTTGTTAAAAACTAGTTCGATGAAATGTTCTAATCTGTGGAAGTGACGCGTTAACAATTCTAAATGGTTTTTAGCAGGTTAAAAATATAATCTACTAACTCCTATGAATGGCTGGTATAGTTTATGGCAGTGGCTCCAAACTCATGGCCCTCCAGCTGTTGTGGAACTACACATCCCAGCATGCCCTGCCATAGATTTTATATAATGGATTCGTAAAACTGTGGCAGGGCATGCTGGGATGTATAGTTCCACAAAAGCTGGAGGGCCATGAGTTTGAAACCACTGCATACCACCCAACTTTTATCGTGGCCAACTCGGGACACTTGTATGCGCGTCGGAAATTTGGGGGGCGTTGCCTATACCTGGCCTATATTTCCGTCACTGTGGGGGCATGCATGAATAGACGCTGTGCGCATGCCCCATAAGCGGGACAGTTGGGAGGTATGCCACTGGTTTATGACTATCTATTCTTATAAGATTGTCATCAAGGATAACTTTCCAGTTACAGAGGCTAGATGAAACTGCTGCTGAGCCAAGCACTGTAGAGGGAGCATGGTAGCCATGGGCACAATGTGTGGTTAAAAGTCTCCACATGTAATGATTCAGTTTCCCACCTACAGACAACTGTGTCTGAGGTTAATTCAGTCCAATATGATGGTTATTGGCACACTTCTGCTTAGCAGATCTACAAATAATGCTAGAAGTCCATTAAGACTTAATTGGTCAATGCAGGAAATTCTTTGGTGTGTCTCCGATTGAAAAGTGCACTTTTGCACAGCTTCAGATTAAGCATATACATAATTAATAATGTATTTTTTTTGTACGATTACCAAATGAGTATATACAGATGTAGCCACGTGTAATTCTTGCGGCAATTAGCACAATACGGTTGACCTGTGCGTGTGTCTACTTTGCTCCCACAGTTTATAAAATGTATTGTGGCGATTCTGCGTCACGGTTACTAATTTGGTGCGCCAAACAAGTGCGAGCAACCAGAATGCTGTACCGATGAGGGTGGCTACATCTGTATGAGTCAGCGTGACACTGTGGTGAGCATTATTTTGGAATAAACCGGTTCTCACGCTTTTGTTAAGAGCTGTCCTTTGCATTGTGGCCGGCGATGTGCAGCGGGTCCCCGGTATCTCCCTGGACCCTTACCCGGCTTCCAGGGCTCCATTTCCTCCTCCCTGCATCTGGAAGCGGTGTAGGGAGGAGGAGGGCACTGGTCTGGGCAGCACAGCAGGAGGCTGCCCAGACACAGGTCGAGATGCAACATTTGTATATATGTGTGTGTGGGGGGGGCGATTGGGTGGTGGGAGACTCGAAGGGAAGCGTAACCCCTTGCAGCGAAGACCTGGTGGTGGGCTTTGCTGCATATGAAAATGCAGTAAAAACCCAGAAAACAGGGTTTTTACAGCATTTTTTGTTTGTTGCATCTCACCCTGTGTTTAAAAACTGACAGAAGCTGATTGATTGGTTGGTACTTTTATCTCTCGCCAAGCTGTTAGAACATGATATATTACACACACATATAAATTCAATGGTGATCATAGGATGTAAAGGTGACTGTCAGCATAAATCTGGTTTATTCATATAGATAGATATTATTGGGCTTGTGGTTCACAATAAGAAAAAACAGTCGTACAATGTCATTGAGGCAGTCAAACTTGTGAGTTGAAGTTACACTTCTCTTCAGCAAATTTTCTGCATGTCATTGAATAAAACAGAGCGTGTCAGATCCTCCCCTTACAGTCTTACTACATAGATGGGAGGAGCCGGTAAAGACAAGTGCTGAAATGATACTGTTTACAAAGTTCTAGGAACCAGAAAGGATTAGAATAGACCTGTTTCACAATCTAACCATTTATCCCTATTTAGACTAGAGGTGGTGATGCCTTGTTTAGGAGTTCTGAGCTGTTTTGCTCAGCACTTGCTCTTTGCAGTGCTTTAGCTGTTAACCCTTTTTAACCCTTGGCAATGCTAAATGATGCCCGCTGGCTCTTTTCTGACTGATCTTGATAATATTTGTATATATTCTGATTTAGAATGTAAGTTGCGATCATCTTTGTCTCCATGACGCTGGAGAAATCTTTTGAGATTCCCTTCCCACCAATCTGCCCTCCTCCCTGTGTCTGCATCAGGCAAGCCACCAGCTAAGACTCTGGATTTGCATGAGAAATGGTGTAGGCAAGGAAGAGGGGGGTGGTGTTGGAATCAGAAGAGGAGGGGGGGGGGGGGGTCTGGTGAATGAGTGTATATGTTCCTGCCCTGACGCTTGTTCTCTTCTAATAGAGAAGTGGAACAAAGCAAATGAGAGAAGATTTCTCAGAAAGAGAAATACTAGGGATCATTAGTTCTGCACAGTTGGAAGCGAAAACAAATAAATATATAATAGTAGAATGGATCAATGAAAACATATCCCAATACTTACATTTCGACAGGATGAAAAACTGATTAGGATAGACAAGTCTATACAAGAAAACTATGCAATGAGTCGGTCAAACTCTTGGCAACAACAACTAAAAAAAAAAATGAAAGCAATCCAACTATGCTGGAAGTTGATAACCGTTTTTGCAAGCATCGCTGTGTTGTAGAACGTACATAAGCTGTAACAAATCCTCCTCAGATTTCAGTGGGTGCAATGCCTCAGCTTGAGAGGGGTTAAACTGCAAGCTTATGACACATGATCAACCGCATAGGATAGGCTCTTGCCATAAATAGGCTTATTTCCCTACCCGTTTCCTGTTGCTGTGGTCATGTTGCCTTCGTGTGTCCTTTTCGTGGCAAATCTCCATATCCGTTACATAAGACTTCTATTGAGAATGCAGGGAGTCACCACCGCAGCCTTTCTGGCTACTTAATGGTTTAGTTAAAAGTAGTTGTAATACATTTTTACCCTCTCATTTAACAGTGTTCATAACCGGTTTCCAGAAGCTAAAACTAAAAAAATAAATAAAAAAAGGCTCTCAGCAATGGTCTAAGTGCTTAGATTTTGCAGACGGGATGCAGTCGGCAAGTTGACAACTATTGGTCGACAGCCAATATGTCGACATGTGAAAAATGTCAACATACCTCATGTTGACCTATTGCTTGTGTTGACCTTTTTCATTTCTACCTATTAACGGTTGACCTTCAGTGTGTTGACCATATGGCCCATACCCTTGCAGCCACTGGGATGCATTAATGTGTACATTAGCCCTTTTGTGATACTGTGGCCATTTAGCTTTAGAGATACAATATTCAGTGGAAGTCCTCTCATATACTGTAATGTCCTCATTATCTATGTGACACATTTTCATTTTGGTGATGTATGGACCTGGGTTGAATTGCAGCGTGAAATCACCACAGCTTATAACCCACGTCAACCAACCCGGCAATTTGATCCAGGTTATAAGAAGGGTTAAACTAGGGTCACCCTCTATATAATGGGCAACCTGGGCTTAGTGTTAAAACACTGCACCCAGCTTTGTGATGTCAAAGTAAGTAAGTAAGTAAGTAAAATTTATATAGCGCACTTTCTCCAGCAGGACTCAAGGCGCTTACAGACATTAAAAAAACAATGCACATAATACAGAGGATGTTGGTGGTAGAGTAACAGACAAAAGAAACCATTGAGCACACAGTAAGCATAATGCAGGATTGGTGCAGCATTTTGGATAATAACTTCCATGGGTTGTGTACTCCACCCTGACAAGGTACCACGTGCGGTAGCCATTTTAGGCGCTCTGCGTAGGATTACCCAGGGTGAAATAGATTACCCCTAAAAGAAACTACCCAAAATGGATGATTTCAATGTATACTCAGGTCCATGTATTTTTCATCCCATTCACAAGTGCACCAGATGAGGCAGCCATGGAGGGCGCACTACGAAGGTTACACTGTAAGGGGCGAGCCATACAAGGACCCAATGCATATATTGGAAAGCAAATACTTCTGTAGTAGTATGATAAACCCTGCACAGAAACATCCACGTGATCCACATCCTGTCCGCGGAGATACCATCTGAGGCAACCAGCTTGGTGCACTGCATAGGTCAGCGCTGGCAGGGTGTGCAATCTGCGGAGGTACACAATACAGGAAAAAGCACATGGTGGGGTTGATGTGTGCTGCAGGAGAGGAGGGGGGGGGGGGAAGAGAAAAGACATGAACACACATTTGCAGGGGACTTACACTTTTACAAGGGATTGATGGGTGAAGTGTTGGTGCATAGGCTGACCCTGCTGCTTCCCCTCACAGCTCCATGCTCACCATGAGGGGTAGGGCTGGGGGTAGTCCAGGTGTTCTCAGCCGTAGGGGTGGTGGGCCTGGTCCACTCATGGCAAAGGTGAGTTGAGGCCACATGATGTTCCTGAATTTTTGGGATATAATGCAGTCCTTCAGCAGTAATGATGGTTTGTTCTTTGCCTTCTGGTTTCCTTCGGGTTAACGCGGGTATAACGCGGTGGTGACAAAGGGGTGTCAGAAAGTTCTTACATTAGATGTGTTCTGAAATAACAGCTTTATCCCCTTAAGGTTCCCATACACTAGAATATGGCCCTTTTCCACCCAATTTCTGTCTGATAAATTGTGTGTAAAGTGTCATGTTGTATGTCATTTATTTCCCATTCCGATCTGATGCACGGTACATAAACACCGGATACCACAATACAGAGTGATACGATTTTCAAGATTATGCCCATACACACGGGGCGACTGTGCCTTTGTCCTTATCAATCTAGCTAAGCACAGGTTGCTCAGCACATAGCCACACACCAGCGATGCGTGCTGTGCAATTTGTCATGGCCAGAGAACACTGGTGGTGATTAGATTTATACTGCATGCAGTATATATCTAGGCAGGCCATGGCGACATGAGGTACTACTGAGGGGTATACACACACGGAGTGTTCTGTGCTTCATTTCTAATGCTGGCCACACATCAGACCAACTTTTCTCCAACCATCCAACTAGTTGCAAAGGACAATCAGAAATGTGCTCACAAACCCAGGAAAATGGAAAAAAACATTCAGTAAAATTGTTTAAATCAAACCGGTTCAAATACAGTACCATGTCTGAGCGACAGTTTTTGTCCTTTTCCAGATTTTGGGAGCAAATTTCTGAAATAAATATTACATTTGCTCCCATCCAGTACCAGATTTTTATTCCATCCAAGCAACTAGTTGGATGCTTGGGGGAGAATTGGTCGGATGTGTGGCCAGCATAAGCAATCTAACCAGATCACTTAGCAATAGTCCTCACATCACCCCGTGTGTGTATGCCCCATAAGTCTACAGTCCTTATTGGCTGTGTTTGTTATCAATGCTTGTTTTAAAGTTCTCATGTACAGGTATAAAAATGATAAGCAGCCCGTCGTCAATATTGGGATAGTTGTATTCAGCCTCTTTATCCTTTCCCTGTTTTTAAAGTACAATTTTCTATCCCAGAAAGTAATTCCTTTCTCCAGCAAACTAAAAGAAAGTCTCCCCATTCTGTCTATAATTGAGATGAATACAGTAGGGGTAGAACTGTTCTACTCATTTGGATTTTGGTGATAAAGAGCCCTCAGATGAATGAAAAGCTTTGACATTAAAGACAATATGATGGCGCTGCCATATGGCCTAATTGGTTCAGAACATTGTTCTACACTTTAGCCTGTTGTGGAAACTGAAGCGTGTAAGTTGAGAACACCTGATCTACATATAAAGATTAACCAAAGTACATGTATTTATGCAGAACCGAAGTTACAATCGCCCGTTCTATTCACATGCTTCCGTTCTGTACTTCTCTAGAGTGAGATTATCAAAAAGCAAAGCTGCTGATGTGCGAGTTGTAACATATGGTGCCTCCATGAAAGAGGAGCCGTATCAGCCTTGAACCTGTCGGACTGCCCAGCTGGTTTTTACCAGCACAAGCGGATAATCCACTCTGCTTCTCCTCACTGGATTTGCTGTTTTTCCAGACCATACTGTATGTAATGTTCTGTTTTTACTGCTGGTTACTTTTTAGGCAGTAGGGCACTAGGGTAAAGCAGAAATGTGGAACTGGTAATGCAGCAATCTTATACATGGTAAACTAAACTCATTTTTGCCACTTTAAAAAAAAAAAAAAAAAAAAAGAGAACTCCTCACAAAGGGCCAGATGTAACCAGTCAATTAGCTCCCACCTTTCATTTTTCAAACCCAGCCTGTAACATGGCAGTTAAGAGTTGATTGGCTGGTGGTTGATCACTCTCCATTTTATCACTTTTTGAAGCTTGATACATCTGGCCCAAAGTCTTGCACACTCTGCTTCTCATGGGTGGATTACATCCCCCCCAGTGTGTCCATTATCCACCTGCAATAAAGCCCCATGATGTATTTTCACATGGGCTATCTTTTGAATAATTGGCAATATATTTAAATCATTCCCAGGCATGTGCGTCTAAATTCTTTGTGCAGAGTACTATTTATATTAAACAATCGTAAATTCTACGTAATATGTACATGCAATAGTTGCATGTAATCACCCGGCAGTTGGACCTGCAGATGGGTGTGTGCCAGCGCTGAATTGCACCTGCAATGTGCCACTGATTGGTCCATTTCCTATTTATCATCTGTTCTGCGGCTCCGACTCCAGTGCGCATCTGCTCGGATGTCCTACATATGCGATTTGGGCTGACACCCATTTTTACTGCCCAATCCACCAGAATCAGGTGAAATCGGGCCCAATTGGTGTGATATATCTATAATATGATTAGGCAACCTGGAATGAATTGTTGTGGAACTGCACAACCCAGCATGTCTGGCCAGCCTCTGATTATTGGCAGGAGATGGAGAGAGATGAGCTGTGTATTTTTTTTTTTTTCTTCTAGTCTTGTATTTCAGATGCATCTGTACTGTGCTAAAAGCTGTTTCTCTACGCTGTGACTATGTGGAACATTAACCTTTTTCAGATTGATGATGCATTACACAGCCAAATGCAGCTCTTGTGGAAAAACACTTAACTTTTTAAAGGGGCATTATGCAGACAAGCCAGAGTAAAGCAAGAGTTCTCTAATTCCTATGCCTGACAGTTATTAGACATTTGTGAGTCTGATGGAAAAATGTTAGTAGGTGTTTTTTTTTTTTTTTGTATATGATCCTCCCTGGTGTGATGCAGACTGTGACCATCACAAAACAACATACACTTAACACATCTCACAGACCTCACCACCAGCCCATCAAACCACTGAAATCACCTTTGGGTCAGGACTCTTGTGTATGTGGTTGGAGACACACACAGCATATGCAACCACATGAGAGAGGACCTCAGGACAACAAACAAACCTCCCTTCTATACACATACGTTTTTGACTGAGAAGGTGGGCACCACAACTGCGACCCCAGAGACAAGTAGCTGCACTGATTGCTACAGTGCTGTGTACAAATGCTAATGCAGCAGGAGGTGTCTAGTGGAAAGACTCCCCCTGCCAGCATTTGCAATGCATCAGACACTGACTGCATCATATCACCATCCCATCAGTCCCACTGGTTGCAGCCCTTGGCTATGGAAATAAGTCTCAGCTTACTCCCAATGAATGGCAAAACTGTTTAGCTAGGACCAGGAAGTGTGCGCCAGTCTGTCAATCAAGCTGCAGCTTAGGGGGCGATGTGATTGTTCAAAAATTATCTGTAAAGTGCTGCCGAATATGTGGTTACGATATATAAATAACTGGTATTAAATAAAGATAAAATAACCTAAAATACCCATAAAGCTGTGTGCAAACTGAAGAAGGGGAAACGTTTCACATGTTTGTATAAAATATGAATCCCCATGATTGATGGCTATTATCAAAAGTCTCATTCCAATTGGCTAGTTAGAGGCGGCCAATGGCTCACGCAATATCCTAGAAACTGGTTTTGCCACAAATACCAGCCCTAAAATAACTCTTAAGCAGGGGCCACGACGATACAATAAATGTACAGTAGGGATGGCCATCGGTGTAGTCCCCATCGATGGGTGCCATCGATGGTGCAACTTTTGATGGCCATCCATTTTTTTTTGGACTGACTGGCCCATGGGCCAATCAGAACGTGGGTGCAGGGCTTCAATGGTGCTGAGGGGCGAAGCTATGCTCCGTATCCCAACACTTTGTAAAAAAAAATTGGTTTTGCTGTGCCATCGATGATTTTGTATCAACAGTCGATGGCCATCCTTACTCTACAGTAGAAAACTGGCTACAGAAGTGTGTGTGTGTGTGTGTGTGCGTGTGTGGCCAGTTAAGTCATCTCTACTGTAGTTCATAATTCTACAAAAGCTTTCTGCAGAACATGTTCTGTCTGTACAAGTGTTAATAAGTTCAGGGAAATCAGTACAAAAAAAGGCCAAAGATATTCCAGACGCAGGAGATTGAGTCCTGTTTTCTTGCTGCTGACGTCGATCATGACAAAGATTTGGTGTGTGGGTTGAGAGCAGAACGTCACAGAGTTTTAGCTCAACCAGGAAATGGCCTGTTGCTGAGAGGTGGAAAACAAACAAGGCATCATAAAATCCACGTCTAGCAGCTTGGAGTATTAAAAAATAAAAAGCAGTGGTTTTATTCCACAGTATGTGTTTGATTTTTTTTTTTTTTCGGAGGGGGGAAAAAAAGCGATTTGCTTTATTTGGCTATTTACTTGGTTTCTAAACTTTAAGCGGTAAACACGCTCTCAACCTGAATTATTCATATATTCAGACATAGGAAAGCGATAGATAGATATTTTAGATTCATTTTACCTTTGTTCAGAACACTCAGAATGTTATGGGCAATGCTTTCTTGTACACCATTTATCATTAAATATTTGCGGGTAACGATATGATCTACTGTTTTAGGGTTAAATGCCAACTATTTTTGTATGTTGATTACTTTATCTTTTGGTATCTACTAAACTTTATACACCAGTGATTTTGTAATAACGAAACTGAACTAAATATGTTTGTATCAATTGTACAGTATGACCCACAGTGCTTTTATTAACTTTTTTTTTGGGGGGGTAGGGCTTTTTCTCTAAGAAGGTTTTGAGGGTTAACCGCAAATATTTATTATCACCCTTATGTATTAAAGTGGGAGTAAGGAACGTACATAAGCCAGAGTCCCTCTAGCATTCTGCTAACACATGCATGTGTCTGCTCATAAATTGGGCACCCAGATTGTATTGAGTGATGGATCCCTGTAAGATAGCGCTGCGTATTATAGACTGGGAGGCAGGCGTTAGCATTGTCGGCAGCACTATGCCAGCAAGCTTACAATGCTATTTTTAGTAATTATCAGCAGTCTAATGTCAAACGCACTGATTTAACAACATGTCTCCAGCATTTTAACATTGTTGGCATGATGGTTCCAACACCTACATAATAATCGCATGGGTATGGGTCATTGGGTCGACCCTATTTAGTTTGACATGAATTGGGTCATATGGCTAAAGTCGACAGGGCTGGAAGGTTGACATTAGTAGTAGGTCAACAGTCAAAAGGTTGACATGAGTTTTGTCCCGAATGTCGACGTGGATGCTGTCTAAGTGTACCGCGTCCCCTTGCATGACACGCTGCACATGCTTTGGGCACGGTGCCTTGCTGCGCTCAACACACTATTTTATTCTCCCGCCACACCGTAGTGGATGGTAGGGCATGAAATACCACCTGTCGGCAAATGCTGGGGGTCGTGTCGGTCCTGGGGTGCTGTGAGCATCTCCCGGTGCCTCTTTTCCATTGCAGTGAATGGATGAGACCCAGGGGTTACCCGTTTACACAGCCCCACCAACTGGGTCCTCCCCGTGTTCCACCTTGGTCAGGACCAGGGTAGGATTCCCTGGAAAATAGACCCGTGTTTTTTTTTTTTTCTCTTCCAGTACCCCTTCTACACCGATGCTGTCCTGGGTCCACGAGGCAGAGACCTGGCTTTTTGCCTCGGTGTAAAAGGGGTATAAGTAGAATTTTATAACGCTTCTTTTAATACTGTTCACTGAGATTTGGAAGACTGAAGTCTGATAATATATATTTTTTTTTTCAGTCATAAGAACATAAATCCCCTTTCCTCCAATTTAACAGGCAATAATTCTGAATTGTAATATCTTTTGATATTATCTTGAAGTGCTTTGCTCAAGGGAGGTTGGGGAGTGCACTCGGTATTACTTCAGTGTTTTAGATTGAAGTTTCTTTCCCTCAGTGACTGCATTTCTGCCTTACTGCCTATAGAATATGAAACTGTTATAGTCATCAAGACTACAGTGAGCGTGGTCCGAGGATTCTGTCCTCCGTAACTGAGTAATTGCTGTGAATGTCTCACTTATGGCTACAAGTCTGTGTCTTCTGGTATCTATAACACAATAAGGTAACCATTGTAAAACTCACAGCAAGGTGGCATTCATGTAAAACCAACATCACAACAAGGGAATCCCACAGAGCCCTTGGATTCCCCTTTTAGACTGCCAAATAACCACAGTGTTAACCCCAGTTGATCTGTGGTCTGAAGGCGCTACCGCACCAATTCCCGGGTCGAGCAACTGAGCATTTCAACCCTGGTCATGACTCGGGTTGAACACCGCTCTGACCAAGTTCGGGTTGCAGTGTGAATAGGTAACCTGCGACCCGGGCCCCCGTTCACACTTTGGAGGAGGCAGCACTTGGAGACATTCCTGATGATGCTCCGCCCCTGAATTACGTCAGCGACCCGGTAATAAGCTGGGTCGCTGCGGGAGCTTTCAGTATGCAAATGCCAGGGCGCTGCTGGGTACGACCCAGCATTTGTGGTCTAAAAGGGGTATAAGTCAGTCAGGCCCCTTATAAATGATAATAAATGCTTATGTAATGGGAATGTATTGCCTAGGCTACCTTGTTGTTATGCTGCATTCTGTAGCAAAACCAGAGCTGGGTTTCCAGTGGTTCATATTAATATTGATTTATTTTATTTTTTTACTTTTTTGAGTGGGCTTATGTTCTAAAGAGGGAGCTTTTATTCCCCAGAGCCGTTGTGCAATTATCTTGCTGCCATAAATGTTGATACACACATAATGGATGTAACAAAAAAAATCTCCTTATCCAAGCAGAAAAAAAGGCAGAGTGTTTGTTGGAGCAGACAGAATGCTGAGAGTGTGAATAGACAGACCCATATGTCACTGGCTCAGTAGATAAATGATGGACAAACAGAAGTTGGTTACTATGGATCAGCACAATAAACCAATTCCCATCATACACCTCTCCTAATAATGTACCACATTTAATGCTATTGAAAGGTAACCTAGGTAGCACCAGTCAACTGTAAGATTTCAATGTTCATTCTTATCAGTTATGCAGAAATGTTGTACTATACAGTCAGCTGTAAAGGAAAAAGAAAAGTGAACACTGGGAAATGAAATGGATGCGGGTTATCGTTGATTAATGTGGAAAGCATTTATGATGAGGTTTTTTTTTTTTTTATAAACATGTAGGTCAATTATGTCACTATGGCGTAAGCCGTTTATCATGCCCGTGCCAGCTGTTTAAATTGGGATGGTTGACTGAAGTTTTTCTTATGGCTACAAAATGACACTGGTCAGAACCCATTGGAATTGGTGTGTTTGTCGATGCATTGAAAAAATGTCACGCCCACCATAAAAGCCTATGGGTATTGCGCTACTTGCCAGCAGTTACACTTCATAAAATAAAATGAACTTGACCGTCAAATCCACTGGTTTTTTTTATTATTATTATTATTATTATTATTATTATTATTATTTTATTGAATCAAAATATAGACACCATAAGAGAATCTGAATCAGATAAGAACCACTTGCCCCAACTAGCCTGCCCTAAACAGATCCTGTACTTACACACACTTACACTCTAGGGTTCATTTGTTGTTGGGAGCCAATAATCTTGCTAGTGTATATTCTTAGATTGTGTAGGAAAATACCCAGTGGGAAAACCACACAAGCGAGCTAGGTAGGTCATTTTTTCAATCCGAGGATTCGGGATTGATAAACCTCTCCAATACTGTGAACCCCTGGATTGGCCTCCGGATGTCACGCCGTATTGGGAACTGCTGTGAAGCATTCCTTAAGGGCAAGGCTCCAATTCCCGGGATTGAAATTCTGGCAACTTTTGTTTGCGAGTAAAATACCCTAATGTTTAGTTAGTTTATTTTCTAATTCATATTAGGGTATATACGCGCTAGTAGTGTTCTCTTCTGCTTTCTATTTTTATTTCTATTTATTTCATTTTTAATTAACTGTAAAGAACACTGGACCAATAGAAAGTTACTGGTGCGATATGGACTAGCTGGAGTGGGGACTGTGTTCTGGATACAGCCTGTTCTAGTCCCTTACACTACAGAAATGGCATTGTTGCAAAGAATGTTTTTTCTTCTGCTGCTATCATGGTGGTTAAACTAATTTAGAACTGTGCGGCACATGTTGGATTGTGAATGCTATGAGCTGACCCATGGAATGCACTGAATGTCAACAGTGACACCATGGCTAGAAGTGATTGAATGGTGTCAATCATTATTTCCTGGAGCCTCTCTTTCTTTGTAATAGAGATCGGCGTTGATAACCCCGGCAGTCAGGTGTGTTTCTCCGGCTGATTGATCTGATTTCTGGAGAGAAACTGTCCTTTTTCAATATAATGCAAAATGTAGGTTTAAAACCCTGAGGGAAAAATAAAATGGCAAAAGTGTGTGTGCATCTGTAAAACAATGAGGGCCACAATCTGACCATTTTATGAACCTATTGATGGTATTAGTCTTTAGTAAAGAAGTGATTATTTTGTGCATCATGTTGATGCAAATTATGTGACTTAAATCAAATGATCAGTATGTGAAACATTATGCACTTCATGGAGAAGGTGATAAAGAATAACTTGGTTATATAAGCATGTCGTTTCCTGGAGAACCATATTAAGATTTAATTTTATGTCTACTCTATAACTAATTTGCTAAGCCTTGGCAAGAGATAAAGAACCAGCCAATCCGCTCCTAACTGCAATGTTACAGGCTGGGGTTGAAAAAATTACAGGAACTGATTGGTACTTTTTTTTTTTCATCTCTTTCCAAGGCTTAGTAAATATACCCCCAATGTGTGATGTATGATGTTAACACATGAGCAGGTAGGAGCACACCCTAAAACAACTTCACTTTTCCCCCAGATTCCTTTATTTGTAGCTTTAGTGCTGAAGCAGGGCGATGCTGTGCCACCCCCCGCCACCTGAACACATGACCG
The DNA here is from genome assembly GCF_055691185.1 of Crinia signifera. NCBI lineage: Eukaryota > Metazoa > Chordata > Amphibia > Anura > Myobatrachidae > Crinia > Crinia signifera. Next base: position 99,279,340 of record NC_139225.1, on the reverse strand, counting down.
CTTTTTGATATCTAAGATAGCTGTACAGCCATTTTTATGTATTCAGGCACCATGCAAACACGATGTTTTTTTTCTAATCTGTATAGTTCCATGACCACCTTGCATTTTGGAAGTGCTCAGGCCATCTCCATGTCACCAAATGGTTTTCGAAAGCTGGAATGTTAAAGTCACATACAGTTTATTAGTTTTGTGGTAATTTAATGGCTTCAATGTTTGGCTGTTGCTGAAGTTATGGAAGCTATTGGGGAACAGAGGTATTCTTATGGCAGGTGAGTAATGTAATTGCTTTGAATAATGTACTTTTTTTTTTTTACCATGAGTTGTTGATCTGTCTCTGGATGGACTACAGGAGTTTTTTCCAAACTTTATTCTGAAATGGTTCACATTCTCCTGGTCATCTAGGTGCTCATTACTCACTGGCACTGGCATATTTTAAAGATCCACAATCTGAGGTATTTATTTCTCTTGTGAGTCTGTGTGCAGACCTGAAAAACGTGCACTGTTGGTAGTTCTTGGGGTTTGTGTTCGGGAACCTCCAGGATAGGGATTAGTGAAGATTGGCTTGTCCTGAATGTTCATATCCATGCATTTCTACACACTGCAATAGGATAGGTAGGACCAGACTGTGAGGGGTAGAGTTGCATTCTTCCATATTGTGGCTGGATCTTGCATTACATGGAGTCCATAAAGGAAGGAGGAAAAATATATACTGAGGATTGCATGGTTTCTTGGTGGAATCTACCAGAGTCCAAGTGTGGACTCTACAGATATAGAACACACTAGCTAGAACTACTGTACCTCGTAGACTGTAGCTTGGGTATCCATGCCAGGTTTCATGTATTGCTTGGCAGAGGCTCATACTACATATCTGTAACTCCACCACCTGATTGGTTGTGCCAAGCACTACTGTATGCGTAGAGGACTTGCAAGTGACTCTATTTGTTCCAACAGTACATAATGCAGATTCGACTAGACTTGTGGTCAGTTTCACAGTGCCCATGGCAAGAACATTTGATGACTATAAGGATTATCGGGTATTCCAACTGTGCGGTTGGCCGTTAATTCCACTTACTTGTCGATCTAGTCATCAGCCAATCTGACTTGCGGTATAAAAAGCCAATTTAAATAGGGGTATTTTTTATTTGTCTCTTGTTTTTATCTGTGTATCATAGTAAAGACCTCCAAATGCTATCACATCTGTGTGTGTGTGTGTTTGTTTGCATGCATGACCATTCTGTGTAAAGATAAATACATATGTTTGCGGTATGTAATAGATTCTAAATATGATCGCATGTGTATATGGATTGGGATATTATTTTAAAAGGATGTTAAAGATTTCATCTCTTTAAACCAATCTTGCCAGAGGACAAATACATCAGGATTTAGACATTTGCAGACAGACAATGTGTTTTTCATTTGTTCTATAGACCAGTTATGGATTATTTTAGCAGGGAGGCTGTTAACTGCATTAGAAGTCATTTTTTTTTCCTTTTTCTTTGTGTCAGTCTATTGCACAGTGATGTCTGCTGCAGCAGAAATAAACGTTCTGTGATACACTTCCAGATTTCCTTATAGAACGTCTCATTTTGTAGAAGCAGTCATTATCTTTTTGGATAGTGTTTCCTTATAGAGCCTGTAATTAAGTGCATATATTAATATGACCTTGAGCGAGAAAGCTTCTGCTTAAACCACACTATATCCCTATTACTGATAGTCTTCTGTCTGCATAAGCAAAACTGCTATACAAAATAATTATCAAAATTAAAACATTTCACAAAATATTAATAACATTAATCGTAGAACTCAAATACAGATGAACAAGTATAACGAAAGCTCTACGTGTATAATTATATGAAGAAAATACACTTTCGGTTAAAAAATTTGTTGGGAAAAAAACCAGTGATGAGCATACTATAGTTTCAATCTTATTACTTTTTCCTAAATCATCTTTTACTAAAGAAAAATTTGCACCCCAAACCCCGTATGTACTAAACCCAAGATGTCTATTGGCTTTTTTCTGCTTCCATGCTGTAGAAGGATCCAATCTGACACCGCTCCGAACTCTCTATGGCTGCCCCATCCATCCTGGGTCTGAAACTCAGAAGTACATGCCTGGCAAATGATGGCTCTTATCGGGAGTGCTGTCCTTTGCAATACTAATTGCATATGTTCGTACACATGCAATTAGTATCGATGCGGGATGTACTGCAAAGACTTGGTAAATCCTGCCCCTTATGTGCAGTAGAAAAATGATTTGTAGAGTTTTTATTCTTGCACGCAGACATAGAAGTGTGGTAAACAAATGTAACTGGTTATCAAAACTGCCGTGTTCCCCCCCCCCCCGGCAGTTTCTTTTTCATCAGCGACCATCTCTGAAGGAGAACTGAGCAATATATTGCTCAGCCATATATTGCTCAGCTACATATGGCTGAGCAATATATCTCCCCCGTGTGTACGGGGCTTAAGGCCTGGTTGGTATGTCTGGATGCTAATAAGAGTGTGTTACAGATTACACCTATGCACGTTGGGTACATCGTTAACATGGGCGCCCACCTGCCTAATTACAATCACACGCTAGTTTTATCGAATTGGTAGTATTTTACAAAAGGCTTACATGAAATATTTTTCTGTCTTTGTATGTGTGATCCTTTAAGTCAATTAGGAGTTTGCAGACCTATATGTGAATTGACTGCTCAATTATTTCATTGTATTGACTTTCAAGTACGACCTCCACGCTCTGTTGTGTGCCCCAGTTTGCCATAATCTTTGTACATATGGTTATGTCGGCTCTGCTTATTGTCATGTTTTGTTCAAGGGACCCAGCTGGCCTGTCACCAAGGGAGTGATTAACCTAGCCTCTAATTAGTGCACCTATCTTATGAGTAGTTGCATGTGGTGCATTAAGTAAAGAGAGCGAGGATTACAAGGGTGCAGGTCCTTTTTACAGCCCAACTTTTTGGACTCATTCAGATGAGCAGCTAATGAGCGTTTACTATGAATTTGTTATCACTCGGTTCCAGATGGAGCACTAAGTGAGCAAACTGCTCTGAATGTTTGCACATGCACTGCAATCGCTGAACTCATTGCCTGCATATCTCTGCTGCTGAAATGAACTGTGCTGGAAGCTGCAGGTCATATGTACAATACGCCTATGTTCTGGGCTGATCTATCGTTTCTAACACTCTTTGTTTAAAGCGTAAAGGCGTTTATTCACCAGGATAATTAAGGTTATACCAGCATGGTATATTGACCACAGGTTTCTCATGTCAGGTAGGATGAAGTGAAGGTAAATTAGTATTAAACACTTGATTTTAACACTTTACAAGCACAAACACTTAAGCATGGACACTTCAAGTCATGATGCATTGTCATGAACTCATTACGTTAACTAATACTATGTGCTCAGACAGCACCTGCATATCCCTAAAGTCTGGTGGATCTTAATAGTAAATTGTAGGCAGCTGCTTCAACTTGGCCTTTTATGCAGGCAACCAGTTCAACCCAGGGCTGGCAACAGAAATCTTGGGGCCCAGTACACTGATATTTTTGGCGGGCCCCCCTAACCCGCCCCATTGAACAGAACATTTTTAGTACACTGCATATTGAACATATTTTTTTATTGTTACAAAATAAACATAATTAATAATCACTAATACTGGAGGGGGGTTCCAGGCAAGTACCCTTACAGAAATCCAGGCTGGTGCCTTTATAAACCATTGCTAGGTACAACACTGCCGCAGTCATGCTTACAGCCCCTCAGAACCTTGGGGCCCCTCCCAAGCTTGGGGCCCGGTACAGGTGTCCCCCTAGACCCCCCCCTGTCACCTGCCCTGGTTCAACCAGTGACCACTACCATGCAAACGTCCTGCTATACAGACAATAACTACTACCATGTTCACACTGTCCAACTTCTGCCTTGCATGAACTTTTGTTAACTGCCTATATATCTATCTATCTATAATATATATATATATATATATATATATATATATATATATATATGCTTTATATCCTATTGCTCATTTATAAATTCATCATATTTATAATGCGTTATATGTTTAGTATAACGCACCTAGGTATGACAATCCCTCATCTAGACATCACTGTTATTTTGTCATTGTTTAATCACCAGTGTGTCTAATGCACTTTACGCACTGAACCATGGGACTGATTTGAAAGCCGCACTGTCTCCGTAATGCACCTCCATTAGACTGAATCTGTTCTTCACCAAGTTTAGGATGAGAATCCCAGTTTAAAATCAATATTTTCCAAATGACAGCTAGTTTGCTTAATGGTAATGGTTTCTCAGCAGCAAAGCTCAGGAGGCTGAAATGCCCTATTGTTTCTTGGTACTTGGTAGAAGTCCAGAATTAGGATGCTTGTTCCCTGTAAATGCTGCAACTATTTAGAAGCAGCTGTTGTAAGGACTTTTTGGCTAGCTGCAGCAATTCCATAAAAATGGTCAAGCTACACCCCTTCTGCTAGTACTGGCAGCCAGCATACACCGCACTCAACATGTGTACTGTAGGTTAGGAAAAAAAAAAAGCAAATTCACAGAATTATTTATATGGTTATTGGTGCTCTCTTCTGTAGGTAAGTTCAAATGAGAACGTTTATATGAACGTAAGATATAAGAGGGTTAATGGGCGACCCAGGTTTAATGTGAAAGTGCTAGAGTCTGGTCGCACCCGTAATCGAGATCCTAGGTCCTCCTACCTGACATTGCAGTATAAGAAAGGTGCAGGTGCATGCCTTGACAAAAACCCTTGTATTGGTCCACTGATGTATAGGATGGGATATTTGTGAATAAAGAGCAACATTTATATGAACTAAGGTTATGTATCCAATCCAGAGCCAGATCCATGGTTTGTGTTTAATTTTAAAAAAATGTTATAAGTTGAACACCGTACAAGGCAGCCTTATGCACAAACTACCATGTTGGAATGGGAAGGAATACAAGCAGGGCCGGCGCCACCACTAGGCAGTTCTAGGCATTTGCCTAGGGTGCCGGCCACTGGAGGGCGGCACTTGGGACGGAGCAGGTGTACCCCCCACCCTGGAGCCAGGTGAGTTGAACTGCAGCAGCAGTGTCACCCACCCAAAAGTCACCTCAAATCCAGGAGAAGTGTTCAACAGGACAGACTCTGCATGAATGAGTTATATATCGATCTGTTTTTCTTCCCTTTTTATAAGGGGGAGATGATCGAGTGTTCCTGCACAGAGCAGCATTATTTAATGGTTGATCACTAAATATATGTTACTATTATTTAGGAAATGCAGTTTCAAAGCAAATCCAATGATTAATGAGTGTGATCTTGACACAAGCCATTGACCTTGAAATATTTTTTCACTAATCTGTATATTCAAGAATCTGGTTATGTTGGGGAACTGGCGTGAAATATAGTATAATTATTTTTTTTTTTTAAGAGCTACTTGCAATATTGCCCTAATGGTGCATTTAGGGACATAACTATATCATCCTCTGGTAATCGCTGGACAATTTGCTTCTATCAACCCCAGAATACATCATGGACCAATCAAATTGTTTGGTATCACTCCATGCCATTAGTCCTAAGGACTGGAGCATTTGGGGAGCTCTTAAGCTCTATCTGGGCAAATACAGTTGGTTTAGTTGTACATCTGGCTTGTATTTTGCTGATGGTATGTAATGCATTTGCTGATTGGATTAATGTAGAGCTAGAAGGTAAATTGATGTATTTTATTAAATTTCTCCTATAATCATAAATTGGCTGTGAGTACAAATTGTTCAGATTGTCACAGCTTAACCCATTATCTGTAGAAATGTATTGGTTTATCTCTTGCTAATTTCAATAAATAAAATGAATGTATCCATCCTTGTTCCTTTCCCAGCTGAAAAAGAATCCGATCATTAGGTTGGTTGATGCCAAAACCTGTTATCAAGTAGTTGGCCTTCAATGCAGTGGGCCTTGAACATGACACTATGATTCAGAACGTCAATGTTTTTTATTTTCTTTTTTCAGTTAACCCCGGAAGTGTCTGACACAACACAAATTTGTGCTGTATTTTATAATCTAAATATTTGGTGTCATTGATTTTATAATCTACTGTATAAAATGTTCCCTGTTTGAGTAAACCACTGATACCACTTAAAAAGAAGTATAGTTTAAATTGTATTTTTTTTTTTTTTTTTAATTGTTCTTTTCATTTATATATAGCGTACAAGGCTGTAACTAGGGGCATGCTAGTGGTACCAGACCCTGGGGGGGAGGCAGCATAATCACTGTCCCACAACCCTTGCTTTCTGGAATGACACCCTGCAGTGCGTTCCAGAGCATCAATTGCGTGCATACTTCAGATACAAGTCCCAGTATGCGGTGCAGGCTTGCTGGGACTTCTAGTTCCACAACAATGTAGAATAGTATATTCTATTTTTAATACTACAATCAGCCCGGTGCCCACTGCCCTGGAGCACCAGGGACAGCCCCGGGCTTCAGGCCAGGCAGGGGGGTATCCTGGAGTGGGGGGGTCCCCACTCCCCCAGGGTCCCTGACCGGCCTGACCAGCCGCAGGGATGAATGCTTTGGCCAGGGGAACTTGCGTAAAAAGTTTCCCCTGGCTGTGGCATTACCCTGTTGGCTGTTTGGGCCCGGTACTGGTTGCCAAAATACGGGGACCCCAACTAATTTTGTCCCCCGTATTTTGGTAACCAGGACTGGCCCTTGAGCCTGGTGCTGGTTTTAGAAATCCGGGAGAACCCCAACATTATTGGCCCCTCAATTTCTAAAACCAGGACCGGTTCTTTAAGCCCGGGGCTTAAAATTTCAATATTTTATTTGGCAACTTATATATGGGCACTACATTTTTGTGATGAAGTGCATTTTTTTACGCCACTTTGTGACAGTTGTGACAGATTTGAAATCTCTCATTCTGAATCTCCCGTTATGAATCTCTGGCACAAATCTCTGCGTATGCAGCAATGCTGACCACTGTGGCAGTGAGAGTTATCCCTTCCATCAAGTTTAATTGGAACCTTTTCAGGCTACAAAATCGGCTGCGTACAGTGCAGAGAAAATCTGAAGATAGCATTTTGATTCCTGGCTAATTGCAAAGTCTGACTGACTAGATAGGAATTTGACCAGCCCTTATTGCAAGTGCTTGTTCCCCATTCCATAACATCAGCAAGATGTTCTATGCTGACTTGTTAAAATCCATTTTCCATGAGCTTAAACTTACAAATGAAGATTTGGTTACAAAGCATGGAATCCACTAATATGATGGGAACACACATGGTAATATTCCTCAATGCTAATCATTGTGGTGTACTGTATGTATACATGGCCCAAAAGTCAACCTAATGCTCAGTGGGATGTAAATTAAATTGTTATGATTAATTAATTTTGCATATTGGTATTATATCCGGCCCCAATTATCCTGAAAATTATGGGAAAGGATGACCCTTATCTAATTTGGCCTCTTCCTGTAACAATGTGCTGAAATTCTAATGGTCTTTCTTCCACTGGAGTTATGAAGCAGTATTCTAGTATCCAAAAGGGTTCTACAATATCGACTTTCTCATGTCTTAAGGTGCGTACAGAGGAGGTTGCTGACATCGAAAAGTGCATAGACGCTTGCCAATAGGGGGAGGGGGCATGCTGCATCGCCCTCATTAACAACCCGCTGCCACCCTGTACATGCACAGATGACGAAGTGGGTTGTTAACCGCGGGAGCGCACAATATCCATCGGTGGGTGCATACGCACTGGCGATACACAGAGTTATCACTCATTAGGACATAAATGAGCGCTATTGCTTTTTTTATCCACCAGGGTTGTATGAGGCTCTACTGCTACTATCCCAGTACTTCTAAAGCCCCATATACATTAGGCGGTGATCCTCGCCTACACCGATAATGTTGGCGGCAGGGATCCATGCATACAAAGTTGCTGATGGTGGCTGAGAAAGGAGCAATGGCGGGGGAGGAAGAAAGAGTGGGGTCTTCTGGGCGAATTGGGGAAATGGCAGTTTAAACGTGCAAAAACATGACTCAACAAATTTCTGCTCACCACCTCCAAGGTGGTGAACATACTGTAATGGCAGTTACAGTTACTGGAGAGAAACCAATTATAGTAATGGTAGTTATCTACAAAAACAAATGTTCAAGTGAAAGTCATTCATAAAAATTAGTCCTACAGTAACAAATGTATCAAACATTTATGAAAATGAAACGGGCTCTGTTTTTTGAGACCTAAACCGACTACACTATTGAGCATGTTTGCTTTCTATAAACTGCAGGGTTCACACCTATTTATGGGGGGGGGGGGGGACCTTTTTTATGACTTGCTTACAAAATAGACTCATGTAATTCCCAAAAATGTTGTTTATTTGAGGTAAAGAAAAGCAGACTACACAGCACTTGTAGGTTGCAAAAAATAATAATCTGTTTTTGTGTGCGCAGTTTTATTAAGGAAGCGAAGAGTTAAATGAAATGTGTTTTGCTGTACAGTGATGAACTGAGATTGGCGATATAAGGACCTATACACGGACAGATATCATTTCAGTAATGTATAGAAACACTGGTGGTAGTTCAATGCTCTTTAATGTGTCAGTCAGGTGACATTGCCTAGTAGTACACTAAATATTATTGTACCTGCTTCATTCCCATCAGGTTTCATGTGTTTAGCCGGTGACCATAAAATGTACGTAAAGCTTCATAATTGGATATGGATCCCTACAATAAGAGCACATACAAACACTACATAAAGAAGATAGTAGATAAAATGCCGTGCCGTGGCCCCAGAGCTGCTCTTATACAGCCTGTCAGCTGTTGTGGAGTGATTTCATTACTCTGTAGTGTTAAACTAAGAGAATAAATCTCTGTGTCTTGGGAATGGGAAACCAATCCAGCAGTCAGAGGACAAAGCTGATAGACAGTGAAGTGCTGGTTTCATGGTACTGCTACTGAAATACCATTATTACATCTTGCTTCTATAACCACTGCAAGTGTTGAATGGGAATTTCATTTTATGTTTTCACAATCATATGTATAGTGTTTCGAGATTTCTGTTAATAATCATATTATTGTTACCATCTCTCATATATACTTTTTGCTTCATTTAAATAGCATGTTTAATACCCCTTTTAAGCCAACTTAAGATTTTTTTTTCCGCTGCCCTGCAACATATTACGTCCTTTTCAAAATCTCTCTAAAGTATAAAAAAAATACCCATTTTGTGCATTTTTAGGTGCCTACACACGTTGCAAGGTGCAAAAAGTATGTGCAGCATGTACTTTTTGGACTAGATCGCATTGCATCTAGTTCAAAGCGCAGGCTGCTTTAGCATATTGCATGTGTTTAGAACTAGATGCGATGCGATCTAGGCCAAAACGCACAGTGCACATTGCAGCGTGTATGGGTAGCATTAGTGTTTTTGGTATGTAGTGAGTGATACATACATACTTACTTACTGTCAACTAGCACCAGGGATTACCCCAAGTCATGTTCTTCCAAAGAGGTGCAATTCTTCTCAACATACATTGGTGGATTCGGCATGAAAAGCCGGCGGTCGGGATCCAGGCGTTCAAAATCCCGACGCCGGAATCCCGAACGCCGAAATCCAGACAAGGGGGGGGCGTAGATCGCCCCCCCCCCCCTTGCGGGCTCGCCACGCAGCGGGCCCGGTGCCTCGCTACGCTCGGCACGCTAATTTATTCTCCCTCCGAGGGTGTCGTTGACACCCACATGGGGAGAAAGTGTTGGGATTTCGGCGTCGGGATCCCGACCACCGGGATTTAAACTGCATCCCACATTGGCTATGTCTATGCCCCCTTGTACTAGATCAGGGGTGGCCAACCGGTCAGAGGTAAAGAGCCGAAAAATATCTGTAGTCAAGCTAAAGAGCCAACAACATGCGCGCGCCTTCGACGCGCATGCCAAAAAAGGGGAAAACTCAATTTACTTTATATTTTTTATATTTCTCCATAAGAAACTTCTGGTCCAGGGTTACCATAAAAAAAAAATGCTGATCCTCTAGAGCAGGGATGGGGAACCTTCGGCCCTCCAGATGTTGTCGAACTGCATGTCCTTCTACAGTTTTGCGATTTGTTCCTGCTAAAACTGTTGCAGGGCATGCTGGGATGTGCAGTTCGACAACATCTGGAGGATCGAATGTTCCCCATCCCTGCTCTAGAGCACCATGATTCAAGAACGTTTGGGAACCACTGACGTACGTAATACATTTTCAATTCAAGTATATAAAATAAATTAGAACAAGTGTCTTTAATATTGCCAGTTTGAGGGCATGCTAATGCGGTTTCCTTTTTTTTTTTACTCCTCCTTGCTCTTCCTGCTTCATAATCATTTATTACGGATTTTAATTTACTCTAAACTAATCCATTCCTAAAACAGATTTAAAAATACCCCTTCTATTTAGCCTTTTTTTTTTTCAGCGGATCAGTTTCCTGCAAGAGATTGCACCAATAATATATATTATTGGCTTTTGTACGTTCCATAAACCTATCTTACAGCTGGAATAGCTGTTAAAATATTGAAACAATTTTCAGTGGAACAAGTTTTGAACACATTAGAAATGACAAATTGCTGCATAAAGTTCTATCAGGGAACGCTGTTACCAGAATAAGGAATCTGTACTAGACCTCATTTTTTTTTTTTTTACTTGTTTTCTTCTTCATAACGAGCAGCTTTTTAACATGTATAATTCTGAGTAAATACGCATTTATTCTGTAACACTGCAGGACAAACATTAGAACTCTGTACGCTGTCTAGGCCCAAGGAAATTCTGACCGAGATCCAAATGAGTTCAGTATAATACATGAATTGTTAATACCTCCATTGTGCCAGAGTTTCATCTTAAGTGCTGATTGCAGATGACTTTTTCTTTTTCAATTAATCTAGTTGCTTAAGGAACAATGCTGTGTTTGTGTTCTGTGTATACTGTGCCATTGAGGACTCCAAGATCTATTTCTATGTGTTTTTGGAAGGGTAATTTTTGCTATGTTTTGAGGCTTTCTTTTCTTTTATAATTATTTTTTTTTTTTTTTTACCTGGCTATTACTATTCCTGGTAGACAGCCCAAGGTCTGTAACTGAGAGGTGTTCAATTACAAGAAAGGGGATGGGGAGGAGGGGAACCTGCTTAATGGATAGCAGAACTATGCACTTAAGCTAATTTACAACAGTAGACAGGTTTCCCTAGCACTGAATCCTAGGGTATAACTGTAAGTGTGAACACATCATTCTGACTTATCACAGACAGCTTGTGAACATAAAACCGTTTTATATACAACCCTAGTTCTGTTTTAACTCTGAGTTGTCTGCAGTGTGTAGCGTATAATGTACTGAATTTGTTTACATTTTTTTTTTTATATATACTCATACCCTCCAACATGACCCATTGCATTCGGTACACAATGCTCTGTTCCTGGACGTCCCTGGTAATGTATGATTGTCATCACCTGTGTTGAAACACCCTTCTCGTCAATTACCTAGTTCCACACAGGTGCTGGCAAGAATACATTACCGGTGAAGTCCAGGAGCAGAGCATTGTGTACCGAATGCAATGGGTCATGTTGGAGGGTATGTATACTTCTTTATAATGCCTCACAGCACTAAGGTCATGGGTTTGAGTCCCACCATGGCCCTAAAGCTGGGTACACACACACAACAATTTATCTGTCCAACTGATCTGGTGGAAACAAATCTGGCAAAATTTTGGAGCATATGAGAATCTAATATTTCTTCCTAAACACTGTAAAACCGCCAATGGTCATTCACACACATTCAATTTTACAAATTTATGCAAACCATTGGCTTTTGTCCATTTTCCAGCGTTTGGGAGCAAATTGGTTGATGGTGTATACATGTAGTAGGGATTATAGATTGGGCAGGGACTGATGTGAATGTTTAAATATTATCTGTAAAGTGCTGCAGAATATGTGTGCGCTATATAACAAACTGTTAATAAATAATCAGTAAAACATATAGATTACGTTTATTGGTAGAACAGAAAATAAACACAAGTTTGGTAGATATGAGCAAAGCTGCTTTTAATTTTCTTTCTTTTAAAATGTATTTTACACAATTTAGAGCTGTTGAATAGAGAGATGAAGACCAATTAATTTTCCTTTTGCAGTGTTAAGGGGTGTACACACGGAGAACTTTTAACAGGAGATTTTGACTAGATAGTCAAAATCTCCTAGAAGGTTAGCCAAAATCTCCCTATTTTTCTCCTGCTTCAATATTGTCTAGCAGAAATTGCTTAGCATAGATTGACTGTGCAGGCAAGGCAATTCTGACTAGATCATAGAACAGGGGTGGGGAACCTTTTTTGTGCCAAGGGCCGTTTGTGTGTGGAAAAAAATCCTTCGGGGGCCATATGTATAAATTTCTCTTACAAATTGTCCTTCTGCAGCCTTCCCACATTCCGGCGGCTGCTGCTAAATAGGGCTGTCAATCTCCGGCTGCTGTTGATTAAGAGAAATCTCACGAGAACTACTGACCTCTCGTGAGAATTCCAACGTACTTGACTACCGCAAAGCTGGCGGATGGGCGGTAGTCAAGATCGTCAAAATCTCCTAGAAGGTTAGCCCAAATCTCCCTATTTTTCTCCTGCTTAGTCAATATTGTCTAGCAGAAATCGCTTAGCATAGATTGACTGTGCAGGCAAGGCAATTTTGACTAGATCATAGACTATCATTGCTTAGACAAAATCGTTTAGTCAAAATCTCCAGTGCATCTAGCCAAAATCTCTCTCAATATTGCTTAGTCAAAACTGCTTAGTAAAAATTGTCCATTAGCCAACATCTCGCCGTGTGTACGGGGCTTAATAGTGGCACACACACAAACATCTGCAACCAAATCAATGTATGCATGTGAAATTATAATGTCAGTGGAACGTCATTTTAATTCTATGTCATTGGAAACCATGTGTAATGTAGAAAGACATTTGTCATCTAAAGCCATATACACACTGGGTGGTTTGGGCAGGCGATTTTTGACATGTTAGCCAGAATTCCCGCTTAAATACATTGGGGGCGATAGGCAGGGGCGGATTGGCCTACCGGGAAACCGGGCTGTTTCCCGGTGGGCCGGCATATTTTTTGTGTGAACGGCCGCCCTCCCTCCTTTACAGGGCCGGCCGCGGCATCTACGTGCATTTTTCCCTAAGTAAAGATGGCCGCGGCCGGCCTCAAGCTTTGCCAAAGTTAAAATGGCCGCGGGAGTGCTGGTGCGCATGCGCGGCGCACGCAGCTGCTCCCGCGGTCCAGACAGAGGCTGCCGCTTGTTCTCCTGGTCTGGCCGCCCTCCCTCCCTTCTTCACAGGGCCGGCCGCGGCATCTACGTGAATTTTAGCCTGAGTAAAGATGGCCGCGGCCGGCCTCTTGCTTTGCCATAGTTAAAATGGCCGCGGGAGCGCTGGTGCGCATGCGCGGCGCACGCAGCTGCTCCCGCGGTCCAGTCAGAGGCTGCCGCTTTGCGTCCTGCTCCAGCCGCTCGCCCGCCCTCCTTCCTTCCCTCCCTGTCTCCTTTACAGGGCCGGCCGCGGCATCTTCTTGAACTTTGCCCTGAGTAAAGATGGCCGCGGCCGGCCTCGACTTTGGCATAGTTAAAATGGCCGCGGGAGGGCTGGTGCGCATGCGCGAGCGCACACAGCCGCTCCCGCCCGCAGTCTGTAGGAACTATGGCAGCGCTGCCTGCCCACATGATGCTCCCCAGCAGCAGCAGCAGCGCGCAGGAATGTTTGTGCGCTGGGCTGGGGAGCCGGATCTGACGGGCAGCAGCCAGCACCAGACTGACTGACTGAGGGGCAGCCACAGGTGGCAGGTAAAGTGCCAAAACTAATAATGATAAATAATACAGCCTGCCTCATATTATATATATATATATATATATATATATATATATAGATCTATATATATATAGATATATATATATATAGATCCTATAGATATATATATATATATATATATATATATATATATATATATATATATATATATATATATATATATATATATATATATATATATATTGCATCAGGACAACCAGAAACATAGAAAATACACAATTTATACTTACGTGTCAGAAGAACAAACAAAGATATGATCCCCGGCCAGATCCCACGCCGCCGCGTCCTCCAGGCCGCCTTAAGATGACATCACATAGTGACTGGGGTGTGCGTCACTGGCATGCGCCAGGACGCTGCCTCGTTGCTGGGCTGCACATCAAGCTCAGGCATAGACACCGGGCGGAGGGAGAATGGCTGCGCTGCCCTGCCCACATGATCCTCCCCAGCAGCAGCAGCGCGCAGGTCTGTTTTGCGTGCTGGGCTGGGGATTCGGGATCCGATGGGCGGCGGCAGCGGTAGAAGCAGGGCAGGTCTGAGGGTGCTGGCAGCCACAAGAGGCAGGCAGGTAAATGGCAATAATTTTTGGCCTCAGGAAAGTGTATATATATGTATGTATACGTGTGTGTGTGTGTGTGTGTATATATATATATATATATATATATATATATATATATATATATATATATATATATATATATATATATATATATATATATATATATATATATATATATATATATATATATATATAAACTTGCAACAGGTCCGGCACTCTCTCCTCCAGTACTTACTGCGCCCGGTGCCCTCACGGGTATAGAATCAGATAGAGAACACAGTGTGTGGCACTCGGTGCAAATAAATCAAGTTCAGTCAGGTAGCTTGAAAGTATAGCAACGTTTCATTCAGAGTTGAATTTCGTCAGGATATAACAATGCAATAACTCATCTTATATCCCCCCCCTGATGTCACAGACAATCTGCTCCCCACGGCGTCCGTCCACGCTGGGCAGCATCCCGGTGACGTCACTCTGTCAAAGCCCGATGGTTGCTGGGCGCACATCAGTGACGTTACCACGCCGGGATCTTTTTAGGATTAGTTTTCAAACATATAGATCCTAGAAACTGATAGTTGCATTATGTATATATTTAACATTGTGGATCTTTGTGTGCGTAGGTGTTTATCTACATTCTTTGTAATATGTCCACTGCATATGGTTTTTAAACTTTAAACAGATGCCGCATCTCCATGGCGACAGGACGCTGTTTGTGGATCCCGGCGTGGTAACGTCACTGATGTGCGCCCAGCAACCATTGGGCTTTGACGGAGTGACGTCACCGGGATGCTGCCCAGCGTGGACGGACACCGTGGGGAGCAGATTGTCTGTGACATCGGGTGGGTATATAAGGTGAGTTATTGCATTGTTATATTGTTATATCCTGACGAAATCGATGTGTACGATCAGGGAACACCGCAACAGTGCGGCACTCACTGCATAAGGCCATACCTTTGCCTCACCCCTGGTTATCACCTCATGTGACTTTCAAGTTTTGCTTTTCAGTTTTCAAACATTGCATCAATATTTCATTAATAGGATATATAGGTGACCATGGCTTTGTCCCTTCCAATGATATTATTCCATGTGACCCCCGTACTGCCTGGATAGACACCGCCATGTGTCGCTATTAATTTATATATTGTTTTGTATGCCATGACCTTTTCTGTGGCAGACGCCGCTGTGTGTCTTATATGAATCGTTACCTTTGGCCAATGTTGGTATATATGTGACTTATTTGCACGCCAGGAGCTTTTATCTCTCTCTACGCTATCACTCTCTGTGAGCATTGTATTTATGTATTAGATGCCTATTCTGCAGCCTGAGGGGCCGGGGACATAGCTAGCAGCTCAGAGAGCCACTAGCCATGCCCCCACAGTGGCAAAAATGGGGCGTGGCCTCATTGAAATAGGCCACACCCCAAAATTGCTAGGCCACGCCCCCCAAAAAAATCTGGCGCGCCTGCGGCGCGCAACAACACCCTGTCCCCCCCCAGGGCTGCCTTAAGATATTTCCCGGGCTGGTTTTAATTCCCAATCCGCCCCTGGCGATAGGGATACGCTGCTTCACGGCACTGCTATCGCCCGTCCATATAGACTGTGTAGGCATGAAAATTTTGACTAGACGTTGCACAGTCTACGGGCTAGCGGCTGGTAAGGGTCAGCCGGCTACATCTTGATTTTGACCAGGCTAAATCGCTTAGTCAAATCTCCCAGCCTGAGCCGTTTACACCTCTTAAGAAGCTATTTACGAAAATGTGACGCTTCTGATCTATTAGGAAGCAGGAAATTTTGTCTAGAGCTTAACAGTCTATTTATTTCAGCACATTCTATTATTTCCATTGCTATGGTCTTTACTACACTACAGTAATTTTCCAATAAACTGCTCTTAAATCAGTAAAAAACAAAGAATAATAATATTCCGCTTGGTCAAAGTCCATCAGGGTATTGGTTATAAAATAAATATGTATCCACTTAAAAAATTGAAAAGTTGATGGAGCAGATCCAATCTTGTACACTAAACATTTATTTAAGCCGCTATACATAAAATATTAAGTAAACCAATTTCATTTCCATTAGCCAATAAACTTGGTCGAAACTACACAGAGATGCCCAAGTGTTCATCTTTGCAAATGTTATAGGTTTGCTGAAGCATATTAACAGCAAATACGAAGATGTCAATGTAATTAATTATAATAAAACAGTGTGGAGAAGATTATTAAAAGTAGTCATTTGTTATAGTTTTGTACGCATAAGGAATGCCGCAATATCCTAGCATTCTGAACCTGCTGGCAAATTGCCTTTTCTTGTGTTCTGCCATATGCTAATTGTATTGATTTTTATGTTTTTATTTACAAAAGATGTATACTGTAAATCAATTTTATATATTGGTTCTATGAACGCCTAAGTACTTTCTAGCGTGCAAATTATTGTTTTGCTATTATACATTAGATAATAAACTGTAATGTCCTATAAAAGGAGATTAAAAGTATTGTTTTTAAGCAGTGGTTATTTTTCTAGAATACATACATACATACATACATACATACATACATACATACATTTGAGTTTTGAATAAGTATCACTGTAGACCATTAAGGCCCAACAGAGGGTAATACAATAACATATGACAGATGTCCTGTATAATTACAGAGGGTATATTGTATCTCCCGCAGCACCTGTTTGCAGGGTACCCATTTGATGTGCCCCCTCCAGGTGTCCGCAATGCTCCACATACTGTAGCCTAAAAAACCTCCATCCAAGAGTAAGATTATTTCAGAAGAAAGCTATATGTTACTATTGTTTTATTATTTTAACCTATTGCACTACACAAGCTCTGAATTTTTTATTTTATGTAATATCCCTATTCTGTATGTGGAAGCTGCTTTAGTAAGGATGAGGTCTTGATTCAAATGTTGTTGCTTTTTATTAAGTTTTGTCTTATTAGCACAGATCTCTCCTACTGCCAAAAGTGAGGGTGGGGGGCATCCAGAATTAGGTCAATAATGTAGGTTGACTGCATGTGGTTGAGAGGGTTAGTAGGGCTGCATGTAAAGGTACATAGTTGGCAAAGTCTACACCGTAAAAAAAAAAATTGTCAAAATAACTTTGTTGTTAAAGCACATGTGTGCCTGGGATGCATTCTTTTCTACTTACCTTCCAATAGAATTGGAGGCAAGGACTCGTGGACACAACAGCATTGCCTGGTGCTTTCCTTCCCTCCCTTATTCCCCTTGTCCTGTCCCTACTATGCTGGAACAAGGCATCACCTGAAGAGATGGCGGACTGACCGCATAAATTATTAGTATTTCACTGTGGATGACAGGTATGGATTGAAAGGTCTACAGTGCCTAGGTAGACAGACAGTTAAGTTAATCTGTTGACACAGCCAAAATGTCTACATACAAAAGTTTGACACAGACAAACTGTCCCCAAGTATTGGGTCACCAGATTCAAAAGATCGACATGGAAAAGGTCAATATGCGGTTTAATTTTTTTAAAACATTTTTACAATGTTGACGCCTGTTAACATGGACCCCCAATGAATCTAGGGCATACCTCACTTCACTTGCCACACTTTTTACCAACCACGTGGACTACAATTGGGAACCGTGAAGTATGGAAAGTCCAACATTTAAAAAAAGAAAATACTTTTATGTGGACCGTTGTCATGTCGACCTTTTAATTTTGTCAACCTATGGTTAATGTTGACTTATTGCAGTCAGCCTTTTGTAAATGTAGACCTAGAGCATGTCTGTCAACCTATTACATGTCAATCCTTATTGGTGTTGACCTTCTGTCTACCTAGACACTGCTTCCCCAGACAAACAAGGGTACTGTAGATATTGGTCTTGTAGGATGTAATATAATGAGGCCGACTAGAAAGCAGTAAATCTGGTCATAACCTGACCCTTGGACATCTGAGTCCCGCATTCCATAGTTGGGAATTAGCACGGTCTATCCATTCTTGAGAATATTCCCATTTTACATTAATCCGGAGCACATCGTACTCTCAAGTGAGAAGTTGCCATGAAAACTGCCTGGGTTTACAAAAACGTGAAACGTCTGAGCATTTGCTACGATTAAATAGCCTATTAACACGAAATAGTCGCTTCGCACAAACACAGCACTATTTGTTTAAAGGGATAACAATCTGCTACCGTCAGCTAAATGGCTTCTCTGTGATAAATCTGGTGGTTTTATTTCTTTTTAGACTGTGAGACTTTTGTAAATTGATTGCAGTTTTTATGTCAACCG
Organism: Crinia signifera; assembly: GCF_055691185.1. Taxonomy (NCBI): domain Eukaryota; kingdom Metazoa; phylum Chordata; class Amphibia; order Anura; family Myobatrachidae; genus Crinia; species Crinia signifera. Next base: position 99,260,685 of record NC_139225.1, on the reverse strand, counting down.
TTTTTTTGTATCCATCCTATGATTACTCTCCTGCGTGGGTTTGTTCACTAGCCAGTAGTTACTGGAGAAAGCTGTCGGATACAGTGCACTGAACCTGGCATAGTGTAAGTGAGCCAGTTTACAGTAATCATGGAGTTAGCTGTTAAGTACACTGTAGGTTAGATGTTGCTGTAATCTTGTTTTACAAACTCTGGTGCAGTTGGAGTTATTATAAATATATACAATGTTCCAATGTGCAAGGTTTCAAATTAAGACATTAGCACACTGCACCTATGGCGAAATCTTAAAAATACATGTGACATGGGGACCAATTTATCAATGATCCCATATTCAGTGCAATCTGGGCGCAGTATTAGGAATGAATATTGCAATGCACTCCTGGGCACTTCACCCAAATATGTGATTGGGCAACCCCACTGCAATGTGCTCGGTGAGCTGCCAGTAGGGTCTGCACATGCGTGCTCATCCAAACCATACTGTACAGTGCCATTTTTGGGGAGGGTTCTGGGGGAAGCTTTGTTACACAGGAAGTTTTGTAACAGGAAGTACTTCTGGAGTTATTGTTTGGTATGATTTGCAAGTAGTAGAGATGGGTGCTGGGTGGCCTCCCGACAGTCGGGGGCAGCGCTCAGGCAGCACAAGACATAGCAGTGAAAATTGGTGCTGGCTGACATGACCTGCCAAGTGGTCCCTCCACTAGTGTACTCATATTTGAAACTAATCCATTGACAAGTTAATGATCAATTAACTTGAAAAAAAAAAGTTTAATTGATTTTTTTTTTTTTTTTTTATTATTCTATTTTTTTTTTATTGCATTTCATTCTGTTTATATTACCCTTGTGTAATTTATTCAAACTCTACTATTAATAATACCCTTGTGTTATTCACTCAAACACTTGTTTATCATTACTATTATATATAATATGTGGTTATATCATCTGCAGGGGAATGGTTTTTATACTTTTTTTTCCCCCCAAGTAATCAATTATAAAAAAAACCCATAAGAAAATATATATTGCATGGATGAGCCTCCAAATAGCCTGAACCATGACCTCCTGACTGGCCTGTAAGCCACATTCTGCTGTGCCTTTTCTTTTTGTAAGCATGGAATCCTGCCATTGGGTTTTGTGGTTTTATTATATGCCGTGTTATGTACTGTACGGTTTCATATTATTTTATTGCACATGTTGACGCCTCGTTTTGTCACTCCTGTTTATTAGCTCTGTGTTTTTCCTTTGTTGATACACCCAATGTTTATCATGTCTATATAGGAGTCCAAATGTACTGATCTATTCATTTGAATTGTAACATGGATATAATCCATTGAATACTGTATAGTGGTTTTTATTTTATTTATTATAATTTGAGTCTTTTACCACTTAAATTAATCTCTCCTAGTGTTCTTTTTTTTTTTCGTGCACAATTTCTGTATTCCCAAAAGTGCCAGGCACTGTATTACTTCTAGCAAGAAACCAGCAATTCTAGAGCCTTGTGAGAGACCTGTTAGAGATTAATTGTACAGGATGCTTTGTTGTGGCAATAAACCCTTACCCTATTGAATAATGACAGATGTTCGCTGCCCCTGAGAGATTGCAGGAGGAGGTTTTTTTTTCTTTGAGAGGCAAATGGTTATTATCAACCCGTTCATGGCTATGGATGAATGTAAAGCTTTTATATTCTAAAATAAACCATTATTTTCTTTGTACATAAATTTGTAAGACTATTTACAGTAACAATGCATCATGTAAAGCTTTCCTGTTCTATATTAATAATCTAATAACATAATAATAATAATCATATTTTGCGTGTATCTTCTAGGAAATAGATGAATTTTAATAGTTTTAACCACTTAACTGGCTAAATAAAATAAATATAAAATATTTTTCAAAACGGCTTAGAATTGTGGTTTAGGTTAAGAACCTCAGGATTACATTCTCTCTTTTTTTTTTTTTTTTTTTTTATAAACGCGGTTTCAAAAAAATAATAATAATATTACACCATTGGCTGCTAATACATTGCATATTCAATGATTGTGACATTACAGCTTTGCATTTCTCCGATGGTTGCTCCTCTTTGCAGGCACAGGGGGAGTATGCAGAGGGACCAGGATTGGTGGCTGCTGGAAGAAGGTATCTTCTGGCAGCCACCCAATGGCTGTTTCTGACTGGTCACATCATTTCATGCAAATGGCTGCATTTTATAGTTTTAAATTTCTATGCTGTGCCTGTAACATTGCTGACAACTACAGATGGAGCCCTCCTCATTCAGCCCTTTTAATAGGATTAATTGAGTAATAGGATTACTCTGCTAATTCCCTACTGTATTGTATTGCTGCTGAGAACAATAGGATAGCCATGGCTAGCCACGACCTAAGGATCAAAGTTGAGAGGGGCTCCAACTGTATGGTCAAAGACGAGCTTTGGTAACTTGTGATTTTGGGCTGAAGAGTTACTTTTAGGGAAAATGTGTTCTTCACTGTGTAGAAACTACAGGTGGCCTATGTAGCAAATGTCCATACTACATTTGTTATTAGAGCACTGCAACCCACCGGAAAATGGTCTAAAAGGTTCTTGATGTATTTGACTGGATATATACCCCAGCAAGCAGTCGTATCCCTCCATCCTGGCTGGTCCCATATCCAGTTTTCATCAATGCCGTTGTTTTATCTGGCTGTTTTTATCTCTAGATTAGAATATTGCAAGCGGAATCCTCTCAATAATAATAATAATTAAATAATTGCTACTTTTTTTTTTATTTAGCGTTCAATCTCCCATGGGATTGAAGGCGCTTAACAGGCTTCAGAGACCTAACATATGGCACAAAGGATTTAGTGATACAACAAGTAGAAAAACCACCCAAATTTAAAATATAAATATATCTTGGAAACCTAGAGAGCACAATATGCATAATGCAGGGTTGGTACAGACATTTTGAGTAATAATTTCCATTATTTTATAGAGTCAATCCATGAAAGGTACAAGGTGACGCAGCCATGTGGGATCACTACGTAGCAGTACTCTGGGTTGGAATAGGTACTTCTAGCACAGGAGACACAAAATCTGTGGATGGATCATCTAAACCACGGGTGTCAAACACAAGGCCCGCGGGCCAAATCTGGCCCGCCAGACCTCGTCATGTGGCCCGCGCAGCCGCCGCCAGCCTTCACCTAGGGTTACCACCATCACAGTGTGAGTGTCACATCACATTCAGTGACACTCACATGACGACTCGAGACTGAGAGACATACCTAACAACGTGAGGAAGCCGGTTGACACAGTCACTCTGCCGCGGTGCTCGCTGGGAGGAGGAGGGAGGCAGGACAGTGGACACAGACTTGTTAGTGTCACTGTGTGACGTGTCCGACTCCTCCCCGGCTCCTCCTGCGGGCAGCGGCTACGGTGCTGCCATGTGTGACACTCGCCCGCCTGACAGCAGTGCCAGTGACACCGTGACGTGCATGCTGCTGCGGCTGCCTGTCGGACTTGGACGCAGGCCCGGCGGTGAGCTGCCTCCTGCCTGTGGTGCCGCGCTGCGCAGCAGTGGCATCAGTTGGTTCAGTATATTTACTGTAAGTTCGGCAGTGGGGTGGGCACAGTTGTGTTGTCTCTTGTTGTCCAGACCAGTCTGTCCAGTCCAGAGTCTGTGGCCGGGCAGGCAGAGAGCCAGGCCAGCAGCACACAGTCGCAGCCTGAGCCCACAAATCTGCAGTGCGGCTGCCTGTGTCCAGGGTCATTATCATTATCTGTCCCACTGTCACCACCAGTCCAGAACTCTAGCGAGAGTCCTGTGAACCCAGAGGCCCAGGTCACCTGCTGGGCGATCTGACTTCACGTCACGTCACTGTGCCCTGTCCCATGCAGTGACAATAATTTATGATCATAAAGAGTGGACACTTAGTCCTACAGATACAACCGGCCCTTTGAGGGTGACCAAACTGCTGATGCGGCCCCTGATGAATTTGAGTTTGACACCCCTGATCTAAACGCTAAATATAGGGTTCCGGCATAACCGTCGGGTCCATGCATTTTCATACCATCTGCAAGCACACCAGGGAGACAGCCATGGTGGGCGTACTGCGAAGGTTACACTGTAGGAAATAAGCCATTTGGGGAACTAGGCATATATGGGGAAACTAACCAGTGTGAAGGAATCAGAATCTGAGAGAAGATTAAAATACAGTGGCAGAAGGCAATATTGAATTAGTGGTGAGGGCAGTATAAAAATGAGTCCAGCAACACAAAAGATCATAGTTATAACAATAATTATAACAGTGGGAGCAGATATGGGAAGAGAGGGGTGAAAACGTTAAATGCTATGGGAAATAACACAGCCTGTTGCAGAAGAAGCGATACTTCTCCTTGTGCAGTGGGCTGATTTGGGCTTGATGATCAGGCAGGTATATAGCAGCCAGGTAGGGTAGTGGGTGACGGGATGGAGAGCAATTACATTAGAAAACCTACCCATCTTATCCGTCTGGTGGTGCAATCACAGGAGCAGGTTGCAGGCTGTTTAAGTGGTACCGGAGCATAAAAGTGGCCGGGCAGGGTCTGGGAGGTGTACTGCAAGATAGTGGCCCCTCAACAGCAGGACTGTTCCTTGTGCTCCCCCACTTGGCAACAAACTCATCTGAAGGGGATATTCTTACCTGAGGGAGCAGCCATTGTGGGGGAGATGTCAGTTGCCTGAGTGCATGTTCCCCTTTATCCTCCTCTGGAGGCATTTGAGAAGGGTTGTTGTCAGGATCTCTGTAGGTAGCGCATATCTTGGAAGGTTGGCCGCAAACTGAGCTGGGACTCTGCGGGAAGGAATGGTAGCTCCAGGAGGTGGTGCTGGGGGCCAGTACTATTTCTGCCGAGGTTGAGAAATGTAGGGTGGTTGTGGCGCCGGTGATCGGCGATCTGTGAGCATGCAGTTATCCCCGGCCCCACCGGAACTCTGTTCGGTACTTCTTTCCTAGCACGGCGCCCATCGCATAGATTGTATGCCTTACTTAAAGGAGCCCACACACGCACCGATCCCGGCGTGCGTTGTGGGCTTAACTAGCACACATAGCATCGCATCGTATGCCTTGTGCATACGATGTGCATGCGATGCGATGCTATGCTAGAAAAAGCTAGTACAAAAAGTATGTGCAGCACATACTTTTTGTACTGTACGATGAGGTGCCGCGGGAGCAACGGTGCGTGTGTGGGCTCCTTAAGGCATACAATCAATACAATTGAAACCATTTTTTTAATTGTATGGATCTGATCTTATGCATCTCATGGATCTTATGCATCCATAAGATGCATGAGATCCATAAGATGCTATAAGATAAAAATCGTGAGCCCCCAATAACCATTGTTAACGCCACCAGCACTATCAACGCCACCCCGAAGCGTGGCAAGCGCAGCGAGCCCGCGAGGGGCGGCGGTACGCGTCCTCCGACCTTTTCATACCCACACTATCCACGTCAGCGTGGAGTTGCTGCGCTCGGTGGCTCTCTGCACTCGCCAAACTATATAAAATCAAGTCCACGCCGACGTGGATATTGGGGGTATGAAAAGGTCGGAGGACGCGTACCGCCGCCCGTCGCGGGTTTTTCGGGTTGGTGTCAATAGTGGGGTGGCGTTAACAATGGGGGGGGCCATTTCACCCATGAGAGGGGTTAGCAATTAAAATTGGGGTTTTGGGGGCTTTTTACATTGGAATAAATGTTAAATTGGGTCTCAGGGACCATTTCACATTGATTCCAATGTAAAAATCTCGTTGATTGTATCATCGCATGCATCTTATGCCGCACAAACATATAAGATGCATGGAATGCTTGAGATATCAGCCCGACACATACAATCTAGATCGTGGGCGCCATGCTAGGAAATAAGTACCCTCTGTTCATATCTTTCTTTAATGTCCAGAGGCAGATGTACTAAGCCTAGGAGTGTGGTAAAGCGGAGAGGTTATAAAGTACTAGCCAATCAGCTCTTAATTGTCATGTTACATGCTGTGTTTAAAAAATGACCAGATCTGATGGGCTGGTACTTTATCTCTCTGCACTTTATCACTCTTCAAGGCTTTGCACATCTGCCCACCAATATTTTTACTTTTTTATTCGTTTTTTCACAATTGCAAAATGCCAAAGTATATGCTGCTGTTTGTTGTTTGTTTTTTATAAAAATATATATATATAATTAGTTCTAGTCTAATCTGTACTTCTGCTTACGCAATCAGAATCAATAACTAGAATGCCAAGGGTTGCCTTCTCTACCCAACCTGATGGCGTGTCTTGCTACAGAGCCATGTGTCATAATGGCCGCTGATACAGCTTTAAGTCATGGCAGCAGTCCATCCCTGCCAGCCTGCGATGCTCAGATCCTAACAAAGAAAAACTGTGGACTATGGAAATTGTATTTCTGGAGTGTACAATGCGGAATGCCTACCTGGCTGACTGAGGAAACAAACTGTTTTGCTGAAGTCAGCAGATATTATTGCTGGGTAAGGGCAATCGACAGATTAGAGTGTGTTTTGCATGTCCTGTGGCTTTACATATTTTCAAGAACGTGCAAGGCCATCTTTTGAAAGGATATTTGTCTAGATACGTTTTGTACAATGAATCGCAGCTTGGCGAAGCTATATGTAGGATCATTATAACACACAGAGGATAAATATACTGGTTTTGCTTGAGGCTGTCCTCAGGCTGTTTGTTATGTGCATCTTATACTGTCACTACATCACAGGCTAGCTATTGCCCTACAAGCCTGTCTAATGGGATCCTCCGCTGCTGATTTCAGCTTACCCTGACCTACTTCTTTTCTTGTGTCCCAGCAAGCTGTCACGAACTATCAGAGCACTGGGAGCTGAAATAAACACTCGTAGAGGAGAAAAAAGCAAGCATGTCTACGGAACATAATTAGCTGTAACTAGCTTGTCTACCTCCCTAGATTTACACTATTTTACTACTGTTGTTTGTGGAGATGTTGTAGATGAGACTCCATCACGAAACCGTTCTGTGGATGAAGTAGGGTACCAGGATTTCAGAAAAATGTTTTATCGGATAAAAAAAAAAAATATTGGTTTCCCTAGCAATTGAAACATTACAATATTTTGAACATGTATCAGTCAAACTGTTGTAAAAACCTATAAAACGCCTCCATCTCCAGATAAAGGATGTCACAATCTAAAGCACATGTACACTAACAATAAATGACACTCCGCGTAATAAGAAAACATGAAATGTTATACAATTTGTTTGCATTTTATTTTATGCATTTTGTCTGCTTATGGCAAAACCAAATCCGCAATAAGCGGCCATTTTTGCAGAGATAAGTCCCGTTAAAATACACAGATCTACAGATTTTTGCAGGACCTATGTATTTTATTTGTACCGGAGCTACATCCAGTATAATAGGATACAGTTTAAAGAGCGCTAAGTATTGAAAAATGAGTGAATACCTGAAAAAATTTACATAAAATTTGCTTTTGTTTATATAAAAAAAATGTTTACACTTCTTTTGGAGATGGGTGAGAGAAGGTTCCCGGTGCAACAGTATCCCTGTCCTTACCCTATAGACGCAGCGGTATTCCTCAGCCACATAGTGGCTGTCCGCTGTAATGGTGTTAGCTTCAGACAGCTGGCGGGATTTTCCCGCTAGTCGGTCGGCTTGATGAAGTCAAGGAGCTGGAGGCCGGCTGTGTCCGGGATATGCTTCTCAGGGTACCAACGCGTTTCATGTCTAAGGGGGCACTTTGTCAAGGACATAAAAAAGCACATTTAACTTTTTATTTTTTCAGGTGTTCACTCATTTCTCAATACTTAGAGCTTTTTAACCCCTTTACTGTATATCAAGTTCCTTTCAGATGAGAGTTGCTTACCTTCCTGGCAAGGAGCATATACTGTATTAATTTCTTAATAGGATGGGGTGATTTAAAAAAAAAAAAAGATCTTTGTGATCTCTGACAATGTCCCAGTTACTTGGAAACATGTATTTATAAATCCGAAACCTCTGTTTCTTGGGTTCTATTAAGTTATCTCTGATAAACTCTGTGAACCGGCTCCTATACTCTTTTCAGTATGAAATTAAATGCATGACTGCTTAGGGGAATGCCTCAGTGCTTGCTCAAAAAGGTATAGTAACACAATACAACGGTAAGCAATTTATTTACTTTTTGTTGTTGTCTGCCTATGAAGACATCTGTCACTGCTTTAGAAATTGAAATATATTGTATACCTCTTCTCTTAATTTGAAATTTTCGTGTGTGTGTTTGTTTTGTATTTATTTATTTATTTTTATTCTTTTTTTTTATTTTTTGCTTTCTGGTGACTGAATTTGATAGCCTAGGAAAGAAAAAAATGTGGAGAAGCATAGATAAAAATTGAGGAAAATTTTAGTTTGTTTACAGCTAATACGTTACCCCCTCCATTGAATGCTGGTACTGACTGTGACTGCAAAATGCCACTTAGGTTATTGTGCTTCTTGTGGACTTTCTTGTAGAAGACCATTGCAGTTTAAACTTTCCATACTCTGGGTACTGACCAAAGTCTTTAGGTGGCCATACACTAGTACGATTTGGCCTTTTTTCTACACTATTTTGACGCATCTGGTTGATAAATCATGTCAAATCGTATCTCATTCACTTACGATTCTGATGCGCTGTCCCGAGCACCTTGGATTGATATGGAGATTGTCAGTGCTGCAGCAAGGATTTATTGGATGCTTGATGGTGAATGGGATCACATATATACAAAATGACCTCCATATGATGTATCACATGCGATCCAGGCACCAGGAAGCTGCCGGGGCATCACATGCGATAACTCAGCGTAGTGTATGGTCACCTTAGGTCGACACCTACTGCAAACTGCCACCCTCCCAGTGGCCGGCGCCCTAGGCAAATGCCTAGAGATGCCTAGCGCCCCACCTAGAGATAATGTGAAAGGAGGTAAAGCAGAGTTGGGAGTTGATTGGCTGGTGCTTTACCTCCTGTCACTTTATCTCCAGTTTATCTCTTCACCAGGCTTAATACATCTGCCCCATTATCCTCTATGTAATGCACTATTCACTTTTTAATGTAGTCCCCATCCCTTTCCACACATGTGCGCCAACGCTTCAAGAGTTAAGCACACCTATTGGAGAAGAAAGGGGGTGGTTGTTGTTGACACCAGGACCGAATCGCAGCTTTCATCTCGTCGTCAGAGTTGAAGTGTTGATCCTTAAGGTGCTTTTTCTGCCAGCATTCTGGGAGGTTTCCCCCCTTTTCTGGGGGGCTGGGAGGGTGACCCTATTTCTGGGACCCTCCCATCCATTCCGGGAGGGTAGGCAATCCTGATATAATAAATATAGGGTAATGGTTGCGCAAATAAAAGGGCTGCCAACCCAATCCTCAGGGGTTATCGTCTTGACACATACATTGTAGCCTCCAAATTTTCTCTCCAGTCTCTTATATTTCTCCAAGGGAAGAGAAAAGGAACACATAAAAAACAAATATGGTGTAATACGTCCAGACCACTATCTGGATTCTGTGGGGTTCTTTTGCTTATGGTGTGGGTGAAGGATCTTATTACAGGTGTCCAAAATGGATTTCCCCATTATATAAGCAATCTGTAAGCAGAATCCAGTTTGGACACATGAGGTGTTGACGGTGTTGTGCTGCAGTAGCCTATGGACTACAATTTCCATGAAGCACCTCACATCCATGGTCAGTGGACCATGCAAGCACAGGAGTATCAGCACTGGAGGGAACACATTGCAGGAACCCTTTCCCTGATTTTTTTTTTGTGATTTGGGGAATTAATAGCATGCCCAGATCACATTGGATTTGATATTATTGATAAATAATACCTCTAATTCTCTTATACTGTGGGTTTGTTGTTGTAACTTACATTGTTATTTTCTTAATATCTCAAATAGTTTATTTTATTGATTTTTGCACCCAGAAGCAAATATATAATCCTACAATGGATATAAAAAAATGTGCATTTAACAAAGGAAATATGCATTGTAAAGGTTTGTATTTCTTATATTTATTTTGTGTAACATCCTGTATATGCCATCTGTTTGCTTCCAGTGCAATTTGTCGCTTGTTCTGGAGCTCGTTTGGTTAAAGTCTGCATCTGCATACTATCTACTGAAATATTTAAAGGCCCAATGAGTCATGCCTAATTGCACCAGTACTACATCTTGACTCAGATAGCAGCCAATAGGAGTATCCCACTGTGCAATTCTCAATGAGGACTTTTCAGCCTGCAAGGACATCTATTAACAGTAATGTTGCTATTTGGGATTTAATCAGATGAGGTTTGACTTTCAGCTTCTAGGTCAAGTGAGTTGATGCAGTGTTGCTTGATGTCCATCTTAATGGGGCATTGTTAAGTAGTCATCGGCAATAGCTAGACACATTTCACATAGAAAAACTCTAGGTTATTCTAGGCTTTTGTTACATTAGTACTTACTACTAATCACTTCAGACATGTAAAGGAAACCATTCTTAATTCTAATATATGGGAACTGTTTAGTTGATTAAAATGTCCTGTATGTATGTATGTATGTATGTATGTATGCCATTGGTAATAAACTTTCTATTGGTAGATGTGTGTTGTGCGACATCATTGCATCTTAAACTTAACACTAACTTAACTATTATAACTAGAAATAATCACACGGACAACTGAAATGCCTTTAACATTGGTCAACCAACATTTATTTAAATCTTTAAACTAGATATGGTGGCGATAAGAAAGAACGGCCAGACCCACAGTGACTTTACGACTTAATGCCGTCATACATGTCAACGACATGATCTTCTTTAAATTTGTTGGCAACGCCAACCAATGTCAGGTCTCCAACTCTCTCCCCAATACATCATAACAGAGCCGGCCAGACAGCCAAACCCCAATGGCCCCCAGTAGGAAAGCCACTTTATACAATGTATTGGGCAAAGAGCGCACCCCAAAAAACAGCAGCGCAATAGCCACTGTTACTGCCGTTCTTTCCCGCCACAAATATCGGTTGACAAACCCCAACCGGCAAAGAAAAAGAAAAAACGGGTGGGGAAAAAAAGGTGACTTGGGGAGGGTGGGTGGGGAAAAAATTCCTGAGAAAGAGATGGAATGTTCTCTTGCATTCCACAAAATGTCTGCCTAACTCCTCCCTGACCCACCCCTTATTTAAATCACCTACAGCCTAAGCCTGTTTAACTGTTTCACTACCTAGCTGAACTATGCAAGAATCACTCAACCCTCCCACCTAGAAGTTTATAGCCACTTGTGCTATCTGCACTCGTTCTTCATACTGGAATGCGGATAACGGTAATATTTCCATGCAGCCTTCCATTATGACTGCTGCCATTCTGCTATGATTATGTAGGTACGTACCATGACAGAGTTCTTGAGAAAATTGGAGGGGGAGAGGGGAGGGGGCAGGGGGTAGGGGGTATTCACACACAAAAAAAAGGTAAATATGCTCCAAACTAATGTATGAAGACCTAGTTTTCAAAATGCCGTTATTTTTACTTGTTATGTGTATGTCTTCCACAGGTGATTAATGGCCAGATGTACTGAGCTTCAAACGTGATAAAATGGAGAGTGATAAACAACCAGCCAGTCTGCTCCTAACTGTCATGTCACAAGCTGTGTTTGAAAAATGGTAGGAGCTGCTTGGTTGGATGTTTACCACTCTCCATTTTATCACTTTTCAAGTACATCTCGCTCTAAAACTCCAATATTTAGTAAATAAGTTTGGACTGTCCTGGGAAAACTTTGGTGCACACATAAGCAAAACCCATCTAATCAGGTCTGTGCATGGACAACCCATCATTATTGTGAATCACTTTTATATGTGTACAGGTGTTCTCATACACCAGGACCGGATTAAGGTCTGTGGGGGCCCTGGACAACAAATTTGTGGGCCCCCCCCCCCAGATCACGCCGAAGATGCCCCCCCCCCAGATCACGCCGACGATGTCCCCCCCCCCCCCCCCAGGGCAGACATCAGGGGGAGCAGGGCAGACAGGAGTGGGTGGGTGGTGCCGGCAACGGCAGCAGCAGCGCCGCCCGGAGGGCGGGCGGCCGCAGCTGCAACAGGACTGGTGAGGTCTGAGGGATCACTCTGGAGTAGATATGGGCGGTGCGGCCTGCGCAGCGTGACGGTCAAAGGTCACGCTGCACTGGTCGGACTGCCTATACCCGCTTCAGACTGCGGGCCGAAGATCGGGAACTCCCTCAGATGCTGCCCAGAATCATTTGGCAGCAGCACTGTGAGTTTGGGGGCCTTGGGGCGACCGCCCCTATCGCCCCTGCCTTAATCCGCCACTGTCATACACTATTCCTGCATTCAGCCCAAATATCGCTTCGTGGTGCTCTAGGTCCCATGCAACTCTGCTTGCACCAACAGTCGCTCAGTTGGTGCAAACTCTACTTGCACCAACTGAGCGACTATCCCCCCTGCCTGACGCTGTCAGCGCGGGGGGAGGGCTAACGGCGGATGGCTGTGTATAGGGCAGCGCTATGCAAATCCATCCACAAGGCCGCTAATCTGCTGGTAATACAAGCAGATGTGAGGTTTTCCCAGCGATGATGCAAACACACTGGGCAGCTTTGAGCTGAAAGCCGCACAAACTTGATGTTTTGAGTGGCTTTTAGCTCAAAATTGGCCAGTGTGTATGGGCCTTTACTTGTAATGTGATCCGAGAAAATAATTTCATGATATACAAGTATTATAAACCAAAGTAATCATCAATGTGCAAATCTGTACATAAGTGCTACCATGCAGTCGCCCCAGATTATTTTTTTTTTTCATGCCACGTTCCGCTGTGCTTCATATACCGACTCAGAGTCAGTCGCGCACAGATATTCCAGGGTCTCTTAATAATTGAATTAGTGTTTTAAGGTTCACATTCACAAGACTCTGCTTGGGGTGAATCACCCTCACCAGGCATTTTGCGCCACGTGACTTATTGAGGCTAGGTGTACAAGAATACATCGGAGACACACACATTTCACCCAAGAGCTACCCCCTCATACTTAAATCTGCCAACAGAGACTACCTAGCGTTCGCAGTGACGTCACCTCGAAAGTCCCAGGAGGAGTGTTTCCCCTAGAATGTTAATATTGCTAGTTCATTTGTGAGCATATTTGGGATCACGATCATGCACATGTTCACACCTACATCCCGCACCTCAGCCAGCAAAGGCAGGAGGGGCCACTGACACGCATGCACACACTCATACGCACACACATACAGTGGCGAGATATCCTTTGAGTATGCCTGAAAGTGAGCGTTTATTGGATGATTTTTATTAGGAAAAGGCAAAGTTAAACAAATGTTCTGCGCTTTTAGTTCTTATCCCCTGTAGTTTAGAATTAGCACCCACACGGCTAGGTGATCCCACGGCAGATTGCGGTGCACAGTTCCCAGCTCAATGACCCTATTATCCATCACACCGCAAAAGATAAGCAGATCCCTATTATATTACATTCAGGTTAATACCTGTTTGGATTGTTTATGCTAAATGGCTCTTCCAAGGGAAAATGATTCCTGGAATCCTTTCAAATCAGTGAAGCGATTCTCTCATTATTCTCTGTACAAACAGCTCTCTCATTGTTAGCAACTGTCAGACAGTGCAAATACCTTGTAAATTAGAACTCTTACTGCAGGAGTAGGGAGAGTGTGTCTAGGTCTGAGCAGTGGTTTCTGGGCAATTCTTCAGTCCTACACAAGCTTGGGTGCATGGAGGAGTTTTTTTATTTTAGCAAATATTCACTATTTTAATGTGTTAGTAAATTTGTCACAAAGAATTGATTAAAAAATATATGAAATGTATTTTTTTTATTCTTTGTGACAAATTTACTAAGATGGGAGTTCTATTGAAGTATTGAAGCAACCAATCAGATTCAATCTATAGAACTCTTCTAGAACAGGGGTAGCTGACTCCAGTCCCCGATCTACCAACAGTTAACGTTTTCCAGATATCCTCACAGAATCACAAGTGAAGTATTTATCTCCACCTGTGGATCTTGTAAAATGTGTTAGTCAGTAATGAGTGCACCTGTGTGAGGTGAGCTGGAAAACATGAACTGTTGGTAGCTCTCGAGGACTGGAGTTGGCTACCCCTGCCTTAACCTAACTCCCGCCATTCAGCAGGATGTTAAGGGTCCACCAGAGATGGCCTAACAAGCGGCTGCTGGAAGCGGACACACATTTGTCTATAGGCTTTTTCACATGAGACGAAGCATTACAGCTCAGAGTTTAGGTCAAAATTTTTTTTTTTTGTGGAGGTCCCTTTAAAACATTACCAGTTGGGATTACAAAAGGATTAGCAATTTTTAATAACTTGAAACATATTTTCATACAACAGAAATAAGCCATAATAATTTGTCAGTATGCAAAGTTCTCTTGGTATGAAGAGTCTGTAAGCACAGTCACAGTTCTGAATTCCATGCTCATATGCTGGCTTTGAACTTTCGACATTCTTCTGTAATAAGAGCATTGCTTTTTTTTTTTTTACAAGACCTTTTAAAAAGAGAGAGAATAAACTTTTGCAAATGGGCTGTTCCAGGTTTATGCAACCACTAGATTCCTGGCAGTTCTGGGACTAAGGGGCAGATTTATTAAGCTTGGAGAAGAGATCAACTGGAGATAAAGCACCAGCCAATCAGCTGTGTTTGAAAAAGACAGTTGGGAGTTGATTGGCTGGTGCTTTATCTCCTTTTACCCTTTCTCCGCTTTATCTCCAGTTTATCTCTTCTCCAAGCTTAATAAATCTGCCCCTGTGGGCCTTATTCTAGTTCACTCTTTCTGACAAAATCCTTCTTAGATGGACAAAACCATGTGCACTGCAGGGGGGGCAGATGTAAAATATAGAGAGAAATAGATTTGGGTGAGTTATTTTGTTTCTGTGCAGGGAAATTACTGACTGCTTTATTTTTACACTGCAATATAGATCTCACTTTGAAGTAAAACCTAACCCAAATCTAATTCTCTCTGCATATTTTACATCTCCCCCCCCCCCCCTGCAGTGCACATGGTTTTGTCCATCTAAGAAGGATTTTGTCAGAAAGAGTGAACTAGAATAAGGCCCTAAATTCCCACATTTCCTGCCAGCTTCATGTCTATAGAGTAAGAGTACCAATGTTTCTGAACCTTTTCAGCATTATTTCCACTGATGTCGGTCATTGTGATGGAACTAGCTCTCCAAAATCCCCATTGAATCCGACAGTTGGGTCTGTACTTGGGTGTGCCTGTTATGAGGTAGCTGTCTGAGGCATTACATTTTTGGGGCAGCAAAATTAAGGGGATTCATTGAGAATTGGAAAAAAAAAGTCCAGTTTTCTTTATGAAAAAGTGTACATAATTAAGATTTACTGTGTCAATGGATCTAATGTTGCCTAAAGAAGACCATAGTTCATAATTTATGTGCAGATGTTTTATGAAGGTTTGTTGAAGGCATTTCAGTTGTCTGATCAGGCAGCAGAATTATTTACTTAGTAATCATGGAAGCAGAATGATCGAACTTTCAGGTGTACTATATTGGAACTCTACAACATACCATGCGTTACGTATGTGTGGTCATTTGATAATTATTTGTGCTGCGTATTCACAGACCCTATTGAATTGGTCCCGATATTCCCTATTACATGAACCTACATCAACACTAGTGGAAATTGCTGTTTGAAGCCAATTAACCTGTTTTTGGCACGTGGGAGAAAACTGAAGCACCCAGTGGAAATACCATGCGCACATGGATAGAGCATACAAACTCTGCACAGATTTTGTCGAGTTCAGGATTGAACTCATGACCTCAAGGCATGCGGAGGTAATGCTGACCACTAAAACACTAACCATGCTGAACTGAAGGTTGACTTCATCGAGCATCATGGACAATCTAGTTCATCTGTTGCGACAAATGACGTCCCTGAGAAATTGGGGGTGTCATATTTGAGTGTGAAAAAAAGGTGGAGCGCTAAGTGGATCAATTGGATATCACAATTTTAATTAGTATAAAAAATGTTTTTTTTTTTTAAAAACAAGCATTTTATGACAAGACAATAATATATAAATAACAAAACACAGTAATAATAAAAAAAATTTTTTAACATATATAATAGATAGGACAAGGAAGACAATACTTATGTCTCTGCGTAGCTGAATTTGTGTCCCTTGGAATAAGGGGGGAAGCTCTCTGGATAGTGCACTACCGAATTGGTGGTTAATAATTTGCCGTCCTGGATGGTAATAGGAGACGCTGGAGGATGGTCTGGTTCCCAAAAATTTGGGGTCCTCACTAGATTGCGCTGATCCCAGTAGTGAATGAAAGACTGTGGTTAATTTTTTCGCTTTTTTCGGTGCGACATTGGATATCCACAGGATACAAATAGATGGCTCCCAACTTGGTGATAGCAATAAGACTGGGATCCGGTGGGTGGCAATGAAAGGGAAATTTCCAGGAGAGTAGGTAGCAAGGGGGGGGGGGGGGGGGCAGTAAGCAGAGTTAAAGATTCTTCCCAGTCCTTATTTAATAAAAGCAAGTGCTGCCTCATATTTGAGATAGATTTTTTTTTTTTTGTGTGTGTATTATTTAAAAGCCCGGTGTGTTAGGACATTTTATTGAAATAGATTATGATTACACTTATCTCACTGGAAGGACAGGGACGTCTATGGTAGAATGATTCTGCCCTTCACTGTAGGTCATTTTTACATTGATTCAGCAAAAGCACTGACCGCAAAGCCTCACTGAATTGTGATGCTGAGAGGAAGAGCTAAATGCATAAGCAAGGGTTTCTGTCAGGCCTGCTGTGATTTATATCCTCCACAGAGCACAGGTACAATTCATATTTGGCCACATAATACATTACCTTTTTAGCCAGGGTGACATAAAAGATACTTTCTTTCAGGAGGATGAAAATTGAAGGAGACCTAAATAAAACAGATATTTAATTTTATTTGGCTGCTGTCACAATGGGGAAAGTGTCTTTTTGTTTGGTGGTTTTAAAGGCAGTGACTTTAGTAAACACAACTAAATGCTTTGCTTCACCCCATTAACTTGGTGTTTTATCAGTGTTGCTTTGTTAATGTCTCCATTCCTAGTGTCCTTTTCGGTCTGTCCAATAGTCACTTGGCTGCTGTTCAGTTCCCTGCTCTTCTCTGTGCTTACTGTACAAAGCCAGCTCTTGTTTATGTAAAAACCCAATGGAAATTAGTAGAATGTAAATTTTCAGCCAATGATGTTGTGAATGTTTCTAACGATTAAATGGACAAATATATATCTAAGAGACTGTATTGAGAAGATTTGTTGCCGGGGGGGGGGGGGGGGGGGGGGGCCTGCGTTACTGCAGTTTATGGGGCTGGTGCATAGTTTTCATGCAATAATGGCCCAAATCTCTGGTATAAAATATGTTAATTTTATTATAAAATAGTCCCAGCCACTATAAAGCAGCTGCAACATTTTGTGTTTAAAAAGCAAAATTTGTTGACACACACAAATAAGGGGTTTCCCATACCCGAACAATGTGCACTATGAAGGGCCGGTGTAAGGCTTCCCAGCACCCTAGGCAAAACTTCAACCTACTGCCACCAATACCAACCCCTTAAGGCAGTGGTTCCCAACCTGGGGGTACTCTGCAGACCAGTTGGGGGTACTTGGAAATAATATTGGTAATGGCGGAAGAAGAAAAAGTCTCCCAATGGCAAAATGTCTACCATTGACATGGAAACAAGCCACGTTGTGTCATTTCCAGTTCCATCTGCAGCGTCATCAGCGTCTCCTCATGCTTTTGCCCAACCAGCAATTGACTGAGAGCTACCTGTGAACATCTGCCCTGCACTGACATGGGTGGAAGAAGCATTAATCCTACAGGTGTTAGCGGGAACTCTGGAGACAATACACAGCCAGCGGCCAGACAAAGACGGACCTGATTCCTGACCATATACAGTACTAGTCCACGGCTACATCCACGCATACTGCTCACTTCCACTCATAAGTACTGTGGATATTTCAAATTGAGAGGAGGGGTACTTATAAATGAAAAGCCTAATCAAGGGGTACGGGAGAGAAAAAAGGTTGGGAACCGCTGCCTTAAGGCATACTTGCCGAGCATTCCAGAATGGCAGGGAGGCACACAAGTAATGGGTGGTCCACCCAGCACCCTGGGAAAGTGGGCAAGTACCCAGGAGACCCCCCTTTGCAATTCACAATAGAGTACAAGGAGTAGGGGGCAACAAAGTAGGGAAGTATGTCTTAAGGGAAAGTATGGAGGTGAGGTCTTAGAAGTTCCACAGCAGACACCTACATTAAGTACAACAAAGATCCTCATAGACATCCTTGATTTTTTGATAGGTAGACTTGGTGGCACCCCCTCAGATCCTGATGCCCTAGGCAGCTGCCTAATGGTAGCGCCGGTCCTGATTATGCGACATCGGAACACCTCGCAGCAGTGACCTCACTGCCAAAAAACTTTCTGCCACCACCCCCATAGAGCCTCTCAGGGGTTCTGCTTATTGTCAGACAATACCCTACCCTGAATGCAGCTACTGCAAACTCGGCAGGGACAACTGTTAGTCCCTATCCCTTTATTAAAAATGTCCCTCCCAAAATGTCCAACAGCTCCTCTAACATCCTTTTACGAACTGTCTCATCAGAGGTGGTGGCCATTTTGGGAGGGATATCTATCCCCTCAGTACCCACAGCACCCACAAGCCACTGCAGGATCTGCAGGGAATGTTGCTACACCACTTCCTCACACAAGGGTGTAACTACTACCATAGGTGCAGGGGGTGCAGCTGCTATGGGACCCAGAGCTGGGAGGGGCCCGTCTTCCCTGTATAAGTTACATGTGTTATATGTATTTATCACTATAGGTTGGTAAACTTTTGCTATGGGGCCTACAAATATCTAGTTACATCCCTGGCCTCACAGCCAATATCTCTGGCACTGGGAAATTGGCGATGTTGGGATACAGCAATTTACTGATGTGCGCAGCAGCACACCGCTGAGAATAACATCCTGTCCTTGGAATGTTTACTATTCTTCTGCATCTTCTGCTTCTTTTTATTTCTTTAAATAAGAGACCCTGTATTTCCTTTAAAATAATGTAAAAAAAAATTTGTTACATTAAAAATGATGTGAGCTGAAGTTTAGCAACACATCTACCCCTTTAATCCCTGTAGTCAGTGTCAGTTTTGTAAATCGTAGCATTGTCATTGTGCTTTTGCCATGTTTGGCATGCACCCGAACATTAAGCTGCCCCACAGCTGTAAATAAGCATGTGACTAAACTTCCGGTCACAGACATGACCCTGGTGATTGCCGGAATACAGTGATGTTTTCTGACTCAGAAGTTCCCTGGTGAGTTTCTGGAACATGAGAAGTTTTTGACACTTTTAGCCTTAGCAACTGTTTCGCTGATCTTATCCCTGGTGTATTCTATTCCTTGGCAGTTTTGTTTCAGGATGGATTTAAGAGAAACTTTTAAAAATAAAATAAAAAAAGAGCCCAGTTTATTTCGCAACTGATAAGTTTGTGACCTGGAAAATGTTGGGGCACACGACTGTTGTGGATCGTGTTTGCACGTGGCATGCTTTTGAAACATTTAAATTAATTGTAAGCAAATATTTAACACAATATAAACTGTTTATTGTGCTTTGTTAGAAACCAAGACCAAACATTTTTGTTATTTATTTGAGAGGTCTACAAATATGTTTCTACTGATGTTCTTGGAGAGAATCATCTTTCTGCACTTATTAAAGGATAGTCCAGTAGAAGTTCATATGTTATACGTAAATCAAAATTTGGTTGCCTTGTAACTTGTAGTCCATCCAATCCAACTGATACTTTAACACTTTCAGAGGAGGTTGCTCCTGTGCATGGTAAAAGCACTTTTGGAGAAGGTGGGACTAAAGAGAAATTCCTTGGCTGGTGCTTTCTTCATTACCAACACACTTCTACCCTTGTCAGAATCAGAATCAACTTTATTGGCCATGTATACTAGGAATTTGACTTGGATTGCAGTGCAACAGCCAGTTAGGTACAGTTAAACATTGACCGATATACAAACACATACAGGTATAAGCTAGAAGTAACCTGGGGGATATAGATGCAGGGAACACATACCTGCAGGGAACACATACCTGCTGAATGGTACAGCGCCTAGGCAGCCATCAGCGCTGCCACTGGTTGTTGCAGCAGCCAGGTAGGTAACAATATAAGCAGGGACAGAACAGTTATCACACAGGGAACACATACCCGCCAAGCTGCACAGCACCTAGGTAGCCACCCACGGCACCACAGGTCATTGCAGCAGACAGGTAGGTATCAATATATACAATATTGTGCACAGAAAATGTTCATATTTCCTATGGAGCAAATCTTACCTCTAAATGGTCCCAAATTTTTGCGGGGACCGGCAGTGTTCCACCGTGGGGGAGGGCAATTGGGATTTAATTTTGCCTGCTGCTGCTCTGCTCAGCAGGGAATGAACACTGTGCATGTGCACAGTGTATATTAAGAGAGATAGAGGAGCTGGGGGCATGGCCAGCAGCTCACACAGCACTGTTCATGCCCTCATAGTGACGAAAAAATGGGGGGGGCCTTTGTAATTTTGTTTTTTTACCGGCATGCAAGCAAGTGTCCTGGTCTGAAAAGTTGCAATGTTGGGGAGTATATGCAGATGGAAGCATAGGTCATAGATTCACATCAGACATTGGGCAATGATTGATAAGCAGCTGAGCTATGCTCATTAAGCATAGTACAGGTCGAGTATCCCGTATCCGAATATCCGTTATCCAAATTATTCCGAAATACGGACATTCCAGAAAGTGAAAAAAAATTTTTTTTTTGCTAAAAACTCACTGGGGACATTTGTAACAGCACTACTGAGGACATGATATGTAACTGGCACTATATATGTGCAAGAAAATGATTGCTTGGCATTCAAATACAGTGCTGAGATAGTACACACATTTTGTTTCACGTTTTGAAACCTTGTTTTTTGAACAATTAAAATATATTTGTGTGTATTTTATGTGGTAATAAAATATATTTGTGTGTATATTATGTGTTTATACAGCATAAATGCAAGATACTTCAAAATACATCATTGAAATATTAAAATATTCCGAAATACGGAATAATCCGTTATCCAAAATTCTCCTGGTCCCGAGCATTTTGGATAAGGGATACTCAACCTGTATACACAGTGCATTGTTTGGTCAATCAGCCAATTCTCAGCTGGTCAGTTTGATCATTTATTTATTTATTTACAGTTTCTGATATTGCACAATGTGTATACAGTGCCCAGGCCAACAGTCATTCGCTGTATTTGTAGGTCCTGGTGAGAGGATATTGTGCAATTAAAAATTTTTTATCATTCAGAGAGGAACAATAATTGTATAATTAGGAAATCCGATATTCAAAAGATCATATAAGAGTGAGAAATAAAACATTGGTTGTTCCTATTATCTGTCTGTCTGGTGTGTACTAAACAAATCTTTTAAATTGTGAAACTACGAGAAGAAGGTGTAGTTGCCTCAAACCGGGATTGTCACAATATTATTCGGAGAGTTGGGAGGTTGGAACAAAAAATATGTCCTACTCCAGTAATATTATTTGTAGAACAGTCTACCTTGGAGCTCATACAAACTGGCTATAATATTTAAAGTGTATATGTTTGTGTAGGTACACTATACTTTATACAGTACGCAGTGCATCCTGTGCCTGTCCCTGCCCCTAAACCCGTGCCATCATGATATCACACTTAGGGGGCAGCAAGATCTATTTGTAAGTAGTGCACTGCCTGGAGCCATGGCCGGTGGAGGCACTAGAGCACCCCAGTCGGGGGGGCCTCCACTTGGGGGGGGGGGGGGTTGCGGGCCACTTCGGCGCTCACCTGCTCCGGTTGCTCCACGAGGGGGTGCCCGGTAATGGGCCGCCGCGGAGTAACTCTACGGGGGGGAGGGGGTGATACAGTGGTGGAGGCCGCCAAGTCGATCCAGGGGGGAGATGGGGGGAGGGAGAGTTGCTGCTAACCTCCATCTGCGGGGTCCTGCTCCTAAGTGCCGCCCTGCAGTGGCCGGCACCCTAGGCAAATGCCTAAGGCTGGCTAGTGGTGGCACCGGCCCTGCCTGGAGCTTTTGACCTTGCCGAGTAATTTTTAATTTTTTTTGCAGTAATGTTTCTTGCTGCGTGGTGTATGTCTATACCTAAATATGTGTGTATGTATAGATAGATAGATAGATAGATAGATAGATATATATCAAGGTTCAGAAAATGGACTACATAACCTGTGTATATATATTTATTAGGTATCCATGCGGCACCATATAGTCAACATAACCAAATGACTTTATACATACCCTGTTTCCCTGATAATAAGACCTACCCCAATAATAAGCCCTACCCTTATTTCTGGACAACGGTCCAAAATAAGCCCTACCCCGAAAATAAGCCCTAGCTTAATCCCCATTTTGCCCAGTCCCTGTGCTAAACTCCCAGCTCTGCTAAACCCCCCCACCCACCCGCATGAAATGGATGCTGCTGCTACGGTAGCAGCCCTGGTACCGCTGAAGCCTCTGCTGGCATCAGCGGTCCCAGGGATGCATTGTGCATGTGACGTCACTGCGCACCTCATGGACTGAGTGGCGTCTGTTCACAGACGGGAGCGGAGTGACAGAGCGGCGGCGGAGGAAAGGCTGAGTGGCTGAAAAATGCAGAAGGAAAGGAAAGCGGCAGTTGTGCTTAAAGTATAAGGCGATTGAGGGGCATGATGTAGCTAAAAGAAGGACTGAGGAGCTAAAATAAGCTCTACCCCAAAAATAAGCCCTTTGGTGTTTTTGGACTGAAAAAAAAAAATAAGACAGTGTCTTATTATCGGGGAAACACGGTACTTTACCATCCACGTGGATTCTGATTGGGACCAGCCAGTGCTATTTTTCAGCAGGAACTACTAGGAACTCCGTTCCTGAACCTCTCATTAAATATGACGTCAGTTTTATTTTAAAGTTCCTTTTGAGTGCTTTATTTTCTAATGATAGATAGATAGATGGATGGATGGATGGATGGATAGATAGATGGATAGATAGATTTTTCTCTATATATCAATGTTTTGGTACTCTTTACCTAGCACGGCGACCATCGCGACCATCGCATGCACTAAAAAACGGGTGCGATGCGATGCCCGCGATTTTCCCATAGGGATCAATGTTAAAAGTCAGATTGGTCGCGATTTTAGCGTTAATTGGCTCAATGCCCGCGATTTTTACATAGGAATCAATGTTAAATGGGCCACAGAGCCCTAATAGTCCCCCTGAAGTGTGAAATGGCCCCCACAATTTTTAACGCCACCCCACGATCAATGTGAACCCGAAGCGTGGCGAGCGGCGGCGGTACGCGTCCTCCGACCTTTTCATACCCCCACTATCCACGTCGGCGTGGAGTTGAGAATAGAATAGTGTGGCGAGCGCACGCGGATACCTTCACAGGTAAACGCGTCCCCTCGCGGGCTTCACAGGTGTCCGCGTCGCCACGGACACCTGTGAAGCCCGTGAGGGGACGCGTATAACTGTGAAGGTATCCGCGTCCCCTCGCGGGGCTCGCTGCGCTCGCCACGCTTCGGGCTCGGTGGCTCGCTGCGCTCGCCACACTATTCTATTCTCAACTCCACGCCGACGTGGATAGTGGGGGTATGAAAAGGTCGGAGGACAAGTACCGCCGTCCCTCGCGGGCTCGCTGCGCTCGCCACGCTTCGGGTTCACGTTGATCGTGGGGTGGCGTTAAAAATTGTGGGGGCCATTTCACACTTCAGGGGGACTATTAGGGCTCTGTGGCCCATTTAACATTGATTCCTATGTAAAAATCGCGGGCATTGAGCCAATTAACGCTAAAATCGCGACCAATCTGACTTTTAACATTGATCCCTATGGGAAAATCGCGGGCATCGCGTCGCACCCGTTTTTGATTTACCCGCGATTCCCGCGATGCCCGCGATTTTTTACCCCCGACGCCCGCGATTGTAATCGCGGGCGCCGTGCTAGGTAAAGAGTACCAATGTTTTTTTTTTTTAATAGCTCCACCCCCAGACAGCGTTCCTGTGCCTATTTTTAAAGAAAAATAGTTCTGGGAACAGCCAAGTGTGCAGAGCAAGGCACCTTCCACAAAGACTAGCAAACAAAGCAAAACACTAATTTGGTGTCCATGTTATTTGTAAGCTTGTGAGCAGGGCCCTCATACAATTTGAATATATGTACCTACCCAGTTTGTTTTATTTCCAATTGGAACGCACAACAGAACTTGCTGCACTGTATAAGAAACAGTTAATACATAAAATGTGAGGACATATACAAATTCACACCCAAAAAAACCTTCTCATGTGTCAACTATTTCCATATTGACCTATTGCTTGTGTTGACCTTTTTCGTCTATGTTGACCAAAACCATATGTATCCTATTAAGACAGGGAGAGATCTTGGTAGATGTGGCAAAATAATATATTAGGCTCTATATTAGACTCTTCCCTACACAAGTAGTAAGTTGCAGTTGTTATATGGGGTGAATCGGTATTTATCTGGTCCTTTCATAAACCCGATTGTCGTCACTAAGTGACTCGTGCCTCATTGATCTGGGTTACTGCACAGGAATGGCAGCCTTCCCCTTGTGTAGGTTGCCCCGATACAAAGCATTTCCTCCGCTTCTACAGAGAGCTGGGTATAAAGGTGCCGCTAGCTGATCAATCACTGTCACTAGTTAAACTGTTACAAGGCACTACACCAAATTCATTGTGCACATCTGGCAATAAATTGGTTGTACAGCACTTCAATAATGCCTGTTGTTTGCTCAATAACCTCTAAATGAAATGTGTTCTACAGAACACAAATCTCAACAAGGATTGTCCCTTGATATGAAGAGAGGCTGCAATCTTTTTTTTCTTTGACTGGGAGAATTATGTTTGCAAATTGTGTGGGTTTTTTTCCCATTCTCGTTGACCATGTGATAAGATCTGTTTTATATTGCACTTTGCTGGAGAAATAAGCAATTGCTCTTAAGGTGCGTACACACAGGGGCGATAGGTGCTGAAATCGCTGGAAATATAGTCGCTGGTGACCATATTGCCAGTGATTGGGAGTGTGCCCCGGCGATAAATCGCCGGGTGCGCGCTCCCGTTTTCAGCCCCATTCTAATCGCTGGTTGCAGGAGCTTGCTCCTGCGACCAGCTAATTACCTCTGCGGCACCGCCAGCAGAGCTTCCTTTTCATCAGCGACCATCTCTGGTCGCTGATGCAAAGGAGACACTGGGCAATATATTGCTAAGCAATATAACTCCCCCCGTGTGTACGAGGCTTTAAAGATTATTAAATGCCTGTGCCCGAAAAGGACTTATTGTTTCTGAAGCCCAGGTATCCGTAAATAATTTTGAGAGGATGATAGGTGGTATGTTCATTTATACTGGTGCAGCCTATGATAGAAAGAAAAAATTGGTATTCAATTCCCGCCACTATTTCCGATGGGGGGGAAAAGCGGTGGGGGCGCCTATTCAATTCTGTCTTGTCCGACAGCATTGATGAGGCAGATTGACAGAACGGCCCCGACTTTGAAAGCTCTCGGGCCCGTTTTGTCGATTGCAACCGTGAATTGTCGCAATCACATCCAAATCTCGACAATTCACGGCCGTTTACACATATACGCCCTATTTTCACGGATCGCGAAGTGAGACATTGAATTCCGCCTGGCAATATTCTAAAAAATGGGCCAGGGTCACGGCTGTCAGGACAGATCAACAGTCGTGACCTGGGATTGAATACCCCCCTAAGTCTGGTGTGCTGAGATATGTCTATCGGCAGAGTTGATATAACTGTTCTATAAGAGTCCCTTGTATCCACTTTTCTATTACATTATTATTTTCCAAACATCTTACAATCTGCTTAAAATATCCCAAATGATGTAATTGATTTTAAGACCTAGTTTCCTATCCTCCTGCATCCTGCAGTGGGCTCCTGTTTCAGATCTAGATCTCCTGCAGCCCTGCATTGCATTTCTAATCTTCCTGATTCTTTAGATTCTGCCAGGGGTTCCACTAAGGAGTTTCTTTGCAAGGACAGTGATTTGCTCTAGCTGCTCAGGGGGCCCTGATGACTTCACTTATAATTCCCCCTTGTGGGAACCCCTGACAGGTGAGAGATAGAAGCACATGATCACACAGATTCCTATCTGTGCTTGTGTGTACTTCAGTAAAAGTGTGATACTGCTGTTAGTGAGTGAGAAATTTTTGCTAGTAATCTTTCTTTAGTTTAACACATTTGTGGAATTAGAGTATCTGTGGTCCAGAATGATTTGGCTAATGCCATGGTTAGATCTAAATTCAAGGACCTGTTCACGTGACGGGAGGAGAGAAGAGAAGCAAGGTTGGAGAATGGACCCAAACCGACCCTTGCGGGCTCGCTTCGCTCACGGTTGTGAGTTTTGCTCGCCATCTGGTTACTAAAGGCAACCAGGGGAGGCATGGATAGTGAAGTGGCAGGGCCCCTGGCCTTGCTCCTCCCTCTGGATGTGAAAGGTCCTTTAGCCCACTATGATTTAGCAACCCATGGAAACTAGCACATCCAATATAATGTATAATGTCAAATTGTGGTTGGAATTTATTGCATATACATCACATTAAACCTGTATACTGTGCTGAGTGAAATGAAAAGAAATAGACACATCCATATTTGGAGTTAGACATACCTTTTGGGCAGAGTGTGCCCCCCCCCCCCTTGACTGATCCTACTGTAATTGATCCAATTCTAGTTTTCAAGCGTAGACAAGTATGTTTTCATAATTCTGCCAATCATCTTCTACCTGTCATTTTTCAAACACAGCCTAGGAGCTGATTGGTGGTTTATCACTCTCCATTTTATTACTTTTCAAGCTTAGCACAACTGGCCTAAAGTGGTATAAAGTCCTCTTGCTGTAATTTCAGAGCATATGGTCGGTAAATTAAATTAGCCTGTGATTGGCTGATTGGTTGTTCCAGTTGGTTAGGTATGTTTGTATCTGCTGACAGGGGATATGGTCGTTGGGTTGACCGATATTCAATCTACATACCCTTGGGTTGATAGGCCAGCGACACCTATAAAAGGTCAACATGGACTATATGCCGACAGGGCCTCTAGCTCAACTTGACAAAGGTCGACATAGTTTTAAAAATGATTTTTGGAAGAAAAAAAAAGGCAGGTGTTTCATACCCTACCATCCAGTAGAGCGCAGAGGGACAATAAAATACTGTGCCCGAAGCGAAGCGGTACACTTAGAAGGTGTCCATGTCGATGTAAGTCAACATAGACACCCCTCCAAAAAAAAAAACACACCATGTCGACCTTTTCATGTCCCCCTCTACATCCTAATGGATGGTAGGGTGTAAAAACCTCCTTTATTTATTTTGTTTAGCAAATATTCCTTTTAAAAACCATGTTCACCTAAAGTCCATGTCAATTTATAGTCCATGATGACCTAAGCCATGTCAACCTTTTATAGGTATCTACCCAATGTATGTCAACCTTCATTGGTTCAATCCATACCTGCTGCCAGATTACTTCCTATCACACTGTGGAGATTTGCACAGATTCTGTATAGCATAAGTATTGTGTAGCTACAAGGTTGTGGAAGGTCAGCCAAATCTGTATAGTCTTTGATTCATAGGTAGTTTATCATTTAAGTGTCTCTAGTCCATCTTCCTTAATTAGCTACAGCACATCTTTAATACACAAAACATACTGTATGTCTTGCACTCTTCGTTCATATCTCTAATGATATACCTGATGTGTATATTGTGCAATGTAACCTGAAAGGATAATTCTATCTGTAAATAATATCCGTAATCTAATATTTGCTAAAGAACTGGAGCTTCATTGTTCTGCTCCTGTAATGCCTTTCATAGGTGCTTCTGCATGGGAACCACGCTTCTCTCCCATTCAAACATACACTGTTGATTTTGAAAATAAACAAATTCACATTTTTCACACAAATAGTTAATGGTTGCAAAGCAGTCCCTAAATAATTGAATTTAATAACAACCATTGTAAAATTCAATGTAATAAATGATGCTATCATTAATCGTTCCTCTTTTACATAAAGAAGTTTAACAATGATTTTACTGAGTTTTTACTACTATTCGTTTTGGCCTCCAATTTAGCAAATCAATTGTTGCCTCATTTGGGTGCAAATATCTGAGGCTGCATACATTTCAGCTCACAGCATCCGGAGGTAGCGAGCTGAAATGTGCTAGGG
This sequence comes from Crinia signifera, assembly GCF_055691185.1. Taxonomy (NCBI): domain Eukaryota; kingdom Metazoa; phylum Chordata; class Amphibia; order Anura; family Myobatrachidae; genus Crinia; species Crinia signifera. The sequence goes on along the minus strand of NC_139225.1, from coordinate 99,232,459 downwards.
CACCCAAACAGCACTTTTCCCATTACGCCCATTAATTAAGTTGTCTTTTTTTTTTTTTTACACTTTGACTAAACCCTGACAATTTTAGCATGATAATTAAAGGGTGCCCAAAACAATTCAATTGCAACATATGGCAGGAATTTAAAAAAAATGTTGAATTCACACCAAAATATTATACTGACCTCTATGCTTTTAAATTGCTTGAAACAAAGTCTATATATATAATCTCAACATTATGGGTGCCCGAAGGATTGCTGTGTTATAGTTAGTTTTTTCCTAGGAGCATTATAATACGTCATGCATTTCTTCTTGTGGGGTGTCCCCAAAATACTTTAATGCTTTCAGTAAAATATTGTTGTTTGATTTATTTATTTGTTTTGTTTCTGTGTGTAGATATAGGACCAGATGTATTCCAGCTTCAAAAAGTGATAACGTGGAGAGATCTAAACAACCAACCAGTCAGCTCCTACCGCTACCTGTCATTTTTCAAACCCAGCCTGTAACATGGCAGTTAGGAGCTGATTGGCTGGCTGTTTATAATCATCCATTTTTTTGTTATCACTTTTTGAAGTTTGATACATCTGGGCCATTGTCTGTAGGCCTACGGTAGAAAGCGCCAGTCAAGAAATAGTAAATTATACATAAACTATTTTAAAATTGTGTCTGCTCCTTTGTTGATTGCAATGTAAGTTAGCTGCCCATGTGTGGGTGTCTCTACCAGTTATTCCGTGATTAGTTGCAGCCAGTAGGAGACATGAGAAAATGTTCAGAGCTCATCTACCCCTCATGTGCAAAATGATTCAGTTACCACCATGGCCGCTTCTGCAGTCCTCACTGTAACTAGTGGTTGGCTGAGTATCATGAGTGATGTATATTAGTAACGGACCCTGAGAAGCCAAGCGATGCATCTTATTCCCTGCATTGCAGACTCACCTGCCCCGGTGAGATCGTTCTGATAAGTTGCAATCTAAGTGGCAGTGCTTCTATAGAAACCAACATGATTTTGTGCTCACTTGACTATTCATTGCCTTGCCACAGGAATGTGGTGTCTGTGAGACGGGGAGCTTTGTGTTCCTGAGAATCAGCTCTTTGTCTACAGGAGAACAGTCATTTTGTCTGCATTCCATAGGAGGTTCATGAGAAGTTTTCCTCTGGCGCATGGCATTAGGGATCTGTTTTGTTATGACACCAACCATTAACCATTATTTTAAACGCTATATTGAATGTAGGCCTCCTATATAATCCCTTACGAAGCCCATGTTAGATGTCACCCAGCAAACACTGAAGTACATTAACTTGCCTCTGGCTCTTTATCTGTGAGACGAGAGGCTGGTTCATGTTTTCAACTCCATACAACACAGGATGTCAGAAGATTTGATATACTGTGGTAAAGGCCATTACCTTATTAAAGGTCATTGCGTATTTGTTATAGACTGTAGGGAATTTGTTCGACAAAGAGAAAAGATAATAGATTGATGTAAAGCAACCTATTTGTAGCTGCCAGCTCAGCCAGTCTTTGTCTACTTAATGTAATTGTTACAGACTTGTTAAAGATTTTCATATAGCAAACTGTAAATCTTACAGTCTAGACCAGGCACAGACTAGCTCTGGCAGCAGCTGTTGCTGCTGATCTACACAAGCAAAGGGTTATGGGAAGTGTAAGGTGTCCGGACGTGCTGCAGAATCACTTAGAAAATTGCTAAACTGATCCCAAACCTGGCCTGGGCTACAATAATGGTCTGATCGTTACTGGTAAATCCCATGGGAAACCAATGTGTGCAGCCCTCTTTGGATTGCTGCTCTTGCAGGCCCCCTTGTGTTCCAGTACTAGCCCAGCTACTCCGCCTGAGTACAATGTCCTGTGTAGTTTGGCCCTCTTTCCTTTTTTTTCCAACTTGTACTCCATGAGCCCCAGTGGGAGATACAAGTGATACCCTAAGTTGTGGCAGGGGAATGACAATGTTAGTAGTGATGTGAATGGGATCCAGAACTCTGATCTACTCTGCTTGATGTCCGAGAGAACGCTCGGAGTATTGTGAGTTTCCCAATCATTCTGCTTGTTTTTTAGGCATGTGTTTTTATGCAGCCAGTTTTGCTGCTTGGGTTGAGTGGCAGGTTTACATTGGGTATGGCCAAACTTCATTCAGTTGCATCTGTAAAATATATGGTTTGGTAAACGTGAACAAAAGCTTTTTCTACACTTTAAAAAAGTGGGCATTTATGTATAAGAGTATAAGCACAGTGACCGCTGGATTACATTTGTTGGCTTGGGAGCTAGTATGAGAGGACTTGGTCAGTTTTGGAATTTGCTTGTTAAAATACTTTCGATTCCAGTATATCAGTGGTTCTCAACCTTGGTCCTCAGGACCCCCTCAACAGTGCACATTTTCCAGGTCTCCACACAGAATCACAGTTGAAATAATTAGCTCCACCTGTGATCTTTTAAAATGTGTCAGTGAATGAGTGCACCTGCGCACCTGCTGGGTGACTGGGAAAATGTACATTGCTGGAGGGTCCTGAGGACCGAGGTTGACAACCACTGCTCTATATAGTCCAGAAACATGTTGGTTGGATAATTCTGTATGTCCAGTCACTCACTGCTCTTCTTAATGGTGGTGAATAGATACTATGAGCACAGCATCTATTCATTAGAGGCACAGTGACCAGGCTTGCCCCTAGAGTGAAAACAAGAAGCGAGGCTCACAATAGTGGCATTTCCGTGAGCCCATGTCCCCTTTTGCCAAAGCTATGCCCCCTTTGCAGGATGCCCAATACATATTGTATGCTTGCAAATAATATAATATTGTATGCCTCTAATATTATATGCTAGTTAGGGGGTGGTACACACTGGATGGTGGACGCTCTGAACTACCCTGATGTAGCATGACTGGCAGCACACCCTGCTAGCCATGTATTTTATATGCAGATTTTGTAGTACCGCTTCATGTTGTAGGGACACTCCCACAATCCTCTATTTTCCTAGTTCTGCTCGCATTCACACACACTAAAATAAAAATGGTATGGACAAACAGAATTGCCATTTGGTCAGTTTATTCAAATACAGATGGAGGCGGCTCCATCCATTGCCGGTGCCCGCCAGATCCTTTTCCCTAGGGACTGGGACGTGCATGCGTCTCACACGCGTCCCAGTCTGGTGACTTCAGCGCATTGGGTCCCTGTCCGTCTCCGCTTCAGGGAGACGGGCAGGGTTAGGAGGGGGACCGACGGCGGGGGAGGCGGCGGGTCTGGTGGCAGGCTCCGTTGCCATGGGGCATGCACGCGTGCCCCTGGCAGTAGCCGGCCGCTGGCGATGGAATCGCCAGCCCCTGCAAAGATGTGGCCGGCTACATCTGTATGATCAAAGGGTTATGGTGGCAAAAAAGGATGATCTATTTATAATCCTATAAAAATAACCTAAACCGATGACGTTATCAAAGCCAAAATTATTCCAGAAAAAGAAAAAAAAAAAGCTAACGACTATGCACATTGCACAAGGAGCTTAAGTTCCAGCCCTCTAACGCCATCAACTCAAAGGGGGGGGGCATATACTACTCCCCCTCTCAGGAACCAATTAGGAAGGATGGCAGCCCACTACCTAACCCATCCTCCTGAAACTTGGGGGGGGGGGGGGGGGGCAATTGGATGGGTGCCCACCTAAACTTGTGGTGTTCCTGATTCCCCCACAGGGCAACCATCCCCAACACAACTTGTTCCAGCAACTACCACCTTATCGCTAGGACTCCACAAAATCTGCCCCTTTTCACAAAATAGCTGACACTTACCACTTGGGACGGGAGGGTAGGTGATAATCTTAAAAAAAAAGCACCCTTTATTTATTAATAGCTTCTTATAGCGCACACATATTCCGCAGCGATTTACAGAGAGAATATTTGAGCTTTCGCATCAGTCCCTGCCCCAGTGGAGCTTACAGTCTATATTCCCTACCACATGTACACGCAAACACAAACATTCTAGGGTTAATTTGTTGGGAGCCAAATTACCTACCGGTATATTTTTGGATTGTCGAAGGAAACTGAAGTACCCGGAGTACACCCACGCAAGCAAGGGGACAATACCCTTTATGTAATATACTAATCAAACGACCAACATCAACCACTGAAACCCAACGCTATTGGCTGTTTTACAGCCACCTAGCAACTTAACCCCTTGTGAGCTAGCAGCCAAGCCCTGAAGTTTTATGCCATACAAAGAAAAATGTCTTGCGTATTCTATACAGTAGTTAGTGATTGGCACACCTGAACAAGGCTGATATAAGGATTTGGTTAGACGTAAGTGCTTTGGGCAGAGAGGCTAGCAGTGGGTAATAAGAACTTCTTCCAGCGGGCTTACGAACACCTTTTTAGTAGCTAGGAAAAGTCAAACCATCAGCAGTTTAATATTAAAATTGCCAAATAGCTCACCGGTTTCAAATTACTGAGAGACAGCATGTAAATAAGTACTTTATGGGAAAACGCACCATTGCAGTGTGGATTTTCTGAGCTAACCTGGCTTACAGACCCTAACAGTCATGAATAACGACAAGAGAAAAAGAATATTGACTTAAACATCAACCAGTTACTCAAAATTCACTTTTTTATCTTCTTCTTTCATTTTTATATGCGCAACCAGCTCTCAGCAAGTCTCACTCTGATTCTATCATCGTGACACAGCCAACAACCTGCAGCTAATTACAGGAACACAGCTTGTAATATTAACACTTTCAGACCTCTGTTACTTATTTTTGCAATAAGTTAGTTTTTTTTTTAGTTTTTTTTCTTATTGATTTTATCCTGAGATGTACAAGAAACTTCTGCTTTTTCATCATCTAGACCAGAGTCAGGAATTATAATATGGCTTATCTGCCAATAGGAACAATTGGCAGGAAGTGGCTACTGGACGGGCAATCTGAGTTATGTAGTTCCATAACTGGTAGAAAGACACTGCACCAGAATCTACATCAGCAGTTACCACTAGGTTGGCCAATCCTGGGATCTGCGGGATCCTGGGAATTAGCCCTAAAATTGCTGAGATTTGAATCCTGTGATTCCATTTTCCAATTCCGGGATTTTGGCTTTAGACCAATTGGACTGCTCGACTGTTCCCGTCTCCAGGTGTGCTGCTCTGCACAGCGTGATGTGGTCAGAGGTCACATTGCGCAGCCTGACGGCTCTACCGCTGCTCACGGCCACACCACCCATGTGATGAAATATGATTTTATTAGGGAGGCCAATCCATGGATCGAGCATTATTCAATCCTCAGTCCTGGGTTTTGAATAAATGCACCGGATTGGCATCCTTAGTTACCGCACTGACATTATCAAATGAGTGTTGCTCCTTAAACTATAGAATGAGAGGCTAAGTGCCTGATTCAGACATGTTCGCTGGGCTTCGAACTTTCGGCCTGATCGATTTTTATCAAATGATCGTCCATCCATACCATTTCTCGTTTGGCTTTTCATTTGTTTTGTACTTTCCACCTATCTTTGGTACCATGGACAGGGCATGGAAGACAAGTGTGTCCTGAAGCAGGTGTATGAGGGGAACTGAAGGATAAGTTGTACAACTGTTTTCTAGTTTACATCATCGTGCAATGTTTTCGGTTAGTCACATGGAATGTACGTCTCACCTATAAGAGGTTTACAGACTTCAAACCTACAAATAGAAGCTATTACTGCAATGGATGTTTTCCTTGTTTATATTTTGTATTGATGGTCAGGATTAATATTAATAATCAGGTTACTATTCACTGTTGGATTTGTCTTAACAACTAGTGCAACTATGCAGCGTTAGTCTAAGTTATGGTAGATATATAATGTATATTATAATATCATTTTTACCAGCCGGACATGATGATTGTGTTTCATGAGAAGGAAAAGCGGTCTTGGCTGGGGCTGTCCATATCAGTCCGCATAAGCTGGCAGTATTTCAAGCCTTTCCATGGAACTGTGTGTATGCATGTTTGCCTCTCTGCATCCATCTCAACTCACCCAGAGGCAGCAATGAAAAGTCAACATATATTTATCTTTCTTGGGTATTTGGGACACTGCTCTAGCATTTAATTTCTTTTTTCCTCTTGCTCTTCCTCTCAGGAATTACTGGACATGGACTGAGGAAATATTTCTTTATTCTGTCAGTGTTTTAGGGTTTCAAGTCCAGCGGCAGGCTGCAAAGTTCTCGAACAATAAAGCTGTAAATATTTCATAGAAACATAAAGGACATTTAAAGCACATTGTATTTACACAAAACAGTGTATAAAACGAAGTGGCTGAGGAATTATAATATGGCTCATCTGCCAATAGTAACTTAAACACAGTGACACAGTCTTCAAGCACTTGTAGACTTAAAAACTTGGGCATTTTTCAACTGTATTTGGCGAGCCTTTGTGGGATCTTTGACCCCTATTGACAGGTGCTACAAACCTAGGCAGTGCCACAGGCAGGGCACTGCAGAAAAATTCTGGACCCACCTGAATGCCTGGCTGAGCACATGTGACTCACAAGTCACAGCCGGCACACAGAGAGATAGGTATATGACTGAGGCCACGCCCTGTGAATTGCTACACATCCTTCGGAGACGTGACCACCCCTTTTTCTGTGCGTATGTACCTTGATGCTATGGCAGGAATTCAGGGGTGGATTGGACTTTGCTCTGACAAGCCCAAACAGTATCCAGTAGAGCATGGGTGGGCAATTGTGGCCCTCCAGATGTTGATGAACTACACATCCCAGCATGCCTTGCATCAGTTTCAGCGTGGCCACATAGCAAAACTGATGCAAAGCATCCTGGGATGTGTAGTTCATCAACATCTGGAGGGCCGCAATTGCCCAGCCCTGCAGTAGAGCATGGGTGTGAAAATTGGCAAGCAAATTTTTTTTATTCATCCTAATGACCTGTAATGTTTTCCTTTTTATATAGGAAATATAATATTTTTTTACACAACATTTTTTTTATTTGAATTTATATAACAAATGTGAGTGATGCTGGCATTTTTAGAAGATGTTTTGCACATATCTCACAGTTGTTGGCACTCAATGGGTTTGGAAACGTCAACTGCAGTACAATTTATGGACAACATTAACCACAATCTGCATATGTGTAAGTTGTGTTACTGAGTGCTTCCAACAATATAAATTTACTCGTCTTACTAAATATTCCCCCTACTCCTAGTAATTCTGTACAGATCACAGCTACACGGACTCCTGGGCAGCCTAAAAGTGTGGACCCAGGAAGTGTTTCCCGCTCCTCTTGAATTTGCTTCATTTTTATTTATTGTTTTATTGCTACAACTCCTCTTGATCCAAATGGATCCCAAAAACATTAACTGAAGTGAAAAGGAACTGCATGAGCCCATGCGGTATAAACGGAAGTGTATTTAGGGATCATGCACATAAATGCACTCTCTGTCCCATAGGGTAATCCTTCCTTGTGACCTGCTTTCTCCTTGGTTGCATAGTGAAAGCCATTTAACTGTTATTGCAGATGAGGTTCATAGATCCCTCTGAAACTTTTGGTGACACAACACTAAGTGAATGTATATGGAGTGTTTTGTGTGCATGTCGATCATCAGTTTCCTCAAAACATTCCATATAATCCTGTTCCCGCAGTGGCATTTAAGTTACATTCAACAATGAGAGGTAAAGAGTGGACTGAAGGTAAAAGTACAAGGCCAAAAACTTGAAGTGACTCAATAAAGGCTGTACATGAGGGTTAAGGCTCTTACAGTTACATGAGGGTTAAGGCTCTCATACACTACAGAGATTTGGGCCTATTTCAGCCGTTCCCTATGGATTGGGCAGGGAAATTGGCCCAAATCGGATAGTTTTGATGTCCCATTGGGTCCGATGCGCAGTCCTGTGCATGTCGGACCTGTCAGAGGTCGGACTTGCATGCAGGTCCAACCTCCGTCTCGGACCCCCCTCCTGGCTACGGGGAAAAGGCATTGCATGTGATACATCACATGTGAAAGGACCGCTTCCAATGTATTGTGGGATCGGATGGCCATACACTGCTGTGATACATCACAGTAGTGTATGGCTACCATTAGGGTCCAATTTAAGTCAGGCACTAAGCAGAATAGGATGGACAGGCCCGCCAAACAATATATATATATTTTTATTATTATTTGCCTTGCTCTCTTGGAAAATTAATTCATTGGATTTTATCATATGCTACCGATGGAATCTGAACACTGCGTTGTACAAAGAAGTTGGTACCCCACATATTAAAAAGAATATAAACCAGTAGAGTCATGTGCTATTTGTACAGGTGAAAATGTAGGTTCCATCGTATTTATGGTTTAGGGCAGTGATGGCTAACCTTGACACTCCAGCTGTTGTTGAACTACACATCCCAGCATGCCCTGCTACAGTTTACTATTTGGCCATGCTAAAACTGATGCAGGGTATGCTGGGATGTGTAGTTCAACAACAGCTGGAGTGTCAAGGTCAGCCATCACTGGTCTAGGGCATAATGCAGCAATGGATTTATTTCTTATATAACCACATTGCTTCTACTAAGAAGCAATTAGTACTTTAATCTCCATTTGCAAGAACAACACTGAGAATCATTTTTTTAATAGTCTAAATAGAATTTCTAGTGCAACATTATCCCGCTGACAAGGGCCTAACATCATCAAATTTAGTATTCTGCTTTGTCTCTTATCATTTGTAACCTACATTGCTAAAAGGATTTTGATTGTAGAAGCAGCAGTTTTATCAGGCAAATGTGTTCTATCCAATCTAAGAGCTTGTTAAGATTGTACTATCCTTATTAAATCCTTGGCATCTGCAGTGCTAGAGGGACCGCGGAATTGTGATGCAGATTAATAGATTAATCTCTACTATATTACTTTATTACATAGATTTTTTTATTTTTTTTTGCTCATAACATCTAGTCTGTTTTTATTCAAACACTGACACATTCAGGATTACAGGTTTTCGATTGTTTTGTGGACAATAATGATTTGTTGAATGGTTTTTTTCAGCCATTTGACTGCCTGAAAATCATGTTATACAATTAACAATTAATGCACAATATGGGGTGATCTTTTCTGCACAGAAAATCTAGTAGGCTTTTGTACAAAGCGTTAGAGAGAGGTGATGTGTAGAGAGATAAAGACCCGGCCAGCCAGCTCCTAACTAACTCATGTTTCACACACTCCCTTCTAGGATCTAATTGGCTGATACTTTACCTTTGTCCATTTTATCACTCTGCAAGGGTTAGTGGTTATAGGGCTAGATGTACTAAGCCTTCAAAAGTGATAAAACGGAGAGTGAAAAACCTCCAACCAATCAAATCCTACCTGTCATTTTTTTCAAACACAGCCTGTGACATGGCAGGTAGGTGCTGGTTGTTTATCACTCTCCATTGTCAGAGCCGAATTTCCCGTGAGTCACGTGCCTAGGGGTGGCACATGTTTGGGGGTGGCACTTGGATGCCTGTGATAGTACTGTCAGCCCAAAATGTACCAAAAACTGCAAAACGTCCACTGTACTGTACTATATTCCATCTTAAATAGAGTGTAAATGGATAGGACATGCAGATACTGCCCCTGTAACCTGTCCTGCTTAGTAAATATGTATTTATAATAAAAGAACATGTCACAGATAGTGGCTTTTTTATAATTATATTGGCTATTATCAAATGAGGGCTTATAAGTAATCAATAAAAATAATACAATTAGGCGGGAGAGGGGGGGGGGGGGCGCGAACATTATTGCTGTGCCTAGGGGCGCCCTCATCCCTAAATCCGCCCCTGTCCATTGTATCACTTTTCAAGCTTAGTACATCTGTCCCATAGCCACTATTTACACTACAATCTGTTAGAGAGAATAACCCCAAAACAAATTATATTACTTTTATCTTTGTATTGTACCTCAAATCTCACCATTAATTGTTTAACGGATATATCAATTAATAGGCAATGCAAACATACAAACTATGCACAGATATGGGTCTGGTCAGAACCAAACTATACACTGTGGCAGCAATGCTAATCATTGTCATTTCCCTGCCTACAAATTAATATAAATGAATACTTTGAAGTCTTTCACATCTGCATTTACTCTGACTGGTTTCCACCCCAGCTTCACATGCAGTGCATTACTGCACATTTCCCTTTTGCACATTTATGAGGGAAAGCCATTTTGGACATAGAAAATGATATTAGCTTTTCGGCTACGACCTCAATCGCTGCCCCACAATCCATCAGTGGACCACAGTAAGCCCCAATAGCACCACGGGTTTAGATAATTGAATGGAGCTAAGCACATTCACCAAAGGCTGTAACGTTTCAGCTGCTGCATTGTAAAGCAAAATGCAGGCTTATGCCCTGCACGGTGTATAATGTGACATTATAATACATTTTTCCTGTGCTATAGCTGCAGGTAATTATAAAATCATTACATAAAATAAAGCCAACAATTCATAACCTTTATTTCTAGACTAGTACCTTTTAGACATTATACAAACTTTTGAAAGCATTACTCTAATGAATTTAAATGGCATTATTGAAACTCATTAAATTGGTGTTAAAATCCAAAGGCCTGATGCTGTCTCTCCGTTATATTTCCACACACACCTAAAAGATATGTTTAGCCATTACCTTTTTTTTTTTCTCCCTTCCTTCCAGTGAGTTCTGTGTAATTAGTCATACAGGTACAATGGTGAGTCCCTCAGGGACGACGGAGCTGCTGGCGAAGCAATTTTATTGTAGCTAGTAACAGATGGGTATGTCCCGGGGCCTCAGAATCAAAATCACTTCAAGCGTAATGCTATAGAGCTCAATATTACTATGCTGCTATATTCAAGAGAGCCGTGCCTTTTTATCCCCCCTGAAATACAGTAAGACGTTCCAATATGTTATTTTATCCAAAAAGCTCTGTTTGTTGAGGCGCTATTTACAGTAGCTTCCCTAACTGTACGGTTCTGAACTTAACTAAAAAAAACTAAAATACAACAATAAAAAGCTAATTTTGATTGCATTTAATGACATTGTGCAATTTAACTGGATAAATAGCGATTGTCTAGTATGGGAAAGAAGTAGCTTATACTTAGCCATTTGCAGTAATGTACTGTGGTGGTGCTGACCCAAGTAAATATCAGTTATAATTGTAGGTGGGGAACTATGCATCATTTCTTATTATTTGTAATATGAGAAAACAAAACTCCATGGTTTATACTGAGGCTGTCCGTTAGCTGGGGATAGTCTGTGTCTAGGCCAACAGAAAGAGCTGTAAGAAAGAGAGGCCGGTTAGACGGACATTACAGCATTGTTTAGTAGATGTATTTATTATTACTAATCAAAAAGTCCATCAAAACGACTGCTTAGTCCCTATCTGCTTCTACCTCCAATCTGTCTTCACAGCTCCCCCTCTTTATATCCAGCAAGTTTGAAACAGATCATTTGGCTTTCACTTTCTGTTAAGTAATTTTGGTCCATTGAGTGTCATGTAATGGTCACTGGTGCCCGGCGCCGACGGAGGGGTGGGAGGACGGCGTTGCAAGCGAAGCGCTATGCAACGCCGTCCTGAAAGCCGCTCATCTGCTGGTATAACCAGCAGATGAACGGCTTTCCCGGCGATGCTGCAGGAGCGCACAGCAGCGCTCATCGCTGGGCCATACACACTGGGCGGCTTTGAGCTGAAAGCCCCTACAACCTCCTGTTTTGAGCGACTTTCAGCTCAAAGTCGCTCAGTGTGTATGGGCCTTTAGCCATTTCCTGCCCCGTTGGAGCTTACAATCTGTGATCTATTTACAAGTATGTCAATAGAATATCAGTCGTCGTCCTACCTTTTTATTTCTGCACAATAGCATTGGAAATAAATCTCTGTTCTACCAGTCAGGTGGCACACTGTCTTTCAGTGTGCCACCTGACTGACTGTATAATTACTGGGGTTTTTGAACCGTTGATTGTAATTCATTCTTTTATTTGTTCCATTCCGTTGTGACTTCTTTTCAGGACATTACAACCGCTCTGTGTGTGAGCTAATTTGCTCTGCTTTTCAAGGTGCTTACAATAAAATATGTTAAAATGACTACTTGCTAACAAACTCTTTTCACCTTTCACCTAACGCTACGCTAACCAGTGCTTCCTATAGTGATGCAGATACCTATGAATGTGTTCTTTTGTATTTGGATCTAGACATAAGGTGGGCACAATGTTGATGATGATATGTTGACATGCAACTTGTTGACATCCTCAGAATTATGATTCACAATGTAGATATCTGGAATGTCGAAATCCCAACATTCTCAGAATGAGGACAATAGGGTTAGTTTGCAGGATGGAAAGTTATGATTAGACCATGGGTCTTCAAACTGTGGCCCTCCAGATGTTGTGAAACTGCAAATCCCAGCATGCCTTATAGCAAAACTGTGGCAAGGCATGCTGGGATTTGTAGTTTCACAACATCTGAAGGGCCGCAGTTTGAAGACCCATGGATTAGAGACTAGGGAGCAAGGTTAGGAATTTGGGGAGTATACTTACCAGGACCACATTTCCATCAAACGTCTGCACCATAACTGCTCCAGACTTGACTTTTGAAACCCGCAGATGCTGCTCCCACTGGGATCAGGATACCGTTAGACTACTAGGGACTAGGGAGAATCTGTCAACATTCTATTGTGCCCCTATTTCAGCTGTATTCACATGATGAGTATAAACTTGATGTATTTCAGCCTTTTGTACTGTAGAGGCATTACAAGGTGGATACGAACTGCAATCAGGTGTCCCCCACAGTGTCCAGGAGCCTGATGCTGCACTGTGACATCCCGCAGTGCCTGGCTCCTATCACTAAGAAGATGCTGGCAGTGCAGCAGCATATCAGGGGCAGATGAACCTCTTTAGGGATGCTTTGCACGCCCCTTGAGTTATGAAGACTGAGGACTTCCAGTAAAGCCACAGCTTTCCCATGAGGCCATACTCCCTTTTCTGGTGTGCAGGTGGGGGTGCTGATGGCCCTCAACTGGTAATGCCTAGGTCCCAGTGTTTACATGAGTTCTTCACGGTACTCCTGTTTCCTTCTTCATTACAGAATAAACTAGTAAGTTCATTAAACCCATTATGTATGTGTGTGCCTGTGGAAGGGAATACAGATCCTACAGAGGCTAATGTGATTGGCCAAATATTTAGTGTAACACGCTGAGGAATATATGTGCGCTGTATAAAGAACTGTTATGTCTGAAAAAGAAAGTAGTTTGCTCACCATCCTACCAATTGCTTGGTGAAGGTCTGCCGGAAAGGCAATGTTTCACTGCTAGCCACATGGTGACTTACAATATACTGAAACCGTTGGTCAGTTCTACTAAATTAAGCAACCACTCTACAGTGAGTCTTTGCTTTCCCTACAATCGCGGCACATAAGTGTGTGGCCGCTTTATACACCCATCTGGCCAGTTGTGTCTTTGTGAAAGCCTGAAAAAACTTCCTTTCTTGTAATATCTTAGTAAAATATAACTTTTTTTATGTGAAATAAATCACGTGCTTCATGTTTCAGGTCTGTAGCTCATTCATTCTTCTCAGCTGATGACTCTAAGACAGGGCTGGGCAACACCAGCCCTCCAGATGTTGATGAACTACACATCCCAGCATGCCTTGCATCAGTTTCAGCATGGCCACATAGCAAAACTAATGCAAAGCATCCTGGGATGTGTAGTTCATCAACATCTGGAGGTCCGGTGTTGCCCAGCCCTGCTCTAAGAGTTTGCAGATGTGGTCATAAACTGACAACGTTCATAGCCCCTTCTGATCAAATAGTTAAACTGGCCAATGATATTCCAGTGTTTTATGAAAGCTTGCTGATATCACGTAGAGTAGATAATAGTATTAATAGGGTGATGTTGTTTCTAACCACATTTAGATGAGTTGAAAGTCATGGCAATGCCGTAAAACAGAGGGCAAGCCGCACTTATGGCTATGCCCTCAACTAACTACCCTAATTAGAAAACCTTTCCTGCTAGCTTAATGTCCAACCTGTATTTCTTGTAACTCTCAACTTCTTAAAACCATGTCCCCTGAGGGACATCCCTAATAATGACTGTTGGCCTTCACATTTTGGGCATACCCACTGTCCAGTATGTAGCAAAGTGAATGATATGTCTTCTGATCCGGTGCATCGTGCTGACATCATATATATTGCTCCATATGTACCCAGTTTTAGGTATAGATAAAAATGTCTTCTTATCCGGCGCATCCTACCAACCTATTGCTATGTTTTTTGCAGCCTGTGTTTTAATCCTGTTTGTGCAGAAGTAAGGTGTTCCTGTTTGGTTACGCTTTATACTGCCTTTCTCAGAAACATCCAAATACAGTTGCAGTAGTGTGGCTCTGCATCTAGCCTACAATAATCGATGTGGGCATGCAGATCACATGTGTATCCGCCACCTTTTAAAAATGCGTTCATGACCCTGTGTTAGTCCAATTGTCCACTCTCATTAGAGTTAGAACATTCCCAGATGAGATTGAACTGAACCATTAGGCTCTACTACGTACCAAGGTATCAGTATGGCTGATATTTTCAAGCTCAAAACTATTTATTTTAAATGGGTGTGATCTTGTTACCGACCATTACCCCCAAATATGGTTGAAATCTATACATAGGAATGGTTCGTGACAATTGTGGTGCAGGTATTGTGGGCACTAAAGCCCACAATGAGCTGGTGCCCATGGTTAGAAGAGTTTAATTTAACAAGGGAGGGAACATTTTAAAGCTGAAACAGGATATTAAGTTCTAAAGAAGAAACAATTGCCTTTTCCTGCAAAGGTTTATTCAGCCAAATCTGGTAATATAACCTGATAAATGAATGCTACCAATAACAGACAGACTGGAGATCCCTGCTATATTATTATTTTATAGGTGTTTTTTTTTTAAGTTGCATAGAACAAAAAGGCGAGGTGCACAAGGTCACATGTTATCATGGGAAATGAATGGGCTTCGTGGTAAAATTAAGAGGAAGTAGCACCGCCATTCCTCCCATTGATCAAATGCAAATCCTGCCGTAACACAATAAATGAGCTTTTAGTTTCTCTAACTCTGGAAATCCGTATGTAATATATAAAATTATTATGATCTTCATTTTTCTGGTCAACATTAATAAGTATTTCAATTGTTAATAATATCAACTGCTCAATCTCTGGTCTTTTATTTTTCCAGTAGAATAATGTACGTACATTAAGTGTTTTATTTTTTTTATCAAATTCCTAAATTATACCCTTTTCATACTAAACAGATTACCAGGTGAAGCAGTTGTACCTGAATCTATTGAATCACAGCGCCCTCGAGTATTCACTTTTTTTGAACACACCCCTAGATGAAGAGTTTTTTATTTATACATTTTAAGAAGAAAAAAAAAATGAACTAAATTTGTGCCTGTCCAGTATTATTGACAGCCACTGTGCTGAGTGATGATGGATAAGAACACTGCCAATATGACTAGAATTTGGATGCATGCATTAAAAGTCAGGCGAGGGCAACGTGCGAAACCACGCATCACTGTAGCTGTAGCGTGTACAAATAGACCGATCCATGCATCATTTCAAAGTGATTTAGTCAGATCGCTTAGAAATAGGGCTTAAATCACCCGTGTGTATGCCCCTTTACTGTCTCACACCCCCAGCCTCCCCCAGAGTCACTCAGGACAGTTTTAAACCCACAGTTTGGTAACGCAAGTGCCGTCGTCATTCCAGCACATGTCTGCTGAACCATTAAGTTAAAATGTGTTCAAATAAATGAATAAATACAAATAGAAAATGAATACCTTCGTGGCCTGCAACAGATAGCAGTATTTTATACTCTGCGTTTTTAATGCTACACCTATTTCTCAGCACGCAATGCAGACCATTTGTGTGTAAATCTGAATTTTGTGTTATACACAGTCTCCCAATATTTTAAAAATGTTTTAAGATACCATTGAGTGTATTAAGTAGCTGTAAAAAGCTAAATATTGAACACTAGTAATTACTAGAGACAGGATTATATGCATTTGCATATTTGCATATGCATTTGCATATTTTGCCCATTCTCACTGGTTATTGCATATTTTACCTAAAATATAGTGATGGTGCATATTTTAGGCCCTGCCCCCTTTCCACCCGCGAGTCACAGCACTGCTTTGCCCTGCTGCTGCTGGCCAGGTAGTGGTAGAGTGTACCTTGGATGTACGCTATGTCTGACACTGCTCTAGGCTGCCAATCCATGGTGATAAAAGTCAGTCGGGGCGGATGCCATTACGAAGCTCCTGAACCTTTGCCTGCCCCTGGCCTGGGACTTTACACCAAGAGACAGACTTCTGCAGCAGAGGAGGCGGGCAGAAGGGTTGGAAATGCTGTGTTACAGTGAGTATGCGGCGCAGGGAGGAAGCCTTACACTGCGCCGCCCTCACACGCTATGCTGACATGTGATCCATCGGCACTGGAGATGAGGGTCCGTGTAGTTGATGCAAGAAGAGCTTTGGACTCTGCGGTCTGCTGTAGCAGCCAGGAAGAAAAAAAAATCCTGTGTATAGCAATAGACATCTGCAGATGCTGTGGGCCTATTTTTGAGGTTTATTGCAACTAATTGTATGCTGATTTTTAAATAAGTAAGTTCAAAATTACTTTTTTTATTATTTAATGTGGCATATTTTAACACTTTTCATGCATATCTTAAGTATTTTTCATGCATATTTGCATGCATATTTCAAGCTTTTTATGTTGCATATAATCCTGTCTCTAGTAATTACTTTTTACAGATGTGTTTAAAATCCATTTGTAGTAACTGTTTCATTTTCCCTTGTCCATGATTATCCTCTTACTGTATTTATTATCTTCTTTACTTTTAGCTTAATAGCTTTTTGTCAGGTGTCTTCAAAATTGTACTAAATTGATTACAATCATATAATCGGTGTGAGTTTTGACCAGAGAATGAAGTTTTGGCCTAGCATCAAACCCCCTAGGGTTTAGCTAATATGTATTTCTGATATTGCATTTCTTTATTCTTTCCAAGAAAAGAAACTACATAGTTATTATCTTCTTTACTTTTAGCTTAATAGCTTTTTGTCAGGTGTCTTCAAAATTGTACTAAATTGATTACAATCATATAATCGGTGTGAGTTTTGACCAGAGAATGAAGTTTTGGCCTAGCATCAAACCCCCTAGGGTTTAGCTAATATGTATTTCTGATATTGCATTTCTTTATTCTTTCCAAGAAAAGAAACTACATAGTTTTTTTCCCTTTTAAACATAGAAGAATGGGAAAATATACACATATTATGAGACACAAGTCCTAAACCTATTCTTGTCTATCAAGAGAACATCCCATATAATAAAAGGCTAATGCTGCTCCTGACTCTGTTGGGGGGAATTAAAGTGTTTATCGTGCAACTAAATGTGCTCCGTGCGTCATCAGCAAGAGCCTTTGTTGGCCCTGAAGGCAGAACTGACCGAAGACATCGCTAGCAAGGGCCATACTTAGAAATGAAGCATGACCGTTGCCAGTGCTCCGTGGCTGCCGGCATCACAGCAAGCGTGTGTGTATATATTTGCTGATGCTGGCTGCGCCACAGGCGATATCATGTTGAGTACGCATTGTATAATGTGTACACAGCATAAGTCTTCAGTTGGCCCTGCATGAGGCAGAGAGCTCCAAAGGGGCGGAGCTGAATAGATTAGAGCTCAGGTCCTGGAGTTGATTATATGTAGGTATGGCCATCAATATGATTACCATAGATGGCTATGGTGGCGCACCACATTGATGAGCAACTGTAACTACTCTGTGTGGTGCCATTGATGGTTTTTCCATAATTTTTTCTGTAAATGCGTGTTGAACGGCCTATCTTCTGCATAAGAGCAGGGGGCAGGAGTCAAACTGTGATTGACAGCTGACCATGTCAAGGAAGCAGGATATCCTGTTCCCAGCTCAAACACATGTAAGAGCCAAAGGTAGTGTAGGGCGGCTGCTGGCTTTGGAACCCGCAGCAGCATATGCATGGAACCTGTTGCAAATGACATGTAGATCTTCTGCATGGCATAGAAACACATATGTCACACTAATATAACATGTATATTGAAAATAATTTGAATAATATGGAGCCCAGTAGAACCCTACATGGCCTAGTAATGGGTGCAAATCTTCTCTACGTGACCTGTACTGTATGTGAGAGATTGGAATTGGTTTTTGGGCAGTACGGACGGTTTAATGGTTAGCATTACTGCCTCACAGCACTGAGATCATGGGTTCAATTCCCACCATGGCTATAACTGTGCAGAGTTTGTATATTCTCCCCGTACTTGCGTGGGTTTCCTCCGGGTACTCCGGGTTCCTCCCACAATCCAAAAATATACACGTAGGTTAATTGGCTCCCAACAAATTAACCCTAGAATGTCTGTGTGTGCGTGTACATGTGGTAGGGAATATAGATTGTAAGCTCCAGTGGGGCAGGGACTGATGTGAATGTTCAAATATTCTCTGTAAAGCGCTGCGGAATATGTGTGCGCCATATAAGAAACTGTAAGTAAATAAATAAATAAATGCAGCAGGTTTGCACTGATCTTACAGACATCATTTTAGAATGTTATGGTGAACTGTACAGGGTTTTGTGGAGAGATAATAAAGGATTTAGACAATCACCTCTGTATCTTCACGCAATATGGTCACTATGTATACAGGATCCAGATACAGGATACATACCCATAGAAGCTGAAAGCAAGCTCATAAAATAGTTTTTTTAAAAGAAAGACAAACCTTACCATATTGCTTGTCCTTTGCTACGTGTCCTCCTTCTGTGTATTTCAATCCTGTAGGCTTGAACGAAGTGACGAGGGCTCGCCATAGCTCACAACTTAATAAGTTAATAAGACAGGATCCATTTGTGCCCACTTTTCTAGGTAGCAGATAAACAATTGTGCAAGGCAGAGGCCAGTATTCAATGCCTCTGATTCGCCGCAGTTTTCAGCGAATCCGCCTGTTCTCCGGCAAAACAGCGCATATTTTCACTGAAATTGCGATTCGCTGTATTCATCAGTGACGGGAATGTCTGCCAATTCGCTGTTTGATAGTCGCAATTCACTGGTGGAGTATATTCAATGCTCAAATGCAGAACTGCTTTCTCTGTGATTTTCGCAGAGTTTCACTGTTTTACATTCATCATCTTTTTAGGTGAACTGGAATGTGTTCTTTTAAAATAAAGGTTTTTTGTTTAAAAAAAATCTGTTATTTTATTAGTTGAAGAGTCTTGCTATTTGTATGTATAAATTTGCAGCACATCAATATAGCTTTGAATAAAAAAATTTTTTTTACACATGATGTAAGCAGAGGGGCGGGATCCTGCTCATTACATATGCAGCGCTCCCTGAACCTCCCCACCTGCCCTGTCTCCTCAGGGCACAGCTTCTGCTGCCTGTATACCCACCAGCCCTCCTCCTCCCTCCTGCTGCTGTGTACGGCGCAGGCAGGGAGGCTGCCATCTCTCTGCCTTACGCCGTCCTCGCGGCTACATGCGGCATTCACCGGGGGGGGGGGTGGGGGGGTGGTGTTACAAATTCGCCATCAGGGGCTCTCTGCATTGAATAGGGTGGATGGATGGCTGGCTGCGAATCGTCCAGCCTGGAGAATGCTGGCGAATACTAAACCGGATTCGCTGCACGCCGTGAGCCGCGGCATTGAATACTGGCCAGAGCAGAGAGTTCATTGTTTTCAACAGGTCTTCACCAAAAGTTAGTGTTATCAACCCAGGAAATGAAATCCCTCATAAGCTGTCTTTTTGGTACTTTAGGACTAGATGCATACCTCCTAACATGACCCATTCCAGGAGGGACAAATTGCTATCCACCTGGAATTCAGCTTTCTTCATTTATGATTGTCATTGCCTGTGGTGAAACACCTTTCTTAGCAATGTAGATGATGCCGAACTTGTAATGAGAGGGAACTAGTTTTAGAGAGCATTTTGTCCCTCCTGGAATGGGTCAGGTTGGTAAGTATGTATACCTAGACCTATTTCTAGAACTACAATTTTTTCTTGAAGTATCTTATAGAAAATGTTTACTTTCCCAAATCTGTTTCTCCCTATGCAACCTCATGATCATAAAGAACTGTGAAAAAGTTTCTTGCATCAGTTTGCTTTTTATTGGTGTTTTGTTTAATGATTTTGCAATATCTAAATAATAATCCTTGATTTAGCCTCTAGATTAATATAGCGTCTGCAAGGTTATGCAATGATCTCAAAGTGTAGTACGAACAGTGTGATGTTTAGCATTACTGCCTCACAGCACTAAGGTCATGGGTTTGATTCCCACTGTGGCTCTAATTGTGCGGAGTTTGTATTCTCTCCCCGTACTTGCGTGGGTTTCGTCCGGGTACTCCGGTTTCCTCACACAATGCAAAAATATACTGGTAGGCTAATTGGCTCCCAACCAAATTAACCCTAGAATGTCTGTGTGTGCGTGTACATGTGGTAGGGAATATAGATTGTAAGCTCCACTGGGGCAGGGACTGATGTGAATGTTCAAATATTCTCTGTAAAGCGCTGCAGAATATATGTGTGCGCTATATAAGAAACTGTTATTAAATATAAAGATACAAAGATAAATTTATTGCATTTATCGAATACACACTCATCCTGCCATGCTGAATAAACCCTTTTCTTTTGTGTAGTTTTCTTGCCTTTGTTGCCCGACTAGATATAATGTATCTGATAGCGGCTACTGACCTATTGACATAGATATAAAGCTGGGAAAAATGTGCAAATTGTTGACTTCAAATACGAGACAAAACTGAAAAACTTTAGATGAGCTATTGGCAGACCGTTATTATCACATTGCTCTTTTAATAAACCCTAGCTCAGTATCTTCAGGAGGCTTCAGAGAACATGAAATCATTCAATATTTTTTAACAATGACACCTCTCTAAAGTATTGTATGTCTGGGAGATAGGATAGGAATAGAGGGTCAATAAATCCATATATATATAACATTTGCAACTTGTTCCATTTCACAGTTATCGCTCCATCTTCCATCCTCTTGCAGAACTAGTCTCCTTAGCCATGCTGCCTGCAGGCCCTTTCTCTACCTGTAATCACTGTACATAGAAATGGACCACTGCTGTCCAGAACAATTGATGTCAGTGGGTGAATCTGGAGATAGAGCAGGTCATAAAGCGAGATGGAAATGTTATTTGAACTTGCTTTTCTGAACACGGTTAATGCTGCATTGGTAGAGATGTGGTCATCCTGTGGAAGTTTTCTTTGTAGAGCACAACACATACAGTAGTGACCTCATAATAATTAGAAGTTTGCATTTGAGCCTGGATTGGTAATCTAACAACTGTGGGATGTACCCAAAGGGCTGGTATTAAAATAGACAGAAAAGATTTCCTCGAGTCCAATATTCTGTAAAGCAGTTTTGGACTAATGCACTCTGGGTTGTTGGTGGAAGCTGCTGTATGAAAATATGCTAATGCTGCATACATGTGTGATACAATGATCCTTCTGAGGACGCAGCATCAGACCACTCTGTGTGAACATCAGTTGTCTCAGTAACCGTCAGGGCCACCAACAGGGGAGCTTGGACAGCTGCCCACAACGAAAGCACTGTGCCACCCCCCACCCCTGTGGCCTCACACCACCTCCCCCACCCGGTGGCCCCCCAGCCAGGCACACATAATACACACTGCAACCTGCAGAGTGCCGAGCCTAGGACACAGAGGCTCGGCGCTCTGCAGGCTGCTCTGTGCAGTGTTCACTCCCGAGGAGATGCGTCACCGAGAAGATGCCCGCCGCAGCTGGTGGGGGCGGTGACCATAATAGTACTGGGGCCGGACTAAAGGTCAGTCCCGGGCCTGCGATTCCTAGTCGCGGCCCTGATAACAGTCACTGGCTGTTAAATTCACACTACAAAAGCCGGTAAACCTGCATCGGAAGACACGGACACTGGCCTTCCATAAATAAAATACTTCCCGTCACTACCCCATGCCCAATCATGCTATGGCTTAGTGCGGCACTATATGCGACAGTACACAGAATATAGGAGACGTTCATAGGCCATTCGTTTGCATACATCTTTGCATTAAGACCTCTATTACACATAAGGTACTAGGATGGCCGTTCCATCAATGTACAGAAAGTAATCTCCATCCTGTCTAGCCTTGATCCTGCTGAAATATATTGCTGGTAAAACATAGTAAAGTAACCTCTATTGTATAAACAACCTTTTAGAAACTGCCTGCAAATGCTTTCCAGGGAGCCAAATACATATTTAATACTGATGAAATGTTATAAAAGCTTTATACAAGTTGAAATGTTGGCAATACTTGACTCCCCTGTTTCTATGTAATAAAAACAATTTATACAGACCCACAATTCCATAAAGTGGGCTGCATTCCACTGTGTGTTCAGTGGCTGAAAACTGTTTAAGAAATGATCTTGTCCAGCATAGTCCGAGGGGCCTGAAAAAAAGCTTTGGAGAGCTGAATGCTTGCAGCTCTGATCTAGCTTATGGTTTATATTGCTGCACAGCTTTCTCCCTTCCGGCTGAGTATATTAGGATACGTAATTAACGCCAGAAATGGAGAAATGTGTCTATTTCCTTTAAAAATGGCTTTGATGAGAGAACTTGTGCTTCCCAGTTTTTAGAACTGATAAGTATTCAAGTGCAGAAGAGAAGAAACCGGCATTTTACATGGCTAATGCCGTTGTCTTAGTGAAAACTTTAATCTCTAGTGTATATATCCTTTCATATCCTGGCTCTGCTAAATGTCGAAAAGCCACAAGTCTGTTGATCTTGTACTTAGAGTTTTCTTTGAATGTCTCTGTTTAAGTGAACAGCCTGTTTTCAGTTTCTTTCTGCGGTTTCTCTTGTTGTAAAGGGGAATTTTTTGTGAGTTGTTAAATCTTAGTATCTTTTTAGATAAAACAGGGTTTTTGGACAGCTAATCCTGATAAACAAAACAAGGGTTCTAACGAATCCATACACCGAATAACGATTACGACCATAGATCCTACCCATCCGCAAAACCAGAAAAGCCACAATTGTTCCTAGGGAGATCAAATGAATGGAGTTGTTAATATTACCCTTCAAATGTTGATGCAAATCTAATGTGCTATATGCATCACAATCCGTGTTTTCAGTTCAACTCTGGTATATTTTATAGTCTCTTGGTAGTATAGGCTAATGTTCGCCATACACTAGACCAGCTTTTATCCAACTACTTGGTTGGTTGATTGGTTGGACTGAAAATCTGGTACTGCATGGGAGCAAATGACAATCTGCGATTTGCTCGCAAATCCAGGAACATGGACAAAAACATTCAGTCAGATTATTTGAATCAAACCAATTCAACTACAGAACCTTGTCTGACTGACAGTTTTTGTTTGTTTCCAGATTTTGAGAGCAAATTTTTGAATTACAAATTACGTTTGCTCCCATCCAGTACCAGATTTTTATACCATCCAACCAGCTAGTTTGATTGTTTGTTTGATTAAAATTGGTTCTAGTGTATGGCAAGCAGGCCATTCTTAAATGGTGTTGACCAGAACCAAGCTCATATTGTGAAGCTTGGCAAATCCGAAAAAGTAGCAACCCCGCAAACACCTAGGGGAGCTGCTTTGCAGTCGGAAATGTTGATATTTCCTGTGGTCCCTCCATACTAAATACTGAGCAATCCCACCTGACAGCAACTGCTCTATAAACCATATGTTGTGTTACTTTGACGTAGTAAATTAGGAGTGTCTGGTGCATCTACTCTCTGATGAAATTGAACATGGGCCGAGGTAAAAATAGGGGTCACTTATCCCTACTGCACAACACTTTTTTTTTTTTTTTTTTATTAATACTTATTGACCAAATATATACTCCATCAAGATCTGTTAGACTTTTCGGTACTTGTGTATTATCACGGAGCCCGATTTAATCTAAATCGCATACGATTTTGTGGCTGATTCGATACACAATGCAATTTAGCGGCCGATTTTCAGCCGATTTGCATGCTGTTCTATCCTTGCACACCCCCACTATCCAAGTCAGCCCGAAGCGTGGCGAGCAGACGCAGTACGCGTCCTCCCGACCTGTTCATACCCCCACTCTCCAAGTCGGCGTGGAGTTGATTTAATAAAGCGTGGCGAGCGCAGCGGAAAACGATCCCGAAGCGTGGCAAGCAGACGCCGAATACACGTCAAGTAATCCGCATCCGCTCGTCCCGCTTCGGGATCATTTTCCACGTCCCCTCGTGGGGCTCACCACGATTCGGGCTCGGTGGCTCGCTGCGCTCGCCACGCTTTATAAAATCAACTCCATGCCGACGTGGAGAGTGGGGGTATGAACAGGTCAGGAAGACACTTACCGCTGCGCTCACCATGCTTCGGGCTGACTTGGATAGTGGGGGTATGCAAGGATGGAATAGCATGCAAATCAGCCACTAAATCGCATCCGATTTGCGGCCGATTTTGCGGGCGCCATGATAATACACAAGTACCGACTTTTCTTATATACACAGCGTTTAGAAAATGTTCTTTTCATAGGGATCATTAATCCCTATTTTGAGCAGAAAACAAATCTGGCTTATCTATGTACCTTTTAGAATTTTTATTGAGATAGAAACATAGAATTTGATGGCAAATGAGAACCATTTGCCCCATTAAGTCTGCCCTCTTTTATATAAATCCAATGTTGCTAGCACCTTTTCTTGAATAACCATCTAAATGAATGTGTACTAGGTATATAGGTGAACTGGTTTTGTCATTTTGTTTTCTCTATAGATATGTCTATTCTTCCAGAATGGCCAAGAGGCTCCTGAACCTTTAGGCGTTGCTCTAAGACACCTGAAAGTGCATTCAGTTTCCCAGGAGCTGCACTGCTGCCAACCAGTGCCAACCGCTGTGCTCTGAATTGTGTCATTATAGCGCAATACATGTTATCTCAGCATTGTATAGTGAGGAGGGGGGGCATAATTATGCAACCATGCAATCAACCTATGCTGTGCAGCGCTCCCCACTTTGCCAACCTGGCAGCCAGAAAGTTGGCAAGCATGACCTAAGACATTTTACATTTTCTGCTGAAATTTTAGTTTTTTTTTATCTTGCATAAAACCCTGTGTTGTAGTTGTGACCCTGTGGAAATTAGCTTGTGAATTAAAAAAAAAAAACAAGCATAATCTTAAATTATGAGCATTTTAAACCATTGTGTTTACACATATAAATGGCATACGTACACTATGCAGTAGATTTTAACACTTATTTCCCATAGTCGTATTTATTACGAATTTGCCTAAGGAGCAAACTCCCATTGCCATGGATACAGTAAAGTTACACATCAGCAACGATTGGCTGAAATGACAGACTCACAGAAATATGAATGAAGGGGTACACTTCCTTAATGAGCTGAACTAACTTCTTAAATATTTATGAAACAATCAAAACGTGGACACCGAGTAAATCAAACATTAACAAGCTCCTATTTCCCTTTAACATTCATAGCACATTGGATAGTGTGTAACGTGTAGACGCTTGCTGCTCTCTAATATGTAAATAAGTGTCTAAAATAGAATCCCTATTAATTGCATGCCGTATAAAGAATCCATGAATGCAGTCTGAGACTGCAGGAGGTGGCGGACTTATATGCAGCTTATCCGTGTCATTTCATTGGCTGCCTGATGAAAGTCAAAACATACCATATTTTTTTTAGTTGTAGTAATAAATATTTAAATATGAGAGGCAATGGTTACTAGATGTAATATCACCTAGATAGCTGCCTAAATTGGATGGTGCTGCTTGTGATCTGCCTCTGACAGTTGTCTTGACTTTGCTCCGTGTACATTTTGGGGCAGGGACCTCTATTGTGTTTTTGTTTTTGTTATGATGCATTTAATTTGATTCAGAGGGAGATTGAATTGTTTCCACTAGTAGTACCCGATGCAGAAATTCAATTGTGGCCCATTTGGGCGTAAGTGCCACAGAGGGGCACATTTATGCACACAGCCTTCTGATATTGGTAAATATACATGTGCGAAAACTCCTGGATTGGGAGCAATCTAAAGGCCCCCATTACACTACTGCGACTTGTCTGAGCCTTAAATCACATCTAGGGATGCCAATCCCGGGATGCCCAGGATGAGGCAGGTTGTGCGGCTGTATGCAAAGAAAGAGGTACCAACAGTATCCTTGGGCACTGATCTTAAGTGTGTCTCTTGGTAGGTGGGTACCCAAAACACAAAAACAAAAACCGACCGTGGAGCAGGAGGGGATATCACATTGGACCTTCACCGTGAGAGGCTACAGGGACGCCTGACATTACAACCTGCCTATTTTGTCTACATTTCCTATTGTGGACATTATAACTCGCTTTTTTATCTTTTATATGCAACTGGTTGTGGAGGATTCAGGAAACCTGACGGTGTGAAACCGCTCCCCCCCAAAGCACTTGTGGTCTGCCTTGAAACAGTAGACCTAGGTACGAGTCTGCTTATTTATTTAAATACAGATTCATGACAAAGTGTCTAAACGATATTACGCCATATCAGTTCTCTTTCCTTCTACATGACACCGGGATTGGATAACTGGGACCAGACGGTACAGAACCGCTCCCCTCCAAAGCTTAATTGGTCTGCCTGAACAGTAGACCAAATCTTAGGGTACGAGTCCCCTTAATTCTTGTTGAAAAACCGACCTCATAACATTGTACTGTATACTCCATTTGGTAATACACTATTGTGGTTTTTGTTTTTTGTGTTTTGGGTACCCACCTACCAAGAGACACACTTAAGATCAGCGCCCAAGGATACTGTTGGTACCTCTTTCTTTGTGTATTCTGTTTGTGTATGTTAGGTGATACATACAATCTAATAGTAACCCAGGGCAGCGATTGAGCGCCAGGTTAATCTCTTGTGCGGCTGTATGGCCTGCGCAGCGTGACCTCTGATCTTGTCATGCTGCGCAGAGCTGCTCTGCCGGGGAAAGTAGAAGCCGAGCAGCATCTGAGCACCAGCTCAGACACATGCGCAGTCTAATCCCAAAATCTCGGGATTGGAAACTCCAAATCCTGGCATTTTGGGTGCCAAATCCTGGTATCCCGCCGAACCCAGCATTGGCCACCCCTAGCCGCATCCAATTTCCCTTGAAATTTCCCTTGAAATCTTACTGGCAAACCTTCCATCCGATTTTTGTTCCTGCTAATTTTACATGGGATTTATCTGGATATATAAAGCAAATCGCATGCGATATTTTGCAAGTGCTAAAAACAGCCACCATGTGCACCTAACTCCGGCGATTCCTACGTGCAGCAGGTTCGATCTCTGACCCAATGCGCACGAGACCACTCATCGGATCATACGGGATGTCAGACGCATACAATTTTGCCACTTTTTCATCTGACCCGATCCATCGGAATCGTATGAAAAATGGGCAAATTGCACTAGTGTATAGCAATAGTTTTAGCCGCCCTTGGTGTAATTCAACACGACAAGTGCGATACTTAATGGGTACCTGGAACCATTCACTGGCTTCGAATGGCATCCTTTAATTGTGATTGTTAAGATAAATATATACTGTATATAAATAAAATGTGTTCATGATATATCAAATATATATTGTACCCACATACTGTATAGAATTTCTCCAGTATTGTGTTCTTCATGCCTTGTTACTAATCCTAGTTATTTAGAGCACCTTGGGCGTGTAGGGATCTAACCTTGAAATGATCTTGAGCTTCCTTAAATGTAATACAGTATATGTTTATTCTGCCATATGCAGAGCTGTTCTATTTTCATACCCCGCTGTTAGAAAAGGCGGCTTACCAAGATTAATGCTCTCTGCTGATATTAGCCACAAACAAAGGTCAGAAACTCGGCATGTTTCTGGAATAAATCACAGAAAATAAAACTCCTCTTTTTTTACACACTTGAAGAATAGTTGGTTCAAAGGACGGCGCATTAAATCTTCAGACATACAGCAATTAATGCTCTGAACACAATGAGACAAAGCTCTGCAACTTGTCATGTAATAGAGATGTGTCAAAACAAAGTGCAGTGAAAACAAAAAAATAAATAACTCCGGTACTCTTTACCTAGAACGGCGCCCGCGATTGGCATCGCGGGCGTCGGGGGTAAAAAATCGCGGGCATCGCGGGTACATAAAAAAACGGGTGCGACGCGATGCCCGCGATTTTCCCATAGGGATCAATGTTAAAACTGTGATTGGACGCGATTTTACTGTTAAATGCCTCAATGCCCGCGATTTGGCCATAGGAAACAATGTTAAATGGGCCACAGAGCCCTAATAGTGCCCTTGAACTGTGAAATGGCCCCCACAATTGTTAACGCCACCCCACGATCAACATCAACCCGAAGCGTGGCGAGCGCAGCGGTACGCGTCCTCCGACCTTTTCATACCCCCACTATCCACGTCGGCGTGGAGTTGAGAATAGAATAGTGTGGCGAGCCACCGAGCCCGAAGCGTTGCGAGCGGACGCGGATACCTTCACAGGTAAACGCGTCCCTTCGCGGGCTTCACAGGTGTCCGCGTCGCCATGGACACCTGGGAAGCCCACGAGGGGACGCGTATAACTGTGAAGGTATCCGCGCCCCCTCGCGGGGCTCGCTGCGCTCGCCACACTATTCTATTCTCAACTCCACGCCGACGTGGATAGTGGGGGTATGAAAAGGTCGGAGGACGCGTACCGCCGCCCCTCGCGGGCTCGCTGCGCTCGCCACGCTTCGGGTTGACGTTGATCGTGGGGTGGCGTTAACAATTGTGGGGGCCATTTCAGACTTCACGGTGACTATTTGGGCTCTGTGGCCCATTTAACATTGTTTCCTATGTAAAAATCGCGGGCATTGAGGCATTGAACACTAAAATCGCATCCAATCACAGTTTTAACATTGATCCCTATGGGAAATCGCGGGCATCGCATCGCACCCGTTTTTTAGTGCATTCGATGGTCGCGATGGGCGCCGTTCTAGGTAAAGAGTACCATAGCTCCTTATGCAGGTTCTATGGTACTTATGTAGTATCTGGGCTGCCGATTTCTAAATCGGGTCGGATCGGGAGATCGCATCGCATCGCATGCGACCATGCGATGCGATGCGATGCCCCGATTTTTCCATAGGAATCAATGTTAAAATGGACTGAGTCCATTTTAACATGGAATTCAATGGGAAAAATGGGTCCTTTTCATACCCCTACTATCCAAGTGGGCATGGAGTTGGATATAAACCTGTGGCGAGCGTAGCGAGCCACCGAGCCCGAAGCGTGGCGAGCGAAGCGAGCCCCGCGAGGGGACGAATACCGTCCCCTCGCGGGGCTCGCTTCGCTCGCCACGCTTCGGGCTCGGTGGCTCGCTACGCTCGCCACAGGTTTATATCCAACTCCATGCCCACTTGGATAGTAGGGGTATGAAAAGGACCCATTTTTCCATAGGAATCATTTTAACATTGATTCCTATGGAAAAATCGGGTCATCGCATCCGATATCGGATGCGATGCGATGCGATGCGATATCGCATCGCATCGCATCTGATTGTATGCCTTAACTTAAGGCATACAATCAAAAAATCGGCAGCCCAGATACTACATAAGTACCGGTTCTATAGTTGTTGTTGAACTCAGAGGCTCAAGAAGGGTCCATTGCTTGCGTTTGAGATACAGTATGAGATGGTGAAATGCTAAATAGTTCTGCTGCTGTGCTTAGCAGGCAGCGTACAAGCCAGACCACCACCCACAAAAAAACCTCAATAACTCCCTCATCTTCCCATAGCATCATTAGTGACCATCTAACACCCTCGGACAAAAAGTTTTGACATGAACGGCAGCTCCCAGATGCAGGCCGGCCATGTTTCGGGTCGCAGCAGCTGTGTGTGTCGCGGCAGGGGAGGGTAAAAAACTGATCCAGGCAAGACCCTGGACCGGACATTAAAATCTTTTAGTGCGGAGCTTGTAGTGTCCCGTCCTAGGGGTGTCCTGTCTGGGGGGGGGGGGGGGGGTGACAGTTGTACCAGGGAGAGGAGGAGGGGGAGAATAAAGCCTCCCTGTATGGTTTGGGGCATGTAGCAAAAACCGGAATGGTTTGGACCACACAGGGAGGCTGTAATCTCCCCTTGACCGTGTCCATGGTGAAAGCTATCACAGGGACCCCCCCCCCCGGACAAGGCACACACACACACCCACCCCCCCGGACGGGACACCCCCAGACCAGACACTACAAGCTACGGACTGCAGATTTTGATGTCCGGGGTCTTGTCCGGGTCCTTTTTTTTTTTCATAGTACCCGTGACATTATTTCACAGCAATGGATGACTAAGCTTCTCACTGAGGTACTGATTTACTAAGCCTTGAAAAGTGAAAAAATGGAGAGTGATAAACAATCAACCAATCAGCTCCTACAGATGGAGCGGGTCCCATCTTTGGCTGGCGCTCGCCAGATCCCTTGCACTGGCGAGCATCGGCGATAGAGACTGGGACGCGCGCGCGTCTCACACACACGTGCGTCCCAGTTTCCTGTTGACGGGGGGACGGGAACCCTGTCCGTCTCCGCTTCAGGGAGACAGACAGGGTTAGGGGGGGGTGCGGCAAGGCGGCGGGGACCCCCATTGTAAGGGGACGCGCGCGCATCTCCTGCGCACGCATCCCCTCCGGCGGCTGGCGGGGGATGGCGGCTGGCGAATCATCCGCCATCCCCTGCAAATCCCCCTCCATCTGTACCTGTCCTTTCCAACCCAACCCACTCTCCATTTTATCACTTTTCAAGCTTAGTACATCTTACCCTCAAGCTTTTCTTAATGTTGCTACTGTCCTATATAATAAAAGTCTAACGCCGCTCCTCACCTCAATGGTGCGTTGGGGCCACTAGTTGGTGCCCAATGGAGTGCTGATTACACACAATGTGAGCCCTTTCTAAAATAGTTTTGGAGCTTGCCTGATGCATATCCTTCAGTCATCCTGATTTTTGGGGGGGCCATCATAGTTTCTGCTGGTAAAAATGAGAATGGCCTAAAACAGTAGAGATGCAGTCTCACAGATAATGGCCCTTATTCAGATCTGATCGCAGTAAAAATTTGTTTCGAAAATGGGCAAAACCATGTGCACTGCAGGTGGGGCAGATGTAACATGTGCAGAGTGACATAGAGTTGTGTGAGTTATTTTGTTTCTGTGCAGGGTAAATACTGGCTGCATTATTTTTACACTGCAATTTAGATTTCAGTTTCAACACACCCCACCCAAATGTAACACTCTCTGCACATGTTACATCTGCCCCACCTGCAGTGCACATGGTTTTGCCCATTTTCCAAACAAATTTGTACTGCGATCAGATCTGAATAAGGGCCAATGTCAGGAACAGGATGTAGCATTTGCGTGTGGCCCATGAACATGGTTACATTTATTCCACTTCCTTTTTATAATGCCACAGCCGTGTACAATCAGATGCGGTCAGAGGTGCGGCACATAGCTTAATGTACCGATGTTCTGCTCTTGGCATGCATATGGCCATACTGTGCATGTGCAGTAGGGGGTGTTGTGGTGTTGAATGCAGTATGGCTGCAGGCTGTCAGTGACTGACCAGACTGATATTTCCTGCTTTCTTTGTAGTAACTGTGGCAACCGGTTTGTGCGACCCCATATTTCACACAGCTGGCCAATGGTGTCACATGTGATCCAATTAGGGTTACCACCTCATCCCTTTAATTCCGGACACATATTAATTACACAGGTTCTGTGGCAGTTTAAAACCAGGTGGCTTCTGTGGCAGTTTAAAACCAGGTGAAATGGAGTCTTGAAGTCAGCCAGCCACAGAACCTGTGTAATTAATATGTGTCCGGAATTAAAGGGATGAGGTGGTAACCCTATATCCAATGCTGCTGTCCTAGGATGCAGCACAGATTGCAAATGCAAGCAGGGGGCATCTATTTTATACCAGACACTTCCTGTTGCAGCACCGTATCAGAACAACATAGCTGCTTCCATGTAAACAGCAGCGATGTCATCTCCAACCACTTTTGAATCGGGACCCGTATGCGCTGTTTAGTTAAATGTAGAAAGTTTCAACAAAGCACAGAACATAATGTAGCAAGGATGGGGAACCTTTGGCCCTCCAGCTGTTGCTGAACTATACATCGGAGCATGCACTGCTACAGTTTTGCTATTTGGACATGCTAAAACTGTAGCAAAGCATTCTGGGCTTTGTAGTTTAACAACAGCTGGAGCGCCGAAGGTTCCCCATCCTTGTAATATAGGATGACATCCCACCAGTGATAAGTCTATTGACCGAACTCATCTTTTCCCTATAACAAAACGTGTTCATAGGATTTTCCCATTACATTGCATGTACTCTAAATTCTTAAAATAAAGGTTCTATTTATTGTTTTCATATGTGAGGGCTTTGGTTCAGACTACAGCCGAAATAATGCTAATCCGTTCTTAGAATAACTAGTTTTGATAATTAATTGCATATTAAACCCCACTGTTCTGTATTTTACAGCGCTTTTATCCGAGCCTCAGTGTGTTATCCATGCAATGGTTTCTGCACAAAAGCTATCTTATGAATAAGTAATTCTGATGCCTGGGTGTTTCCTATGAAATTGCTCCTTTTTTATGTAGTGTTTTGTTTCAGGCTGTTACTTTTTTTAGATTCCGCGACATGAGTTCATCGTTTTATTTAGCAAAGCGCAAATAAACTCTGCTTTGTATTCTATATCGGTCTTTTAAAACCCCTAAAGGAACACCACTTCTGTCATGTGTTCTGCAGCCTCTGAGGGATCTCGGCTACTTGTAAAGTTGGTAGATACTGTATTGCCCTTACAATCTATTTCTGAAGTAAAATATTGTAAGATGTGTCACTATAGTGGTTTGGTGGAGGCAGACTTTTTTTTTTTTATTGTATTATTTTTCATCATTCTTTTTTATTGTAGCTTTTAACACATGTGGCAGCACCATTCCACATGGACATACACATGATTTCTAGGGCGGTTACCTGAATGCTAGAGTTTAGCGCTAGCGTGACCAGCCCATAGAGAAGGCATAACTAGCATGTAACAAGCTATAGCCTCATACTATATGTAGTGCATGTAATACTTCAGACCAGGCCAGCTGGTGGGTTTTTTATGGAATATGTGCTGGGTAGCTGAGCCAAGCAGGAATCTCCCCCCCCCCCCCCTTTGATTGTCAACCCTAAGTAGCGCCACTTTGGCACACTGGCAGTTACAGCCCTGATGTTATCATACCCACCTGTTGCTTGAGCATCTTGGAAAAGATGGCTTGGCTCTCCTTTCACAGTCTTTGGGCCATATGCACTAAGCTTCAAAAGTGGTTAAAATGGAGAGTGATAACCAACCAATCAGCTCCTGCCTGACATTTTCAAGCACAGTCTGTGACGTGGCAGGTAGGAGCTAATTGGCTGGCTGCTTATCGCTCTCCATTTTATCACTTTTGAAGCTCAGTGCATTGGGCCCTTTGTCTGGGCCCCATCCTATATCATGTAGCACAAGTCGGTGGCCCCCACCACAATATTTTCCCTGTGATTTGTGCCGGACTTCAGAGAGGTATTAAAGAAATTTGGTGCAAAGTGTACACCCGTTTTATAGATCCGCAGCTGCCTTTTAACCATCATTATATGTATTGCATCTCTGCTGTGATACCTCAATTTTCATTGGATTTAACATGCACCTCTTTAATCATATTAAAATAGAAACCGCTCCGGGATGAGTATTACAGGACAGTTGCTGCAGAATTTCACACAAATCGAACTGTGTGACGGAATAGCCTGAGGTTCGTGTAGTTTCTGTGTTAGGGTTTTGCGTTGCGATTGCATGAACTATTATTAAAATCGCATTTTATAGTTTATAGTCTGAGCAGATTTGGGATGACACTGGGCCTCCATCGGACACAATTCATCTGGCACAAAAACTGCTAACATAAGACAATTTTGTGGAACCTCAGTCATAATTTTGCTCATCTCTAGCTCCATTGTTACATCCTTCTTCTGAGGTTAAGTTGTACGAACAAGCTGAAGATCCCCTTTTTGTTGATGGATCGTAACTTTTTTTTTTTTACATTGACAGAGCTTATTTTATAAGCACAAAAAGTATTTTAATTTAGGTTGCTAAGGAGACATAAGACGGAGCCTCCCGCAAAAATATCCCCTATTGAGGTCAAGATTTTTTTTTTCTTGCTCCTGAATTGAGGCATATGGAACGTGTTGTAAAGGAGGCGATAAGCTATTTAATGCTAAAATAGAACGTCTGCTGAGAATAGACAAAGAATAACTGCAGGGGGGCTATTAAAATGGATGAGTACCTCCTCACTTCTAAGAATTGCAGGCTCTGTGGCAGAGAAGAGGGGCTTAGGTATTACTGAGACTTTGCTAAAAAATCTCCTGCCGTAGGCATATAGCATGTATATTTACTAAGAAATTGCTAGCTTTTGCATTCCGAGTTTTACACTTTGTAGAGCACAAGTACTTGGGTAAAGCTATTGGGATTTACAGAGCCTCAGGGAATATTACAATCATCTTGGAAACAAAATATGAAGATAACACAATGTTATTATGTAGCGGTGTGTATGCATACGCAGGGCCTGCCAAGTCCTTGGTGAATACATTGTATTCTGTTGTGTTTTGCTTTCTTTGTTGCTTCCCAAACAATTTTGAAGAGACTATGTCAGTGATGGGCAACAAGTGGCCCCTTAGGACAACTTTCTGGCCATTCTGGGTTGAACACAGGAGCACAATGATTTGCACAGCTGACACAGAACCTATCACTGGATAGGATCCTTACAGCCAGTGGATAGATGGACTAGTACATCAGAAGCTAACCTGTTGCTTCAGTAGTTTAACTTGTGCTAGTACGATTAGGAATTGATGATGTAAGAACTCTGATCTAAATTTTGTTTGGGTATCAAATTCTGTTATATTTACTGCTTTAGGTCAATGATCTGCAAATTCTGATACTAGCACCCGCCATCTTTGAAAACCAATGCAGTTACTCTTCCTTGTCTGGGGTGTCGCTGTCTGCTGTAGTGCTTCTAGCACAGTGTGGTCTGTTTATCAGCACTGATATGCAAACCAGACCTGTGCTAGAAACACCGCAGCAGACAGCGACCCCCCCCAGGCAGGGAAGAGGAACTGCATGGGTTTTCAAAGATGGCGAGTGCTAGAATGAACACTAGGTAGGTTAACTGGCTCCCAACAAGATTTAGCCCTTGTGTGTGTGTGTGTGTGTGTGTGTGTTGGGGGGTGTTCTTGGGCAGACTAGATGGGCCATGTCATTCTCCTCTACTGTTAATTTAATATTTATTTCCCTTTAAACTTTATTTAAAACATAGGCTGTATTGTATCTGGTCACCCTGGCTCTATTTAGCAGTTATTTCGGAATTGAATAGCACTTGCCACCCACCGTTTTGGATTACTTGAGCACCTTGTTGTTTTTGCTGCTTTTGTCCAGTTTGTATCTTGTTAACATCTTGATTACTTGGTTTCTTTGTTTGTTGTGCTTTCTGAGGGCTATAAAGATTTTTCCTCATTATGTGAGGCAGTGGTGTTAATGATAGATTAATCAAGTTGACACCTATGTCAGAGCTATTAAACCAGTGACTGCACACGCTATAATAACACTTAACATAGATTGGCTTCTATGTTGTGTTCTGTTATAGTTATGTTTTGAGTAAACCATTTTTTTATTTGAAGCAAAAACAATCCAAATACTTTTTTTTTTGTTTTTTTCACACAATTTCTAACAGCAAAGATATTGAAAGTCCTTCAACTCTTTGCCTGTACTTGGCGTTTTCTAAAGAAAAATGCTCATGTACTGTACTGGGACATTATTTTTTATTTTTAGTTATCCATTCAAGTTAATGAAGTCTCTATTTGAACTAAACTCCTAAAATGAGTGTTAATAAGAGACAATTTAACAACAAACTGATTGGAATGAAAAGACTGATCCCACCAGTCAGCTAAGTGATTAATTTGACACTGCCATATTATGGCCGGTACACAAGCGATAATTTCGGTGACAGAAAGGGGGGGGGGTGAAGCTCCCACATTAGTGTATCTATAGAGAACAGGGCAGGTCATTCATCGGAAATACACACTTGCCACTGCTGGCGGGTACACACTGCGTGATAGGCAGCAAATCGCTACCGATATTGCTAGGTTTGCTGTGCATCACGGATGACCAGCGACCAGTGCTACCAACCAGTGGTAGTGTGCAGACATGTGTACACACTGAGCGATGTAGGCAATATATCATTATGAAATGGCATATTGGCCGGACACCCCATCTACAGTTTCAGGGGATTCAAATACTTGTAGAATGGTGTAGAAAACTGGTAACCTGATGCTCTCCCACAGCTTATCTGATACATTTTAACTTTAGAGAATTGTCACGGTTTATATTGTTACTAGTGTTTTTTTTTTTTATGATTATTCCTTTGTTTGAATATGTAAAATACAATTTTGTGCTACTTTTTGTACAATGGTATTATAGTAAGATTAACGTACATTTATTAACACAAAGTGTTCTCTTTTTGTTTTTCAGCTGCAAGGATCCATAAAGAGAAAGGTGGAAGATGACCGTTCCCCTGTCTCCTCTGGAATTAATGACATCATATTTTCAAGTGACAACAAACGACTCTGTCTTGATGATGTAACACTTCCTATGGGCCAAACACAAACCACAAGCTCCAGTGTATCGTGCACTGATTTGCAGCACTCTCCGTACACAACCAATCACAGCTCTTCATCCCTGGGTGGTCATCAAGTTCTTCTTGAAAATAACCACATGAATGGGAGAGGTATGGCTTCTCCGTTCTCTGTATCACAAAATACAGATATGGGCCAAAAGGTACCATATGAAGAAAAAAACAACAATCTACACTCTGTGGATCAAGAACTACAGGACCTCTTGGAAGAGTTAACTAAAATGCCTGATCCATCGCCAAATGACTTGGATATCATCTTGCCTGACATGAATCATTCACAACCAAATTTAAGTACAACCCCGAAGCTTTCATCACCACAATCATCTCACTTGGACAACCATATCTCTAGCAAGGATTTCTCTGGTGGTTGCAGTTCTGCCAATGCTGGTTCCCCTCAAGTCAGACCCTCGTCTGCTGGAACAAATTATTCATCGAACAAGCCTGTTCAGTCACCCATAGCTACGGCTCAAACTAAGAGTCAGTCACAGACTATGTTACCTGTCTCAATAGCTAACATGCCCGGTGCTAACTGGCATGCACAACAGCTGAAACAGCTGGCTGCAAGCAAACAAGGCACTTCAGGCAAGCAGCAAGTACCGACACCCAACTGGCCAACAATTTCAAATACCGGTCTTTCTCCACCATATCGACCTGGATCCTCTCCTCAGCAGCCTTTTAGTCCACAGAATATTATGGTACCCAATATGAGCTCTAGCAGTTTACAGGGAAATGCCATACAAGGCTCACAGAATTCTCTATTATCAGGCATATCTTCTACCAGCAATCCACCCAACAGGCCTTCTCCGCCTTATGTGTCAGAAAAGATTGCAAGTCCGGCTCTTAACCAGCAACCATTCAGTCCTCAGAGCTCCATGTTACAGAATATGACCTCAAGCAACATTCCAGCTAATACCATCAAAAGCCCCCAAAGCAACATGGTGCCAAGCATGGCACCTGCCAATGCTGGGCCTTCTCCACCCTATCAGCCAGAGAAGCTTTCAAGCCCAGCCTTGCATCAGCAGCCATTCAGTCCCCAGAATACCTTGATGTCCAGTCTTGCTCCTACAGCCAGCCAGCCCAGTCTACAAAATTCACTCTTCAAGTCAATGACCACAAACCAGCCAAAAAACATGAACATGATTATGCAGCAGCCTTCCAACGGTTTGCAGACTGGGATAGTCAATGACAACCAAGTAGGTCATGATCAGCTTTCCTTTAACAATACCAAGCCACTGTCCCATTTTGCACCTGATTCTTCAGGGCAGAAAATTAACTTGTCGCCTAATCCCGGGTCGTTAATTCATTACCTTCAGCAACAACAGCAGCAGCAGCAACATCAACAGCCCACAGCGGTGCAGCAGCCTCAGCAAGTCCTCAAAAATCAGTTTCTCCAGCAACAGATAAGGCAACTAATGCAGCCTTCCCAGATGCAGAGACAGATGCAGTCCAGTGGTCTGCCTGCCCAATCCAGACAGGTAAGAAATCTTGGTGCTTACCTGCACAGTACTTGTGTTTGTAAATAATGCTTTTCTAGCACCAGTTTCAGGAAGCAGAGTGTGCTCACCGCCAGGCTAGACAGAATATTACTTATAACCTTTATCTGTACCTGATACAATTCTAGATCACTTTTCCTTGAAAATGTATTGAGTACCTAGGAGATGCTACTTTATGTGGTTGTTCAATTGCTAAAGGCCTCTTCACGCTTGTAAGTCTGCTTTCATGGTGAAAAATTCCCCCTAGATTAACACTTTGCACTATGAAAAGCTATCATATTTTTCCAAGTACCTTGCTCAGTCATTCTGGATATAACAGAGGTCAGGAAGGAAGCATATTTTAGAGAGAGATAAGTACCAGAATAACTCTGAAACTGGAGGATTGTAGACTAAAAGGAAATGTGAGGAAATGCCTTGCTACAGTAAAAACAGCAGCTAGGCGGATTTCATTACATTAATGAGTGTTAATAAAGCCCACATGCATGGGCGGGTGTGTGTATATAACCTGTATATACAGTATACATACATGTGTACAAAGGGAGCTGCGGCAAGAAAACAAGACAAGGATAGGACTTGGCATCATACAGTGGGCAGGAGAAAAATAGGATCCTGCTCCTAATACCCCTGCGCACAACTTTTATGGAGGGGCAGATTTGTGTGAGGTTATTTCCATAGAGTGGCAAGTACATTGTGTTATACTTGCGTTTATGTGTTGTGTTGTCAAGCAACATTAATGATATCCTACGCATCTATATGCTTAGTTTGTGATGGCAAGAGAAATCTCATCCACAACAACGAACTGTCCAATAGCAGTTGTCCCGAATAGCGTTCGCTAAACCCTTCGGCTATCAAACAATTGCCCGCTTGATGATCCAGTTGTAGCGGAAGTTTGGCAGCCACACTTTAGATAAATGAAAACTCTGTTTTACGGAGAGATCAGTTTACTATATTATTGCGACCTAGAAGAAAATGCATAGAAATAAATTTCTATACCAATAGCACATGATAGAGCAAATAGTTACAAATATGCGAGCCAGTGATGTGAGGTCTTGAGCACATATATATGTGGTGCTCTCGCTAATAGTGCTATCCATATCTATGCATGGCATATTTCAGTTTCGTTTGTAGGGAAGGAGTAACTAGAGCACTCACATTATTTTCAATAGATGATTTAGGCTGTCATGTTTTGTTATTTGTTGATCAGCATTTCTACACTTTAGAATCCCTTCCTCACCCACCCCTATTACGTTTATGATCAATGGCCAATTAGTGTAAAAATGTTTAGGTGACTGGGCCTAATATTACATTACTATGACCCCTTTCACACCACACAAATAACCCGGGTTGTAACCAGGTCAACCCGGCTCGGAGTGCAGTGTGAAAGGGCCATGCTGAATATCCCGAGTCCAGCAACCTGGCAATTTGACCTGGGATTAAAGAAGTGTTATTCCTGGGTCAGACCTATGTTGCTGGCAATGTGAATGGGTAACCCGGGTCCCGTTCACCTCTATGGATGAAGCAGCAGCATCATCTCAGAACTGCCTCCACCCACGCCTGACGTGTTCCATGCAGCAATACCACTCACCCATAGGAGCAAGACTCTCGCTGTTTCACGTTCAGCGCTCAGTATTGCAAATCAACATAATAAATGTGGCTTCATCTGTACAACAAAACATAACCCATAAGCATCTCAAATTAAAGAAACGTGAAACCCGTCACCTTGATTTTTGCGAAACAAAGTGTTTTATATTCTTGATTTGTATGTTTTTAATGTGAGTGAAACAATTTAGCTACATCTCAAGAGGACCGATAAAATTCAAAATAGTCAGATCTTCTTAGTGTTCTGGCTATTATATATATTTGCTTTATTTATTAAACTGCCCGTATTCCGCAATGTAGGACAGTGTACTATTGGTCATAAAGAGACCTGGTACATTTTAAGGCTGGAACTTTAGCTGCGCACGCTGGTTTTCCCCATATAATGGAAAGAGGTGCAGCTTGTGTACAGAGAAGGAATGTGGAGGACTGCCAGTTGGAGTGGGAACACAAAGACTTGTAATCTGATCTGTGTAGCAAACAGCAGAGAGAAAGGCACAGCTGTTATGACATAAACCCATAAGAACAGTCTTTAAGGTTCTCTTTCCTATTGGAAATAAAAGCATCTAAAGCTGGGTACACACTAAAAGATGTGTTTACCCAGCGACATTGGTAGGGACGGAACCCAGCATTGGCAAAGTGCAGACACGCTTGTTGATGACGGCGGTGGCCATGCTGAATTAGTCATAATGGCCATCGCTAGTGATGTTTTCCGTTGCATGGTAGGTA
Source organism: Crinia signifera (assembly GCF_055691185.1). Lineage (NCBI taxonomy): Eukaryota > Metazoa > Chordata > Amphibia > Anura > Myobatrachidae > Crinia > Crinia signifera. Next base: position 99,191,998 of record NC_139225.1, on the reverse strand, counting down.
CACACAGGACGATGTGCCGGATGCGTCAGTCTGTCTGTCTTGCTGGATCAGATGACATATGTAGTATTGTACTGTATTCTGTATAGAAGGCAATCACATTAACCTGTATCATGAAATCTACAAGTCTGGTGCTTTCCGCTAAGCAACCTGGGTAAAGGAAATCACGATTGTGGGGTGCCTGCAGTTCTGTTTGGTTGGGCTATAGTGATGCTGCAGGGCCACGCATTGCTTTCTCCCGCTGGGTACAGACGGGGCGATTCAGGCAAACCTTCTAAGCCATTTTGATGATGTAGTCAAAATCGCTTAGAGGAATCTCCCCGTGTGTACATGGCTTATGTGTTTGGATTTTAGCAGAGATGAGTATACTGATGAAGCAGCTCTCAATGGAGCTGCTCCTGACTATAGAATCGCTGCCGCGTGCCAGCCGGCCGAAGGGAGCTCACGTGCCCCGTTCTGTTGGAGCCTTCCACTGGCTCCCCACAACCTCCTGATGCCTCCACTCGCTACCCCACTCCCTGCCTGTCTTCCTGAAGAGGAGACGGGCTGGGAACACACTCCCTGCCGCCATGCTGACCTCCTGGTCAGATGGAGCTCCTGACAGGCACTCCATCTGTATGTCATGCAGTTGGTTTCACAGAAATATTCTTCCTATAATAAATTCTCTCAAGGAATTTGTGTTTATAGAATAGTTTTTAGGTTGGTAATAAAGGTGATTGTCAAAATAGCACCAAAATGCCATAGAATCAATGTTCTATGGACAGATCAACTATCCACAATTCCCCCTACAACCAGAACTGTTAAGGTGGACATACACTAGTGCGAATAGAAGCTGTCGAGGAGTTCAAGGGAAATTGTATGTGACTTCAAGCCTGGCTATGTCACACTAGTGTATGGCAGCATGTAAATTCTAAATAAGATCTCATGCGCCCTATTGGTGCTGACACATACCACATTATGGTGTGTAGGTGTTTATTCTTCATTCACATTCAAGTGTAAAGGAAGCAAAAAAAAAAGCATAAAGGCTGTGTAAAGTGTTTATATTATAGTAATGTCAGGAATAAATTGCAAAAAAAAAACATCAAAATATGTTTCAAACAAGGTTTAATAAAGTTATAATGTTCAATATACTTTGGTGACAATCACATTCTCCATCATGGGCCATATTTATTAAGAGCTGTACACCTTCTAGCTGTCTTAACAGAATGGACTCAAGAACAATTGTAGATGCAATTATCTATAACCGAACAGCATTCACCACCGAAATATAATCCGCTCAAACAAACCTTACCCGCTGCCATTGTACTGTATCTTGGGCCTGTCAAATATATATCATGATGGCAGCCATTTTTTGGGATGAACGAATATTAGGTCTATTTATTTAATATGGCCTAAATTATATTATATTTGTGTCCAATGAGTCAGAATCATCACATTGGTGGAAAATTGTTAAGGCGCCCATACACGGTACAATTATTGTATACAAGATCTCATCACATTGCATAGGTTTTGCAATGCAATGTGATGAGGTGAGATCTAGAACAAAACGTATGTGCAGCACACTGCGATGCCAGCCGCGTATGTTAGTACATATGCGCTAGCATCGCGGCGGGGGCGTGGTGAGGGGCGGCGATGTATGTTACTACATCCCGCTCTTAGTCTACACTTTATCATAAGCATTGGATTAGCCAGTAAAATGGCAGCTTCCATAAAGTATGGGTAATAGTGTAAGTCAGTTTGCAACATCTGGTTTACCCTGTTGTCGTCAATTTCTGAAACTTGATCCCATAGACACCTGCTACCTAAAGATCTTTTTACCAATTGCTTGAACTAAGCATACTAAATATCCAGGTGTAACATTTAAATAGATCATACAAAAAAAATAAAGCTACAGCAAATGTGCTGCCGTTGTCCACAATTTTTATTACCCCTTTCAAAATGTTTTTAATCAAGTGCACAAAATGATTTAATTTCAGTCAATTATAAAAAGCAGCTGTTATGGGAATGAGCGTGACTAAAATTATGATGATTAAAAAACATTGCTTGGTAAGGAGCCGCTGCGAGCCGAATCCTAGAATAGCACTAGAAGCAAAAGTATTTTATACATATTAATTACCTATGAATGTCATGTTCTCTATTCGTGCACAGCACAATATCTGAATTAAAGTGTAACCATCATGCAGTGCAGGAAGCCATTTTGTTGGCTAAACCAATATCCATGAGATTACAGTTTTATCATTTCACTTGGATCTAGTGACATTTGCCTCATCTTTGTTACTAAGTTCATGGTTTTGTCTCCACTGTGCTTAGACTATAGGTGCAATACAAATGTAAGTTATATTTCCATCAGCTGATAAATGCATCTAAAATCAGCATCATTATTTACGCACTATGGGCCTAATTCTGGTTGGCTCGCAAAAAGCAAAATCTTTCTTATGGGCAAATTCATGTGCACTGCAGGTGGGGCAGATGTAACATGTGCAGAGAGAGAGTTACATTTGGGTGGGGTGTGTTTAAACCAACATCTAATTTGCAGTGTAAAAATAAAGCAGGCAGTTTTTACCCTGCGCAGAAACAAAATAACTCACCCAAATGGAACTCCCCCCCCCCCCCTCCCCCCCAATCCCACACACTATATATGCACAGTACTAACACATGTTAGCATGATGTGATTGGTAGATTTCAGTTCTAGTGGGTGGGAGCAAGAGGGAGTCCATGTGCAAGCTCCATGCAGGCCTCCTTCTCTTTTCCCTGTGATTTCTGCTGCAGTACAGACATGGGACGTAAGAGAGCTGAGTATATGGGTGCAATGTGAGCAGGGTGTCCTTCCTAGGGCCCAGGGGCCTGTGTGCACCCTGTACCAATAGCGGGTAGTTGGTGCATCATTCAATGTACTGCCTCCCCTGATATTGCATTGCCATTATTATATTGGCACAGCTCCATCATAGAAGTGCTACAGTAGACCTACAGTGCCACCTATCCAACTGAAGTGTTTTGGGAGGTAAGGGGGAGATGGAGCTATGTGGGTAGATTTAGTTTACACTAGGTTTATTGAAGAATGTTATTACGACTTTGTGTGCATTTAAAGTCTTTGGGACACTCTATATTGCATGTCAGATAAGCGATTTGCAACATGAGGAACACTAACATATACACATCACTACTACCTATATACTACTTTCAGTACATTGTCCTCAATGTCTGATGATTATATGAAGCATGGCAAAACACATCAGACATCTGGCTTTCATCAGTGTGAAACGGGAATATGAAACTGCATGACATAGCCATTATATTTCCTCATGCAGCTTTATTTTATTATGAATATCAAACGTCCATATTTCCCATACAGTGCCAGGGGCTAATGTGCGGGACATGGAAGAGATGCAATATTTGTGTGACTCTTTTTTTCTTTTCAAAATATACCCAGTTTCTTGCTGTGTTTTATATGATTAGGATCGAATATCATTTTGTTTTGATGGACAGGTGGCAATCCCATCTGTGCTGCAGAGACCGCCGATCAGGAGAGGTTTCCCCAGAATCCTCCATGGTCATTGAAGACTTCCCTGCTGCAATTCTGCTCTAAAGTGGAGATGTATTACAGATTGGAAACCTATTATTTCCTTTCATATCTCAATTTATAGTCTTAAATCGGCTTCTTGTGGCCTAGAAAGCTATCCATTATCACTGCTACTTGGCACACTTTTAGTAATCTCCAATGTCAGTACATCTTCAGTCTGCTACTATCAAGCTAGTTTAAGAGAAATGGAGTACATGACAATAATGGCTATGGTCTGTACAATGTATTAGCTTGTCTGGCTAGAATACATAGGGATGACCAGTGGATGGAATGCTGGCTGTCAGAATACTGATGCCAGCATCCCGATGGACGGAATATGACTTGGGTCTGATAAGTATACTTACTTTCCCCTTGCCCCTTCCTAACTCTCACTGATGGTGCCCTAACTCACCTAACCTTAAGTCTTCCCTAGTGCCTAGATCAATTGCTCTGGGTGTCTCTACAGGATTCAGGGTGCGTTCCAGAGCAGCCTTCTGTGACTAATGGCGGCACTTATTCCCTAATATAGTTATAGCCCTGGGGTGACTATACCACAAAACTTCCTGGTCTTTCTACATATATATAAAGATGGAACCCCTCTCATCTATCTTCCTTAGGTCTTGGCTCACTTAATCCTATTAAAGGGCTAGATGAGGAGGGATCCATCTGTATATGCCTTCCAACATCAGCCAATGGTAATTCAGGGGGGGGGGGGGGGGGGGGGCTTGGTGTCTTTATGGAGATCCCTCCCAACCTACTAAAATCAGCACAAACATCCTGTCCTACTTTTCTTTGGATGGTTAGAGGTATGGACATAGGTGGTTAAAACAAATGCCTCCTGCTTGCTTGTTGAATGTAATGTTGCATTGTCTCCAAATACTGTTAAATGCAGTAGCTTAAAACTTTCGGAAAAATAAGATTTAGATGTGTGTCAGTGTAATAAACAGTTGGCCAGTACAGATTCTGATCAAAGCATTCCCACTCTTTTGTCTGGCTGACTGGTCCATGTGATATATCATCCAGTAACATCCTGTATCCACACAACTGTTGTAACATTTGCAGGAAGGGAATTCAGAATATCTTATGGAAATAGCTCATCTATGAAATAGGAAATGTCTGAGTGTAGTGTCTACAACCTGCTGCTTTCCAGTTGAGGCTCCTTCCCATTACCAGAGGCTGCTGAACTATATATGAAACCGAGGCATAGGAGAAGGATGGTTCTTCCTGCTGCAATGTATGGGTGATGTTTCTGGAGAAGTGTAAAAAGTGAATGGAATCTTATGATTCACCTCCATACCTAGACTTTGACAGCAGATTAAAACCATTTGGCCCGTTCTAGTCTGCCCCTTTCGGGTAGTCAGCCATGGCATTGGCACATGGAGGTATGTGTAGGTGTGTGGTGTGTACAGCTACTTAGAGAATGCCCAACTGCATTTAATACCTTGCATTGCCCATCATGAATGATCGATAGTCTACTTCCCCAGTGCTGCTTGGTCCTATTCTTCACACTTAGGAATCGGCTTAGTCTGACGTTGTTTATATATTTTTTTTATATGAGCTTTGCAGTTGTTCAACGGACTGTAAAGAATCAATTTTATAATGTCTATAAAATGTAACTGCGCTTTTAATTGTACACAATTATTCAAATGCAGTTCTGCTAGAAAGAGCTGAATGTTGAGACTTTTTTTATTTTTTTGTAGGGGGTAACCAAATAGTCAAGACTCTACACATTGACGGGTAGTCTCATGCATGGCTAGCCTGCCTGTCTGGGAATTAGTTGGTTAATTATTGCAGACAGAATGACATATTAGTGTATCAGAGAACATCATTTGATTTCACTAGAAGATTTAAAAAAAATTTTTTTTATCAGAGGATACAGAAACCTGCCTCAGGATGCCTCAAATGTTGCTGAGCAGTTAGCATAGTCTCAGAGATATCTACTTAATGTCCTTCTAAGGAAGCTTTTTGCGTTTCTAAACTGTATAACTATATAATGTGCGATATGTAGTTCTACTTAAAGCCAGAAGAATCTGCAGGGGATCCTTTACCCTCTGAGCCTTTCTTACCCTACTATACTTATAGGTGATGGATGATTTTGCTTCCAAGCATCTCCAGGGTAGAGCACCCTTTGGGATGTCCTCATTGCTGACCTTCTAGAGATTAGCATGGAATATACATGTGTGTGTGTGTGTGTGTGTGTGTATAAATATATGGCTAACTACCAGGGTTGCCAGATCATCCCTTTAATAAGCACACTTATGAATTACACAGGTTCTTGTACAGCACTGTGATGTTCCAATACCACAGCGACAGACATGTGCACATGCAGATATTTGTGTAGATGCATGTAAAGTCTTACATCTGGAGTCTACACACTCTGACCTTTTATGTTTGGTGTATAATATGGCTAACTACTCCTCCAGAAACTGTCATTTTGACAGACTTTTAAAACTAGTAACAGTATAAGCTCCACTGATCTTAATTGTATAAACATCCGTCACAATCACTTATTGAAATTGAGCTGGTGTGACGGCCAACAAGCATAACTTTATCGCAATCACCTTTTCTGTTAAATGACTGCTATATTTAAATCTGTAGGTTGAAAACCATTTTATTATACAAACCCATTTACTTTCACTGTTTTTGGTAGTTTATTTTTTTTTTTTTAAACTTTTTTATTGAGACATTTCGTGCACATTACATAATTTGTACGATACAATTGATATACATTACATGTTTCCATTTTGTATGGTTTTTGGTAGTTTTACTTTGAGAACAACAAGTTGCTTCCTATTTCTATAGTCCTAGGAGAGCACACCACTGAAAATAATTCCCAGTAAAGTGGGGATGGAAGTGAGGGTTTTTTGAGAAGTTTTTAGTGTGTGGGTGGGGAACTGGCCCAGCTGTAAGCAGGAAATGTGTGAGGTGCTGACACAGAAAAACTGGGCTTCTTTGAATCATCCCAGATTTTCCACAGTAGCAAAGTAAATAAATGATTGTATATCTAACAGTATATATATATTTTAAATAAGGAGTTACCTGTGAAATGCTTTACAGGTCTATCATTTCTCCAGATTAACACAGACTGGTTTCAGGGCCAGCGGAAATTCTTGGTTCACCTTAACCACGGAATAAGTGTGACTAATTCAGCTGCTCATTTCCTTAGCAAGTGAGAAATGGGGATGACTTCCATCTAAAGCTGGGTACACACCTACAGATTTATCTGTCTGGTAGGAACAAAAATCTTGTAATGTTCGACCACCTAACAGTGCTGTGGGCGGTCCCGGCAACAGGCGCCATTGGGGGGAGGTCCTGCCGGTTGTTAATGACCCTGTATATCACCTGTGCATGCAGTGAAATCGACAACCACATACTCCTGGATGTCGCCACTGAACTGTATAGTTTGTAACATAGTTTAGTCTGTGGGCACTATAGCATTTGTCAGGGAGTTTCAGACCGTTCAAGGGAAATAGTTGACCACATTTCATGTGTACCCAGCTTAAGTCCCTGACAGCAGTCATGCCCCTGTGTCACGTCATTGGTTGGTAACATCTGTATTCGTCTACCTGCCATACAAATGCACAACTTGTAAGTGTAGAGATGTTCTTGTTATTACTATATGGTGTGGGGTCAGGAACATTTGGTCTACAGCATGATGGTCGACAGTCATTAAGTTGACACCATTAGGTCGACATGGGAAAAGGTCAACATGGTTCTAGGTCGAAAGGTCCTTAGTTTGACATCATTAGTTCGACATGTCATTAGTTCAACAATGTCTAGGTCAGCAGTCAAAAGTTCGACATGGGGTTTTGCACAGTTTTTTGTCCTGAATGTCAACACAGTCGACATGGACACAGTTTAAAGTGCACCGCATCCCCTCGCATCGCTTGCTGCGCTCACAATGCGTCAGGCACACTATTTTATTCTCCCACCACACTCTAGTGGATGGTAGGGCATGAAATGTCGGCACATGTCAGCTCAAAAAACAGTCAAACGAATCTATCGAACTAATGACCTGTTGAACGAAATGACCTTCCTTTCGACATTTTCCCATGTTGACCTTTTCCCATGTCAACCTAATGGTGTCGACCTAATAACTGTCGACCATCATGCTGTAGACCAAATGACCGCATCCCATGGTGTGGCATGCATGGCTGGACATCTGTACCGCCACAGGTGACTAAAAACACACCGGTGACATCCAGTGGCATAATTGTGCAGTGTGAAAAACTGGTACATGTTTATGCCAGCCAGGGCAAATACGCACAGTAAGAAAAGTAAAGCACTTGCCTCTCTTTTTTATTTTTTCTGCAGAGACCACGCTATAGTGCCGGTTCTCATGTCCCCTGTTCCATATGAACCTATATTCCAAATTCCTGATTATAAAAACTACTAGCGTTACCCACGTGCTAGTATCATAGTTGACTGTTTTTGTTTTTTTTTGGGGGGGGGGGGGAGGGGGGTTAAACAAACCATTTTGCATAGCAACACCTGTTATTTTTGCCAGCTAGCTCAAAATTTTAAATTTGTTTTTTATTTGTGTTTTAATATGTGAAAGAAACCCTTTATACCAAAAAAAAGAGAGAACCCACTTCCTATATAAGGTAAACAATACAGGTCATTATGATGAATACAAATATTTGCTTGGCAGTTTTAACACCTATTTTGACAAATTCACACAGCACTCGAAGGGTTAAAGATGACAATGATTGTATTCTTGTTCCACAAGGAGATAGCATCTTTAGGTCAATGCTGTGTGTCCACAGGTGGCAGAACCCTGTTTGCTGGGCATACTTAAGGTGCACCAGTTTCTCGGAGGGAGTCTGTATAAAAGGCTGCTGAATACATGGGATGATAGTTATGTAGCAATGTTGCAGGTTACTGCAGCCAGGGAGGATAACGGAAGATTAAAGGGCAACACATACTGGGCATTATGCCAGGCAGGAAACAGACTGGGCAGCTTGGCCAAATGGTTCATATCAGCAGCTTACTTTTATGTCTACAGAAAAAAAAGAGACCTGGACAATTTTAAAATGACACTACAAGCAGAGCTATAGCATATTCCTCCTAAAGCCAAATGTTGTGTTTGTAAGTGTGCAGAAGGTACCCTGGATAATGCAAATGGCAAATCTTTCTGTATTTACTTCTGGTTAAATCAAAACTACAGGATCATGGAACAGAGATACTTGCACTGGAGAATTCTTGTATGGTTTGTTTGTCTTCATTTTGTGTACAATGAACCTGAGTGCCAGATCCAGGTCTCACTCTTGCTCTAAATAGATGGATAGAGTTTATTTTACATCGCTGTATGTGTATGGGCGATCTAGACACCAGAAGGTTAAGGCAAATCGCCTCGCCCAAATAGCTTAGCACACCTTCCTAAGCACACATCTCAATGTGTATATGCCCCTTTAGAGACAGGAGGGGGACTTTTATCTTGTTCTTAGTTATCACACCCCTATGGCCAGTACTCCACACCCTTGTCTCCTTCTACCCTTCAGTTACTCTGTCTCGGTTTGCTTGCCCGTACATTGATTAAAGTTATGGAGTACTGAATGGATTCCCAACCACAACTCGCCACTGTTTCCTTCTCTATAAAATAATAAAGCTGAAACTCTGAGCTGCTTGAGAGCTTATCCCGGACCCTATGTGTTATTGCATGATCGCAGGTCCTTTCACGCCCAATAAAACGGCCTCTAATTGAATACTGTGATAATGACCATTGGTCACAAATTGCAAAAGCAGGCCATTGTTATTGACCAAAAAATGGATCGGATCTAATGAAATACCCCACTGTGGATTAGACGTTGGAGTAGTGTGGTTCTTTAGTTGTTGTCTTTTTAACTAGAAACTGTAAAGGAACTTGGGATATGTTTCTATCCTAATAATACATTCATTCCCTTTAACGTCTCAAAACTCGAGTCCTGATCTAGGAGACCTCTGAACTAGGAGAGTCACGCCAACCACAGGAAAATAAGATCGCTGCTTTGTAGCCGGCAGCTCTAGCCTGTATACAGTGTGGCTCTGTGGCTGGAGACAAAGCAGGGTAATCATTTATTTCTGTATTGTAATGCATAGAAAGCACCAACAAAACATTTTGACACCTCAATTATTATTGAAATGAATTAATGCCTGTGAAATGTGTCCACTGTTGAATTAGTATTCATTATATTCCTTGAAACATTTCCCAGTACTTAAGATAAAGCGAGAACAAACATATTACATTGTTATCAAACACTTCTGTATATTCTCTCATTTACCTGCACCGCTGCAGAGCCTCATTGCTACTGCAGCTGTGTCACAATATAATGTATAGCTGCCAACTGTCACTTTTAGGTATTTTCCATTGTAGCATAAGATTTTTAAACAGTGACTGATTCTAGGTGAAGCACATAGACTAAAAATAATAGATGCTGGCTTATTCTTTAATTTAGTATTGATGTTTATAGACCAGTAAAAGAGGGCGGTTTTATCTGTGAATAAAACATGTGTTATTAAAGCCAGATAACTGTAAGTGAATGGAGCTGTATTTCTGCACTTTCTGACCAGGCCTTCAGCATTCACAAGTGTATACATATCATAGTTTGGGTCCTTCATTAAGAACACAGGACCTGATTAAGATATGTATGCAAATTTCATTGCAGTTGTGGTTGAGTACGCAGTGGCTGTGCAACAATATGCAAATGTTGCAACTGCTGGGATTTGGATTGAGACGTCCATTGGAGGCCTCTCGGATCTGCTGCTTATGTATGATGACTCAGACATGCGTGGCTGCAGGAAGAAAGACACCGAAGTCATTGTATTTGCATATGGGATCATAGTCACAAGCTGAGACACACCCCCTAAAGGGCTGTGATATTCCTGTGTTTGACTCACTACTGCCCCGTTACCTCCCACAAATGCTCCCCGCCTGTCACTCACTTTGCACTGTCAATGGTTAATCTGCTCAGAGAAAGATGTATCTTGTATATAATAAAGTGACTGATCCATATCCCCTACTCACCTTAACTTCACAAGGACTGTGTATGTCCATCAAATAGCAATAATGTGTATTTTATCTTTCTAGCTTCCTAAAATGAAAATGTACCACAATATATTAAATATAAAAGGCTGTGGCATACCATGTTCCATCTGTGCCATATTGAATATACTAAAATAATTATTACAATGTAGCATGGACTTTCTAGTATGAAAAGCCCGCCCATCTGGGACACATTAAAACAATGTGATTGGCAGTTGCATCATGGTCAACATTTTTGGGCAGCAAATTCTTAGGGAGTTGCTATATTTTAAGTAATCCACCAGGATCAGACTGAAACTAAAAACTGACCGTGGGATTTAAATCGCACAGGCCCTCCTTGGTGATGGTGACAGTTCTTGGCGAGAGCCTCTTGTCACGTTACTCCTTACATCCATCTTGCCAAGCAGAATACCAGAAGGTGGAGCTGCTGAGCCAGGCCTCCGAATAGCTCAATCTCTGTTTGCTGACGATCCCGTTACCATAAATTCAGGATGGCAATCTGGCCCTGAATGCTACTATTTTCCATTTACAACTTTTCACTGCTGTCAAACTACAATCTCTTTTCAGGTTGTTGCTACTCATGGCTTGCAGATAGGGATGTTAATACGGGGGCATTTTTTAAATCTCGGGGTTGGGGATTGGAAAATGCTCAATCCTGGGATCCTGTAATTTTCCTCCCTAATTAAAAACCCAGAATGGTGGTACTTCCAATATAATAGATATAGGTCCCAAAGACCTTCTTCTAAAAGCCTTGTTACTTTAAAAAGCCTTGTACTCCAGAGTTTACTTGTAACTTTGTTACATTTAAAATCAAATCTTTTCTTTTTATTGCTGTAGTCCGTGCGGACTGTAATGCAGGAACTATATAGTACCTGGAGCAGCAGAAGTTACTGAACTTTGGTTTTATGTGTTGTGCGTTTGCCCTTGTGACCCTTACTATAGCACTAAAGGCAACTAGCCCTTTCATTGTAATCATCATTTCTGGTCTTCATTTAAGTCTGTGAAATACCGAAAAGACTATTTCTTTTTACCTAAAACTGGTTTAAATATGCACTTTAAATACCAATCGCATACACTTCAAATCTTTCATCCTTTTATAGGAGAATGGTAGTAGAGCTTAAAGAAGTTTTTCTATGTGCACGGTTCTCAATCACACTGTTATTTCTCTGGTGCTTTAATCCATGTAGTCTGCCAAAACCTCCTTCCCTTGGAATCCGTGGCTGGGAAGGGCCTCTTTGGCTGCAAAAGATGACCTGGGTAGACGGCTTCTTTCCTGAGTCCGGGCAGACACCAGACGGCTGAAGGAAGAGCGGCACCAAGCTGATTTAGACTGACTGCTCTGGATACAGAGAGGGAGTCGCATCTAATTGGATTGCAGCTGTTGTTATTGTTCTGTCCTTTTCCATTTCCCAGATCCAATATTATTACAGCTTATCGAAACATTGTGCAACACCAGGATGCTGACGGTTTCTTGGCCAGTTGTTTGTGAGGTTTGCAGTCTGAACAGTCACACTTGAGAAAATGATCATGTCTATTTATATAAGTTGTTCAGTTTTATTGCTGGTTTCTCCTTGTGACACTCAAAATGTCAGACTTCTTCATTCACTGTGCACATTGTACGGACGAATATTGCGTATGTTGCCTGACGCTCTATGGCATGGGTCTTCAAACTGTGGCCCTCCAGGTGTTGTGGAACTACATGTCCCAGCATGCCCTGACAGTTTTGGCATGCTATTATAGGAAAAAATGTTGCAATGCATGTTGGAACTTGTAGTTTCACAACATCTGGAGGGCTGCAGTTTGAAGACCCATGCTCGATGGAATATCTTCTTATGAGAAGATTCATTTAGTTACGCTATGTCCCTTATGTCTGGTAATAATGGCAGAAAAATCTTCTTTTCTTTAAGACTCAAGCAAACACAAGGAAGGTGTACTTGGCTGGATAATTCCATATAGGATCTGTCACACGCCGCCGTCCGGTATCTCCAGTACCCGGACGGTCGGCGGATGGAGAGCGGGGCCGTGAGGCTGGTGACGCTGCTCGGCAGCGTTCCAAGCCTCCTTCTCAGTCCGGGCGTCGGGGCGTTGCTAGGCTAGTTGCTGAACTTCCGCCCAGCAGCAGCGCTCGCACGGCGCGCCTGACGTCATGCAGGCGGCGCCAAGTTTGAATAAGAAGCCGGCGTCTGCTGGGCACAGACGCCGGTTATAGCGTCTCCCAGCGCGTTCCCGGTCCCTGGCAAATCCCAGTGCTTCTCTGCCCCTTGGATCTGTTCCTGCTGGTTCCTGGTCTCCCTGCCTGTCTATCCTGGTGAATGCTGGTTCCCCTGCTTTCTCCAGGGACCTGATCAGCTGCCTCAGTGTCCCCTGGGTCACGTAAGTGCTCCTCTGGAGCCTGGTACTTGTCTTTGGAGCCGCCGAGTTCCTTTTTTGTTATCAGGCTGTGCTGCTCTCCATCCAGCTCCCCTGCTGGAGTATTGGACCTGCCCCGCCGTGGGCTTATTCATACCATCTTTCTTTAGGTCATTTACACTCTTCCTGGTCCTTCCTTTTTTCTCTATCCCTGCTTGGGGGTTTTGGGGATTCGCTTGCTAGCTTGGTATTGTTATCTTGTGGTGATTCCCCGTCTGTCCTCCTTGTGTCTGCGACTGGGTCGCATTCCCGTTATTGGCCTGGTGCCGGCAGACAGGGGTTTATTTTCAGTTAGGCCCAGTAGTTAGTCTTTCCTTTTGAGTTACCCCTGACGATCGCTTTTCCCTTGTCCACTCATAGACCTAGCTGCATTGTGGTTGGAGCGGGCTTAACTCGCGGCGGCCACAGGTGAAGCCTAGTTCCCGCAGGGATTTGCCATCTGCCCGGGGTACTCAACAGAGTTAGTATAGGGTTCGCTGTGGCCGTCCTAACCGGCGGTCCCGGCTACGGGCTCATGCCTGACCTCCCGTTCCCTGTTTCCGGTTTCCAGTACTCTGTGCCTAGCTGCAAGCATAACAGGATCAGATTAAACAAGTGATATTCTGGTGATCATTCATTACAAATGTTGACTGATGCTGTAGCCAGTCGGCTCCTTTCATTTGTTTGAGAGAGGACAAGAGCTGATTGGTTGGAGTGCCATTTATTATACATGTGATAACAAGAATATAATTCCTTGTTAAATCTCCCTGTTAAGATGAGTGGGTACACACTAGATGATCCAGGGTTAGTAGCTGACAGCATGACCGACAGAACGAGATGTAAATTGGCTGACCATATAGTGCACACTATCTGTGTGGCTGTGTAGCACAACAGATGGGACAACCCTGATGCAGATGGGAAACATGTGGTATGGCGTACACACTACCATATATGCACGATATGTCAGTCTGATCCACTGGATCGGACGACATAGTGCCTAGTGGTTTGTACCCATCATTGGTATTGGCATGCATAGTGCTGATTGAGTTGAATCTCCGCATTATAGCTGTAGCAGAAATTTATAGATGTGCTCTCATTTAACTATCCTTTTAGTGGACACTGGGCATCATTCAGGTTTCATGTAGACAGAGACTGAGGACCAGATGTATCAAGCTTCAAAAAGTGAGAAAGTGGAGAGTGATAAACAACCTGCCATTTTTCAAACCCAGCCTGTAACATGGCAGGTAGGAGCTGATTGGCTGGCTGTTTATCACTCTCCATTGTATCACCTTTTGAAGCTCTGGTCCTGAGAGAGTTTGTAACTGTGGAGTGTTCTAGATGAATCATTCTGAACTTGGAATGTAAGTGAAAATCTTAGACAAAGAGTCACTGAAGATGGTTTTTGCTTTGCATATTATGCAATTTTAATATTTTAACTGTGTTTTTGGAAAATAGAGTATCAATATTAGATAACCGAGAAATATGGTTTAGTGAGATGGCAATAGCACTATATGATTGGGCTACAGGCCAAAGAAAATAATAAATGAATGAGATCTTTTATTTGACATACTTGGGATTTAGAAAACCGTATTACAGATGCCTTTTTTTTAATGAGCTTTGAGTATTGCAAATTTTGATTGAGATGTGTTCACGTTTTAAAAAAAAAAAATGTGTTTATTGGGTTTTCCAATTTTCAAACATACATTTTCACAAAATTTTTGCTGATACAGGGTTGTAACAATAACAATAGAGACAAAGGACATGTTACAAATAGCTGGTTTTCGTGATGTGTTCACATTTACATGTGAGAGCGCTTAGGCATTCCTTTCTGTGACGTTGGAGAACTTTAGAGCTCCCTATTCATATGTTTAACATTTAATAATATACAGTATCTCCTTTCCCATATCTACCGGTTCCTTTTTATCTTGATTATCAGTGGATGGGGAGTTCCTGACATAGTCGTTTAATGTACTGCTTTGTATTCTATTTAAATCACACCTCCCAACATTCTATGATGCAACAGATATGTTCTCCTATGTCAGTGCTGCAGTCGCACCAAACAACTCTTATTAGTGTGCCAGGTCCTGTGAGACTCTGCTAGCATCAGTTGCCTTGTTGCAATGCAATGCAGTTTGGATACACCAGGCAGGACACTGTGCTGACTCATTTTCTATATGGCACTTGTATATCTGTGTGCATCTGAGTCTCTCTATGACTCAGCTAAGTTTAGGTTATCATAATCGGCAGTCTCCTGGTCGCTTTACATTTTGAAATAAGCATTTCTGGCAGCTCAGTCACACCAGGCATCTTGCGCTGTGTTCCGTATTGAGGCTAGACTTATGAGGACATATCTGTACACTATGCTTACGACTAAGCAGAGCAGCGAATGAGAGTGGGTATTCCAACTCCTCACCCCGCATCATGGGACGCTGCAGCCAGCGGGTGGTATGGGGGCATAGTGGCTGTAAAATGTGACTGTCCTGCTCTAACGGAGATTGTTCTAGATCTCTTTACAACACCACGCACAATTTACCTTTTCCCCCAAATGACGGCAGACTATCAGTCACTAACAGTCTGTAGTCAGAGGCATATATTCAATCCGTGGGCGAGCGGTGACTGCGAGCAGGACTTTTTGCTCGCAGTCACCGCTCACCCTGTCAGTATTTAACTGACCCCCCTCATTTGCAAATTCCCCCTCGCTCCGTTTTTTGAGCGACGGGGAATTTGCGAATGTGCCTCCAAAAGCTGCGAGAGCCGAGGCTAATTACAGCGAGTTTGCTGCACTAGCCGCGGCTCTCGCAGTTTAGGGGAATCCTCGCCGTTTTGTGACTGCGAGGATTCCCCCGGAACGTTGCATAGTGCGAGCGGCCGGCGCGGGGGTTAAACTGCGAGGATCACTGGTTTTCTTTGATCCTCGCAGTTTAACCCCCTCGCCGGCCGCTCGCACCGGCATTGAATACTATTGAGAGTGTCAGCGGTTATTTGCACTTCGTGCCGCAGGTCCAACGGGAACTGATTAAGGCCCAATGTCAAGAATGGTTACAATTCCTTTCTGATACACATAAAGCTTTCTGCATTGATCCAAACTGCACAGAAATATGGAAAACATATATATTTCAGAAGAAACTTTTATTTTAGGATACTTTGCAAAAGGTGTGCTGTATATAAGTAACAATATACATGTTCAATTAGCATACAGCAAGTAATAGATGAAAATGGGCGGTATTAAATCCGGGATTCAGACTCTTGGAACAGCCCAATAGTCGGAATCTTGGCCTGTTTTTGCTCTGCTCGTCAGGCGGAATTCAATGTTTTCAGACTTTCGAGTATCGGAAAGTGGGCATGTTGGCGAAAACGGATGCGGATTGCCTAAAAATGGCCGTGAATTAGACAATCTGGGACCGTTACTGACAAAACACATCCGACATGTTTTAAAGTCTGATCTGTTTTGTGGGAAATGGCAGCATTGAACAGGCAGCGGGCGCTATTTCCGCTGGCGGAAATAGTGGCCAAAATTGAATATCGCCCAGTGTGTGTGTGTGTGTGTGTGTGTGTGTGTGTGTGTGTGTGTGTGTATGTATATATATATATATATATATGTATATATGTGTGTGTGTATGTATATATATATATATATATATATATATATATATATATATATATATATATATATTTAGTTGTATGTTGATTGAGTCCTCGCTACTTACATTTAAGCTGTAATGTGTATTGATCTGTGGCGCTATTTATTTGTACTGTATTTTTGTTATTTATTCAATGTTATTCCAAGCTTTGTCTCCCTGTATTGTTCCTTTGTACGGCGCTACGAAACACTTGTGGCGCCTTATAAATAAAATTATAATAATAATATATATATCTTTTGGCCAGTGAAGTTCAGTAGCGCTATGTGGCCTGTAAAACAGACAGTAAAGTGATTGTAATAGTGATCAATTGACACTGCACATGGCAGGAGCTAGAACCTGATATCAGCAAAGTCTTTAATGCAGGCACACACATGAATTGTGTTCTACTTACATGACCATGAAAGAGTTAATGAAATGTTTTCAAGGATTCCCAATAGTGAGGCAACTGTTTACAGGCAGCGGAATCCTCTTCCAAGATTTCCAGACATAAGCAGGATCAAATTCCTAAAATAGTTTCCAAGTCCACCCTGTGGAAGAGACTTGTACGTTTTCTCGTAGCCTAGGTCTATAGCTGACTCTTCCCATAAATATGTAGCAGTGTTTTGCAGAGATTACAGGTTTTCTCTAATGCACCCTGCTGCTTGTGATGATCTGTCAAAAAGTGTTTTTCGGAGGTTGCTGGCGGAGATCTTGGATCATATAATAAACAGGTTTTGTTCATAGGTGAAATGGGGCTCGCTATAAAGGGGGGGACTTGGAATTAAAGCCATTGCTTGCAAGTTGAATTTAATTCATACCCCTCACAGTACATGTTTTTTTTTTTTTATAATGTTAGAAAAATATATACACAGTTGTTCCTGGGTTATACTGCGAGGCGCAAGGCTAGGCCAGGATTGTTTTGTGGAATCAGATAAACTATTTCATGTGCATTTCCTTTTAAGGTCCGTTTCATCAAAGACAAAGACCACCTATTGTGCTTGCCTATTCTGTCTGCTGGTCTGCAGAGGGAGGAGGGAGGATTGTGAGTGTGACAAAGTGTGTGTACATGTAGATTTGTGTACAATATACCCTATTCTGTCTGCTGGTCTGCAGAGGGAGGAGGGAGGATTGTGAGTGTGACAAAGTGTGTGTACATGTAGATTTGTGTACAATATACCCTATTCTGTCTGCTGGTCTGCAGAGGGAGGAGGGAGGATTGTGAGTGTGACAAAGTGTGTGTACATGTAGATTTGTGTACAATATACCCTATTCTGTCTGCTGGTCTGCAGAGGGAGGAGGGAGGATTGTGAGTGTGACAAAGTGTGTGTACATGTAGACTTGTGTACAATATATGTGTAGAATATAGATTTGTGTATTGTGCTTTATTCTGTGTGAAAGCATTGGCTGAGAGTGATTGTGTGGTGAAGATTGAGATTTTAATATGATAGCACCTGAAAGAAAATGTGTCCAATTAGTTACCAGTATCCCTTGCAATACATTGTACATTGTGTGAAAGTATGTAGGGACAGTTATATACCTGCAGGCCGTAAGGTAATCTGGCAGTATACATTACACTATACAGTGCTGCATTAGGCACCTACATAGCAATAGCGGTTCTAGGCATGTGCGACTGAGTAACCAGTAATAGAATGAGATACTGGTATGAAACATTAACCTGACAAGAAGTGCGTATGTACAGGTGCTGCACCAGGCGGCAGAGACTGTATTGATAATGATTGTGATTATTCAGGTGATTGTTAACCGCCGAGGAAGCCAGTGTGCAGTGGTCCTTCCACTCTGTACACCAGCGCCCATATGCCTTCTGTTGTTGGCCATATTTCCTACTGCATAAGATTTCCAGAATAATGTGGCATGCGCAGAAGACAGCTAAAGATCTGGCGCAGTGACAGTCTTTCTGAACTCCTGTGCCACCACCACCATCTATGCAAATATATTCCAGCAGCAGATATGGAGGGGGCGGTGTACCCACTCTATGTATTTTACAGGTAGCCAGTAGTGCACGACTGTTAGTGACAATACTATTACCGGAAACCACAGTGCTGGTAAATCCTAGTCTAAATGTTGTGTGTGTGCAGGGCCGGATTATAATGGAGGCACAAGGGGTCAGTGCCCCTGGGCCCCCCACTAGCTAGGGGCCCCTGTGGTTGGCATGTATTTTTAAAAAAATTTTTTTTTTAGCTAAAGGTTTTGTGCATGGGAGTGGGGTAGTGCTGCTGCTGCAGCTTCACCTATCTGCCAATGTGACCATGATTAATGGTGCTGAGCATCAGGAGCCAAGGCACACTGATTGCACAAGTGTGCAGTGCATTCCTGGGAGTTGTCTAAGTCCCATGACACTTTAAACCAGAGGGCAGAGGCTGAGAGGATTGTGCTGAGCTCTAATTGGTGGAGCTCATTACATACCCATGGAGAACAGCAGCAGCAGCAGCTTAGTCATGGGAGGGTTTTTAATCAAAGGCAGCACTAGGACTGTGAGGTCTCCTACAGAGTAAGGTGCAGAGGGACAAACACAGGCTTTTCATATGGTATGTATTTATGTGTATGTGTGTGTGTATATGTGTATATGTATATATGTATATGTATGTATATATGTGTATATATATATATATATATATATATATATATATATATATATATATATATATATATGCAGTTACCCATTGACCAAGTTTATACTGCCTTTACTCTGTGTTTTGACAGTGTAATATTCTCCCATGCAGTGTGCGGCCAGTAATGACAAGTGCAAGGGGGCCCCCCTGGCTAAAGTACCCCGGGCCCCCCGAAGGCTTAATCTGGCGCTGTGTGTGTGTGTGTGTGTGTGTGTGTGTGTGTGTGTGTGTGTAAAAAAAATAAATGTACCTATATCATATGCACACACACACTGCCCAACAAATTGTATCATTTATTTCTGTAAAAAGCAGTGGTCATATTTCTTCAGTGACCAAATGAGAAAGTCTGATGTGAGTGTACACTGTCAGCTGCCAGTTTGGCTTGCATACACACTCTCCATGGATGCAATGAATTATTTAAACACTACAGAATTTGCTCTTGCCTATGTCTACACTCCCCTAGCTTATTTTAGTTCCAGGGTGTAACCTGGTTCTCTGATATGGTGTATCAGAGGACAGTGCCAAGCAAGCTGCCCCATGCTCTGCTTGGGGAAATGATCAGACAGAGTGTATCTCAGCTGAAAAAAATTGGTGCCATGGGAAGGTTGTGTCCTAATTACCAAGGCCTGGGCCTGATGGAGGGGCCTTTGTTAGTCACTTGTCCCACTCCATCTCCTTTCCCTTACCTGTCGGCAGCTTTGGTCTGTCTATCTAGCCTAATATAAATTCATTTATGCTGGGCTGAGGTAGGCACAGGGAGAACTGGGGGGCATAATGGGACTCCCTGTGGAGTACACACAATCTCTTTGTGATGCCGCAAATATTACTTTATTTTCTTAAGGAAGTGTGGGCACACCTCCTTTATATTTGACCATGACTCAGGTACCAGGGCCCATCCCATCCCAGAGAATATTCTAAAATAGGCTTCCGGGTATTCCCTAAACTCTACCCCATTCTAAGGGGACTACAGTAAAAGGGATATGGTTTTCAATGGGAATATTATCAATGGGACACTTTTTTCAATTGGAAAACTCTGTCTAGGGGTCATTGTGGTTGGCTCACTTAGCAGCGGTCAGCCTTCTATTGCCACCCGCCACCTGAATATCATTGCCACTTTGCGAATGAATGTTATGAATAAACATCCACTCACAGGTTATTGTGCAGCGCTGAAATCCATTTGATGGTCACTCACCTTTGAATGACTTCTACCCTGCTTGCGAATCTAACTCAGTCTGGGCTGACTTAGATTTGTGATGTACGGGTCTGAGAACTGGGCAGGCGACTGACGTCCTGTTACATCAACCTCCCGCCCCCAGCAGGCAGCTGCCAGCGTGCATTTGCAAGGGTACGCCCAGGAAACACTGGGCATTCACCCCTGCCTGCCTCCATCCCGCCTCCCCCGTGCGAGTGCCATGCCGACTATGCAAGTTGCTGAATGCTCCAGCACAGAAGCCCTCCACATGCGTATATGCGCAGGGCTTAAACATCGGTCATCCATGCGAACCCACCAGGGACTGAGTCAATCAGAATCAGGGCCCTAGTGCATTACATAATGCAAGTACAAATTTGCACTGGAGGTTGGGAATCACAATGTTCAAGCAGGACTAATAATCCCAACCATTTATTGGCTAGTCCGATAATTGCTTAGGTGTGTAGCCAATTTAAGGCTCATAAATATCCATCAAACTGACCAGTTTCTGTTTTGAATGTGGATGTATAGTATTATTTTGCTTGCCGTTTGTCTGTTCCCAGGTATTTTGGTTATTATTGTTTGCCATAAAATAAATTATTTATTTAATGAATGACATTGTATGTGTTGGTAATTACATTATTACAATTAGCAAGACCTAAGCACTGAGAGTGATGTGTCCAATACCTCATTCTGGTTGTTTCTGATCATTGAATTTATTTTGTGATGAAGTTTCAGTCGGTTAAAGATTCTATAATTAACTATTTTCTCCATCATTTACAAAGCACCAGTATATTACACTGCACTGTACTATTAAATGATATTATTCTGTTCCTGTCTCAGTGGAGTTGGCAATCTAATTTCCTAATAACATGTATATTGTTTACTTAATTACAATTTCACCAATTTACAGGGTGCAGAAATCTACAATTTGCATTTGTTCCTTATAGGCACAGTAAGTGATTAAATGGAAAAAGTAGCCTAGAAGCTAAGACACTGTGACATTTAAACAAAAGGGTAGAATTAATTTAATCCAACAAAGCTAGTAACACATGTGATTTTAGATTACCAATCGGCAGAAAGGAAAAAGCAAACAACCCTTACCATTTAACTTCTGGCAAATCCTCTGCATTCCGTGGTGCACTTGCCAAGTGTATCAGACCTTCCAGTTAAACGAACGCTTACCTAATCATATGAGCACTTAGGAAATGTTTTTGTTTTACTCTCAACTCCATTGCTTGTTTTATAAGCATGTTATTTAGTACAAAGTTCAGACAGTAATTGCTGTCACAGTAAATATTACACTGTCTATATGTATTGTCTGAAAGGCTTTACAATTAATTAAAAATAGAATTTGTGGCACCTTGCTTATTAATGTGTAGCAAATATCAGGTCTTACATTTTCCTTTTACCAGACTGAAATTACACTTTTTTTTTATATTCCTTTTCCACTTAAATGCATTTACAATCCAGGTCCAACACGATTTACATTGCACATGGGTGCAGCTTTTCTGTTCTGCCGACCCTTGAAGCTTACAACATCTCCAAGAGCCAATGGTCAGGCTCTCCCTAAGCTTTTAGTGAGACCTGGGTTGATGACCTGGGTCATCCGTTTACACTGTTCTTTTACCTGGGTTCAACCCTGCTTGCTGCCCGGGTTGGATACCCAGGTCACTGGACCTGGGTTCTTTCTTTGAGATTTTTTCCACTGATACCCCTTTTACAGCAGAAAATGCAGGGACCCACTTGGGAATTCGGCCCAGGGATCATACCGGGTCATTTCCGGGTTGTCCCCTTTCACACCACAAAAGTCCCTGCATATTCTGGTGTGGTAAGGAGGCAGGAGGGGGGCAGGAGCTGGGATGGCGGCGGAGGCCAGTGAACAGTACTCACCCTGGGTTGCTGGTCCTCGGTGCATCCCAGTGATCCACACAGGCGGCGGATGATGGTGAGTGCAGATGACGCAGCTCTTTGGCGGCAGTGAGGGCGCCGAAGAGCTGTGTCCTCTTTATATGCCGCCTGTCCTGTCATCTGCACCCACTGTCTGTGTGGGTCCCCGGCCTGACTATCCGCACCATGGACCGGCAATCCGGGTTAGTACCCCCTACCCCTTTTGCACCGGCCAGAACCCTGCTCCATAGCAGGGTTGCAATCCCGGAAAATTTTCCCAGGATTTTGGCCCGTGAACCTTACAAACCAGCGCTAGTCGCGGGTTGTTTCCGGGCCCAACCAAGAAAATTAGGCAGGTGTAAAAGGGGTATGAGTCACGACTCAGGTTATTACAGCAGTAGAAAAGGGTTATTACGTTAACTATAAAATACACAGTTTGCAGTGTTTTGTGTAATACCACTAAAGGGTATGATTAATAGTTCTGCATACGTGTGTGTGTGTGTGTGTGTGTGTGTGTGTGTGTATATACACTAGAATTATGTTTTAAGTCACTATCACTTTTTCTCTTATGTCAAAGATGTCTTTACATCTTAGCTCAATGGTTCCCAAATGATGTGCCATGGTACACCTACAAGGGTGCTGTGGGCAAGTATCATGTAGTCTAGTCCTGAGTCCTACTATCAATATTAACCCAAAATGGTACTATTGATTATTAACTTGCTGATGGCTATCCCTACCAGCCCTATATCAGAACCTTTACGCATTCACAGTAAATCCATTCCTCAGGGCACAGTTTATCTAGTGACAGAATTGGTCCACAGATTATTAAATTAAAATTTTTGTGCAAAAAAAGATGCTGTGAATTAGCATATGGGGAGCATAAACAGATTACATCTCTTGTTATTTCACTGGTCAGTTTGCTGAAGGCATTCAGCTTTTTTGTGCTATGACTTATTACCGGTTTATGATTGGTACACACTAGGCGATCATGTAACTAGATCGGCTGTGCCGCAGAAGTCACGATATAGTGCATACACACTGACCGATATCTGTAACCATATCGGTCAGTGAGGCCACCTGCTCCATACATGCAGTCATTGGGTGGTATTAAATGCGAGCCCGCTGCATATAGTGGTGTGCCTCGCCATTTTGATGGCCACTCTCATTGTTAATACCTCACTGAAAAGAACCAGAAAGGTGGAAATGGCAAGGGAAGAGGGGTCAGTTGACTATTGACCCGTGAGCTATCGGCATTGCTCGCCATCATAGCTCGCCTAAAGGGAATTGAACATACCCCATTGACTAGATAGTCGAGATAGAGCTTCATGTACAGACTTCAGGAGTGGTGGTTAGCGATGCACAGTGATCGAAGCACCATGGCAGAGATTGACACCCCAGTCGGGGAGGAGGAACTGCACAGAATGTGAAAGATGCATGGTGCTAGAATGAACATTACATAATTTGTTGCTGGACCACCAACCCGATCACCACTGCAAGAGCCTCTTGGCACCCTAGGGTGCCTAGGCACACAGGGGCAGATTTATTAAGCTTGGAGAAGATAAACTGGAGATAAAGCGGAGAAAAGGTAAAAGGAGATAAAGCACCAGCCAATCAGCTGTGTTTGAAAAAGACAGTTGGGAGTTGATTGTCTGGTGCTTTATCTCCTTTTACCTTTTCTCCGCTTTATCTCCATTTTATCTCTTCTCCAAGCTTAATAAATCTGCCCCACAGTGTGGGAACCACTGGCATAGAATGTGCTGCAGGAACTAAGTATATTGAATGGGTGCAGCATGTACAGTGTTAGACCCCCCTGGACCCATAGGCCTGTATGCACTGCATAATCTGCCACTGGGGAGAACATGCAAAATCAATGTTGGATTATGATTTATTGCACTATTTTTAAAATGTGTAAATACCTCCAGTAACACTGTGGTGCCTCCAGTTCAGATTAATAACTGTGACCCCAATCTGGTCATGTAGCTATGTGTAGTTTTTGTTCTGGGATTGTACAAACTCCACACACACATAGGACCTCGCTGGGAATCAAACCCTGGACCTCATTGCTCTGATGCAACAAGCTAACCATTGTGTCTCCATGCGGCTCATGTAATAATCACTACTGCATTTTTATAGCCGATTGGCATATAGAAACAAAGGTACTTATATGTTAGTAGTTAGTACGCTCATACCCCCACTATCCATATCGGCATGGAGCTGACTTTATATAGTGTGGCGAGCGCAGCGAGCCACTGAGTCCGAAGCTTGGCGAGCGGCCGCGAAAAACTAAGCAAATAGCTGAGTGGGCGCCCAACTAACATATAAGTACCGAAACAAAAAACACAGCTCATCTAGAAACTGATCGGTTAATTATTCTCTTGATTGTGTGTTTAATAATGCAATGTATCCCATATGTTATTATGCAATGTATCACATTTGTTACCTGGCGATAAGCCTATGACAGGGGTTTGCAGAGGCTTAATACCAAGACTAGTTTGACCTAATTTATTTATTTTTTTCCACAAAGCGTACTCATTCTGCTTTCCCTGCAGAAACCTATTTAAATGCATAGTTCAGCTACCTTTTAAACTGGAAGATTAATTGGATTTTATGTTACACAGAGAAGAAAAATGGATCAACTGGGATGCCAGTATGACATGTGCAGGCTTTATCATTTCTCTCTGAAATGTATATTATTATGCTACGATTTGAAGAGCCTAGTCACTGGAGTCACAAGGGACTAGTTACCTCACCTCACAGAGGCATGAGGCATTCCTGACTCAGATAGTGTTGTGTTTGTAAAGAATCTGAGGAATGGACAAGAACAAGCTTGGTGCCGTTATTCCATTCAGACCCTAATCTAGCACACTCAGGGTTTATATACTTCTCACATTTTTAAGGATGTGTGCAAGAACTATGCCTGCAATGAAGGGACATTGACCCCCTAAGCTGCAGCATGATTGCCATGGTGTGGTGACAGGAACAGTGGCAGTGTCTGCTCCGTTTTCTGGAGTAGGAACCAGTGGAGGCATCATTTTATACAGCTACACTGGCCACCGCGGAATGGATTCCCCAGTCATCCTACGTAATCTCAGGGCTACTCCGATGACCAATGTTCACACAGGGATCTGATGCTGCGTTCTTGGATGTAGAAGCCGATCAGGGAAGCGGCCAGGAAGAGTCTGTTTACCCATGGCACTTCCTGTGGTCCTAGCATATTATCGTACAGCAGCTGTGTGATTTGCGCACATCTCTGTATAAGTCCCTCATTACAGATGCACCCTATATGGACTTGAATCTTTTCTCTGGCATTCTTTGCAAAGTTGTGCATAAAAACTGAAATGCAAATCTATCAAATCTGCAATCCAATTAGAAAAAAATATATAGTAGTAATAATAACATAAGAAAAAAGGAAGAAAGTGAGAAGGAAGTAAAAGGAAAATAAAAAAGGGAAGGGGGAAAAAGTGATGCCAAACACAGATTCAAAAGAAGCAATCAGACAAAAGTCAAACAATCAGAAATAACTGAATAAATAGACCGCAGTAAGCACATGAGTCAGCACCTAAAGTTGTATAATCTCAAGTAGGAAGACCGCAAGAGGTACAAGGGTCGAAATATTTCTCAAAAGTAGAAATTTTTAGAGGCAAAAAAAAACTAAAATTAGAACTATTTGACCAACTTTATGTAAAACACTTTGTGAAGCTATTGAGACACGATAGTTTCACCAAGGTAACCAGTTAGTCAGGGGAGAATATTGGGCTAGAGTGTTTAAATCCTATGGTTTCCATTTCATAGCTATGCTGGACAGCAGCAGTAATCTTGGCTAGATGAGGGGGGTCTGCTCTCTTCCAATATTGACCAATAGCAGCCCTAGTTGCAATGTGACCATGATTTATAACATACCCATAAAGTCCAGGAACATCGGTAGGAAAGCAATGTAGGAATACAATTTCAGACAAAAGGCTACTGATATATTGGTAATAGATGACGTTTGACAATAGGACAGGACCAAAATATAATATATATATGAGTTCCATCTGATACACATTGTCTCCGTCAATATTTGGAGGACTGTGGTCAGATTTCGTGCATAGAGCCCATGTATTGTATTTGAGTCCTCATCAGTCAAGGAGATACTAAAGTTTTGATTCCTAGCTGATTTTGAATGTGGAGTTTCGGTTCATTGTGTGGGGAAAGGAGAGTACAGTACCATTGGGATATACCGCTTTTATGACCCAGGGCAAATCATTTAGATAACAAACAGAGAGAAGGACAGAACAGAGTGAATATATTAAGTATTTTGAGGGGAACTAGGTATTGGATGGCTCTAAATAGATAAACATTTATGGGAGAAGCGAGGAGAGATGTCACATTCAGGAGATATCATAAGTTTGAGAGTTATAAACTGGGTGAACAGAGGGGGGGAATTACATGACATCGCATCTAGAATTATTGAAGGGAAGAGGTTTGCCAGGCATCTTTATACTGAGATCGTAGAGAAAGAAGAAGATAGTATCTATGCCTAGAGCAAGGGTTTCCGTTTTAGTAGTTTTTTTAATTTATAATATTATATATTAGAATATTTTTGGAGAATGGAATGTATTGTTACAAGAGAAAATTCAAGGTTAGCTACAAACAAAAGAACATATTCTACAAATAGATAAATCTTGTGTTGTGAAGAACCTAGGGAGAATCTTTCTATGGAAGTGGACATTCTGATTTTATCTGCTAAGGGTTCGATTGCTAGAGCAAACATTAATGATAAGGGACATCCCTGGTGGGTTTTACCAAATGTTTATCCATGTGAATTTGCACATTTTAGAGCTTATTCCATAATGTGCATTAAAAAGAAAGTGCACCTGTCATGTACACACAGTGTACATGACGTTATTTGACTGGCTTGATTAGTATGTTGGACAATGACTGCAATAGGATATACTGTAGTTATCCTCCTGCCATCTTAACCATCCATCCCAATGGACATCATAACTTAATCGTGGTTGGATGTGTTTTTCAGCTTATACGCTCTGTGATTTGTGGCCAATTAAGTCTAATGTGGCCATCGGCGTGTATGGTCACCTTTAGTGTATACTGGCTGCTTTAATGATTTGTTGACTGCAGAGTTTCTTTGTGATGGCGTTGGTAAGAGACAATGTACTTACAGAACGAAAACCTTGTTAATACTTACTAGCGGGATCCCGTTTATCAATGGAGGTCATTGTTGCACCTGTAAAGAATTGCAAGCAGTCATTGAATGGGGCAGAATTTGTTTAACAGCATTCATCTTGTCAGGGAAAGCCATGATGTCACAGGGTGTGATTCATCAGCCTGCCACCGGCATATTGTCTGCTGATTTGTAGCTTGCAGCTCCAGAAACTAATACGGCGAACGATGAGTTTCAAATATACATCAGTGTAGATTGGGTACACATGTTTACACATGCTAAAACAAACAAACATTCATCATTTGCATGAGGAAGGTCAGAATCTCCTGTTGCAGTTTTGTATTTTGTCAGTAAATGCTTCTGTTTTAGAAAGTGCACCAACTCCGATATTACATGTGTGTGTGTGTGTGTGTGTGTGTGTGTGTGTGTGTGTGTGTGTGTGTGTGTGTGTGTGTGGCTGTGTCTTGCTGAATACAACGTAGGTGCATGAGTGATCCCATGTTAAAGGGCAGTGCAAAACCAAAATTAATTTTACAGACGTAAATACATCGATGAGATGAAACAATGTGGGGTGCATGTTGTATCATTAAGCATAGTGTACCTAGATAATACTTGCCTACCCTCCCAGAATGGCCAGGTTACTCCCGAAAATTGGGCCCCCCTCCAGGAAAGGTGGTCGTCTCCCGCTTGCTCCCCGGATCCCCAGCACCCCCCTTCCCCCACTGACAAATACCATGATTTGCTGGTCCCTGATGACGGGGCAGAGTTAAATGATGCAAATTGTATAATTCATCACTTAGGCCATGGACCCACGAATCATGGCGTTAGTGTTCCATGGGGTGAGGCTTGGTGACATCAGCCTTGTCCACGCCCCTTGAGGTGTTGCCTCTTCGGGCTTCTCCCAGAGAGGCAACAATTAAAGTAGGTAAGTATGACCTACATATGCACATCTGTCACTTCCAGCAATAATGTACAAAAAATTAAGCAATAATTTAGTAGAACAGAAACATTTTGTCTAAAGAAAGGGATAGTTCTAAAGTGATCGGATTATTGATGTCATGTCTGTGTGCAGTTACTTTGTGTGTCTACAAATTTCCCACCTCTCTGCACCCCTGGGCACATACTAGTTATTGATGACGTGGCATGTTTTGAGAACAGAGAATGTGTATGCATCTTGAAACAGTATGTGCAAGATGGGTTATCTAGGCGCATCGGTGCAAAGTGACGGCATAGTGGGCACTGTCATTTAGGTCTACTGTGTGCACAGTGCTGAAGTCCATAGACGCTTGGCTGCAATAGACGGATGGATAAGTGAAACAATATTGTCATACTTGGCAGTGGAGTCCTACAGGATGTTATCCTGAAATCTCATTTCTGTATAACAATAACACAGAGATTTGCTGAAGATCCTAGTTGTAATCCCTAGAGTCTATTTAAGAAGCAGTGAAGAGCCAAAATGCTGGAGTAGATGCTGGCAAAAGGTTCTATTATCGCTCTTCCCTATTTACCAAATAGGCTAAAGCCAGAGGAATCTAAGATTTCCCCCAAATTAGTTACCAGAGATCAACCCCATTATCAAAGACCTTTAATAAGCAATTCCTGAATAAATATACAGAATCCGTATTCAGTGTGAACTAGTTCCTTTATAGAGATCTTGCTGGTTGCCCCACCAGGTCAAAGTACTGTGGCCCTTATTATGGTTCACTTGCAAAGGCAAATTCCTTCTCAAATGGACAAAACCATGTGCACTGCAGGTGAGGCAGATGTAACTTGTGCAGAGAGAATTAGATTTGGGTGGGGTTTTACTACAAAGTGAGATCTAAATTGCAGTGTAAAAATAAAGCAGTCAGTATTTTCCCTGCACCCTGCAAAATACCTCACCCAAATCTAATTCTATCTGCACAAGTTACATCTGCCCCACCTGCAGTGCACATGGTTTTGTCCATTTGAGAAGGAATTTGCCTTTGCAAGTGAACCAGAATAAGGGCCTATGTGTCATAGCGTGGTATCCTTTTGTTGCGGCATTATGCTGCCCGCAGAAGGGCCTCTTATCAGTTAGGAGGCGTGGTTTTGCCAGAACTGCATGCTACATAGCAGCGGAAATGTAGTGATAGAAAGTGACCATTATAGCCAGCATTAATAAATAGAATCCGCCCCACTCCCAGTTTTTATAACTGGTGGCCACTAGACTGCACAGAGAAACTACCTAAAATATCTGTGTGGTAAAACGGACAGCTTGATTCCGAAATATCCAGACATTCAATATTTCTATAAACCTCTGATGCTTAATGATCTGCGCATGCACCATGTAACCCATATGTGCAGATCAGGTCCTGCAACATCACTTGTGGGGCCCTAAAAAATCTGCAGCATTATTGTCATGCTGCTGACATTTGGTGGCGGCGATGGGAAGTGCTACAGAAAATTGGGAGGGAGGGGGGGGGGGGGTTGTGTGTCAAAGCCAGTAGCTGCGTCCTTGGGACTCGGGCAGAGGGAGGGAAGGAGACTCTGTTGTCTGAAGTTGATGCAGGTGATCCAATGCTGCGTCTTCAGCCGCTAGTTTGTGTCTTTTTCCTTAAGATGACACCTGAGACATTTGCATAGATTCATACTGTGGGCCTAAGGGGGGGTACACACCAGAACGATTAGGGCTCACTTCCATCAATCTGGATCCAATTCCGACCGATTGGATGCAGATTGTATGTAGATTGGGCATGTTTAGGTCCAATTCCGATCCGATTCCAATCCGATGCACGTCCCCGCTGTCGTTTGGTCGTTTTACAGATCCTACCTGCTGCATTCAACTGGATACAAATTGTATGCTCCAACAGATCGTGCGAAAATCAAACAATCTGCTAACGATCTACTAACAATCAGGATCGTTCTGGTGTGTACCAGGCCTAATTCGGACTTGTTCGCAATACAAATTTGTTCTCAAAATGGGCGAAATCAAGTACCCTGCAGGTGGGGCAGATGTAACATGAGTTTGACTTGGGTGGGGTGTGTTCAAACTAAATTTAAATCAAATTTAAATTGCACTAACAAAAAAACAGGCAGCATTTACCCTGCACAGAGCCATAATAACTCCCCCAAATTGAACTCTCTCTCTGCATATGTTACATCTGCCCCACCTGCAGTGCAGCATGGTTTTGCCTATTTGCAAATTTGCCCTACGATCAAGTCTGAATTAGGCCCAGCGGCCGTGCCAGCAGAGTCCACCCCTGTGTGCGCTAAATCTCCAGTCACTGATTATTTTAGCTTTTTTTGTTGTTTTTGTTTTTTTTATGCAATCAAAAAAAGATTTATTATTGTATTATTGATTTTCGATATTTTTAAAGGATAACATTTTGCCTGGTTGCAACAATGATGCCTGTTTTTTGCACAATGTATTTCATGCCACGATGCTTGTGAAGGTCTTTTATCTGGTCTTGCAAAAATCAATTGCTCCTGACAGTCTGCATAGAAGACAGCGCGGGGCCCTGCTTGAAAATGAAGCTGAATCGGCCATTAACCACTATAAAGCCTAGACGTTTGTGAACAACCTTCTGGGCGCCTGATTGCAGCCAGCAAGCCTGCGAGTGCCTCTCTAATCAGACCACCCACCACTTAGCATTGTTGCATATGTACATACATACTTTTTATTGGAACTCTGTGTTCTGTGGGGGTAGAATATTCAGCTGGTATTTTTGTGCACTGTGCAGTTTTTGTTGTGCTTGATAGAATACAGATGACTCCAGAGCATATGTTAATGTAGAAGGGGGTCCTGTTCCATGACCCATAGCTAATAATGGACCAATCACGTGAAAGTAAACTGCAGAAGATTCCAAAGCTAAAACTTGCAATGCCTCACTTATCTACAAATAAACAGCATTAATTGCTCTGCAAGCCTCTTGCTTTAATACTTATGCTCCCTGGTAATGTGTTTCTGTACGTGTTTTCCAAAAAGGAAAGTGAAGGGGTGAAATTGTTTGAAATTGAGCAAGCAGATTTACAGGAAGACATAAAGAATTGTCAGTTGTGAGAAGCTTCAGTTTATGTGCATGTCCCAAATGACCTTGCTCCAAGGCTAAAGAGGGAGGCTGATGAAATGAGTCTACAGATGGCAAGTGATCTCAACTCTGCAATAATGAAATGACAGAAGGAAAAAAAATGAGCCAGATACCGTTTTTTTGTAAAGACAACAAGGACAAGGGACTGCCAGCATCCCAACACTTTACCAGGGTTATTTAAAACAGAGAAACAAGTCCGCATGCCCAGCGGAACAGGACCTGCCTTGTATTGTTCAGGCCTCAGTGGAAAGTGGTTCTAAACATATCATCTGTCCTGGTTAATTGATAAGGTTATTTTATTATTTATTTGTTTGCATTGTGCTGACCCTTTCTCCATTACTGATTTAATATTACTTGCACTCGGTCTGTTACCAGCCGGTTTGTTTTATCACTGTTTCCAATTGTATAGCGCAACGGAATATGAAATAAGAAATGGTAAATAAATAAAAATAGGACGTGTTAGTTTTATTTCTGTGTCTCTGTGTACAGCTGTTCATTTTAACCACTATAGTTTTATATGCATAAAACCTTTTTAATAAATAATTCGATTTTTTTTACCCAATAATTGGCGAATATAGCGTTACTTTTAGTGTTGATATTTTTTTTCAACATGTCTCTAATTTTATGATGGTATTGCTAAAACCAAATCTACCCAGATAACAAACCTACAGATATTTTATTGGACACTACAGATATCCGGGCATACTATGAGATCATTCACAGCGTATGTCACCTGATCTAGCTGCTCCACACCTGGGGAGGACCCATTTCCCTGTTCCTTCCCATGAGGGCAACTGTCGATGGGTCGTCCATGGCAGGGCATACACAGTGGTATCACTTACTGCTTAAACACCCGGTATGACCGCTGCTAAAAATCGGGGGGCATTGCTATGTAAGCCAGTGGAGTGTCTATTTAAAAGGGGAGTTGGCTTGGCATAGCTGCGGATACTGTCACTGTTTCTGTAACTCAAGGGGTCCATGAGCTGACGGTTAGGTCTAAATCGTAGTGGGCTAAAGGACCTCGGGGTGGAGAGAGGAGGAGCAAGGTCGGAAGAAGGGTCCCAAACGGAACCACGCTTCGCTCGTCACCTGGTTACTAAAGGCAACCAGTGGTGTGGATAGTACGGATGGTGTAATGGTTAGCATTACTGCCTCACAATGCTGAGGTCATGGGTTCAATTCCCACCATGGCTCTAACTGTGCAGACTTTGTATATTCTCCCCGTACTTGCGTGGGTTTACTCTGGGTATTCCGGTTTCCTCCCATAATCCAAAAATATACTGGTAGGCTAATTGGCTCCCAACAAATTAACCCTAGAATGTCTGTGTGCGTGTACATGTGGTAGGGAATATATATTGTAAGCTTCCCTGGGGCAGGGATTGATGGGAATGTTCAAATATTCTCTCTGTAAAGCACTGCAGGATATGTGTGCGCTATATAAGAAACTGTTAATAAATAAATAAATAGTGAAGGAGCAAGCCCCCCCCCCCAGCCTTGCTCCTCCCCCTGGGCGTGGAAGATCCTTTAGCCCAATACAATTTTGCAGCTACCATGAGGGCTGACCTCAGAGACTGCAGTACCGGGGGGCTGTATTTGTCTCCTGTCACTGAGAAGTAGACAACACTTTGGTGACACCCTGGAGAGGGCCACTGCCCCATTGGAATGACAGTCTGCAATACACTGACCAATGCGACCAACCAGACACTTAGAAAATATTGTATCAGGCGGACATTCCAAACCCATCCGGCATGACCAACCGACTGATGTTTTTAGATCGGTCTGCCGCATACACATCTATCTTGTCAATCCACCGACCTCCGGCATATTGGCCATATAGTTATCGCGTGTACTTCAATTTACATAATGCTAGCACCAGTCCTGTGTGTAGTCATCAGAAGTCCACATGGTCTCCGTAACTTACACAATTTGGCAACAGATGCATAGATCTGATTGCTTGGGATGAGGAGTCACAGTACCACTTATGGGCACTTTCACTTGGAGAATTTGTAGTAGAAGGCATTCTTTGTTCATATAGTTTTAAAATGAAATCTGCCACTTTAGCAAAGTTTCTGCTGTAGGTAATGTCTTTTTATTTCCATAATTTCCCTCCCTATTTTTTTTTTTTTTTTTAAATCATTTACACCCTGTTAGGATTCTTCCTGCCGGCTCAGCTAAGTTGAATTCCTTTTCTAGACATAAACCTTCATATTAGGTACTCTTATCATTGTTACTGAGACGTTCTAGAGGAATAAAATGTTTTACAGAGGACCCACTAAATCAACTTGTGTAGGAGGCAAAACTGACTCGCATGACAGATTCTAGTTCCAGCAAGGTCGTGTAGGCTAGATGGGAATGTTCAGACAAGACTATAAAGCCTTTATTTCATTTAGTGGTAGAATTAAGTGATAGAACCCCTGGCTTCTGCTTCCAGGGATACACAACACAGAGCACACGGCTTTGTTATAGAAGTACTACAAGCGCTATTTTTTTTTCATTTGACCTGTAAATTGCCTGTAACAAATGAATTATAGTATTGTACACCTGTGCATTGTACATGTATGTGCGTTCCTCTTTGACCATAGGGTTTACAATGGGTTAATAGAGATTGATGCTTGTGAAGGGGTTGCAAAGTATATAGTTGTTCATGTTAGTCCATGGGTCCTGTCTAAGCTATTGCTAAATGATAAGAAATAAACACTACACCACTGTGTCACCTGCATGTAGACTGTAACGTGCGGCTTTCATGCTTGTAAAATACCCTTGTTTATGCCTGCTCTGAGCATTCATCAGCTGCTGGTTTTCCTGGTTCTGGTTGATAGATACAGTTAATAGGTCTAACCAAAAGGTCGACCGCGTCAAAATGTTGACATGAAAAAAGGGTAGACACATGAAAAAGTCGACATGAGTTTTTTGTGTTTTTTTTATTTTGTTTAAACTGTTCTTTCTTCAGCATAAATGTCAGCATTGAGGGAGACTATAATCGCCCGAAGCATGGTATGCGAAGTTAGTAATGCGAGGGTATGCCTTACACTAATTGAGGGACCATGTGGACCTTTGCTGACATTGAAACAAACAAACAAAAAATCATGTCTGCCTTTTTTATGTCAACATTCTGAGCCTGATGACCTTTCCCATGTAGACCTTCTCTATGTCAACCTATTGCATGTCGACCTTTTGAGGTAGACCTATTGACTTTGATTTAGATACTTTCAATTTAATTTTCCACACTCATGTTTTCCATAGGGCATAGTTGGCTTGTGCCCTGGGCGGCTGACGCTGAGAGGCAGTTCTTTTACTGCGCATTGAGTATGTTTACTCAGGGTTGCCTATCATCCCGGAATGGCTAGGAGGCACCTGAAAATCGTGTCCCCCTCCTGGCACCCCGGAAAGGTGGGCAACTCTCCTGGATACCGCTGGAACCCCCGAATCGTGGGATTTGCACTACTGGGGGCAGTAGGCAACCCTGTGCTCACTGTTTGCAGATCAAAGGAAATATACTTAATGCAGTAAGAAAAACATTGTATTAAGTTTATCTGGTCTGGGGAAATAGTGCCATACCATCATCCCCGGGGAAGCCATGACGGAGCTGAGTAGAGGATGAATGGTGTTGGGTTTTGGGTGTATGGGTATGTGAGGATTGGTGAGGTTGTTGATCTGTAGTCTTTGCTTGCTAATAATCCGAGCACTGTCATTTCTCCTGCCACATTTGCAGCTACTACCTTTGTTCTCCTCATGACTGTTTGTATAAAGTTTATCTTGCATGAGAATATGCAGTGTTGCCGTGTCTATGTAATAAATGTAAGTAAGCAGAGAGAAAAGTCTCTGTACTAAATCTTTTGTCCATGTGTTTAGCATTATAAAAAGGAAAACATACTTAACCCTCAAAACAGTACTGGAAGGGTTTGGATTCTCTGTTTTTTTATATAATCTTAATTCAGAACTGCATCTAATCAAGTCCGTAATGATTTCATATATTTAGGGTTCATACCCATATGATCTCATAGGAGAGCATGTGGAAGAGCCACCTCTGTGGGTGCTTGAGCATCCCAATGTTTGACACTTGCAGCCTTGTCCATCTCGTGTTTAAAAGTCATAATGTGGAATTAATGTGAGTGCACTCAATCATTTAAAAAAAAAAGTTTGCTCCAGTTAGCATGGCTACGGTTAAGGTGCGGCCTCATGGTAAATGGCGTACCTGTGTGAACCACGCCCCCCATTTCCGTCCCTGTCCCCTTCAAAAAGGCTAAGCAGAGTAGTGAGTAATAGGGGGCTTTCCCACCTAACCCAACCACCACCATGGGACACTGCAGGCCACTGGGACAGTGACTGAATAGTGGGACCATCCCACCAAAATTGGACCTACATTATTTTGAGGTATCCATATCCTATTTATCCTTCTTCTTTATACACGGCAGGAAGGATGATTGATTACTGTCGAAAAGTAGAAATGTTTAAATTAAGTACTTTGTTGATCCATTTTCGTATTGTCACTCTCCATGAATGCTGTGGGCACTTCTCTGTTGTGCTCAGTGTGAGGTAGCTGTGGCGGAATAGAACCTGGACTTAACAGATCACTACGCATACAGCATACCATGTAGTTTTAAGGGATCAATTGAATTACCTGTTAGAGGGTCAAGTTGCAGTCAAAACAGCAGCAGAACTTGCTTTCTCTTGTATCCCGATAGTCTCTGGACTATCCCCATGGGACTGTGAACAAAAATGAGCGAGTCCTGAGCTACCACTTGCTCAGTCAAGTTAAGTGAATCATTTCCCTAATGGTGCCCATAAGTGGGTGGTTTTGAATGCATCTAAATTGTGCTGTGTTCGCTGTTTATACTGCACTTGCTGAGAAAGGCATAGTGGTCCATGGTCCATGCACTTAACTGTACTTCTAGTTAGATCATATATGTGTGAGCTCTTCCCATAACAATTTGACAGAAGCCTTGTATCATGCTTATGTGAGGGACCCTGCTTCTTCCATTACATAACTCTCAATCAATGGCTTCCTGTTTCTTCCATTACCCCCCTAAAATACTTATTATAATTATTATTATTATCATCCTTTATATAGCGGCAACCTATTCCGCAGTGCTGTACAGACAGAAGTACTATGTGCTGCTGTGAACTTTCTGATGATGTGATTGGCTACAGGGTGTCCTGTCCTCACCCGCTTCAAATGTGGGAACATCCGGATAAGCAGGAGACGGAGAGTGATAAGAAAAAGGTACCCTAATCAAATGCACCATAAAACACATGGTAACCACCTTTCACTTTGTAACATCCGTGTGCGTAGACTGTTGTTTTGTATAGAGGGTAGCGATCTGCATCCCTAGCTTAGCAAGCACCCCAGTCAGTGCACCACAACGGCTGGTCATCATTCGTTGAGAAATTCTGAAGGCAAACAAGGCCGCTCTCACATGGCCCTCGTTTCTTGGCTCTGTTTTGCAGCAGATATCTGACTAACTGCACAGTTTTGTTTAGTGGATAGAACTTTCCCTGCCAGGTGTGAGAATCTTCTCATGGCTC
The DNA here is from genome assembly GCF_055691185.1 of Crinia signifera. Lineage (NCBI taxonomy): Eukaryota > Metazoa > Chordata > Amphibia > Anura > Myobatrachidae > Crinia > Crinia signifera. Next base: position 99,154,968 of record NC_139225.1, on the reverse strand, counting down.
CCATCAAAGGCTTTTATGCTTTGTTGTGTGCAGTTGGATGTGCCAAGCGCCACAAGGACAGAATAAAGACGAACTTAAAAGAGCTTCTTCACAATAGCATCTACTCATGGATCACTTACAGCCTTCAAACAAAGCCTCACGTAACTGACAGCCCCCGAGATAAACTCAGAAACCTGAGCTTGATACTATTTTCACATAGCTGTATATCAAGAAAAAGGAGGAAAGATGGAATAAATCTAAGGCTACATTATGGCTCCTTTTATCAGCGTTCATATATCAGGATTAGAAGATCAGGAAAAACACGGAATGATTTGCCATGAAACTCAAATAAATTGGTTTCAGACCGCAGATTTAAATGAGACATCACCATGACCCAGGTCTACAGAGCTTTGTGCACAAAGCTTGGGGCGGAGGGGATTTGTGCACTGTATGTGTCATCTGGAGCAGACTCATTGTTTCAGTAAATACATCATCATCATCAGTTACAGTAACGCTGCTGGACTACTGTGATACTATAAGAACAGCCTGAGCCTTATACTTAATAAGCGCATTTATGTTTGGTACTTTTTCATTGAGTTCCTACAAGCAGATCATTGAAACCTATCAGGGGGAGTTTGTTTAATGATGAAAAATTGGAGCATAGATGGGCAGATATACTAATATAATCATAGAATAGATTTTGCGCTAGTAGGAAGTAAGCATGTGAGCAAAGGGACGCTTGTGTCACACATTGGAATATGTCTTCTACTTTACAGTAGCAGATGAGACACGTTTATTCAGTTAACTAAGTGCCGGTACTAAAGGATCGAGCAGCTATGTCACTTCCTGTTTTGTATCATTACCGAGTTGGGATTGCTACGGCCGCCCTACATATTTACTTACATGTGTGGGTGCAGCCGGGAGCCAGGCGGACGGGCAGTGCAGCGGGAGTAAAGCAGCCGGGGGCGGGTGGAGCGGCAGTGGGGCCTACACAGTGTGACCTCTGACCATGTCACGCTGCACAGAGCTGCACATCTGGGGACTGGAGAAGCTGGGCAGCCCTGCATTAGAATGCACATGCATAGTCTGACCCGGAAATCCCGGGATATGAACCTCCAAACCTGGGATTGTAATCCTGGCAATTATGGGGCCAAATCCCGGCGTTGGCCACCCCATTACCGAGGCGAAGCAGGAAAGTACACATAAGACATATATTAACATCTAGTGTGCTGGTGCGGGGGGAGTAAAAAGCCATCCCAGACAGAGAGCATATCAGCTTAGTACTCGTGCACTGTGTGACTTCCCCTTGTGGCCTCCACTGGGCATATGCAAGATATCGCTATTGTAGCAAGATCTCCCGTGCAATGGGGAGCAGTAACCTGTGACAGAGCTGTTCATGCTGTGGTGACAAGGCAATGGGTGGGTGCATTACGGTCTCCACTGGCTACAGCATTGTTACTAATCGCATATGCTCAAACATATGTAATTAGTATCGCTAGCGGGTACCCAGCAGCTCTCCCCCCTCCTCCTGCCCGGCTGCTGCTGCTGCCGGGATCCGCCTCCTCCTCCTCCCTGCACCCGGAAGGAGATGTAGCGGCTAGTGAGGAGGAAGTCACTGGTCCGGGCAGTACAGCAGGAGGCTGCCCGGACACAGAGGGGGGAGGGGGGGGGGGGGGGGCAGGGGGGATGCATTATGAAGCCCATAGGCTTCTATGGGGTATAGCCAGCTTTTGTTGGCGCTACCCTCACAGCAAAAACTATACTGCCCCATACACAACACAGATCTAATCCCCAATCCTATCTTAACCTGTCACTGCCCATAGTGTAATCCTCTATTTTGCACGCTGCTGTGTGCCACAGTGGCATGTCAGTCCTAGTATTGTACACATGACAAACTAGCATAGGCCACGGGCAGAGACGGGATCACATTTGTAGTAAAGTGTATTTGCTATAATAGTATCATTACATAATACTTAATGTAGTTATTTATCACTTGTGTGGCAGGAGTTATTCCATTTAACTGTTTAGTTTATTATAGTTTTTTTTTTTTACATGTTATTTAGTGCATTCATTTTTCTTAGATAAAGAAATGGTTTGCCGTCCCAGATGTGCAGTACGATTTAGTGATGTGTAATAAATCCATACTTGGATATAAAAGGTTATGTTTACATTGGCATATTTGTCTTTACGCAGATGTAGGAAACTGTAGTTTTGGCCTCACACCCACAGATTTTGTATGCACTTTTAAAGCAATATATGTGCTAGTATGAGAGCCTGATGCACTGTTATGTTGCAGATCAGGGCTTGCTAACCTGTGGCTCTCTGGGGCCAGATGTAGTAAGCTTAAAACGTGACAAAATGGAGAGTGATAAACCATCAGCCGATCAGCTCCTACCTGCCATGTCACATGCTGTGTTTGAAAAATGACAGGTAGGAGCTGATTGGTTGGTGGCTTATCACTGGGACTGTTTTTTTTTTCCTTGAGACTGGTTAGCTGGCCATGGGTCAGTCTCCCTCAAAAAACCCCACAGGAGCTTGATACATACAGCTGGTAGTCTATATGTCATTGAATGACTCATTCACTCTTACACAAGCACTGGCACTGACCATTGCATCTGTTTTAGGCTGTTTCTATGGTTCCCATTTGCAGCCCCCCTTATCTTACAAAAAAAGGCTGTACAGTATATACAACTCTGCACATGGATTTGTTGTATAACCCTTCCTGTAGGTGATATGTGAGCATCTGCTTTATGTGTTTATATAGCAGTATTTTATTTGCTGTAGGTGGGTATGATATTTGGAATTGGGCATAGTCCAAATAAAAAAATAAAAATAAAATAGCTTGCAGGTGACATCATCCAGATCCCTCACACCATCCCTCTAGGTGGGTCCCTTGCCCATTTTCAAACAGGCAGAGTCTATGTCCACACACATTGTAAACTTACATGGGTCATCAACGCCCTTCCCTCTTGCTTTAAAAATGAGGGAATGGTGAGTGCAGACAGGAGCACTACTTAGGGACGCCACCATCTGATACCAGCAGATCAGATCATTATTTTTTTTTTAACTCATTCATGTCTATTTTGAAAGTGTATTTTTAGTTTTGCTGTACTTTATATGTCCCTGTTTGATCATGTATCGCTTAGGCAGGATGTATGCTAATGTCAATATATACCAATGAAAGTGCATGCAAGGACTAGATGGACCAGTTCTTTTCTTGGACCTAGCAGATGTCTCTGCACAATGGTTCTGTGATTCTAGCTACTTTCCGGAAAGGGACCTTTGTTTCCTGCACTTTGGGTGGGAGCTGACATTTTAGACACCTCCCAACATGACCCTCTCCAGGAGGGACAGAATGCGCTCTTCCTGTTACCTGATGATTACCATCACCTGTGGTGAAACACCTTTCTTATCATTTAAATGGTTTAAAACAGGTGACGGCAATCCTAAATTAACAGGGAAGTTCAGGAACAGAGCATCGTGTCCCTCCTGGAGAGGGTCATGTTGGAAGCTATGCATTTTGGGACTGTTATGGTGCGCACACACAGTGCGTTTTGTCCTAGGTGCATTGTGTACTAGATTGCTAACAGCGCGCAGTTCGAACTATGGGCCTGATTCAGGTTAATTCGCAAAGCATATTTAGTTTGCTAATGGACAAAACCATGTGGGGCTGATGTAACACGTGCAGAGAGAGAGAGTTGGATTTGGGTGGGGTGTGTACTTCAAACTGATATCTATATTGCAGTGTCAAAATAAAGCAGCCAGTATTTACCCTGCACAGAAAAAAAATAGCACCCAAATATAACTCTTTGCACATGTTCCATCTGCCCCACCTGCAGTGCACATGGTTTTGTCCATTAGCAAACCAAATGTGCTTTGCGAATGAACCTGAATCACCCGCTAGATGCAAGGCGATCTAGTACAATAAATACTGCCTGCACATTCTTTTCTGACTGCAATGTGCGGGAGCATGCATCGCAAGCCAACAGAAACACTGGGTCATGTGATCTACATGTGATGTGTTTTGAACTAAAAAGTTTAAAACTCATGCGATAATTGCACCATGTGTGGGCATCTTCAGAAGTACGCCCCAATACTCATTGTGCAATGCAAGCAGCAATTTACCTTGGCATGAAACTTTTCCTAATTAAAATACTTATTTACTCATGAAATGTAAATACTCAGGCCCATTTTAAAACTCAATTAGCAATGCTAATTGTAAACCCGTTAACTACAAACGTATTTTGATCTCCCTGCGGGAGGCATAAGACACAAAATGACAACGTAATAATTCTTCCAATGTAAAGAGAATTTCTGATTAAAGACCAGGAAAGAGTACCAGTTGTCATATAGAATTTGCTGTGATACGTACTATGCAATCCGGCTATGTCCTGACCACCCAAGAAGACCGTTTTGAAGTTTCTAAAGTTCAGCTAATACTCCCTCTGTTACAGTAACAACTAACTATTTTAATGGGTTGCATCTGAATTGCCCTTTAAAGTGACAAACCAATTTATTCCTTGGAAACGTCAAGAAAATGCCACAGGGTTCATGAACCTCTTATAGCTTGATAGCAAAAGCTGTATTTCCAGCCATAACCTGTTAGCAACTGGCAACCCAGCACTTCCCACTAGTGGTGATGCAGTGCTCCGCACATTCACTGCTTCCTCTATTGACATTCTTAGATGTCATAAAATGAGGGCATCGTGTTCAAAATATATATGTGCTGACGGGCATAAGCTGCTGGGAGTTGACAAATACCCATCTAAACGTATCCATCAATGAGAGGGGAACAGACTGACTTCTTCAGCTGCCTACATTTACCAGGGATGAGAACGGTGGACATTACTGCTACAGAGCCCATTGTTGTGACTTGTAATGAAATAGCCATAAGCAAAACATCAAAATGATTCTTTGTACGTTTAACGTGTTTCTTTCAATAAGAAGCAGGCTGTCCGCACGCAACAAGCTGTGTCTAGGGAAGAAACTAGACAACAGTAAGGGTTTTGGTGGTAGGATCATTGCAGCCGCTTTCATGTATGTGTATACAAACCGGATCCGTCCTTTTTTTTTTTTTTTCAAATATTCCCCCAGAGGCAATCTGTATTATTCAAAGCTTAACTGTGTCTGCGGAATAATAAATAGTATGTGACATAGAGGCAGCAAGCCAGCTGGATACAGACTACGGTACAACGTTTGCATTACGTGTCTTATGCTTTAAGGTGCCATGTTAAACAACATGGGAGGGGAGACTGAGTTCTCCTAGTGACATATTGGTAAATAAAGAAAGTGATTTTCACTGCTACAAGTATACAAGCACCTGGCGGAGATTTCTGTCTTTCTGTGGTACATGCGAAAGAGTCATATTTCAACTGCAGTCTCTCTGACAGGAAATCCTCTCAGGCTATTATACTTAAGACCATAAAAGACAACATTTATACGAACAGTGTTGGGGATCTTAAGAAAAATTACAGATTACAAAATACTGTATATTACAGAATCATGATTTTTTTTTATTATAGTAAATATATATTATTTATTATTATAAGAGATGTGCAGATCCGGATTTACCCGGATCTCAAAATGGGATCTTATTGACTATCCAGCTGTCACATGTTTTGGAGCAAAAACATGTGACCACATATAGCCAATAAGATCTGGGTAAATCCGGATCTGCACATATTATTATTATTATTATTATTATTATTATTATTTTTTTTTTTTTTTTATTTATATGGTGCCATAAGGGTTCCATATATCACAACAATACATAAATGATCAACCCTGTTGTGTTCTACAGACAGGGGACCCTAAAGCATAATACATTTTCTCCTTGATTTGTTCTAATATGATGACGGATTGTTCGTTTTTGTTCTGTGGACCATATGTAGTTCTATTTAGGCCCCACATCATCACATGTCAAATTAGTGACGTTGTGGGGCCATAATGAAAAACAAGTGCAAAAAAAGGAAAGAAATTAAGAGAAATTTATGATGTCTGCTGAAGTCCTCCCTGATGGTTTCCAGATTGTACATGAGCCAGGGGCCATAGTGTTCAAGTGTTGCAATGCAACGACTATGGTCGCCACAGTATGATTGACATGCAGCAGGCATTTGTGGGAGGAGCGGAATGCATTCCTTTAAAAGGAGGTGTGTTGGGTATGGCAAAGCCATTTTCTCTGTCTTTTGGCACACATTCACTGGCTTCAGTAGGTACATTTTGCTGGACAAATGGACACAGATCAAAAAAGCTGCAGTTGGTCATATTTTTTTTAAATGTTTAAATATATGGCAAATTAAGAACATCGATTTATCAAAAGCCCACTGAACTTGGTGTTACTGGCAGAAAGTTTCCATCCACAACCCCTGAATAGGGGTTTGCCATTTTCCCAGCTGTTAAGTGTGGTGAGGATCACCTCAAATAAACAGGAATTGAATATAGCCCTAGAGCGAATGGGGAAGGACTTTTTACAGAGGGGCTATAACAAAGCCGAAATTGATGACTCCATCGCCAGATGCTTGGCATTAGATAGAGAAACACTCCTAAAGAAAACAAATAAAACCAATAAGACCGATCAATTGTTCTTCCAAACATCTTTTTCAATTGCTTCTGCCAAATTGAGGAAAGTGATACATAATTATTGGTATATTCTGGAAACCTATCCCGTCATGAGCAGTTTTTGTCAAGCTAAACCGATGTTTTCATACAAAAGAAGCAGTAACCTGAAGCACTCTGTGACCAGCTGTGACTTCAGTCCGATAGCAGGGCAAGGCTCGTGGTTATCATTGAAAAATGTGCGTTTCGGTGCAGCGGGTGTGCTAACTGCCAGTATAAAATGTGCGTTTCAGTGCTGCGGATGTGCTAACTGCCAATATATGATGACATGGGTTATACGAACCCTATTATGGGAACCAAACACATGATAAAACATTGATTGTCTTGCGAAAGCAGGTATATGATCGATGTTATCCGATGCCCGTGTCAAAGCATTTACATAGGGAAAACAATCCGGATGGCAAAGGAACACAACTCAATGCATCGGTCATCTATTAAAAAAAGCAGCAACCATTCGTGACTCGAGCACACCACCAGTGGCTAAACATTTTTTTTGAAGCTGGTCACACAATCAGAGACTTCAAGTTTATGCCAATTGATTGCGCGAAACCCCTGCATAGAGGTGGGGACCGTGATCTGCGACGTTTGCAACTAGAATGCAAATAGATCTATAAATTTGAAGCCTAAAGGACTCAATGAGGAATTCAATCTGAATGTATTCTTATAGGAAGAGCTACTTGCACAGGATCCATTATTAAGTGGGAGAAATTATCTTCATGCATTATACTAAGGTGATACTAGCCTGCTGTGCTATATAGCATATATGATGATGTGTTGGAGTATATGATGGTTCAATCTGAGGGGGATGATTGGTCACCGGGTACTTGCAAGTAGTCCTAGGGGAGCAGTTCCTATTGCATGTACAGCTAATATTGTCTCTGATGAGCTTATTTGTGTAAAATGATTTCCTGATTTTTTACATATGTATTTTTCTCTTTCTCTTGTTTCTTTTTTATATAATTTTCTGTGGCATGTAGGTGCTGGTGATAGAGGTGGATAAGTGCATCTAATGAACATATTTTAACAATGTGCGGGGTTAAAGGTGCCTGTCAGGCTGCTATCATGATCAAAAACTGGTGTCCGTAACAGTAGAAAGCTAATTCTACTGGATGTGATATTTATCCCCTGTTTATTGTGGTAGACGAAGAGTACTGTAACATTGAGTACCAGATAATAATGTTACTATGAAGGCCACTGCCTGGTTGAGGGGGCGGTGCACTGATCGAATGACAATGTCCGTTTACAAGGTAGAGCCCCTTACGGACGTTGTTTGATCTCATGTGATCTGCTGAAAAGATGGGTGGTCTGCGGTGAGGTCCGGAGGTGACTGGTGCGTTGCACCGGCCACTTCCGAAGTTAGCCTACAGCGTCCATGCCCGGAAACCATGATGCAGAATGGCGAGCCGTAGTCCAGAAGTGACTGGTGCATTCCACCAGCCGCTTCCGTGCACTTTAGCTTCCTAGAGCCGGAAGTAAGCCGGATGCCAGTGCATGGGCAGATACTGGCATTTATTCACACTTGGGAGACGGACGATGGCGGGCGTAGATCAAGCGATGTAAGTCTGGCGGGCGCCTGATAACCAGTTATAAGCATTACCTGCATTTATGTCATTGTGCCCCGGATGAAGGTGTGAGAGCACCGAAACAGCTGTCAGGCTATGTCGGGGATCAGCTGCTGTGGGGGCAGCTCCCTGTGGAACACATTGGAGTGTTGAGTATATGATAACCCCTTGCTAATGTATTGGAGCTGATGTTCATGGGCAATTCCAACGTAACCGATGTAACTCTCAGATACAATATTTGTGGTAAACATCTAGATTTCTACAAATTTAAAATGCACACAAAGAAGCAAATTTTACCACAATTGTATCTACCACTGGTGAATTAAAATATGAAGTGTGAACAAGCCTCACCATTGTTGTCTGCTATAAATCAATTCATTGTTTAAATGTAACGGATGTAACCAGGATAGGACATGGTCATTTCTCTGAAACTACAACAAATATTTATTACATGCTTTTTAACAATACAGCATACAGCATACACCACACAGATTGTTTTAGTAAAATTTTCAGGAAAGTTTTTCTTATTACCTTGACAATATTTAAAGGAATGTATGCGTAACGGATGTTACCAGAAAATCGTCATGGATGTAACCATCTAATACATTAATCAGGAAATGAAAAAAGGCCCTTTGTATTAACTGGTACAGGGTAATTTACCTTTCTAACAATGTTTGCAGATACTATGGGTGAGATTTAATAGGATGAGACTTTCAGAAAGTGAGAGATTTGGTGAGAAATCTCCAGTTTTTTTAAAGCGGCAATCATTTACACTGCAAAATCAAACTGGTTTTGCAGTGTAAATGATTGCCGCTTTAAAAAAAACTGGAGATTTCTCACCAAATCTCTCACTTTCTGAAAATCTCATCTCATTAAATCTCACCCTATATCTCATCATCTTGTTTTGGCCATAACCACCCACCTCTGGCTGGATGTATCACCCGAACACAGAACTCTCCATTCTCACTTATATCAGTGACAATACCACAAAAAAAGTGGACATGGGTCATGAAAAAAAAAATTGGGGCTATTCAAAATATGAATTTCCCAGTCCATCAATCATAGGGGGGTATGCAATCATCCGCCGCTATTTCCAACGGGAATTAGCGGAGGGGTCCTATTCAATGCTGTCTTTACCATCAGCATTGAAGAGGGTTCATGGCAGAATCAGCCCAACTTTAAAAGCTGTCGGGCATGTTCTGCCGATATCGGCCATGGATTGACGCGATTCCGAACGTCGATCGTCATTTTTGTGGCCACGCCCCCTTTTGCTGATCTGCAGGCGGGACATTGAATCCCGCATGCCGATTTGCTATCAGGTAAGGAATCACGGCTGTCGGGAGGGATCGAGAGCTGTGATCCTGGATTGCATACCCCCCATAGTCTATAGTTCTAGTCTATAGTCATTTTAAAAAAAAAACGGTTGGTAACAGTGTGTCACATGACATGCTGCCATTTTGTCTTATTTCAGTAATGGTTATCAGGCAGACACTGATTGTGACCACTGATTACCTATTGTAGTTTTCGGAAAACAAGGGTAAGAAACTTGGATTATTGTAGTATATAACACAAGTTGAGGACATGTACTGTCAGAAATTATATGTTGATAATCAGTATTTCATGTGGTTTTAATATGTAATAGAGAAATACAAAGAAGGAAGCTATGACACCTGCAGGGTGTCCATTACATGTACTGTTTGTGAGGCTTTCACTGTTTTTTAAGCAGCTAATAATGGAAGGATTGTGGTGACACTACAGATTTTGAGGGACTCTTGTCAATTAATGCCTGATGATTAACACCTTCTCTTTTGCGTTTTCACATATCTGTCATTCTGTTTCTTGATTTGACTGCTTCTGCTCGCCTTCTGGCACAAGTCCATTCTGACCTCCCTTTTTTTTCTGGTCTTCCGCATTTTTTTTTCTTTATTTGTGCAGCCTGTGTTCAGTCTGGCTCTGTTTTTTGTCATTCTTTCTGCAGAGCTTCCTTCTTTGTATTCTCTCTTGTATATTGTCCATCTGGGATAAGCAAGCTAACTTATAATATCAGCTAACGGGCATATGTAGTTAATGTAACATAAACTATGTTACGTCCGTTACGTTAAGCATGTTACATAGGTTACAGTACAGAACTGCCAAAGGAAATAAGTTGTGAACAAATGTCAAAGGATTTTGTAATCCTCTCATAAACCATTAGAGATCTGGTAAATAACATGCATTTACTCATCTTTTTAACCAAAGTATGGAAAAAAAAATACCAAAAAAAGTAACCGATGTAACACTTATTATGTGCCACATGTAACTCTTTCACTAACCTAAAACCACATGAAATACTGATTATCAAAATCTAGTTTCTTACAGTACATGTCCTCAACTTGGGTTATTGACTACAATAATCCAAGTTTCTTACCCTGGTTTTCAGAAAACAGCAATAGATAATCAGTGGTCACAATCACTGTCTGTAACCATTACTGAAATAAGACAAAATGGCAGCATGTTATGTGACACACTGTTACCAACTGATTTTTTAAAAATACTAAAAGACTATGACTGATGCACTGTGATATATTAATATTTTGAATATCCTAACTTTTTTCTTTTTCATGAACCATGTCCACTTTTTGTTGGAATTGCCCCATATGTTTGAATTTTTGAACACTAAAAAGCTTTTTTGAGAAGTTCCTTTGTATGCAAATGAAAAGGACATAAGTGTGTGTGTGTATATATATATATATATATATATATATATATATATATTTATATATATAATGATGCATTTGGCAGTATTTACATATCCACACAGCTCTAGCTGCTGCCCAGGTCCATCTGTGCACATAAAAATCAGGGCCCCCACGTTATTTTCCTAGTTTCTCAGGGGATCTCAACTATGCACAAAGCTACAAATGATACAACTTTTTGAAAGTGTTCTTTTTGCATGAGCTAGCCTTTTTGATCAGTAGTAGTGTATAATCCAAATAAATGTTTTTCATGTTTTAGGTTTATAAATACTAATTTTTTATTTAAAATGTATTGTTGTCTCTACCCTTGCAGTAGGCTTGTTTGTTTAGTGCCAGTGACTTCAGTATGCAAATGAGAGAAAAGATGCAGATTTAGCATTATAGCATTAATGTAGAAAAGTTCTTTAACATGGACCTATATTAAGCTAAATAGGTTTGTTTAAAGCATTTTATAACCTTCCCTTAGTGTATTACACATTCAAATTGGATGTTATTAAGGTCATCTCAGGGCGTTTAAGTTGATGAATGCTTACGGTATGCCAAAAATTTAATATTCCATTAATTCCTCACCTTAAAGTACCTCAGGTTTCCAATTTATTTTTTGTATCATGGAGTCTTACATGCTTCCTTCCTGTCACTAGAGCTGTGTACAGCTTCCCGTTTCCCACAATGCAGACCAATTGGATAAAATACAGTACATAAATACAGTACGTAAAATACAATTTAAGGATGAACTAATGAAGCCAAAACAAAGGATGCACTCACAAGATTAATAAACTGGAGATATACATATTTTTGACACCTGTATAATTAGGGAAAGCAATGGCCTAACAAAAGTAAAAATATCATGTTTAATAATGATTATTGACACAGGGCACCCTTTAGGGGAATAGACCCATTATGAGGCTGGGGAATTTTGACTATGCCAATCTTGACTTCGTCCATGGGCAATATTTACTAAGGGCATGGGCAATTTGGACTATGGACGATTGGCCATAGACCAAATACACTACACTGTGCGGCAAAGTCAAAATTGCCTTGGCTGCATAGTCTGTTTTGAGGGACGATAGAAAAGCCGTGGGCCTGCACAATGCTTTCGTCCGCAGTGTACACATGGTGCGATTCCGGCTAACTTGCTAGGCAATTTTGACTATCTAGTCAAAATTGACTAGCACATTGCACCATAGGGGTTATTTTAGTTCACTCGCAAAGGCACAATCACTCTCAGATGGACAAAACCATATGCAGAGCGAGTTACATTTGTGCGGGGTTTGTACTTCAAACTTATATATATGTTGAAGTGTAAAAATAAAGCAGTCAGTATTTACCCTGCACAGAAACAAACACCCAAATCTAACTCAATGCACAAGTTACATCAGCCTCGCCTGCAGTGCATATGGTTTTGTCCATTATAGAGTGATTGTGCCTTTGCGAGTGAACCAGAATAACCCCCCCCCCCCCATGTGTACACGGCATGTGCTTGTTGACATCTCTTTCCTCTGTGCTGTAAAACATAGCCTAAAATTCACAACAATCTCTTCTAACTGTAAGAAATGTAGTCCTTTAGTGTATTTAACACAAAACCCGGAACGGTATAAGTAGTTAGACTAGAAAGAACATTGAAGGATATGATATGACCACTGCAAACTATGATGAAATTACAGTTAAGTATTCATTCTCATCTGATTTATTGTCTTGGGTTGTTTTCCCCCCTCTTCTCTGTTGGCAGGATCCGAATGCTGGAATTGTTCCCAGAATGCAAGAACCAGGCTCCATACCAAGCGCAGGCTCCGGGCCTACTCCTCTTACGGCTAATGGCTACATACGCAATGCAATCTTGAAAGAGCAAATAATGAGGCGGCAGCAGGTTTGTAAAAACCTTTTCTTATCACCTGATAAAACTTTTTTGGTAAATGTGTTGGGGAATTCAGCTGTCTGCATGAGGAAGTGGCATTTTAGCATAGAACTCAATAATGGGAAACGTTAGCATGAATATACGGGAAAAAAAAGATTGTATAAAATAATTTGCTAGGGATCCATATTCTAACTGCTGACAATAACATTAATTGAGTTGATTACTTACATGATTTATTCTAAACCTTTCTGGTCTCTATAGTAATATTGTGGAATTTACAGGTTAAAGCTAAAAAAAAAAAACAACAACAATGATTTTGCGGCTGATGACTTATTTTGCCTGACTGCAGACCTGATCTGAGATGAGGTCTTACTGTGCATCGATCCATGTGATGAACTTACAAGGTTTATCTGTGGCCTTAGCTTGTTCCCAAATCTAGCTTGATTCGCGCTTGTTCTGTTTATAATCATATCAAGGACAGTGCTGTGTGTTCTCTTGCCAAAAAGAATAATTTTATTGTAGAAATCTGGTTTTGCATCATATATTATTGTTCTTTTTAATTTTGGGGTCAAAACCAGCAGCTTGCATAAGCCGCCACTTAGTGATACTGGTACGAGAGCATTGCTATAGAGCTAGATCTTGCGTAGCTCGGTTTGCCTATAGCTCTATAGAAATGCTCTCATACCAGTATCACTAATGCGTAGCTCGGTTTGCCTATAGCTCTATAGAAATGCTCTCATACCAGTATCACTAATGCGTAGCTCGGTTTGCCTATAGCTCTATAGCAATGCTCTCATACCAGTATCACTAATGCATAGCTCGGTTTGCCTATAGCTCTATAGAAATGCTCTCATACCAGTATCACTAATGTATAGCTCGGTTTGCCTATAGCTCTATAGCAATGCTCTCTTGCTGGTGTCACTAAGCGTAGCTCAGTTTGCCTATAGCTCTATAGCAATGCTCTCATGCCGGTGTCACTAAGCGTAGCTCAGTTTGCCTATAGCTCTATAGCAGTGCTCTCATGCCGGTGTCACCTAATGCGTAGCTCAGTTTACCTATAGCTCTATAGCAATGCTCATGCCGGTGTCACTAATGCATAGCTCAGTTTGCCATGAGTGTTTATCTGTTAATGTTTTAGTTTCTACATCACTGGCTGAGTAAAGGACCTTAAACTGCAGGATCAGGTAATTTAGGGGGCATGGCCTAATCCAAAGGTTCCCAAACATGGTCTTCAAAGCACTCTAATGGTGCAGGTTTTAAGCATATTCAGATTTGGTCACAGATGACTTAATTAGTAGAAGTGTCAATTTGATTTAAGAATCTGTGCTGAACTATGGGTATCCTTGAAATCTGGACCATTTGGGTGCCTAATTGACTAAGTTTAGGAATGTTTGGCTTAATCAATAGAGGCATGGTCACACCCCCCTAAAAAACAAACAAACATGATAATCATCACTCAAACAAGATCCAGACAGAGAGGGGGAATCAGTGCTATAGCCCAAATTCCCTTCATCCCAGGGGAAGAGTCTCTACAATGGTAGAATATTTGGTTGAAAATTTGGTCCCAGCGCTTGTGAAATGGAGTTGACAGATGCTAGGCCTGGTGCATGTGCAGTACTGGCGACCATAACAAGCATGGGAAGGCAAAGAGTGATACCCTATAGTAGGGGTGGGAAACCTCAGGCCCGGGAGCCGTATGCGACTCCCGTAGCCGGTCTGAGTGGCCCACCCACTCGCCCGGCAGCTTTGCCGTGAGTCAAGTACAGGGGAATTCTCACATGAGGTCGGTAGTTCTTGTGAGATTCCTCTTAATCAACAGCCACCAGAGACAGTCAGTCCTATTCAGCGGCAGCCGCAGGAGTGTGGAACAGCTACAGCAGGACAATTTGTAAAAGAGTTTTACATATGGCCCCCAAAGGATTTTTTCCCCATACAAACGGCCCTTGGCACAAAAATGGTTCCCCCCCCTGCCCTACAGGAAGCCAGCTCTCGGTTTATTGCAGTCCATAGTACTGGCAGTCCTGGAGGACATCAAAAAACATCTTCCTAATTACACTGCCTTATTGTGGGTGACTGGCAGGTAGGACATCCAAAAGGAAGTCCCTGCCAGTCACAGTGAAGCCAGTGCAGTCTTACATACTGCATATGGCTTCACTAATGCTGAGCAAGGTGGTGGATTTTTCTGTAGTGGCTAAGGTCCTTCAGCCCATAAATAAAATCCACCACTGACTGAGTCGCTGGCACACCTATTAAGCCATCTGCTTCATACACACAATAAAAGACACTCATTTTGTCAGATACACCATGACTGAGTCTATCCATTGCCTAGCGCATTACTAGATGGTATTCAGCCTGCAATAGGTCTGTCTACATCTTGTATAGATCACAGGCACACTATAGCATTACGGTTCTGACAGGACTGCCGTAGCAAACATTCATTTACACTGATTTATATTTCTTATTTTAAAGATACCATTGGGGTTTTACGTCTGCTTGCCAGATCCATTCTCCGCTTTATTTTTCATTAAATTAATAGATATTAAGGCATACCTTGCCACATTGGTGTGTGTGGTCTAGCACAGTATCCCAAGGAAGAGTAGGAGAAAGTTGTGGCAGTGTTGTGATTTAAATACAGGATTGTATGATTATATATATATATATATATAATATGTGTGTGTGTGTGTGTGTGTGTGTGTGTGTGTATAGTACAGTATATAATACTCTGCCTTTTATTTCAGGTAAAACCCAGACCAAATATGATGAGCATGACATCTGAACAGCGCAGTGCATTTGTGGCACAGCAGATGAACCAGTTTCAAAGTAAGTGGTAAAAATTATAATTTATTTACAACAGAAAATGCTCTCAGACACCACTTCTTGTCATTTCAGTTAAGTTAAAAAATGTGTCTATTCATTCAACCTCATTACATAAATCAATAGGATGCACGGATGGCTCAGAGGCATTGGTAGTGGGAATAGTAAAGAGATACTGAATATTTATCCTGTAACGGTTTATTTTTGTTGGCTCTGCAAATGGCTGCTTGTGATTAGAACTCTATAGTCGCTGAAGGCCATTGCGGCAAATATGACTGGTGCTGAGTAACTAAATAAAACCTAGATGTATATAGCAAGGGCCGTTTATAATTCTGTATCCTCTTAGAATCGTCTTCTAAATCCAATCCACTGGCACAGGGCAGAGTTTAGGTCTACATGTGATTTATGGCTGACAGTGTGGGTGGCAGGATATCATCCTGCCATCATGATTGGCCTATTTTATGGTACATTCCTTGTATGTTGTGGGTGTTGCTTGGGGGAACCAGGGCAAGGATTTCTAGGACTGAACATGTGCTATAATTTGTGCCCTCATCATTTTCATTCAACCACCTGTGCTTAAGCATGGATGCCAATAAAACGTTTACTAAAAGACAATTTTGAGCAATCCTAAATGGATGGGGGTTTTTTAGGAGCTTGCGCGCACATTTACTAACATATAAAACAAAATATACAAAATTGCCTGAAGTGAATGTGTGTGTTATCCCCTGAAACACAGCATCAATTAAGATCGGCTTTAGAATGAAATTTAACCTTTTAGTAAATTCAGCACTTGTTCTGTGCTAAATGATCCACATTTTTAATACAGTGCTTTTTAAGTATTCTGTAATATGACAAGTATTGTAATCGTAGTAAACTCCTGTAGATTACCTAAATTAGGGACAAAAAAATATATAGACACATACATTATTTGTCAAACAAAGTTCACATTTCCCTTAAAGCAATGCAGAGGTTGAGTAGTGCGGCCAGTGCTGCAGACACCGGGGTTGACATTTAGTATAGGATGCAATTTTTTTATTTTTTGGGCTATTGTCGACAAAAACGGCAGTTTTCACACTTTTTCCCAAAATCGCATGGTTAATGAGATGCGGATTGTGGCATTTTGGCGCGAAATTGCACATTTTGAAGTGGCAATTTTTAGTAAAGGCAGATCTCGCATCCAGATGTTTTCCCATTATAAAGTATACAAATCGCATATTTATTAAGATGCGAATTCAGGAAAATGTGTCCAAAAATCGCCACACATGCAGACCAGGTTCTGACAGGTAAATTTGACAGAACCATGCACTGATTATTGAGATCTGTGCATGGTTCTGTCTTAAAATTGTGTAAAAGTAAAAAAAATTTGAAACCAGCACCGGGCTCCAACAGCCCGCAGTGTCATGCCACAGCCAGGGGGAGACTTTTTACATAAGGTCCCCCGGCCATACCATGAGCACCGTGGCTGGTCAGCCTTGGACGGGGTACCTGGGGGAGTGGGGTCCCCCCAATAAAGGGGTATCCCCCAGGCTTCACCTGTCCAGGGCTGAAGCCCAGGGCTGTCACCGGCGTCCGCTGGCTTTGGACGCCGGCCTGATAGGGTTAAATCATTCATACATAACATTGCTTTATACAGGTGAACTAAAATTGCCAGCAGGCCTGACCACATGCTGGGTCTTCGAGAACCATAAGTCCCAGCATCCTGGGCATTAATGGGCCCGCTGGGACTTGTAGTGCACCCGTAAAAAAAGAATGTTAAAATAAAAAACAGAGAGCGCAAAGAACAGACACACACACCTCACTTTTACACCAACATAGGTCCAGCGCTGCCTCCCTCCTCCACAGCCAGCTCACCCCTCACTGACAGCAGGCTTCCTCAGTCGCTGCTAACAGCTTCTATAGCGCTGTCCCAGCGCTATAGAGGCTGTTATCTCCATGGAGATGCATAGCTCAGCCCTGATTGGGTTGAGCTGGCTGTGGAGGAGGGAGTCGGCGCTGGACCCTGGTTCTGTAAGTATGTTGGTGTAAAAGTGAGGGGTGTGTGTGTAATAAAGTTAACCTTTTCTCTGTGTGTTTTTTATTTTAACATTCTTTTTACAGGTAGACTTGTGGTTCGCCAAGTCCCAGCATGCAGGGAAGCCTGCTGGCACTTGTAGTTCACCTGTATAAAGCAATGTTATGTATGAATGATTTAACCCTATCAGGCTGGCTTCCAAAGCCCAGGGACGCCGGTGACAGCCCCGGGCTTCAGCTTAGGACGGGTGAAGCCTGGGGGAGGGGACCCATTTATTGGGGGGGTCCCCACTCCCCCAGGTACCCCATCCAAGGCTGACCAGCCACGGTGCTAATGGTATGGCCGGGGGACCTTATGTAAAAAGTCTCCCCCAGCTGTGGCATGACACTGCGGGCTGTTAGAGCCCGGTCCTGGTTTCAAAATACGGAGGTCCCCGTATTTTTGGAACCAGGACCGTTCTAAAAAATCCAGGGCTTGTTTACAAAATACGGTGGACCCCTACGCTTTTTGTCCCCAATATTTTTGGAACCAGGTCCAGCTCAATGAGCCTGTGGCTGGTTATGCTCAGGAAGGGGGACCTCACACCTTTCGCAGAATCGCACATTTCCTCAAATTCGCACAATTTCATAACTAAAAATCGCACATTTTCATGACAAAAAATCGCACATTATCTCACTTTTTTGCACGGAATTCGCAGCTCATTAAATATGCGAATTTGTGGCAAAAATGCAATTTTAAAAAGTTTGATAATGTGTGATTTTGGAAAATGACTAAAAATCTCATCCCATTAAAAGTCACCCCGGATGTCTTACCAGGCTGTTGCTGGAGTACAGTAGTGAGGTGCAGGAGTGAGCGGTGGAGAGGGGGAGTGAGGTGCTGGTATGAGAGCGAGGTGCTTGGTTGAGAGTGAGTGATGGAGGAGATGAAAGAGGGAAGCATAAACTTCTAAATTCACACTTTGAACACTATAAATGAACTGTCCCCATCTCTGGAAAAAAAACAGGCCATCAGGAGTATATCTAGGTACTAAGAACCCAATCCAACCCCCCCACGTGCACCATAGCTAAATGTATATTGTAACGTCTCTCTCTTTCTACTGCAGCTCTTCCACAGACTCTCCGTACTGATTGTGTCCAGCCTATGCCAACACCACCCCAAAGCCATCGCATGATCACATCCTCACAAGGGATGATTCAGAACAGTATGGGCACTGGAATAACACCAACAACAATGAATCAGAACAGTGGAACAATGGTCATGATCCCACACAACACTGGAAAACAGCAAGGAATATTTTCAGCATCCTCAGATTTCAATATGCCACTTCGACAAAATCAGAATGCATTGAGTATGACTCCCGGTTGCCAAACCGTACACAGCCAATCCACTGTCCGACCTGGGATGACCTTGTCTGGATATACTTCAAGCTCTTTAATAAATCATTCAGCAGCTCAGCAACATTTACGACAGTCCAACATATCAAGAATTCCCAATGTTTACGCCAGCCCTTCTACTCAGATGTGGACTCAAGCTGGAGTTTCAAGAATACCAGGTCAAAACCAAATGGATCCCAGCATGCAACAATTTTCAAACAACCCTTTATTCACCAAACAAAACGTCAGACCAAATATGACAAGCCAGCAATTTTCACATCAGGGAATGGTTCCTCCAAACCAGATAGCCCCTGGGGTTCAAATAAGACAAATGCAAAAACTTGGTCTGTCCCAAGCAAATCAAGGTGTAGGGTCCCTAAACAGCCCTAACATTGGCACCAGTTTGTCCCGAGGGCAGCTAGCAGCTCTTAATGCAATGAAATCAATGCCGCAAGGTGTTTCTACATATAACCAAATGAACTCTGGTCAACTCGGTCCACCTTCCTATGGCCCAGCATCAGTTCAGACCCCTGAAACCTTTGACAGGATAAGTTGTGGTTCAGATCTACACCAATATGACTTTGTTACGGCTCAGAACAGTTCTGTCTTGTCTGCTAACTGTAACGAAGCAGACTTTATTGACTGTCTAATGAAGGGTGGCAGCAGCAGCAGCAATGACGAAGACTGGCTAAACAATTTGACAATTCTTGATGATATTTTGGGGCAGCACAGTCAAAACCCTGGCCCGGTGTAACCCGCAACAGAACAGACATTTCTGCAACTCAGTCTCCTGAATTGAAAATCAATTGTTTTAAATACTGAGGTCAACAAGATGGCAGTTGTTTTCTGATGCCTGTAAATATTTAAATATTTTTTAAATTATGGTTTTTTTTCCAACAATAAATAGAAGTATTGCTACTTCTGTGCGTGACTGTATATAAAATTATAGCATAATGTTTTGTTACATTATAGGATATTCATTTAAAATACCTTGTTTTAAATATGCAAATATCATTAGCGTCAGTAATACTGTGTATTACAGTCTAAAATAATTGTTATGTTTTTTGACATAACAAAAGTTAGGGGTGTCAAAGCAAACAGAATACAATGCATGCCAACACATTAGTTACCCTTCGTTAATATAAGCAGTTCATAATAGTCTGTATATGTCAGGGTTGCCAACCTTCAGTATATTACGGATAATGAAAACAAATAAAATTAACTTTTTAATATTTTTATTTTGAGTTACAGCTAATTTTTGTAGAAAATTATCCCCTTTACAACTCTACTACTATTAATTGTCCAACGTTCAGCTAATGATTTTGGAATACCGCAGGTTTGTAATGTTCCATCTCAGTAGATGCTTGTCCAATAACATAGAATTGTGTAAGCAAAAAAAATACTGTATATTAATTTTTGTATACAATTGACCATATGAAATATTTACAAGGTGTGGCAACCCTGCAAAAGTGCTATGAATAAAAAACCTGTTTGGTCCCGATTTGTCAATCTTAAAATATATCTAGAAAAATAACTCAATTTGGTATTAATGGTGAAATGCAATTTAGTACACCAATGTGTAAATGCAATTGACCAAAATTTGTCTCCGTTGTCCACTTCTAAAAAAATTTGATTTAAAAAACATTGTTGGTTTGCACACCTTTGTATATATTTGTAGTATAAAGGTGACTGGTTCCTGGTTTTAAGGCTTTTTCCCAATTATGTTTTACTGAAAAAACTTTGTTTGAAAGAAAAGCCTAGACATGAATTTTGTCAATTTTGTCTATGATGTTTTCTGTCGGCTAATATTGTCCTATGTATATTTAAAAGTCTGTTTATATAAAAAATTCACTGTACTGTAAACCTTTAAATGTTCATACTTTTGTGTAATCATATTTTAATAGTCACACCATATTTCTGTAATACATTTGTAATATACTGTCTGCATCAAGCACAGAATCAATGATGTTTTTCTTCATACCATAATAAAGAGCCAGGGAAAAAGTTGTGTTGCTGTACAGTTTAATAGTGTGAATGTTGAGGTGTAGGCATCAATAAGAACTACACACACACACATATAATATATGTGTGTGTGTGTGTGTAATAAACACTACCGTTCAAAAGTTTATTTTTTTAAAGAAAAGCACTGTTTTTTTGTTTGTTTGTTTTTTTCTTTTTTTTTCAATGAAGATCACATTAAACCAGAAATACACTCTATACATTGTTAATGTGGTAAATGACTATAATAGCTGCGCATGTGACTATGGGCCTTATTCTAGTTCACTCTTTCTGACAAAATCCTTCTTAGATGGACAAAACCATGTGCACTGCAGGTGCGGCAGATGTTACTTGTGCAGAGAGAATTAGATTTGGGTGGGGTTTTACTGCAAAGTGAGATCTATATTGCAGTGTATAAATAAAGCAGCCAGTATTTACCTTGCACAGAAACAAAATAACTCACCCAAAGCTAAATCTCTCTGCACAAGTAACATCTGCCCCACCTGCAGTGCACATGGTTTTGTCCATCTAAGAAGGATTTTGTCAGAAAGAGTGAACTAGAATAAGGCCCTATATGACTATAGAAATTACTATACTAGCTGCACAATGCTCAACGGTGCACATCAATACACATGCACAGCACTAAATAAAGTAATGACAATACAAATAAGACATACACAAATACAAAGTATATACATATATACAGACACAATGGTCAATGGCAAAAAATGTCTCGGTATCTACAGGTGTATAGCTACATTTATAAATGTAAATTATACATTACATATTATTCTTATTATTAATTTATATATGGTACACTATTTGTGTGACTTTAGTGGAGCACTGCTGACATATACTGGTTGTGAGTGCAGATCCATCTATCAAAATATCTATATATACACGTAGATTAAACCACCGCACTCACCATAACCAGAAATGCGGCACAAACAGCACTCACAGGGCTCCAATTCTTAACTCTCAGCGAAACCATGATGTTTGCCAGCATTTCAGCGGTCTATGGGCCTTATTCTGGTTTCATCGCTTCTCCGCGCATGTGCAGACGCTGGATGCGAGCAGGCACTGCTTGTTCGCCATCCCATTTGCACCTAGCAGTGTGGGATGGTGGCGACAGGCTGCCACTATGGCAATGCCCAGCATTTCATGGGCGTTCCCAAGCAAACGCTGAACGTTCCCATGCAAATGACACCATGACATAAAGTTTGTATTTCATTATCAATGTATGTATTCTGTAAATGAAGAAAAAGGTATGCCCTAGAGTTAATCAATAAAATTGAACCTGCAATCCAAATGAAAGCTACTGAGTACCAACGGTGACAGTATGACCCCCGTGAGTATAACAGCATAGCGATGTCCTACACCGCTTCTACAGCTTGGAGAAGTAGAGTAACTCCACATTCATCTCCCACAACTCCAAGCCACATTCCTACAAATAAATCACATATAATATTGTTCCTCTGCAAATATCACTGTCTTGCTCTATAAACCCATCCTAGGTTTAAGGTGTGCTTATGTAACAATAGGCGCATGTCTTCCAATGTGTCCACTAGGAGCAGTTGAAGACCTATGCCCTTATTCTGATCGGTGCGGCCGGATCCGAATATGCGGCCAGGACCGTGCGTGCGAAACCCCGCCTTCCATACGGATCGCCAACTCCGTCCGTACGCGGTAAGAAGCTGGCCGAACGGACCGCACGTGTATTTTACATGGAATACACCTCCTCCATCTCAGGGAACCTCCCCCATCATTCGATGGTCGCAGACCATCGAATGCAGGACCGAGTGGTCCACCAGCTCCCGCAACCTCAGACCACACGGACATTTTTCCGTGCAAAAGCAGGGATCTGGGCGGGCAGCTGACATCCGGCGATGTCATATGTCCGCCCCCTAAACGTGCGTCACGGCCGCATTACCATACGTACGCCCAGCGTTTGCATGGGAACGCCCATGAAACGCGGGGCGTATGCATATGGTAATGAGCCCAAATAGCCCTTCACGCCCCTCTCCACCCCCTGTTCGGTGTGTTCACATATCATGCGGGATTTGGCCGTACGCCCCGCTCGCACATGCGCAGAGACGCCTCTGCACATGCGCAGACACAAAACATCGGCGGCGCGAACGCACGCGGATATTACCGCACCAACCAGAATAAGGGCCCTAGAAGCTACATAACCTATACTGCGATTAATATTACTGAAGTCTTACAACCAACAATACAAGTGGGTTTGTTAGGTTAATAAAAAATCCTACAATTTGGACCCTTGTGGTTGAACTTTAATTCTGTATTATTACGCCTCAGATACAGTGTTTTGTACATAAGTCTGAGTATTGCTGTGTACACACGGTGAGATTCCCTTGCTATTCGACTTAAGATTCGAGTGCTATACAATCTTTGCTATCTCTGTACTTTTTACATACAATCACCTTAAGATTTGCACTATATAGTCATTGCAGCCCTGTCTATCTGGGTTTAGATTTGTGCTGTTACGGGAGCGCGCATTGGGATTGCAAGGTAAAAAACCGATCGACCTGATTTTTACATTGAATCAAATGTGAATAGGGTCCCTGGGACCCTCTTTTACATTGGATTCAATGTAAACTATTCCCCAGACCCCCAATTTTACCCCCTCAACGCCACCCCACAATTGACGCCAACCCGAAGCGTGGCGAGCGCAGCAAAAAACCTTTGCGATCTGCATGCGATTTTGACTATATAGTCAAAATCTCATGCTGATTGTACCCGTGTGTACACACCATATGAGTGTTCAACGTTTTTGTCCGGTCCTATTATCCATGCAGAAATTGTAGACCAACCGACACTTATCAGTACTGATTAAGTGATAGCTTGTAACCACTCAACAGAATAACAAACCATCAGGTTTTCTGATTACTCTCACCTGTGCCCCAAATCATTACACCAGCATACATGCTGTAACTCCACATCCTTCTCCAATAGCTCCATGCCACAGCCCTATATGGATAGGAGTCCACAGAGGCTCGTGTAACATGCTTTTATGGGCTATGTATAGTTTATTTTTTTGTGGCATGTAGACTGGTGTAATTGTTTGGGGAACAAGTTGGGAAGAAAACATGGAAATTGAAATACCCCATCACTCCCTGACCCCATACCTTACTGACAGAAATACTCCTTATGCACCGCCATTCCTTTGCCTCTATACATTGCCAGCAGAAATACCCCTCACTCATCACACTCTACACCATACTTCACCCACAGAAACACCCCTCATTCACCCCATCCCCCTATACTTTGCCAGCAGAAATACCCCTCACTCACCATCTTTTCCTGATTCCATACCTTACCAACAGTAATACCCATCACTCCCTGAAACCATACATTACACACACACACACAAATTCCCCTCACTCCCTGACACCATACCTCACTCATAGAACCCCCATCATTCACCCTCCCCTTCTGACCCCATACCTCACCGACAGTAATACCATACCCTCCAGCGTGACCCATTCATTAGGTCCAAAATGCTCTGCTCCTGGACTTCCATCTTAAGGTTTGAATGCCATCACCTGTGTTGAACTAGATACATTGAGAGGGAAGTCCAGGAGTAGAGCATTTTATACCTAATGAAATGGGTAATTTTGGAGGGTATGAAACCCTTTACTCATCATCACCCCTTGACCTCCTATTTAGCACACACAAATTCCTGTCACTCACTATCACTCCCAACCTCACCCACAGAAACACCCCTCACCATCACATCCTGCCCCTATGCATTGCCAACAGAAATACCCCGCAATCACCATCTCATACTGACACCCCTCATTCACCCTCCCTTCATTGGAAACTTCCTCTTACTCACTACCACTTCCCCTGCACACACATACTGTATACCACCACTGGACCATTAAAGAAATGCATCCCAGAAGGCGCCCCATAGATTCCAGGGAGGGCAGGAGCTCCACTTTCTCCGCCCATGACTGGCCCCTGAAGTTTTTTGCTTTGTGATTGTTGAAATGAGACAAAGGTATGGAGTGGACACTTTTACAGGGACATTAATTGCTTTGTGGGTGGCACACAGAAATGATTGAATGTGGTGACAGCATGCACCTTACATCTGCGCAACTGCAGCACAAAAACACGTGTAATTCATTTTGTCTTATAAAGATATAATACACTGTGGGGAGTATTCTGATTCAATCGGTCACCCGCACATTCGCAGGGGGGACCGATTTCGACTGTGCATGCGCATAGATTTTAATGTGCATGTGTAGCTGCTGTGTGTGAGCGGTAACAGCCCTCGCACACAGAAGTCCGGGTGGGGGGCATGGGGGTGGAGGGCGGGGTAGTTTGCATATGGGAATGTCCAGTGTTTCATGGGCGTTCCAATGCCCGGTGACACAGGGGCTGGGGCCGGGCAGCTGATGTCAATGGATGTCTCAGATCTGCGAGCACTCAATAAATCACTCGATGGTCGCCGACCATGGAATGATTTCTCCCCCGCACTCGAGGCTGTGAACGTATGATTATGCAAATCATCCATTCGCATGCTGGCGGGGGGGGGGGGGGGCCTTGAAATTCGCAGCCTTGCGAGTCAACCAGAATAAGGGCCTGTCCAACCTGCATCCCTCTAGCTTTTATGAAACTACACATCCCAGCATGCCCTTCACAGTTTTAGCATTTTCCATCAGCAATAGTGTGGCAGGGCATGCTGATATGTGTAGTTTCACAACAGCTGGAGGGCCGCAGGTTGGACACATCTGGTGTAGAAGTTATATACCAATAAATTAAATAAAAGATATTTATATCCCTTCATTACCATAATTAAGCCATAAATGAGGCTATCAAGAGATATTAGGAAGAAGTCCATAAAGTTGTAATAATCATGGCCATTGAGGGCAGTATTCAATGTAAGATATCGCCGTGTGCAGCAAATCCTGTTTAGGATTCGCTGCACTCTCGCTGTGTTCCGGAGGGCTGGCTGCCACTCGCTCTCCCAGTATTCAATGTCGCAGGGGCGAGTTGCCCCTCGCGGCGAATCTTAACCTCTGCAGTGGACGAGCGTCCGCTGCAGGGAGCCGTGGAACGGTGGCAGGCAGTGAGATGGAAGTCTCCCTGCCTGCCCCAGAACGTATGTGGGGGGGAGGTGGGCTCCCCGGGAGCCAGGCAGCACAGGCTGCCCCCCGGGAGAGCCAACAAGGGACCGGGTATTCACTGTACCCGATCGTGCATATGTAATGATCGGGTGCAGTGAATATATGAATATCTAATGAGCGGTTCGGCTCCCGGCCCCCTGCTGGCTGTTATGTTTAAAAAAATAAAT
The DNA here is from genome assembly GCF_055691185.1 of Crinia signifera. Taxonomy (NCBI): domain Eukaryota; kingdom Metazoa; phylum Chordata; class Amphibia; order Anura; family Myobatrachidae; genus Crinia; species Crinia signifera. Next base: position 99,128,709 of record NC_139225.1, on the reverse strand, counting down.
AAAATTTAAATTAAATAAATATTCATGTGCTATAAGCACATGAATAAAAAATAGCATGCCCCTTCTCAGAATAAAATTCCTGATTTTTTTACACCAAAATTAAAACAAAAAACCTTTTATTTTAAAAGTTCACATTCCACTTCTCACGAGAGACACGGCGAAAATCACTTAGAAATACGGTGAGAAGTGCACGTTGAATAGGGTTGCTCGCTTTTTGAGACCAAAATTCTCCGTCCAACGCGAGAAAAGCACAAACTCACCATAAAACATGGCAAATTTTTCTCATTGAATACTGCCCTAAGTGTTACATAGGGCCTTATTCTGGTCGGTGCGGTTATATCCACGTGCGTTCGGCCCGCCGATGTTTTGTGTCTGCGCATGTGCAGAGGCGTCTCTGCGCATGTGCGAGCGGGGCGTACGGCCAAATCCCGCATGATATGTGAACACTCCGAACAGGGGGTGGAGAGGGGCGTGAAGGGCTATTTGGGCTCATTACCATATGCATACGCCCCGCATTTCATGGGCGTTCCCATGCAAACGCTGGGCGTACGTATGGTAATGCAGCCGTGACGCACGTGTAGGGGGCGGACATATGACATCACCGGATGTCAGCTGCCCGCCCAGATCCCTGCTTTTGCACGGAAAAATGTCCGTGTGGTCTGAGGTTGCGGGAGCTGGTGGAGCACTCGGTCCTGCATTCGATGGTCTGTGTCCTCCGTAACACTTTTTCCACTAGTATCAGTTAGTGGGCCTATGTTTTCCTTAATTAAACGTTGACTATTTATGTATTTAAAAAAACTTCTTTGGGTTGGTTTTGCTTTCAGTGGCTATGCACTCTTCATATAATATTTTAGCTGCTTTGATTACCCCTTTACAAGTCTTGTTTAATTCTTTGTATTTTGCGAACGCCTCTTCATTCAAGTTATTTTTATAGAATTTAAATGCTCTGGTTTTATTGTTGATAGCTGACCTTACTTTTTTGTCCAACCATGGTGGCTTTTTTTTTGTTGAATTTACCTTTAGTTACTTTAGGAATGTATTCAATAGTTTGTGAATCAAGCACCTTTTTTAGAGTATCCCACATTTCCTCTGCATTTTTTCCCTCCATAACCATTTCCCACCCAATTCCTGTTAGGGCTTCCCTGAATAATTAAAAGTTCGCTTTTCTGATGTTTAGTATTTTTGCAGATCCTTTTTGATGTAATTTACTGAAGTTGATTTCCAGTGAAACCATATTGTGATCACTGTTCCCTAATTGTTCAATTACTTTTGTGTTTGAAACTAAGTCTGTGGTATTTGTTAATACTAAGTCCAAGAGTGCCTCGTCACGAGGTAAAGTTTCTACCGTTTGTGTAATAAACTGGTCTTTAAATAAGCTTAAGAACCCATTGCTTCTTGCTGATTTACCTGTTTCGTTTTCCCAATCAATGTCGGGTAAATTAAAATCCCCCATAATTAATACCTGACCCTGATTTGATGATTGTTTGATTTGGTTTAAAAGAAGAGACTCTTCCCTTTTGTTTATATTTGGTGGTCTATAGCATACCCCTATTATAATTTTGTTTTTTTTATTATTGTCGGTTATCTCTGCCCACACTGTCTCCGAGTTGTCTTCTTCCAGGTCTGTGTTCATATTTTTCTCACATGATGTTAAGTTATTATTTACATATAGGCACACACCCCCGCCCCTTCTATTTTCCCTGTCTTTCTTGTAGAGTGTATATCCCTCCATGTTTAATGCCCAGTCATGCGACTCATTACACCATGTTTCTTCTGTAATACCAATGATGTCGTAGTCGTCCCTACTGATCACCGTTCCTAGCTCCCCGATTTTACTCACTAAGCTTCTTGCATTAGCCAGTAAGCATTTTAATTTATGTTTATTTTTAGATATGACTCTAATATTGTGATTAGTTTCACCCCCGGACCCATTTGAATTCTTTAGTAGCTTCCTCTTTCCCCTCTCCCCTTCAATAGACTCTCTACAGCCCTCCCCACCATGCACACTGCCTGCCCTATTTATAGTTCTGGGAATTCTTCCTCTGTCCTTCCCTCCTTCCCGTATACTAAGATCATCTGTACCTAAGAACTGTAATGGGGTAACGTGACTGTTACAACATAACATTTTATTACATGACATTCCTGATGCACCCTGAGAGTTACCCCCGATTATACCCTTGTTATGTCCCAGGACTTTGTCTATGTCTCTGTCCCGTCCCCCCCCCCCCCATCTCCTTCCCCCATATGATTCCTGATCCCAGTCCGGCTTCTCTCCTGATGGTCCCATAATGTCTTGCTGCCCCCACCCCCCCGTCGCCTAGTTTAAAATCTCCTCCAACCTCCCCATCCTTCCCCCCAGCACCGCAGCCCCCTCCTCGTTCAGGTGCAATCCATCACGGCAAAAAAGATGGCGCCTGACCGAGAAGTCCGCCCATTGTTCCATGAACACGAATCCCTCTTTCCTACACCAATCCTTAAGCCACACATTTACCTCCCTGACCTCCCTCTGCCTCCCTCTGCCTCCCTGAGCTAGCGCGTGGCACTGGTAATATGTCCGAGAAAATTACCCTAGATGTCCTCGCCTTTAATTTCTTACCTAATTCCCTATACTCTTTCTTGAGGACATCCCACCTACCATTGACTTTGTCGTTGGTACCGATGTGCACCAAGACCGCCGGGTTGCTCCCAGCCCCTCCCAACAATCTGTCGACTCGGTCCGTGATGTGCCGTACCCGAGCACCCGGGAGGCAACAGTTACATCTGCCCCACCTGCAGTGCACATGGTTTTGTCTATTAGAGAGTGTTTGTGCCTTTCCGAGTGAATCAGAATAACACCGTTAATATAGCCGCCCCTTTATCTCTTATATTTCCCAGAAACTATGGATTAGGTTAAGATCTGATGACTGGGATGGTCAGGTAATAGCTAGAACAGAAATAATTCCAAGAACATTTGTTCCCAGGACAGGAGCGCCACACAAGATAGGTAATGACGAGCATCTGTCCTGTTTAATTATATTGTACACTGATGATTTTCTTGTACAGACACCAGTGATTAGGGAAGCCTGAGGATAATGATATAATAAAGTTTGATGCACCTTCAACTAATATGTAAATGAGGCAAAATAAAATAGTTTAAATTCATGTGAATTGTATTCAGTTAACAATAGTGTCATTTGTATTAGTTCGCCCTCTGGCAGCGTTGTATTTAAAGTTTATCCATATCAATAATTTCATTGTAAGTGTCCATTACTGTGTTATTTTTGAACCTGTAATAAAGTTGTACCTGCTAACCTCTGGGTTATGGCTCTGGCAGCTATATAAAAGCAGTATTTAATCTTGCTGATAATGCTCCTTTGTTCCCATGAGCCAGCAATACTGAACTGTAGCTGCAGTAAGGCTTTCCTTGTTATTATTTGAATAAAAGGCCATTAGTAAAACATATTTTAAAGCTGTACGTTACCTAAATGCTGACTAAGTCTTATAACAGAACTGGTTATACTGTATGTGACCTAATGTGAGTTATGTCATATTAGGAACTCATTATAATGGAATGTATTTATTATCTACAATACTTCAGACGTCCTACCGGAAAGCCTGCCTAAAGGCCCATACACACTAGAAGATTATCTTTCCTTCTGGCTGGTTGGAATAACAATCTGAACATTTTTGGGAGCAAATGACAATTTACCATTTGCTCCTACATGGAAAATAGATGAAAATGGTCATTCAGACAAATTGGTTAAATCTGTTTCTGCAGATGACTTCTTTTGACCGTTTTCCAACTTTTGGAAGCAAATGGTTGATTGTAATTTGTTCCCAAAAAATTCCAGATTTTCATTCCAGCCAGTCAGATTGGAAACATAATCTTCTAATTTGTATGGTGCTTAAGGGTTCTAGAGATCACTGCATCTCATGTGGTAAGAGAACATTTCACACAGCACCCAACTGGCTTTGTATATGAAGATCTATATACTGTAAGTATTGGTCAACACTCACCGAATTTCAGAGGCCGTTTTAGAATGACACATGTCACTGGTTTGAAGCACTGCCATGGAGTGGTGATAAAATTATGGATTTTGGATATTGATACTAAAAATTAATTAACACAGGTATTTATGGAAAAAAAATGTATCTTATTACAGTAGCGCACGCATGGGGGGTTTCTGTGTACCCAGAAACACCCACAGGAGTCTAAGGGCCCTCAGCTGAAAGATGAGGGTCTCCTCTTTCCATGGGTATAAGAATTGTAAATATCGGCCCTTAGGAACCGGAGATATCTGACATCAAAGCAGTGGTCCGAATCCAAGCCTGTTAATTGTTATTCCCAGTCAGATATTTCAGGTTCTGACTGACTTAGAGTTTTTCTGTTGATGCCATTGTATGTATGTATGTATGTATATATATATATATATATATATATATATATTATTATTATTATTTTTATTATTATTATTTATATACATTTGGTCTATCTATAATACTTTAACTGACCCGGCATATACTGGGTCACTTAAGTGTCCATCTCTGTGCTTTGCTCCACCCCTCTGGAAACCCCCTTCTGAAAATCCTGCGTTTGCCACTGGATTAAGTCACTTTGATTACACTGTGTAAAGGCAGAAATCCTCTCCCAGCCGTCTGATGGTGATTCACCTAAACCACAAGACTTTTTATTAGAATAGAAACCATAACACTTTCTACAGAGATGACTCCATCAGTATATGGAAACATAACTCTCCATAGTCCTAAAATATTTTATTTTATATAAATATATATATATATATATATATATACACACTATATAATACAGTTGATGCCTGCAGAATTACATCTAAATTCCTACAGTAAAAGTTATAAAATGTAATGTTTGATTCATTCAAAGCCAAAGAACATCTACAAAATACATTATCACCAGAGGTGGATTTTACCACGTGCAGTCACCGGCAAAAACCTGGCACCTCAATGATCTAGGTCAGTGGTCTCCAACCTTTTTTGGGTCGGGAGCTACTCGCGACAAAATAAACCGCCCAAAGAGCTACTAAAGTAAAAATTTTTAAAAAATCTGCATAATATAAAAAAAAATGCCCTTTACACATAATGCCACAAACCGTAATGCCCCTGACACATTAGGCCACACACTACAATGCCCCAGACATAATATGGCACACACTGCAATGTCCAATATGTCACAAACATATCTCCCAACACTGTAGGTAGAGGAGAAGAGACATCTGCGCGTGCCGAAGGCACGCGCCAAAAATTAGAGGGTTCAGCTACTACCGTGGAACTCCTGCGAGGCTACATCCCCCATTTTTTCCATGCTCCATTATACATATGCCACACTGTGATGCTCCATTAATCATATGCCACACACTGTGATGCTCATTAAACATATGCCACACAAATGATGCCCATTACACATATGCCCCACACCTTGATGCTCATTAATAATCATCAAGGTATCTGGGGCATATGCCACACACATGATGCCCATTATACAAATGACCCACAGCGTGAAGCTCATTATTAATGAGCATCAAGGTGTGGGGCATTTGTATAATGGGCATCATGTGTGTGGCATCATGTGTGTGGCATATGCCCCACACACCTTGATGATTATTAATTGAGTATCAAGGTGTGTGGCATATGTTTAATGGGCATTATTTGTGTGGCATATGTTTAATGACTCATTAAACATATGCCATACACATGATGCCCATTATACCTCAAGCAGTAAACAGTTGCGCACACATAGTTTAAAAAACAAAAATTACCTAACGGAGTTGAGCAGAGGCTGTGGCGCAGGAGTTGAGCAGAGGCTGTGGCGCAGGAGTTAAGCAGAGGCTGTGGCGTCGATAAGTACGGCATGTGCGGCATGTTGGGGACGTCAGGAGGTCACACTGCCGCCAAGTGAGGAAGCGCTACGCGGCAGGAGGTCACTGCCGCCGCCAGGTCCAGAAACGCGGCATTAACTCACTTTCTGACCTCCTGCCGCCAAGCAAGGACCCGATGCGCGGCAGGAGGTCACTGACAGCCCCGAGCTACTCTAAAACACCCGTCGAGCTACCCGTCGCTCGCGAGCGACGGGTTGGCGAACGCTGATCTAGGTTATTGGCTACCCTGTGACTGACAGGGTCTGCCTATTGGAAGTGCCACCTGTCAGTGACCTACAAAAAAATGTTTTTTCCTTAATTGACTTCAAAGCCGGACTGCGATTTGTAGAGCCGGCTTCCAGTAGGAAACGCCTGCCGATGCAGTCTTGGTTTTTCGCGCATGCAGTTCAGCAACTGTTTTTGTATATGCGCCAGTCCCAGCCCCTGTCAGATCCATTGCACTGGTGCCAGGAGTCATCTGGTCAGGCTGGTTGTCTCTTCTCCCGAAATGGGTAGCAGCAGCCCCTTACTACAAGCAGGAGCCACCACTGATCATCAAAAATTCAATGATGTGCCTACCATGTTACCTCCCAGTGGAGCGGGTATCAAAATAAGCAAGCATTCTATTAAATTGTCCAGGCAGTGCGAAAATGCAAACTAAAGCCCTCTGACCGATACACCCACCATTGTCTGTGGTGAGGACTGGTCACCATCGTTATATGTCATGTGCCACTGAGCTATGTATACTCACATTTTACTCTGCATGTACACTTGCACACCCTAATCCACCATACCACAAAATCTTTGTATCCAAACCATAGCCCCCAATGTAGATGCCGCCTCACTGTGACTCATGGCATGAACCCTCTAATCCTTATCACTCTTTTCTATTAGGCTTCTGTGTTGGAGCAATGTGGAGGGGGCTCAATATTTATAATACTAAGAGGGAAAATGTAGGGTTAGGGTATTAGGGTTGGTGTAGCAAACTGGGTTAGGGTATTATGGTTAGTTTAGAATTAGGGTAGTAAGGATATGGTTTTAGGGTTGGTGTAGGGTTTGGTGGTTTGGGGTAAGGTTAAGGGTCATGGTTAGGGAGAGATCTGAGGTTAGGTAGATTTAGGGTCAAGAAAAAGATAAAAGACAGCGCTTGGAGCGGAAACAAATTGAAGCCAGTCAGGATTAATTCAAAAAGATAAATAATATTTATATAGCTATAAAATAAAGTAAGAAAATTCATAAACCTACATAAAAATAACAATATGATAAAAAAATAAAAAGTAATGGTAAACCATTAATGAAGTAAGAAAATTCATAACCCTACATAAAAATAACAATATGATTAAAAAAATAAAAAGTAATGGTAAACCAACAATTTCATATGTACCAGCCGATACAATAAAAAAATGCAAAAAAATATGTCTGTAACAAAGAAAAAATTTGTGTACTTTCACGGCACCAGCATGGCCCCCGTGCGTCTGTGTCCCCTTACGGGGCTCGCTGCGCTCGCCCATGCTGCGGGCTCGGTGGCTCGCTGCGATCGCCACGCTATCTAAAATCAACTCCATGCCAACGTGGATAATGGGGGTACGAACTATACACGTTGGCATGGAGTTTTCAGCCCCGCAGCTGGACACAGACGCACGGTGCCATGATGGCGCCGTGAAACTACACAAATACCAAAATTTGTAATCCACTGATGATAGTTTCATTGATTAGTAGGTGGTAAACCGTCTTTGTTAATAGGGTTAATAAAAAGGCAGTCTGTTGAAAGTATAACCAGTGACAGAGATGATGATAACAGTATAACAGATTAGGTGGTCTATTTGAAATATAGTTACCACTCATAACATCTGTTTCTGAAGGCAGGATGTATTAATATACATTGCCGCCTGGCCGTCGCAATGCTAGCACATTTGTACTAACATATGCGGCTGGCATCGCGGTGCGGTGATGGAGGCCCCCCGGGATACCTGTAATGTGGTTTGTGGGGGTCACCGTCACCTCCTGGGCTCTGCGGTGGTCCCCAGTGTCTCCTCCTTCCCCCTGTAGCTGGAAGGACATCCCCAGCTGTGACATGCTGCTGGGGGAGGAGCAGCATGGAGGACGGGGAGGGGGGTGTGGGTGGCGATAGAAACCCATAGGCTTCTATAGCCAAAGGTGCGGACGGGTTTTGGTAAATTTGAAAATGCAGTAAAACAGGAGTTTTACCGCATTTTCGGCTTAGAACATCCTGCCCCGAATAAGGCACAGGGAGAATGGAGTACCAGCTGCAGAGGTGACACCACCATTGCGTTATTATAACGAGGGTTAGTTTAGAAATTAGGGTACTAAGGATAAGGTTTTAGGGTTTGGGGGTAGGGTTATGGGTCATGGTTAAGGAGAGATTTGAGGTTAGGTTGAGTTAGGATTGTGGTTAGGTTGAATTAGTCAGCATTAAGTAGGGATGCTTTGCCGAGGTCCATCTTAGCTTAGTCTTAGCTGCTGTAAAATATGTGATTACAATCTGTCTCCTCTACATGGCCATCACTACACCTATATACTGTCACGATCCGAGCTGTCAGACAGACTTTCTTACCGGCTAAGTGCCTCCGCAGGTTCAGCTTGCGGTCCAGACGTCATCCCTGCCGGCGTCCTGTCTGCCGTGCGCCATCACCGCTGCCATCCTCCAGTCCTCTCAGCGCTGCTGAGTCCGCGGCTGCGCGGCGCACCGCTCTCCTGTCTCCCAGTGACAGTCCCCAGTGCACGGCAATCCACCTGTCCGCCGCCTTTGCTCCCAGTATCCAGCATGGCGTGCACAAACACGCTTTCCCGCCATAGCAGACATGGGGGCTGCCATGTTCTTCCCAGTCACATGTCTGTACTGTCCAATCCTGTTTGATCTGATCTCCCTGTCATACCTGCCCGGCCAATCCTGGCCACCCAGTGGGTATAAGTATCCTGGGAGCTCTCAGATCAATGCTAGTGCTTCAGTTGTCTCCTGTGTATGGTCAGCTGTCCTTGTCTCCGTGCAAGTGTATTTCCCTGCTGGTGTTGTCTTCCATGCTGCAGTGTATTCCAGGTTATTCCATCTCCTGTTGAAGTCCAGGTTATTCCATCACCTGTGAGCCTGCCTCGTCAGCCCAGTGACCAAGCCTAGCTCCGGGACTCTGGTCCTCCGATGCTCCAGCATCATCCGCCTCCGATGTTCCACCATCGATAGTCCGTCATTCCGGACCCACAGTCAAGCTTCCGTCCGTCATTCCGGACCCACAGTCAAGCTCCTATCTTCCGTCCGTCATTCCGGACCCACAGTCTCCATATCCGATATCCATCCGATGTTCCACCATCGATACCATATCCATCCCATCTGTAAAGTATTGCAATCTGCATGAACTGTCATTACTCCTGCATACTTTACTGCCTGTACCGTTACAACCTTCTGCATAATAAATCTGGTTGTACTTTTACCTCTGACTGCTTATTGGCTCTGGGTGCACTGTCGCGCAGTTCATGCGCAAGGGTCCTCTCCAACCTCCCCGGTTCAGGTACCGGTCCAGGTCCCCACCAGAGGCCTCAGTTTTGTCGACTAAGCCCCCTGGTGTGACAGTAAGCACTAGCCAAATGGATCCAGCCGCAAACCAAGCATCTCCACCCAGCCCTGTACAGCAACTGGCTGTTCGCTTGGATCAGCAAGAGGCTGCGCAGAGCCAAGTGATTCATTGCCTGCAAGATCTGTCTTCCCGGCTGGATAAGCTACAGACCACTCTCAGTGGCCCTGAGCCTGTCAGAGAACTTCCAAGTCCAGTTCATCCTCCTGTAATGGCTGCTGCACCTCGCCTTCATCTGTCTGTCCCCACCAAGTATGATGGGAACCCCAAGACCTGTCGAGGTTTTCTCAATCAGTGTGAGATTCACTTCGAGCTGCAACCCAGTAACTTCCCTACTGAAAGGGTCAAGATCGCCTACATCATCTCCCTCCTGTGTGGAGCAGCGTTAGAATGGGCGTCTCCCTTATGGGAAAGATCTGATGCCATCCTGTCCAATTACAAGGACTTCGTGTCAACATTCCGGCGTATCTTCGATGAGCCTGGGCGATCAGCATCTGCCTCCACTGAACTCCTCCGTCTCAGACAGGGATCCCGCTCAGTCGGGCAATATCTGGTCCAGTTCCAGATTCTGGCGTCTGAACTCTCCTGGTGTGATGGGTCCTTATACGCAGCTTTCTGGCATGGCCTATCCGATCGTATTAAGAATGAACTCGCTACCAGAGACTTACCCTCAGGTCTAAGTGACCTTATTTCATTGTGTATCAAAGTAGACCTACGCTTCAGAGAAAGGGCTGTAGAACGTCACAAGAGCACTCCAGTTAGAGTGCCAACTCCTCCGCCTTCTTTACCCACTGCTCCTGCGGTCCATTCCAAAGAAGAACCAATGGAGATAAACCGTTTCCGTTTGTCTCCAGGAGAACGTCGACGTCGACGGTTGGCACAGCTCTGCCTGTATTGTGCCGATCCTGCACATCAAATTTCTGCATGCCCAAAGCGTCAGGAAAACTCCTCCTCCTAGCCCGTCAAGGAGAGGGTAGGCTAGGAGTGATTAAGTCCTCTCCATCAGCAACTGATTGTGTCCTTCCAGTTTCACTACAAGTTGGTCAGCATTTCAAGACTGTCTCCGCACTTCTTGATTCCGGTGCCGCTGGCAACTTCGTTACTGCAGAACTGGTCCGCAAGTGGGGGTTACCCACTGAAAGTCTTTCCAAGACTGTCTTCCTTACTGCTGTGGATGGCAGTAGGATTCCTGATGCGACAGTCTCCCGCAGAACTTTGCCACTTACAGTCAAAGTGGGAGTCCTGCACACTGAACTTTTGTCCTTCCTGGTTTTACCCCGAGCCACTCATGCTCTGGTTCTGGGTTTACCCTGGCTCCGTCTTCACAATCCTCGTCTTGATTGGAAGACATCGGAAATCCTTTCCTGGGATCCTTCCTGCTCCGGTACCTGTCTCCAAAAGGTACTCCCAGCTCGTCATTCTTCAGCCGATGCAGCAGACCTTCCGCCTCTTCCCTACCAAGAGTACTCAGATGTATTCAGCAAGTCTGGCGCTGATGTCCTACCTCCTCACAGACCGTGGGATTGCCCTATCGAACTTATCCCAGGCAAAGAACCACCCAGAGGTAGAACCTATCCTCTCTCTCTTCCAGAGACTCAAGCCATGACCAATTACATCAAGGAAAATCTGGCAAAGGGATTCATCCGTCCTTCGAATTCTCCTGCTGGCGCAGGATTCTTCTTCGTCAAGAAGAAGGATGGAGGCCTACGTCCCTGCATTGATTATCGCGGCCTCAATGACATTACAGTAAAAAAACGATATCCGTTGCCCCTCATCACCGAGCTGTTTGACCGTGTCAGCGGTGCAACCATCTTTACGAAACTCGATCTGAGGGGTGCATACAATCTCATCCGCATACGAGAGGGCGACGAGTGGAAGACGGCGTTTAATACCAGAGACGGCCACTATGAGTACCTCGTCATGCCTTTTGGGCTCAGCAATGCCCCAGCCGTGTTCCAGCACTATGTCAATGAGATTTTTCAGGACATTCTGTATCGTCATGTAGTTGTATATCTCGATGACATTTTAATCTACGCCAATAACGTCACAGAACATCGTTATTGGGTCAAAGAGGTTCTCTCCCGGCTGCGAGCTAATCATCTCTACTGTAAACTGGAGAAGTGTGTCTTCGAGGTGAAGTCTATACCCTTCCTAGGGTACATTGTCTCCGGTTCCGGTCTTCAAATGGATCCAGGAAAACTGCAGGCCATCCAAGATTGGCCAATTCCCTCTTCGCTGAAAGGTATTCAACGTTTCCTGGGTTTTGCCAATTATTACAGAAAATTCATTCGTAACTTCTCTTCTATTGTGGCTCCCATCACTGCCTTGACTAAAAAGGGGTCTAATCCAGCGAAGTGGCCGGCAGAAGCCATCGAAGCCTTCCATCTGTTGAAACAGAGGTTCACTTCCGCTCCTGTTTTAAGACAACCTGATACCACCTTGCCCTTTATTCTCGAGGTTGATGCCTCCTCCGTGGGTGTCGGGGCAGTCCTCTCGCAGAAAGCGCCCGATGGTCGTCTTCATCCCTGTGGGTTCTACTCCCGTAAGTTCCTGCCTGCAGAGCGTAACTATGCCATCGGCGATCAAGAGCTCCTCGCCATCAAGTTGGCATTAGAAGAATGGAGATATCTTCTAGAGGGCGCTGTTCATGAGATCACAATTATCACAGACCACAAGAATCTTCTGTATCTCAAGTCTGCTCAATGTTTAAATCCCCGTCAAGCCAGATGGACACTTTTCTTTTCCAGGTTCCGTTTCAAGCTGTCGTTCTGTCCACGGACACAAAACCGAAAAGCTGATGCCCTTTCCCGCTCATGGGAGCAAGAAAGTGAGTCCAAGTCCACGCATCAACACTTTATTATTGATCCAGTGGCATTCTCCGCAACGAGAGTTTCAAATCTCACGCCCCCTACAGGGAAAAGATATGTAAAGCCAGCTCTAAGAAAGAAGTTGCTCTGTTGGGCGCATTCTTCAAAATTCGCTGGCCATGCAGGCATTCAGAAAACTTACGAGTTTATCACCAGGTCCTACTGGTGGCCGTCCCTCAAACAAGATGTACAGGACTTTGTTTCCTCTTGTGCTAAATGTGCTCAGCACAAGACCAGTCGTCAGTCTCCTCCTGGGCAATTGATGCCACTGTCAGTGCCACATCGTCCTTGGACGCATATCTCTATGGACTTTGTAACTGATCTTCCAGAGTCTGACAAATTCACCACCATCTGGGTGATTGTTGACCGGTTCACCAAGATGGCTCACTTCGTTCCCCTCACCGGTCTTCCGTCAGCTTCCAAGCTGTCCCAGCTCTTCATCAAAGGGATATTCAAGCTTCATGGACTGCCTCTTGAAATCATCTCCGATAGAGGAGTCCAATTCGTAGCCAAATTCTGGCGAAGCCTGTGCTCCCTGCTTCAAGTCAAGTTAAAGTTTTCCACAGCCTACCACCCTCAAACCAATGGCCAAACGGAGAGGGTGAATCAGGACCTTGAAGCATTTCTCCGCACATATGTCTCTTCTTCCCAAGATGACTGGGCTCAACTCCTTCCATGGGCAGAGTTCTGCCATAATAACCAATATCATTCTTCATCAAATGTCACTCCATTCCTTGCCAACTATGGGTTTCATCCTCGAGTTCCTGACTTCACTCTGCAACCTGTGTCCTCTGTTCCAGCGGTCGACACGACCATCCGGCAATTCGTCAAATCCTGGAAGCTCATTCGTTCTTCACTCCTGAAAGCTTCAAGCAGGTACAAAAAATTTGCCGACAGGAAACGCAGAGCTGTGCCAGCCCTCCGTCCAGGAGATCGTGTCTGGTTGTCAACCAAGAATCTTCGATTGAGAGTGCCATCGATGAAGTTCGCTCCCCGATATATTGGTCCCTTCCCAGTTGAGCGAGTCGTCAATCCAGTAGCTTACAAGCTCAAGTTGCCGCCCTATTTGAAAGTGCCAGCTACATTCCACATTTCGCTGCTCAAGCCGCTGGTTCTGAATCGCTTTCATTCCAAGCTCCCCAAGGCTCCTAAGGTTTGCACCCAGCGTGGAACAGAGTATGAGGTCAGTAAAATCTTGGACTCTCGCATCCGATATGGTCGTCTGCAATATCTGATCGATTGGAAGGGCTACGGCCCCGAAGAACGATCATGGACCAATGCCATCGATGTCCATGCTCCCAGACTCATCCGGGCGTTCCACTCCAAGTTTCCCCGCAAGCCTAAAAGGTGTCCTGGGGCCACCCTTAAAGGGGGGGGTGCTGTCACGATCCGAGCTGTCAGACAGACTTTCTTACCGGCTAAGTGCCTCCGCAGGTTCAGCTTGCGGTCCAGACGTCATCCCTGCCGGCGTCCTGTCTGCCGTGCGCCATCACCGCTGCCATCCTCCAGTCCTCTCAGCGCTGCTGAGTCCGCGGCTGCGCGGCGCACCGCTCTCCTGTCTCCCAGTGACAGTCCCCAGTGCACGGCAAGACAGAGATGATGATAACAGTATAACAGATTAGGTGGTCTATTTGAAATATAGTTACCACTCATAACATCTGTTTCTGAAGGCAGGATGTATTAATATACATTGCCGCCTGGCCGTCGCAATGCTAGCACATTTGTACTAACATATGCGGCTGGCATCGCGGTGCGGTGATGGAGGCCCCCCGGGATACCTGTAATGTGGTTTGTGGGGGTCACCGTCACCTCCTGGGCTCTGCGGTGGTCCCCAGTGTCTCCTCCTTCCCCCTGTAGCTGGAAGGACATCCCCAGCTGTGACATGCTGCTGGGGGAGGAGCAGCATGGAGGACGGGGAGGGGGGTGTGGGTGGCGATAGAAACCCATAGGCTTCTATAGCCAAAGGTGCGGACGGGTTTTGGTAAATTTGAAAATGCAGTAAAACAGGAGTTTTACCGCATTTTCGGCTTAGAACATCCTGCCCCGAATAAGGCACAGGGAGAATGGAGTACCAGCTGCAGAGGTGACACCACCATTGCGTTATTATAACGAGGGTTAGTTTAGAAATTAGGGTACTAAGGATAAGGTTTTAGGGTTTGGGGGTAGGGTTATGGGTCATGGTTAAGGAGAGATTTGAGGTTAGGTTGAGTTAGGATTGTGGTTAGGTTGAATTAGTCAGCATTAAGTAGGGATGCTTTGCCGAGGTCCATCTTAGCTTAGTCTTAGCTGCTGTAAAATATGTGATTACAATCTGTCTCCTCTACATGGCCATCACTACACCTATATACTGTCACGATCCGAGCTGTCAGACAGACTTTCTTACCAGCTAAGTGCCTCCGCAGGTTCAGCTTGCGGTCCAGACGTCATCCCTGCCGGCGTCCTGTCTGCCGTGCGCCATCACCGCTGCCATCCTCCAGTCCTCTCAGCGCTGCTGAGTCCGCGGCTGCGCGGCGCACCGCTCTCCTGTCTCCCAGTGACAGTCCCCAGTGCACGGCAATCAACCTGTCCGCCGCCTTTGCTCCCAGTATCCAGCATGGCGTGCACAAACACACTTTCCCGCCATAGCAGACATGGGGGCTGCCATGTTCTTCCCAGTCACATGTCTGTACTGTCCAATCCTGTTTGATCTGATCTCCCTGTCCTACCTGCCCGGCCAATCCTGGCCACCCAGTGGGTATAAGTATGCTGGGAGCTCTCAGATCAATGCTAGTGCTTCAGTTGTCTCCTGTGTATGGTCAGCTGTCCTTGTCTCCGTGCAAGTGTATTTCCCTGCTGGTGTTGTCTTCCATGCTGCAGTGTATTCCAGGTTATTCCATCTCCTGTTGAAGTCCAGGTTATTCCATCACCTGTGAGCCTGCCTCGTCAGCCCAGCGACCAAGCCTAGCTCCGGGACTCTGGTCCTCCGATGCTCCAGCATCATCCGCCTCCGATGTTCCACCATCGATAGTCCGTCATTCCGGACCCACAGTCAAGCTTCCGTCCGTCATTCCGGACCCACAGTCAAGCTCCTATCTTCCGTCCGTCATTCCGGACCCACAGTCTCCATATCCGATATCCATCCGATGTTCCACCATCGATACCATATCCATCCCATCTGTAAAGTATTGCAATCTGCATGAACTGTCATTACTCCTGCATACTTTACTGCCTGTACCGTTACAACCTTCTGCATAATAAATCTGGTTGTACTTTTACCTCTGACTGCTTATTGGCTCTGGGTGCACTGTCGCGCAGTTCATGCGCAAGGGTCCTCTCCAACCTCCCCGGTTCAGGTACCGGTCCAGGTCCCCACCAGAGGCCTCAGTCTTGTCGACTAAGCCCCCTGGTGTGACATATACTGACCAGTCAAAAAATACATGGTCCTCCAATAATAATCCTTGGAATGCAGCCTATCGACTTATTAGGGACTAGTGATACTGTTCATAAGTGATGTTCTTTGATAGGATGAGAAATGTTTGGAACATGAATGCATTCACCCACTGTTTGTGGACTTTTACATTAAATGTGACACAGCTATCAGATTTGTATGCAATGCTAATGTTCATGCAACTGAGTGATTACACTGACCAACAATGAAAATGTTTCCGGCTCAAAATTAGTGTATTCTTATGTATTTCCACCTGCTGAATTCAAAAATCACTATAAAAATGACCGATTGCTCTTGCTTTGGAGATACAGTGACGTTATTGGCTTGATGCAATGTTTGAATTTGAACCATGATACAACTGAATGAAGGCTATTCATAGACTTCTCCAAGCTTAGTTTGACAGCTCTATTCCTGTTGGTCATGCAGTTTGCAATTAAATGACTCAATTAAATATGCTGTACACAAGTGGAAAATCTTGTTAGGAACCAGGGTCAGTTCAGTTTTGTTTTCTGTTCAGTTTGTGTTTGGCATTTGACTCACTGGTGGCCTACAGTGGTAGGTATGTGCCATATCAGCTCAATATTCTGGGAGCTAATTATTCACAAGTCTGCGAGGTAATGAGCTTGTTAAGCACAAGCTTGGAAGCGGCCTGGATCTCCACCAGGTGTAATTAATCACTTGAGCCCTTTATAGGGCAGGCTCTCCTGCAATACTCTGCCAGTGATAGCTTCCTGCTTCCAGCTTCTACTTCCTAGTTCCTGTTTCCTGCTGGCCTCTGTCTGGTACTGCTCAGTTAGGAGCTTACCAGCTGTCTGCTGGACATTAGTTATTTCTGCCTGCACTCAGCCCAGTGCAGCCTTCCTGGCCTTTGTCAGTTCCAGCCTGCTATACCTTCAGTGGTTGTATCCTGTCTGTCTGCTCCAGTCTGTCCCAGCCATCCTGAGCTGCTGGATGATTCACGGTCCTGCTGTGCCAGTTCCAGGTCATGTAAGTGCTCCAGTAGAGCCTGGTTTTGTTCCTTATTTATTTATCAAGTCCTGCCATATTCCTTATCTGCACCAGTGCCTGTCTGCACCAGGGAATTCTTCCCTGTGGTAGTTCCCTATCACTTCAGTTGGTTCCTAGTCTTGTGGGTACCCCTGCTAGGGACCTGGTTTATTTCATTATTTCTAGTTACTCTCCTGAGCATATTATTATTTACCCACCCTCTGCTTGGGGTCCTAGGGTGTCTTTTCAGCAGTATGCTGTATCATTTGCTTTTGCTTGGGTACTAACTTCCGGTGCCTTATCCTATGTTCCGTGCATATAGTTCGTGGTTTGCTTTTGGTGTGGTGTTTTATTATTGTGTATGCTGGGGGTTGGAGACTAGGTCGCTGGCGCATAGCTGCGTAGTTAGTTCGGCAAGTTGCCTTCTTTAATTTTCAGTCAGGTTGTCTTAGCCAGATTTCCTTTTGGCTGGCTCTGTGTCATCACATAACTCCTGGTTGCACCGGAGGTAGGGCAGGCGTAACTCACCCTTTCAAACGTGGCGGCTACAGGTGAAGCCTAGTTTCCGCAGGAACCATTCACCTAGCTTTGGGGGCCAACAGAGGCAGTGTAGGGTCCCGCCGTGGCTGTTCTAAACAGCAGTTACGGCTAGGGGTTCACTCCCGAAACCATAACAAATCTGTGGCAATCCAAAAGTCATTGCTGTACTCTTAGGAATGCAACTAGGGTACACTAAATACATCTGCTTTTTATGTATGAATGACAATAGGGATAGGAAATCACATTACATTCAAGGGGTATGGATCATTGGACAGACAGCAATTAGGTCGATATGCTGGAAAGTTCATATGGAGAAAGATCAACATGGGTTAGGTCGACAGGGTCATTAGGTTGACATGGGGAATGTCGACAGTCAAAAGGTCGACATGGGGTTTTTCCTGTCTTTTTTGTCCCGAATGTCAACACAGTCGACATGGACACAAACGTAGCACTCATAAAGCAATATAGTAAAAGATATTGTTCAGAAGGGCTATTACTATATCGCCTAGTGTTTATGGTGCATTATGTCAACTGTAAAGTTTAATGGAGGAGGAATAATGTTATGGGGATGTTTTTCATAGTTGCATAGTTGGGCTAGGCCCGTCATCTCCAGTGAAGGGCTTCAGCATATCATTGCATTGATATGGTGTTGTATTATCCAGGAGCCAATTCCGTGAGAGTCATGCCAATGATTTAGTATTATCTGGCAGTGTATAGGATAGTGTGATACTTGCTCAGGTGATATACAAGGTGCAATCTACCCGGCTTGGCCTAATACCTGTAGCTCATGCAGATAGGATAGGCATATTCGATTTCTATTTGGTTGTTATTAAAGTAACCTTGGACTACTAGGAAATAACTAATAGTCTGTAAAGCCTGTGGGTGTAACTTCAGATACCTTACTTTTACATCTTAATGCAGCAGTCATTTGGAGGGACCCTCCCTCAGTTGTTAATTCCAAAAGATTCCTAAACAGCTACCAGTCGATAGTAATGTGGCATATTTCATGTACATGCCTGAAACAGTTCCACACAAGGAGGAAATTGTGCAGTCGTTGTGTAAACTGGTCTGATTGGAATTAGGCGCAAGAATCACTTGAAAATACTCAAAACATGTTTTTCCACAGCGCACCAAGGGGCACCAGTAATAAGATTTGAAAAGCCAAATGGTAGTAGGTAATTCAGAGATCTTAGTTACATATATTTACAAAGATATGATAAGCCCTTAGGCCACTTCAAGGCTTCCCGCATACTTGGTACAGGCACATCCCAGTCATCCTGCATAGGATGCAACCATCCCAGCTTTAGTGCTACACTGGTTCTGCTACATTCCAGGCCTTTGAATATCTGGTACTAGCACATCCCAGTAATCCTGAGTAGCTGACCTGCATCATCCCAGTGAACCTACAGCTGGCATTTCTCAGAACTCAACTCCGCCCATCACTGTCCCATCTGTGGATGAGAAGACTCTATATTAAGTCAGACACATTCTGTCCAAAGACCCCAAGTCATAGCCCAGTATCTAAGCCTATCCCGCTTCCACAAACCGCCACACCATTCTATTAAGCTCCCGCCACCCAGGTTTTATCTGCTTACATTAATGCCAGTGACATGTCTGTACTCTTCAGCTATGGCAGTGGTTCCAACATTTTTTAATCACGGCACCCTTGAGTATCAGAATTGTTTTCACAGCAACCCAGGTCAAAAAATGTAGAAATAAAATAGGAAATTAAGTAAATTATGTTTATTTATAATCCTTACATTCAATTATGTGGTAAGGAATAAGATTCACTTCTGTTCATCTACATATTTTATAATTGGTTGCCATCACCAATGTCTTTGCCTATTATCTTAAATATAAACAATATTAATAGGTCCTGGAAAACCAATCCAAGGCAAGTGTCCAGAGGTGCCACGGCACACATTTTGGGAACTACTGAGCTATGGAATCAGCAGAGCATTGGGAACTTTTATGCACCATGCACTTTAGTAGTCGTTGACTCCACTCTGTGATTTTTCATGGTCTTTGTGGCTGAGTTGCTGATTTTCCCAAATGCTTCCACTCTCTAATAATATCAATTTACAGTTGACTGTGGAATATCCAGCAGGAAAAAAATGTCACAAAGTGTTTTACTGTAACGGTGGCATCCTATCACCTACCGTGCTTGAAGTCCCTGAGATCTTCAGAACGACCCATTTTGTATCACAACGTGGGCATGGCTAGGTGTTGATTTTATACACCTATGGCAGTGGGCCTGATTGAAACACCTCAATTCAATCATTAACAGGTGTGACCAAATACTTGTCCATATAGTGTATATAGATATTGTTCTCTTACTCTCTTATAGCAGTTGTGTGTTATAGATGGGGAGGTGAACAATGCTATGATTCACAGGTCTACCGAGAGGGTTGGGCCAAGTGATAGAGTTCTGGTGAGAGCTCATCATATTTGCATCATATCTCCTTCCTAATGACCCCCGAATCGTAGCAAATTGCCACGAGAGGGCATACTTTAGTCATTTTGTGTGTCTCTCACTCTCTTGTCTGTCAGAAGGGGGGTCTGGGTACTCAGCCCCCCCTCACATGCAATACTGTAACCCTCCAGTCCTGCAGCCTAACCCTTAAACCCCCTCTAGCCCCACACAGCCTATACCTAAACCGCACACCCTAGTGCCTTACAATAACCCAAGTACTCACTGTCAAAACCCATTGGGATTCTGACCTTTGGGATTCCGCTGGTATTAACTACAACCCAGTTTAAGAAATAATTGTCTGCTTCTGGTTGGCTGATCATATATTGACCCTTGTAGATTCAATCATTAGCACCCCAGATAT
The DNA here is from genome assembly GCF_055691185.1 of Crinia signifera. NCBI lineage: Eukaryota > Metazoa > Chordata > Amphibia > Anura > Myobatrachidae > Crinia > Crinia signifera. The sequence continues at coordinate 99,108,597 of NC_139225.1, read as the reverse complement.
ACTATGTAAGTCATTGCCAATTAAATGCATTGCTTAAGTCTGTTACGTGTAGGAGATTCCTATTCCAAATCAACAGATGTTTGTATTTAATTTAATTTGTATATGTGCTTATAGTTATTTATATTTTATTTTGAAAAGAAGACTATCACACTTATTAATAACCATCAATAAAATCATCTCAGTTGTGTATCTCTAAGGTAATTGCACACCAGTACGTCACATGCATGTCTGGCAGAAATGCTAATGACTTACAGCTAGACACATAAGATCCATCCAACAGAACATATGTATGGCCGTACGCATGGAAATATGGTTTTTATTGCATGCACTTATCTTCTCTGTAGATTGCGAATGTATCCAGCTATAAATAAGCCCCTTCATCTATCCTAGGTATAGGTACAGTATCATCATAGTTATCACTGCATACAGATTGGAATGTATAATAAATATATGATGTGTATACACCATGCCCTTACTAAGGAATAAAAGTAATATCAATACAGTATGTACTGTTGCTATTATCATAGTCTCAAATGCCTTTTTCCAGCTCTTCGTACAGACACACATCTAGAGTATAAAAATAGAATTCCCTTACTGAGTTTCCTGTCTAATTTGCATCAAAAAGCTGATTTGGAATATCTAATAAGAACATTTGCATTTTATGCTGGCTTCTAAGACCAAATTGGTTTGGGGCACTTTGCTGAGATCTTATAGAAGGTCAATTCTGCTTAGACTTCAAAATGTGTTTTCAAGCAATACCTGACGGACATATATTTAAGACTGTTTATATATGCATTAATACACATTGCTGGGTCACACATAAACAACCGCAGTGCAAGGGTTCTTGGTCTTGCAATTAACAGCTGAAGCTTTTTATTTACAATGGACCACAAGGTGTATTAATGCATGCACTGACATATACTAAATATATGTATTTTGGATGGAATTCTCTGTTTGTTTGTTTGTTTGTATGGATATTGCACAGTTTGGGCTCAGTCCAATTAGGTACAAGTTTGTTTCATGAAATTTGCAAACTTCTCACAAATGCGCACATGAGCAATGTGAGATCCAATGGGTTTGGTATGGGACTCCGACAGTCATTATCCCGACGTCGGGATCCCGACTGCTGGAATCAGACAGGATGGCGAGCGCAAAAAAGCCCCTTGCGGGCTCGCTGCGCACGCCACGGTGCGGGCACGGTGGTTCGCTACGCGAGCCACCTATTCTCCCTCTATGGGGGTCGTGGACCCCCACGAGGGAAAATAACGGATGGCCATCGGGCACCCGGATGTCGGCATTTTGACAGTCGGGATCCCGATGTCGGGTAAACGACTGTCGGGAACCCGTCCAGCACCCGATCCAATTACAGATGCCTATTTGCTGTTTTGCGCTGAGGGTATGTGAATGTTTTATAAAATTAGAGCTCCTGGACCCCGTAAAATGACAACTTTGATAGCAGAAAATATATAGGAGGCTTTTAGTGCGCAAAAGAAAATTACTGGATGCTTTAAAAAGGTGTCAAACAGCTGATTTGTTCTTTTTTTTTTTAAAGTATAAAATGAACACAGAAAAATAATTTAAAATTACAAACAAATTAAAATTAAACAATTTTTTTTTAAGTGAAATCTGGAGTAATTTGAGGCAACTTTATTTTTTATTTTGTGAAATGATAAAAAGCTATTATTTGTCATTCAAATAAATACTTTAATTCAATTTGAGTTGCATAAAATATTAAAAGTTGATTTCGGGCACTTTTTTTCAACCCTAGTAATGGCAAGTTTTTATTGGCCACATTTAGCTAAGTAAAAACATCTAAATGCCTAGTTGTAATTGAAAGGAGTTCTATAGCTAGCAATGTCATTCTACCTTTTCAAACCCTCAAGGTAGTGCGAACAAGATAATGTGAATTTCCAGCGAAAAAAACTTGCACAAGCCAACTCACACCTAATTGACTTGTGTACATTTCAGTTGCTTCTACACTTATGACTGAAGAGGCAAGATTTTATGGATCTTCTTAAAGACTATGGGGGCTATTTTATCCCAGCCGCTATGGCGGAAATAGCATCCATCGCCTATTCAGTGCTGTTAATCCAAAATAGCATTGAAGTCAATTTCCAACAAAACAGATCCAACTGTAAAAAGTCAGATATTTTGTTGGAAAAAAAACCCATTGAATTCCGACTGTCGAGTTCCTGTCGAACAGAACGAAAATGGCCTGGAATTCCGACTGTCAGGACGTTCCGATATTTCCCTATATCTTATGATGTATGCAGGGCCGGCACTACCCACTCAGCAGCTCCTGCAAAGCAGGGAGGCGCCATGCTGAAAAGGTGCTGTCTCCCTCCCTGCTCTGCTAAAGCTGCCTAAGTCCTCACTGTCACTGCCTCCTGCACGCCACCCGCAGCGCTTGTCTGACAGCGGGCGGCAGTATGGAGAGCTGCTCCCTGCACCGCGCACACACTGTCCTCCTCCTGCGACCTGCCCCCTCTTCCTCATGGACACTTGCGCTGAGGCATAAAGCGCTGTCTGTGAATGCCTGGATGACATGTCATGTCCGCATCTGGTCCCTACCCATTGCTCCCTGCTCCTGTCAGCTGTCAAACAAATAACGAACAGCCAGCAGTGCCACCTCCCCTTCCATCCCTCTTCTCAGTGTGCTGCCCCCTCTATCTCCTCTCCTCTTCTTCCATCTCCTCCTTCTCTCCCCTTCTTTCCCCCTTAGTCACGAGAGGGGTGTAATGGCGTCCTCAGCGTCCTGCCTACACAGATAGAAGAGGAGGGACTGCACAAGATTTAAACAGCAAAATAACAGTGAGTCTTTTATTATACATGTTTGTAACAATTTTTTTAATAATTGTAGATTTTTTTATATTAATTTAGACACTTTTTAAATAATGGGCTAGTTTATGTGCCTAAAGGTGGCCATACACGCTGCAATAGCAGCGTGCGATGCGATGTGTGCTCCTGCAGGCATTGCACAGTACAAAAAGTATGTGCTGTACATACTTTTTGTACTGCTTTCGGATCGCATCGCACACACATTGCATGCATGCCGTGCGATGCGATCTAGCCCTTAAAGTATTGCGATTCTCGCAGGGCACCTTCAGTGCCTGCAACATTTTGCAGACACAGCACTGAGATGGTGTATGCATACATGTACATGCACCCTAGATCCTCCATAGGATCGCATGTTGCTTATGCTCCCACAATCAGGCTGCAGCTTGTTGCAATGGCAATGTGAAAGGGCGCAAAATTTATGGTTTGCAGGAGGGCGCCGGACACCCTAGCACCGGCCCTGGATGTATGGAATGTTAATTTATTATACTATCAATTTATACTTTGTTATGCTATCTTTGCGAATATAACATATATAAATATATAAAAAGTGCAAAATGATTTTTATTATTATCATAGAAAAACATACACCAATAGTACAAAGCATGTTATGGCAAGCAATGAACAATAGGTGCATACTATTAAAATGGAATATATGTATAGAAACCAAGAAAAAAGGGGTACTTATGTAGTATCTGGACGCCCGATTAAAAAATCGGGTCCATCGCATCGCATCGCATGCGACCAAATCGCATGCGATGCGATGGACCCCATTTTTCCATAGGATTCAATGTTAAAATGGACTGAGTCCATTTTAACATAGGATTCTATGGGAAAAAGGGTCCTTTTCATTTCCCCACTATCCAACTACGCAGTTGGATAGTGGGGAAATGAAAATGACCCTTTTTCCCATAGAATCCTATGGAAAATCGGGTCCATCGCATCGCATGCGATTTGGTCGGATGCGATGCGATAATCGGGCGTCCAGATACTACATAAGTACCAAAAAAGGTAAACAGAAGAGAAAGAAAGAGAGAGAGAGAAAAAAAGGAGAAAAAGTCAAAGAAAAAGGGGTGAGGAATGGGGGTGGAGGGAGTAGGTAGCTCCGATTCCTATGTGGGGTTGTCAAAACATAGGGGGTTATTCTGGTTGATTCGGTCTGCTACGTGTGCGGACGAAACACGGTTTTTCTCCACTGTGCATGCCTACCGTTTGTAATGCGCATGTGCGACAACAGCACACCACTAGCGTACGGGACTCACCGATAAAAAAAGACGAGTCCGATTTACAGACGGACAAAGTGGGCGTAATGTGGGCGTTTTTCTAGGAGAGGCTAGAAAACAGGGCGAAACTGGGTGTACATGGGGTTGTGTACTGAAACTGCATGGAGGTGCATGCGCTTGGCTCGGCAAGCGGTCGGGACACTTTTGCACCAAAACCATCTGTCTGCCAAAAACTGCTCCATAGCACTCCGGCTGACAATCTGAAGTGCTGATGTGCTGAAGGGGGTATACCACCGCATGCACAAGAGAAATACCACTATAACAGCATTGAATACACTCGGCAGTTGGCAGGTGTATGACAGCAGATTCTTTGGATGTTGATAATACAATTGAAAACAGATTTTGGCACGCACGTACTTTTTACATGTAGACCATTTAAGTCTTTAGCATATTGCACTTTTCAGGCATCAGCACTTTTGTACACTCAGACGATAACACCACAACATCACTGACTTTCATTTATCACTGTCATTTGTCACAGCACATTGCGCTGTGACCCTACATCGTATATACACATGCCCTTTTAGTAAACATATATTGATGTTCACACAAGTCCTATGTTGTAATGTTATTATGTAAAACTCCACAGTATTCACTGTACATTTTATTTCCGTGTAGTGGATGTCCCGGGGCTGCCGGAGAGTGGATTGCATTAAGGGTTGCCATAACAACACCCAGCGGCTTGCGTTCCAGGTAAGCTGCGGCATTTCCGGTCTGACCACTTCCGGCAACGGACTCCCCGACATCTCGGGACAGCGTGACATAGTATGATATAGTTATTCACCCTATATAAGTATATGTTGTTAACGCACTGTTTCACCTACACCTTGACAAAGGGGCAAGTCCTCAAAACGTTGGTTTGGTCACTATTTAATACGGTTTTTTGAAAAAACCTACCGAGTGCCGCTGTTTGTACTTCAATTATCTATCATTTGGGATCGGGATGGCACCGAGGTGGCTGGATATCTAGAGGTGGAGTGCCTGGGCCGCAACAAGTCTCTATCTATCTGGTATTCTTGGAGTAATTATGTAAGGTTCTGCTATATAAAGGTTACTAGGGGAAGATTCCTGGAGAACTATTTTTCTCTGTTTATTTCACTTACATTTTAGTTACTGTTACATCTAAATTGGTGCTTTTCAAGGAAACTGTTTGGGTTGCCAAGAGCATGGATTTTCCCAGCTCACAAATATCATAGCGCACTGCCAGCATTCATGTAACTGGTGGCCATAATCCAGGACCTCTCTCTGAACCATCTATGGATGTGGATTATTTTCTCTCAGCACATCTCAGCATTCCCACAAGCAGTGCTGGGATCTGGCTAGCAATTGGTGGTTCTATCTTCCAGCACTGTGTGCAGAGAGTTATAGAAATGTTCTTGTTTCTAAACTGCATACACTTTCTCTGTCAAAGTTACATGTGTTATATAATTGTTTCACCATTGTATGGTACATAGCACAGCGCTACCACCACCCCCGCCGAGATTACAGCCAGATCTGCCCCCTTATGTGCTGAAGAGCCTCAGCTCTTATTGCTGCTGCGGCTCTGACATCACTGTGCACCCTGAGACCTGAGTCGGACATACAGCCCCACAGCTGCTGTCATTGGCGCTGGCGCACAAGAGGAAATGCGCTCTCCTGTCCCTAAGCTATGCAAGCCAGCATATTGGGACAGGCAGTGCTGGAGCAAGAATCCAAGCATCCCCAGTGGGAGGACAGTGGTCTTAGGGTGCATACACACTGTACAATTTTTTGACCAATTTGGTTGAAAGACATTTCCATTGAACCCAGTGTCCTGGACTAAAGATGTTGACGAAAAATATTGACGACAGACGAAAGAAGAAAGGACTAGCTACAGTTTATAGACTCTTTTTGAAAGATATTCAAATTGAGCTGCATGCACAGTTGACGAACAATCTTGATGAACAACCGGCGGGTATGCGCATCATCATTCATCGTTTGTTTGTTGACAATATCTTTTGTCAACATCTTTTGTCCAGGACACTGGGTTCAATGGAAATGTCTTTCAACCAAATTGGTCAAAAAAATTGTACAGTGTGTATGCACCTTTAGTGCCGCACTGCAGCTAAGGTAATTGGGCAGGTGGGAGGGCACAGAAGGCACTGTCACACTCTGTTACCTGCCAGTCCTCCCCTTTGTTCTGTCACTTCACGCCTCTGGTTTTTTCACTTTATCACATCCCTCTATGTTATCAAACCCCCCCCCCCACCACCACCTGTCAATATCACACCCCCTCTGTGTTCTCCCCCCATGTTCTGTCATTCTTGGGTGTTCTATAACCCCCCCCCTGTTTTGTCACTATCACCCCCCCCTCTATGTTCTGTCACTATCACATACACCCCTCTGTGCTCTGTGACCCCCCCCCATGTTCTGTCACTCCATCGCACCCCCTCTGTTCTGTCACTATTACACCCCCTCTGTGTTCTGTCACCCACCCTCTGTTCTGTTAATCTATGCCTCCCCCAAGTGTTCTGTCACCCCCCCCCCCCTGTTCTGTTATTATTACATCCTCCTTTGTGTGCTTTCATTTCACCCACCTCCGGAAATACGCAGAAGTGCTTCAAAGCCACGGACAACAAGCTTGTAACCCTTGAGCAAGGAGCATATAAACTTCCACTGGAAAAGACCATATAACCTCCCTGGGCAACAGGCATGTAACTCCTCTGTGGCAACAAGCATGTCATCTCCCTTGGCAATGAGCAAGTAATCTCCCCTGGGCAACAAAGTATATATACCGTACCACCTCGGTGGAATGGTATATACAGGCGCTTTGAGGTGAGTTGTTTGGCAAGCTGCTCACACCGTGGGGAGGTCAACCCCCCCAAAAAAGGGAACAAGAAAACAAACAAACGGTGGAGCGCTGACACAAAATTACATATGACCAATTGGGTATCACAAATGTTTTATTTACTGATGATAATAGCTAAAAAGGTTGGTACGTTTTAAAAATAGCAATTGCAATTACAAATAAAAAGTGTACAGCCTATTAAAGGACATATAGGTATAACAATTGTACAGTAGGGGGTATCTCACTTGTTCCTAGATATGCTCTCCAGAAATAGAGTAGGGCAATCTCCCACAAATCAATGGAAAACTGGGATGGCGGGTGTCCATAAACCTGCTGGAGTTTTCTTGGGACTTGATCCTGATTTTTGTTGGACCATGGAGTTCAGTCCTTGATGTAATGTCTCCAGATGTATTGGCAGGTGGTGGTTTCCCTTGGAGTTTCCAGTAAGTGTCCAACGGTGGGAAGGGATGGAAATTAGGAGGGCTGGTTCAAGTGTTGAAATTTGAGAATTCAGTAGATCCTTAGAGAGAGTATACATCACCCTCCTCCGGCCTGGCTGCAGCCACAGCACATCAAGTGGGCACATTCGGTACGTGGTGTCTCTGTAAAGTATGGGAGGGCGCAAATTTATAGTTGCAGAGTGGCGCCGTTCACCCTAGCACCGGCCCTCATAAAGACCTAGAAACCTTTCTTCGATTATACATATGCTCTTTACAGAATGATTAGGTCCTACATTTGGCAATTCATATCATTCCTCATCTAGCACAAAACCATTTTTCACAATAAATGGAAGACACCCACTTCCACCCGAATTCCAAAGTCTCAAAGTATTTGATCTGCCAGTATTGGAAACATCTTTACAGAATTTCTCTAAAAACATCTTCACTATATAAAAGGCTGCTGATACGGAATTTATGGCTACGGGTACCTTCTATGATCTCCACCCCATGCCTCATTGGCCCTTTTTTGTGGAAGAAGTAATCAACCCTGTGGGTTACAAACTTAAACTTCCACCTACTTGCATTCCCAAATCCTTTCACATTTCACTCTTGAAACCTCTGACTCTAAATTGCTTTCATGTCAGACTAGTAGAACCTCCCAAAGTTCATACCCAGAGAGGGGTCAAGATTGATGAAAACAAATTTCTTAATTAGAACATTGTTTTGGTCACATTCAGTATCTAATTGATTGTAAGGGCTAAGGGCCCAAAGAAAGATCTTGGGTTGACTCAAAGGATGTACATGCACCTAAGCTAATTCATCTGTTCCATCTAGAAAATACATAAAAGGTTAGTAAGAATCCAATAGCCACCCTAAAAAGGGTGGTACTGTCATGGATCACCGCAGCTGCACATAGCTGGTTTGTCAATTACACTTCTCTGCGGTAGGTAATTCAATTATATCCAATAGTCAGAACTATTTGGGGCTCATGTTTCCCTATGAAAACACATGGATCTGAGAACTTATCCTTCATCTTGGTTGGTTTCACATGAGAGCAAGTAAATTTTACTGCAAAAAGAAAAAATAGGCTTTAATTGAATTTTTGAAAAGGAAAAAATTGTTTCTTGTTAAATGTTACTTCCATCAGTTGATCCCCCTCTGATTTTCTAAAAAAAGACATGCGTTGACAAATGTGCCTCTCCACTGTCCTATCACACATTCGGAGGTAATTGCAATGCTCTGAATAGAAGCAGGAAAGGAACGACTTGTAAATATGAATCTTTACGAAAACCTAAAAAAAAATATGCAAATTACAATTTTTACCCCCACAATAATTTAGGAATTTATTGTTTTTCTATTTTAAGGAGAAATTACAGTAAGGAGAAATAGAAAATATATATTTTTTTTAAAGTGCAAGACACAAAATAAGTTTTGTAGGGATTATATTACAGCCCCATGTTATCTAAAATAATATAGGATCCAAAATAGTTCTATTATTGATTAACAGGCCTTGTGATAAACCAATGATACGCCGCACATTACAGTGATTGTCTACACTTCACTGTCAAAGAAAACAATGCAGACAGGAACAAGTAAATGTTTTCATGTGACACTTTGGAAACTAATTGTGCACTTTATTGTGCACTTTATTGACAGTAATCATTTATAGTACTGATTGTAATAAATTACTAGACTAGACTTATCCAAAATAAATTTGAAAGTAATAAAAAGGATGATTTAAAAAGACAACTTAACCCCAAAATATCATTTTTAGAAGCATGAAAACCTTTTCTTTTTCATACATCTGAATTATTAAAGAGACCTCCCGCTGCAACTCAGTTAAAAAATTAATGTTTCATTTAATTAAAAATGCTGCTATTAAATGAGTGCATATGTAGAAAAATGTAGCAATATTATTAATTTCAGTGAATGCTGTAGAAGGTCAAGTTAAAGAGATTTGATCATTATATGTGGCAACCATGAAATCAGCACAATTTTAAATATTTACAGATTTAAGTGCTCAGATATAGGGCCCAATTCACATCTGTTCGCGCTGTTGTGAATTTGCAGCGGTCAACGTTCAGTTAACCTACTGCCCCGATCCACTGAAATGCCACCTTGCTAATAAATGCGCTCGCTGTGCCAATGGATGTGTACATTTGCAACCGGTTGTTCTTGTTTTATATATTGTATTGAGTATAAATATAAGCATATTCTTCTTGTAAAATAATATATAGTACAGTGACTATTATAGGCAGCTTGCTGCAGCTTATGATGGATGTGAGAGTCAGCTGTACCTGTAGAAACGAACGCATCTTGAGATCTTTCTCATAGGCTGCACATGGGTCTAAAACCGCAAACAGAAGGACTGATTCTGAGTTGATACAATACACAAAGATTGGGGATTTCCAACCACGGGCGCAAGTTGAATTTGTAGTCTTATGAATCTTCCTGGATTCTCCTTAGCAGTGTCTCGACCATGTAAGGGAAATTCAGAAGGAAAGGTTGTGGTTACTACTACCCATAATATGGTTTTACTCCAGTAAACATATAAGGTGTTTTTTGTAAATCAAAAAGAAGCGTACCCTACTTACAGTAAGCAGGGCAGCGTAAATACACGTAGCGGTTTCTTTTTTCTTTCTTCTCTTCTTTTTTCCTCTTGTCCTCCTTCTTAATTTTTCTTCCTTTTTTCTGTTTTCTCTCTTTCTGCGGACCACCTCTCACAATATATATCTCGGTATTGTAGAAAAAGTATACAATATGTATGGTTAGTGATTTGTTCTCAGTGTGATGGAAAAATTAGAAAGAAACACCCAGTGGTCGAATGAAGTGAAGAAGTGGTGATTGGATCGTACCTTACTCACCAAGGTAGAGGTAAGGTACACATATAAAGGTTTCTTTATCTTGGAGAGGTTCTAATAAACCTAAAGAATGATGGCGTACCCCTACTCACGTCAGTAGAGATCTCTTTACACCCGTAGCGTGTTCTTTAGAGGGGCTTTGACCTTGGCCGGAAAACAGCAATTTTTCTCTCCAGATTGTGTGGTGTGGGTGTGAATACAAAATAATATAATAAAAATATATTAAATCTTGGTGGGTCTCTAAATCATATGTAAAAACACCCGGTGATCACATGGAATGGAGTGGTGATAATCGGGTCGTACCTTACTCACCAAAGAAAAGGGTAAGGTACATATATAAAGGTTTCTTTCATTCGGAGAAATTCTATTTCCTCTATAGACCCAAAAGGTAATGGCGTACCCCAACTCACGTCAAGGGAGATTTCTTTATACACGTAGCGTGTTCTTTATATGGGGAGGGGGGCTTGACCTTGGCCCGAAGATGGCAATTTTTCTCTCCGAATGATATAGTGCAGAAAACAATATAATATGAAGAAAATGTTAAATCTGTTCAGTGGGTCTCTATGTCATAAATGTATAGAGATTACTCCTATTAGAGAGTGTATAGTGTAACCGAGAGGTACTAGTATCGTACCATAACTCACACGTGATAGTGCAATTAAACTCCTGTAAAGGTATCTTTATCTGGAGGTGAAGTTTTTCCACAGTGAAAGTGTTCCTATTAGACGGTGTAAGATAGGGGGATCCCAACAGAAGATTATTTTGGCGTACCCAAACTCACAGTTATACGGCGTTTTCACCACATATAGCGGTTTCTTTAATCCTGGGCCTGGGGAAGCTTGGTAATTGATATAGGTAATTCCAAACAGGTGGGTCCAAAAAAGGGGAGATAGTCTCTTCAGAAAAATTATTTATTTATAAAAACAATGGCAAGGAATATCCTTCATCCCAACAATGAAAGGATATCAATAATAATCCCAGGGGATTTCCACAAACAATCCCAAAAATTTACAAAAAACGTATAAAAATACAAAACATCCTGGAGGGTATATCTTTCATTTTACAGAACAATTTCTTCTTGTTTAATGAGGACTTTTACGTTCAACGTACCGGTACTGTGATGGGCACCAGATTCGCCCCAAGTTATGCCAACCTGTTTATGGGGGCATGGGAGCTGAATAACATCTGGGCAAACAACCCACTTGGGGCGAGTCTGGTGTCCTACGCTAGGTACATTGACGATATTTTTTTCGTGTGGGAGGGAGATAAACAAACCCTCAACACCTTTTGTGAGCATTTAAACAACAACAATTGTAATATAAAGCTCACATTTGAAATAGATGAGAAAACCATAAATTTTCTAGATATAACTGTTTATGTGGAGGAAGGGAAGCTTAAATATAAAAATTATCGCAAACCCACAGACTCCGGCACCTATATCTCCTCATCAAGCTGCCATCACACCCAATGGCTAAACTCAGTCCCCAAAGGGCAATTTAAAAGACTACGTAGAAATTGTTCCGACAATAAAATTTTTCAAGAACAGGCCACTGACATGAAAAGAAAGTTTATTGCATGTGGATACGAAAAAGAAAAACTAGAGAAAGAAATAGAGCTGGTGGAAATAAACACCATAAACCCCGTGACTGTCAGCCAAACAAAGACTAAGAGGGATAATTTTGCCTTTGCTTTCGTATCAACTTACACACAGGAACATAAAAATATTGAAAAAGTGTTTAAAAAACATTGGAAAGTCCTATTGTGCGACCCCATCTTAAAGAATTTACTCCCAGAGCGGCCTAAACACATATTCCGCAGAGCCCCCAATATTAAATCCACATTGGTAAAGAGTGCATACACCTCAAAACCACCTATGTCGAGGATAAACACAAAAGGCTTTTTCAGATGCGGTAGCTGCGTGGGATGTAAGAACATAAAGAGCAAGGGTTCAAATAAGATAACAGAATATACGATAAATGAGTATAAAGTGGATATTAGAGACTTCATAACTTGCAATGTAAAAAATGTCATTTATACCATAGAATGTAGCTGTAAAAAAACTATATCGGCCGCACAACCAGAGCCTTAAAAACCAGATTGGGAGAACATATTCGAAACATTAAGAACGGTTTTGAATCCCATGCATTATCAGCTCATTTTAAAGCGGTACACAACTGCTCTCCCGCAGAAATCGTTTCAGACATAATGACAATATTACTCCATTAGCAAAAATGGAAATGAATCTCATTTTTAATTGCAATACTCTAATACCAGGTGGATTGAACAGTGACTTCGAGCTTAAATGGTTCCTCTAATAGGGTGCCTGGGGCTCGGGGTCACTGTTCTCCACAAAAATCATGTTTTCTGTTGCTTCAAATATATATAAGACGCATTGGTTATTACCCAGTGCATATAGAGCACAATTTAATCGTTTAAAAATAGTGGTTAAATATACTAGTGGGTTAATACACATATAACACCTATGTTTCAAACTAATCCCCTTTTGTAAGCATGCTGTATATGTGAGCCCTGTTTTAGAACACAGCGCATTTTTTCAGAAATGGTTAAATGGAAGTTATTTACAAATATATGTATATTAGAAACCTGGTCACTGATTTCTCATAGTGTGATGTATATCGTCATTGTGAATAAACCTCTAATCGTTCTTTTTGCATTTGTCTTTCTGCCAGAAACGGGTCACCATGGCAACATGTAACGCACTCCAAAGCCAGGTCGTCTGAACCAGCTATTTCCGCGTTATGCGGTCCAAATACCGGAAGCTGTGATTCACTCCCAGCCATCTGATCCATCCAGGCTTCCGTAGTTGCGTTCCAGCAACCGGAAGCGTAATTTCAACACCAGCGCGTCCTTTTGGATGTAATATCGCAGTTCGCTCTATTATCCCCGACAGTCAGGAGCTTCAGTTATAACGTGTGCAGGTACACAGCACACAATCGGCGCACCAGATTGCCGCAATAATATCTTTTTGAAAAAACGGACTTTGGAAAACAGGAAGTGACGCGCATGGTTGCTATGGTGACCGTTTATACTATGCAGACGGATGGACATTTACTAATGTTTATGGACTTTCTATACTAATTTTGTGAACTATATCTGGTTTCTTTATGTGTCATGATATAAAATGTATGATTCACATGGTGTACTTAAGGTTTGAATAATCTAGTGCAATGTCAATTACCTCATTTCCTGTGTACTCTTATTGGCTGCTCCCAGTATAAAAGATGGTAGCTCACTGTCCACAGATATGTCTTGAAAAAGGTGTGTAGACACCGAAACGCGTTGACAAATTTCTGTGGAAGGTGAGCAGCCATCATTCCCCTGGATACCTTCGTTCTGGACTCTGTATGTATTTTTAAAAAAAAAAATTTTAGGATTTTTTTATCATGTTTTGTATTTTTATACAATTTTTGTAAATTTTTGGGATTGTTTGTGGAAATCCCCTGGGATTATTATTGATATCCTTTCATTGTTGGGATGAAGGATATTCCTTGCCATTGTTTTTATAAATAAATAATTTTTCTGAAGAGACTATCTCCCCTTTTTTGGACCCACCTGTTTGGAATTACCTATATCAATTACCAAGCTTCCCCAGGCCCAGGATTAAAGAAACCGCTATATGTGGTGAAAACGCCGTATAACTGTGAGTTTGGGTACGCCAAAATAATCTTCTGTTGGGATCCCCCTATCTTACACCGTCTAATAGGAGCACTTTCACTGTGGAAAAACTTCACCTCCAGATAAAGATACCTTTACAGGAGTTTAATTGCACTATCACGTGTGAGTTATGGTACGATACTAGTACCTCTCGGTTACACTATACACTCTCTAATAGGAGTAATCTCTATACATTTATGACATAGAGACCCACTGAACAGATTTAACATTTTCTTCATATTATATTGTTTTCTGCACTATATCATTCGGAGAGAAAAATTGCCATCTTCGGGCCAAGGTCAAGCCCCCCTCCCCATATAAAGAACACGCTACGTGTATAAAGAAATCTCCCTTGACGTGAGTTGGGGTACGCCATTACCTTTTGGGTCTATAGAGGAAATAGAATTTCTCCGAATGAAAGAAACCTTTATATATGTACCTTACCCTTTTCTTTGGTGAGTAAGGTACGACCCGATTATCACCACTCCATTCCATGTGATCACCGGGTGTTTTTACATATGATTTAGAGACCCACCAAGATTTAATATATTTTTATTATATTATTTTGTATTCACACCCACACCACACAATCTGGAGAGAAAAAATGCTGTTTTCCGGCCAAGGTCAAAGCCCCTCTAAAGAACACGCTACGGGTGTAAAGAGATCTCTACTGACGTGAGTAGGGGTACGCCATCATTCTTTAGGTTTATTAGAACCTCTCCAAGATAAAGAAACCTTTATATGTGTACCTTACCTCTACCTTGGTGAGTAAGGTACGATCCAATCACCACTTCTTCACTTCATTCGACCACTGGGTGTTTCTTTCTAATTTTTCCATCACACTGAGAACAAATCACTAACCATACATATTGTATACTTTTTCTACAATACCGAGATATATATTGTGAGAGGTGGTCCGCAGAAAGAGAGAAAACAGAAAAAAGGAAGAAAAATTAAGAAGGAGGACAAGAGGAAAAAAGAAGAGAAGAAAGAAAAAAGAAACCGCTACGTGTATTTACGCTGCCCTGCTTACTGTAAGTAGGGTACGCTTCTTTTTGATTTACAAAAAACACCTTATATGTTTACTGGAGTAAAACCATATTATGGGTAGTAGTAACCACGACCTTTCCTTCTGAATTTCCCTTACATGGTCGAGACACTGCTAAGGAGAATCCAGGAAGATTCATAAGACTACAAATTCAACTTGCGCCCGTGGTTGGAAATCCCCAATCTTTGTGTATTGTATCGTTTTTTCGGTTATTGGGTGATAACTGGGGGTCTGTACAGTCCATAGGCAGCATAGCGCCATCACAGGTCATTTTCTATACTTTTCGAGAATTGTATTGTGTTGTCACCTTCATAGAAAGATCTGTAAAGGCTGCTTATTAGTATACATCATGTTCCAATTTAGAGAACAACGTCGCTCTAACTTTGAGAAAATGTTTGAGGAGAATTCTGAAGACATAGAACTCATAGACGAGGACTTAGAGGGAATAATGGAGAAATTGGAAATCATGCTCCTGAAAGAAAGTAAAACCCTATGGGAAGTGATTACACTAGAAAAATATCTGTCCCAAAAATTAATCCCTAAGGGCTTAAAAATTAATAAAACCTCAACTTTCTCAACCGCTAGAGATGAATTAAAAAAACAGTGGGAAACCATTATTAATGAATGTTCATTTTCCCTTATGGAACTAATAATTAATGAAAGAAAAAGAGAACTAGAAAAAGTAGAGGATGAAATTAAGATGTATAAGTCACTGGCCTTGCCCTATGCTAAAAATGAGGAATTTAAACTACTTGAACAGACCATCTCAGCCAATGTTAAAAGAGCTGAAAGGGCAATCATTCAAAGGAAAGTGAAAAAATTCAAGAGAGATAAGGAAGAATTAAATAAAGCCCCTGAGGACGGCCTTGCAGGCTAAAATTTGCGAAATGGAGGACAGATCACGACGCAACAACATTAAAATAAGAGGAATTCCGCAAACTGTTACCAACTCGGACCTAACGGAATATGTGACTGATCTCTTTACGAAACTGATGCCGACCACGCAGATCACAGATTTCCTTATAGACCGTATCCTCCGCTTGCCAAAGGCGCGGAATGCTCCACAGGATGCTCCTCGAGACACACTGATGCGTCTCCACTATTTCCATATCAAGGACTCGATCCTCAAGGCCGCTAGACCACCAAGCCGCTCAGCCTCTACCCTGGGAGACCTCCAGATTTTTGGTGATTTATCTGCAGCTACCCTCGCTCTCCGCAGGTCATTCTACCCGGTTACTAAGGCCCTCCGAGAAGCCGACATCCCATACAGGTGGGGATTCCCTACAAAACTGCTCATCCGGAAAAACGGCTCTACACTAGTTGCTTCTACACCGGCTGAGGGCACAAGACTCTTGGCCTCCTGGAAGTTGGAGGGAGCCGCCACGAGGAGCCCAGATGAGCTGCACCTTTCCCAGGCTTGGTCGGTGGCAGGCAAGCCCGATTAAGGCTATGCCGTTTTCGAGGCTCTGGACTTTATCTCTCGACGCTTATTCAGGTCCCACTCATAATCCACTGTTCGTTGTTTGCTCTATAGTTCCTCATTACTTAGAATTGTTTCTCCATATTACTTAGAATTGCATTATCCTAATTTAGCACTGCGACCAGTTACAGGGCCTTTACAGTCCAATTGACATGTTCTCTACTCTCCCACACGCGAGTGCCCTATGGTAATTTTTTACTATATCCTGTGTTCGAAATTGGTTTATAATATAGTACTGGTTAATTTTAGTACGGATGTTCATTATGGTTACCCTGTTATAATAATTGCTGTAATCTTCACCGACTAATGAGGACTATGAGGACCACAAGTTATGTCCATTTTTTATATAGCCCTTTTTCCTTTCAGCCCCCCCAGGAGTGAGGGTGTTGTCAGCTATTCCCCCACGCTCTCATTGTGTCACCTAGGTCGGTGGCCCACAGTAGCCCCTTTATGGAGCTATTCCTTTCTCTTTTTTCCTTTTATTTTTCTTCAGGCCCCTACGCTCTCCTGCATATTTTTTGGTATTCTTTTTCCATTTTTCTGTTGTTTTTACTCCCCTTTAGTTTTATCATAGATGATAATGGCACGCACACATTTATTTTTATATGCATGTTTAGTATTCAATATGAAGCTTTGAGCTTCACCAATTGTTTAGATGGTTAAATTGTTATCACTGAATGTCAAAGGCCTTAATTCACCTAATAAGAGACGTTTAGCACTGAGATATTTTGGTAAGCTGAAAGCCCAAGTAGTTGCTTTACAGGAAACTCATTTCCTCCAGTCCTCTCCTCCCCAATTTTCCAACCCCTCATACCCTCATTGTTACCAATCCAATGTTCCCAGTAAGAAGGCGGGTGTTGCCCTGTTATTTTCCAGGTCTTGCAACTTCGCATTAGAACAACAGATCTCCGATCGGGAGGGCAGATACCTAATTTTAATTGGAAAATTAGAAGGCAAACAAGTAACGCTGGCAGTCCTCTATGCCCCAAATTCTTAGCAGCTTCCCTTTATAAGGAAATTCTGTAACGCCCTCAATACATGCCGTAAGGGCTTAACTATGGTACTGGGAGATTTTAATTTGGTGCTGGATCCTTCTTTAGACAAAACGGTTAAACCCAATAGACATGGTAATAGCTATGCTCCTACCCAGTCCTCCGCTTTCCGGAGAATCACTCATGAATATGATCTTTACGATGTCTGGAGGGCTAAAAATCCGAATGTAAGGGACTATACCTTTTTCTCCCCAGTCCACGGAACTTACTCCCGCATAGACCTCGCCCTTTCTGATAAATGGGCTTTGCAGCAAATTACAAAGGCCTCCATCTTGCCAGTCACTTGGTCCGATCACGCTACACTATGCATCCATTGGAACCTATCCTTCATTCAGACTCCCCCTAGCCCCTGGCGCCTAGGCGAGTACCTTCTATCTGATCTGGAGGCACGGCAATCAATCTCCGAGACTCTTTCTCTATATCTAGAAACTAACTCACCAGAGGATACATCACCATTTACCTTCTGGTGTGCGTTAAAAGCAGTCATTCGGGGCTCCGCGATTCAGGCGGCTGCACGCATCCGCAAGAGAGCAGTGGCTCACCAAGCGGATGTTGAATCTCGTATGGTAGATTTAGAAGCTAGGCATAAACAGTCTCCTTCCGATTGTAAGATTTATCGTGACCTCTTACGGGTCCGAGAGGAATGGAATGCCTTGGCTCTACAGGATGTTCATAGATCCTTAGCTAAGCTGAAACAGAAATTCTATATACAAGGAGATAGAGCGGGTAGACTCCTCGCTAGAAAGCTGAGAGGTAAATTCTCGAAAGACCGTATACGATCAATTGCGAATGCCCGAGGCATTAAGGTGTCTAACCCTGCAGATATTGCAAACGCCTTTGCTGCATACTACTCTAATCTTTACAACCTGGAGGATGACCCAGCAACCACACAGCCCTCAGATTCTGCCATAGACCAATTTCTGACTCAGATTAATTTACCCTCCCTTAGCGAGACTGCCCTTCACACGCTAACGCAGCCCTGGTCTCCAGAGGAGGTTATCTCAATTATTGACACACTCCCAGCCGAAAAAGCTCCCGGCCCAGATGGCTATATCAACAGGTTTTATTCCTGCTTTAAAGATGTCCTTGCCCCCATTCTGTCTCAAATGTTCAATGAAGCATCTACTTTAGGGAGTTTCCCAAAAGAAATGCTAGAAGCTAGGATAATTGCTTTCCCTAAACCAGGGAAGAACCCTGCTATCATAACGAACTACCGTCCCATAGCATTGCTTAACTCGGATGTTAAAATATACGCAAAACTAATAGCTAACAGACTCAACCCTCTGCTCCCCACTCTCATTAATCATGACCAAGTAGGATTTGTGCAGGGTAGACAGTCGCCTGACAACACTAGGAGAATAATCAACCTGGCTGAGGCCTTCTCTGGGTTGGGGGAACCGTTACTGCTGCTGTCCTTAGACGCAGAGAAGGCTTTTGACCGTCTCCACTGGGGCTACCTATATGCAGTCCTACGCAAGTTTGGGATTACGGGCCGTGCACTGACGTCCATATCCGCCTTGTATTCTTCTCCATCAGCCAGAGTATTTGTGAGCGGTCTACTTTCCTCCTCCTTTACGATCTCCAACGGCACTCGCCAGGGCTGTCCCTTATCCCCCTTAGTGTTTGCACTGGCCATCGAACCACTGGCCGAAACTATAAGATCCTCAGATGCTGTTGTGGGCCCGAGGATATCGGACGTGGCTTACAAAATATGCCTATTTGCGGATGACGTCTTGCTATCTCTCACTGACCCAGAGGGTTCCCTTCCTAACTTGCATAGGATTTTAGATGATTACTCAGCAGTGTCTTACTATAAATTAAATGGGGCCAAGACTGAAGCTCTCCCTATTAATTTCCCCACTGACCTCCTCCAATCGCTACAAACTAAATATCAATACTCCTGGCAAAGTAATAGTCTTAAATACCTGGGAATCCACATTACCCCCACTATTGACAAACTAATCCCAACTAACTATATTCCACTTCTCCACAAGATCTCACTGCTAACCACTGATTGGATGATGTTGCAAATCTCATGGCTTGGCAGAATTGCAGCTTTGAAGATGATGATATTACCTAAGATTCTATACCTATTTAGAACCATCCCCCTTCTACTCCCTACATACATGTTAAATAAATTCCATTCAGCATTTAGTAAATACGTGTGGAAAGGAGCTAAACCTAGATTAGCCCGGAAGATCCTCTCATTATCAAAACAGGAGGGGGGTGTGGCGTTCCCAGACCTACATAATTACCAAATTGCGAGTATTCTCGCCCAGGTCGGGGCTTGGTTTGAGATAGATGCCCCTAAAGTATGGGTGACCTTGGAACGTAATTTAATCTCCCCATTCCCAATCATAGACAGTCTATGGCTCCCCATATCAATTGATATACGCCCATTGGTTCCGATCTCCTCGGTCCTACATACCCGTAAGGCTTGGCTGGAGGTGGTAAAAACTTCCTCAGATATTTCATTACCATGTACACAGCTGTCACTCCCAGCCATTGCCTCCCTGATACCAAATCTTTCTTTCACATCTTGGGTCTCACAAGGGGTGTTATCACTTACAGAAGTTACATCCTCAGGCTCTTTATTAACATACTCACAACTCCATTCTCAATACTCCCTCTCCCACAAGGACTTCTTTAAGTTCCTACAACTTAGGCATTGGTTGTTTGATGTAACCCCAACACCTCATGTTGTGTCCACACTCCCTTCGTATTTACTCAATAAAGTGACCAGAGCTAATAGTAGAGGTGGTATCACCTGGTGGTACAACCTACTGATAGAACCACCGACCTTTATTAAATTCCCCACCTTACTGAAATGGGAACAGGACTTGTCCGAAACTATCAGCGAAGAAGAGTGGCATCAAATCTTCCAAATCTGCTTCAAAGTGTCTAAATGTATTTCCCATATCGAACAATACTATAAATTACTCCACCGTCTATATATAACTCCAGTATTACTGCATAAATTCAGCCCAGCCAACCCTGATCTATGTTGGCGAGGATGTGGGTATGTTGGCTCCCTATTCCACATATTCTGGGATTGTCCATACATTTCCGGTTTTTGGAAAGCGGTGTTTGTATTAATATCAACAGTCTTGAAAATCCCCATTTCCCCGACTCCAAAATTGGCTATTTTTCATTTATATAATGGAGGCCTTTCTAGTAATGACAGATATGTTATGGGTCACATCCTGATCGCATCTAAAACCCTGATTGCACAGTATTGGCGCTCCACCCGAATCCCAACCATCCCCCAAATTGAACAAGCAGTTCAACACCACTGCGAATTTGAATCTGCTGGAGTGCGTTACTCTTCCTCGACCTCCAATCCATTAATTAGATGGCTTGGCTGGACTGAATATTGGACCACTAAATCTTAACTCATTCTCAATTGCTCTGAAATGGGCGGTTTTTCTCACCCAATAGACCAGTCTCTCCATGCCACATTCTCTTTTTAAGCGCCTTCTGACTGTCGTTTATTTACGTAATTATGATTGTTTCATATTTGTGTACTTGTGACCGTACCAATGTGTGCCTCTCCATGTGTTTTATTTTCCCCTGTTTTGTTTTGCCTTTCTGTATCTTTTTATTTTGTGTGCTATTATATAAAACCAATAAAAACTAATGTTTAAAAAAAAAGCCCCTGAGGACATAATAGCGGCCAAAAACATCCCCAAAGAAGTTAAACAAACTACCCAAGGACAAAAGAGAAACTATACTAAGAAAAACTATATACAGGATCCCTATAGATATAGAATAAGAAATTATGATGAGAGAGCCTATATCAATGAAAGGGAATCATATAGATATAATAGGCATCAATCTCCTCATAAAAAATTCAACACCCATAATGAGAGAAGTTCAAACTATGTCCCTCATTGGAAAAGATACTCCCCAAGTAGAACTGAAAGATACCACACTAATGAGTCAAAAAGAACCCCCGAGTGGAGAGTACCATCAAAAATCTATAGGGACAGAAATAGAGAATCAATAAGACCTAATCCAGCCATTTTTAAAACTAAAAATCGGTACAGTCCATTGTTACATGATGAATCCTTGAATGAAGATTTAGACCCATGTTACTCTCCTTTTTTAGAAGAGAGCCAGACCTCTTCCCCGAACAGATAGCCGACTATAAATATAGGGGAAAAAGAGGGGGGAAGAAAAGAAAAACCCTCCCCAAAAAAACCAAAACCTATAAAAAGAAGAGAGAAAAAAGGAAAAAGAACCCAGAGATGGGGGATAATGAAAACCCTAGCATAGAACCCACAAAAATTTTCAATCTAAGTTCACATGAACTCTCTCAAGAAGAACTTAATTTATTACAGAAAGGGCTAAAATATGCACCTACAAATCATATTAATAATTTTGAACTCTATATCGATCTTCAAAGATTTACCAGGAAATTGGCCCTAAAAAAATTCTTTCAAAAAACTGAAATATCCTCCACTGAAACCAATAATGAAAACATTATATCTCGGTTTAAACCTAAATCTGTCTTCTACCCCCAACACTGCAAGGGACCATATGTGGAGACTTTCTCCACATTAGTCCTAGAAGACATTAAGTCTATAAAAATTGAAAAAAATAAATCAAATTTAACCAAAAAAGAGAAAGAAGCAATGAAAAATCTTAAAGATAACAAGAAAATTATCGTAAAGCCTGCAGACAAGGGGGGGGGATTGTAGTGCTAGATATTGAGAAGTATGAAGCAGAAGTCATGAGACAACTGGAGGACAAACAGACGTATAGAAAGCTAAGAGGGGACCCCACGTCTAATACTCTAAAAAAATTAGAAGCTTTGATAAAAACTGCACTTGAGAAGAACATCATTACTCCAGGTGAAGCAAAATTTCTTCTTAATGACAAGCCCATAACCCCTGTAATCTATATTCTACCGAAAGTCCACAAATGTTTAACCAACCCCCCCGGAAGACCTATAATTTCCGGGGTGGACTCAATCACAAGCAATCTATCCATGTTTGTAGACCATCATCTTCAACCCTTGGTATGCCTGAATAAGTCACATCTAAAAGACACTGGAGATTTTATAAAACTTATAGATTCCATTACGTGGAAACCAAACTCCCTGTTAGTAACGGCCGATGTAGGCTCACTTTATACTATAATTGAGCATGATGTGGGCATACAAAGTGCAAAGTATTTCCTTTCTTTATCAGAAGAACCTCCAGGGCTCCAGGATTTTATCCTGGAGGGTATATCTTTCATTTTACAGAACAATTTCTTCTTGTTTAATGAGGACTTTTACGTTCAACGTACCGGTACTGCGATGGGCACCAGATTCGCCCCAAGTTATGCCAACCTGTTTATGGGGGCATGGGAGCTGAATAACATCTGGGCAAACAACCCACTTGGGGCGAGTCTGGTGTCCTACGCTAGGTACATTGACGATATTTTTTTCGTGTGGGAGGGAGATAAACAAACCCTCAACACCTTTTGTGAGCATTTAAACAACAACAATTGTAATATAAAGCTCACATTTGAAATAGATGAGAAAACCATACATTTTCTAGATATAACTGTTTATGTGGAGGAAGGGAAGCTTAAATATAAAAATTATCGCAAACCCACAGACTCCGGCACCTATATCTCCTCATCAAGCTGCCATCACACCCAATGGCTAAACTCAGTCCCCAAAGGGCAATTTAAAAGACTACGTAGAAATTGTTCCGACAATAAAATTTTTCAAGAACAGGCCACTGACATGAAAAGAAAGTTTATTGCATGTGGATACGAAAAAGAAAAACTAGAGAAAGAAATAGAGCTGGTGGAAATAAACACCATAAACCCCGTGACTGTCAGCCAAACAAAGACTAAGAGGGATAATTTTGCCTTTGCTTTCGTATCAACTTACACACAGGAACATAAAAATATTGAAAAAGTGTTTAAAAAACATTGGAAAGTCCTATTGTGCGACCCCATCTTAAAGAATTTACTCCCAGAGCGGCCTAAACACATATACCGCAGAGCCCCCAATATTAAATCCACATTGGTAAAGAGTGCATACACCTCAAAACCACCTATGTCGAGGATAAACACAAAAGGCTTTTTCAGATGCGGTAGCTGCGTGGGATGTAAGAACATAAAGAGCAAGGGTTCAAATAAGATAACAGAATATACGATAAATGAGTATAAAGTGGATATTAGAGACTTCATAACTTGCAATGTAAAAAATGTCATTTATACCATAGAATGTAGCTGTAAAAAAACTATATCGGCCGCACAACCAGAGCCTTAAAAACCAGATTGGGAGAACATATTCGAAACATTAAGAACGGTTTTGAATCCCATGCATTATCAGCTCATTTTAAAGCGGTACACAACTGCTCTCCCGCAGAAATCGTTTCAGACATAATGACAATATTACTCCATTAGCAAAAATGGAAATGAATCTCATTTTTAATTGCAATACTCTAATACCAGGTGGATTGAACAGTGACTTCGAGCTTAAATGGTTCCTCTAATAGGGTGCCTGGGGCTCGGGGTCACTGTTCTCCACAAAAATCATGTTTTCTGTTGCTTCAAATATATATAAGACGCATTGGTTATTACCCAGTGCATATAGAGCACAATTTAATCGTTTAAAAATAGTGGTTAAATATACTAGTGGGTTAATACACATATAACACCTATGTTTCAAACTAATCCCCTTTTGTAAGCATGCTGTATATGTGAGCCCTGTTTTAGAACACAGCGCATTTTTTCAGAAATGGTTAAATGGAAGTTATTTACAAATATATGTATATTAGAAACCTGGTCACTGATTTCTCATAGTGTGATGTATATCGTCATTGTGAATAAACCTCTAATCGTTCTTTTTGCATTTGTCTTTCTGCCAGAAACGGGTCACCATGGCAACATGTAACGCACTCCAAAGCCAGGTCGTCTGAACCAGCTATTTCCGCGTTATGCGGTCCAAATACCGGAAGCTGTGATTCACTCAAAGCCATCTGATCCATCCAGGCTTCCGTAGTTGCGTTCCAGCAACCGGAAGCGTAATTTCAACACCAGCGCGTCCTTTTGGATGTAATATCGCAGTTCGCTCTATTATCCCCGACAGTCAGGAGCTTCAGTTATAACGTGTGCAGGTACACAGCACACAATCGGCGCACCAGATTGCCGCAATAATATCTTTTTGAAAAAACGGACTTTGGAAAACAGGAAGTGACGCGCATGGTTGCTATGGTGACCGTTTATACTATGCAGACGGATGGACATTTACTAATGTTTATGGACTTTCTATACTAATTTTGTGAACTATATCTGGTTTCTTTATGTGTCATGATATAAAATGTATGATTCACATGGTGTACTTAAGGTTTGAATAATCTAGTGCAATGTCAATTACCTCATTTCCTGTGTACTCTTATTGGCTGCTCCCAGTATAAAAGATGGTAGCTCACTGTCCACAGATATGTCTTGAAAAAGGTGTGTAGACACCGAAACGCGTTGACAAATTTCTGTGGAAGGTGAGCAGCCATCATTCCCCTGGATACCTTCGTTCTGGACTCTGTATGTATTTTTTAAAAAAAAATTTTTAGGATTTTTTTATCATGTTTTGTATTTTTATACGTTTTTTGAAAATTTTTGGGATTGTTTGTGGAAATCCCCTGGGATTATTATTGATATCCTTTCATTGTTGGGATGAAGGATATTCCTTGCCATTGTTTTTATAAATAAATAATTTTTCTGAAGAGACTATCTCCCCTTTTTTGGACCCACCTGTTTGGAATTACCTATATCAATTACCAAGCTTCCCCAGGCCCAGGATTAAAGAAACCGCTATATGTGGTGAAAACGCCGTATAACTGTGAGTTTGGGTACGCCAAAATAATCTTCTGTTGGGATCCCCCTATCTTACACCGTCTAATAGGAGCACTTTCACTGTGGAAAAACTTCACCTCCAGATAAAGATACCTTTACAGGAGTTTAATTGCACTATCACGTGTGAGTTATGGTACGATACTAGTACCTCTCGGTTACACTATACACTCTCTAATAGGAGTAATCTCTATACATTTATGACATAGAGACCCACTGAACAGATTTAACATTTTCTTCATATTATATTGTTTTCTGCACTATATCATTCGGAGAGAAAAATTGCCATATTCGGGCCAAGGTCAAGCCCCCCTCCCCATATAAAGAACACGCTACGTGTATAAAGAAATCTCCCTTGACGTGAGTTGGGGTACGCCATTACCTTTTGGGTCTATAGAGGAAATAGAATTTCTCCGAATGAAAGAAACCTTTATATATGTACCTTACCCTTTTCTTTGGTGAGTAAGGTACGACCCGATTATCACCACTCCATTCCATGTGATCACCGGGTGTTTTTACATATGATTTAGAGACCCACCAAGATTTAATATATTTTTATTATATTATTTTGTATTCACACCCACACCACACAATCTTGAGAGAAAAATTGCTGTTTTCCGGCCAAGGTCAAAGCCCCTCTAAAGAACACGCTACGGGTGTAAAGAGATCTCTACTGACGTGAGTAGGGGTACGCCATCATTCTTTAGGTTTATTAGAACCTCTCCAAGATAAAGAAACCTTTATATGTGTACCTTACCTCTACCTTGGTGAGTAAGGTACGATCCAATCACCACTTCTTCACTTCATTCGACCACTGGGTGTTTCTTTCTAATTTTTCCATCACACTGAGAACAAATCACTAACCATACATATTGTATACTTTTTCTACAATACCGAGATATATATTGTGAGAGGTGGTCCGCAGAAAGAGAGAAAACAGAAAAAAGGAAGAAAAATTAAGAAGGAGGACAAGAGGAAAAAAGAAGAGAAGAAAGAAAAAAGAAACCGCTACGTGTATTTACGCTGCCCTGCTTACTGTAAGTAGGGTACGCTTCTTTTTGATTTACAAAAAACACCTTATATGTTTACTGGAGTAAAACCATATTATGGGTAGTAGTAACCACGACCTTTCCTTCTGAATTTCCCTTACATGGTCGAGACACTGCTAAGGAGAATCCAGGAAGATTCATAAGACTACAAATTCAACTTGCGCCCGTGGTTGGAAATCCCCAATCTTTGTGTATTGTATCGTTTTTTCGGTTATTGGGTGATAACTGGGGGTCTGTACAGTCCATAGGCAGCATAGCGCCATCACAGGTCATTTTCTATACTTTTCGAGAATTGATTCTGAGTTGAGCAGAGTAGTGGGGAGTCATGCAGAGTCACGATTATTAAGAATCTGTAGCTGCCTGATTGACAGGTAGTGACTAGGGATGCCAATCCCGGGGCATTTTTTCAATCCCGGGATTCAGGATTGAAAAATGCTCAATCCTGGGATTCCCGGGATCCCGGGATTGGCTTCCCTAATTGTGGGGGCACATGGGGAGCACACAGAGGAGGAGAGAGATACAGTACTAGAGTCCCCCTGACTGCTGGGAATCCGGTAAATACCTGCAATCACCTCGGACATGTTCTCGCGTGTTCCCTCACACCCTGGGCGCCCGAGCGCTGGGTGGGTGGGCGGGTGGCAGGGAGCGCTGGGCGCCGGTGAGCGCTTTGCCGGCCGTGAGTGCATTTGGCCGTCCGTCAGCGCTGGGTGGGTGGGCGGGCAGCCGTGGATGTGCGGCTGTGCCCTGCGCAGCGTGACCTCGCAGCGTGACCTCGTCACGCTGTGCACTGCGGGGTATGGGAGAAGCCGGGCAGCGTCTGAGTGCTCAGACGCTGCCCGGCATTAAACTGCGCATGCGCAGTTTAATCCCGAAATCCCGGGATTGGAAATTCCAATCCCGGGATTCAAATCCCGGCGTTTTGGGGGCCAAATCCCGGGATCCCGCCGATCCCGGGATTGGCCACCCTAGTAGTGACATTGTGGGGCGTCACAGGTGTAGGATTGGAAGGATTTGTGTGCTGTTCAGGTACTACATTCAGACCAGATGTTGCAGGGTTAAAACGTGCAGGTTTAATGAAGGATTTTTTCATTAATAGAAAACGTTTTTTTTGAGGAGAGTCTTTAACTTAAATAGGACCGCTATAAATTCTTGATAAAAGTTCTTAGAAAGATAATGGGCTCTGGTGAAGTAATGAAGATGACATGTAGACAAATGCAACCGGTAGAAGAATGGTGATGATGTGTACATAGTTAGTACTGGTAGAAGAATGGTGGTGATGTGCAGGGGCGGATCCAGGATAAAATGACAGGGGGGGCACCATGATAAAAGAGGGTTTAGGTGGGGGGGGTGGTGTTAGTGGTGCCAGTGAACATGCTAAGAGAGCGGCAGAGAGAGGGTGGGAATGGGATTAAAAATAGGCCCTGGCATTTAAAGTACGCAGGCCCACCATGGTGACAAAAGTGAAGGATGTCGTTTTGCGCGCACCGAAGGCGCGCTCCGGAAAATGTGGTGTGGTCACTCAACAGGGGGCATGTCCTTGAGTGTAGTGTACAACACCATATACAACTTCTACACATTATGCAACAAAATACTAAACCCCATTATACTTGCCCCTTACACATAATGCCACACGGATTGAGCCAAAATTCACATAATGCCACACGGATTGAGCCAAAATTCACATAATGCCACATGGATTGAGCCAAAATCCAAATAGTGCCACATGGATTGTGTCAAAATTCACATAATGCCACACGGATTGAGACAAAATTTACATAATAACACATGGATTGAGCCAAAATTCACATAATGCCAAATGGATTGAGCCAAAATAAACATAATGCCACACGGATTGAGCCAAAATTCACATAATGCCACACGGATTGAGCCAAAATTCACATAATGCCACACGGATTGAGACAAAATTCACATAATGCCACACGTATTGAGCCAAAATTCACATAATGCCACACGGATTGTGACAAAATTCACATAATGCCACACGGATTGTGACAAAATTCACATAATGCCACACGGATTGAGCCAAAATTCACATAATGCCACACGGATTGAGCCAGAATTGACATAAAGCCACACAGATTAAGCCAAAATTCACAATACGTTTCATAAACAGGAACATTGTCCACCAAAGGCGCGCATTAAACATTTACACCATAATGTCCATTACACGTTAAGTTACACGCCATTATATCCATTATGTATTATGTCAAACACCATAATGCCTATTAAAAATTATGCTACATAAGTGCTGCTTATCTACATGCTCATTGCCAAGGGTTCCATTCTCATTGCCAGAGGTTCCATGCTCATTGCCATGTAGGATTACATGCTCATTGCCAAGGGGAATACATGGTCGCGGTAAATGGGGGACAGCCGCCAGGCAGAAGTGATAGCCACTGACAGTGGCAGAGCCTGGCTGTATTCAGAGCACTGCAGGTCCAGGCTATTTGAAATAATACCCCTTTCACACCAGACAATGCATTCCCAGGTTGGCCCCTTTTACACCAGCCTAGTCCCTGCATTTTCTTGTGTGAGGGGGAGAGAAAACCACCCCTCCCCCCTTTAACCAGTTATCTTATTTAACCGGCTATATCTTCGGAACCAACTGATCCATTTACATGAGACAAGTATCATATTGAAGAACTTTTGAGTGGGCTTTGAATGATTTTGGTCCAGTGAAACTGGTTCCAGAGTAATCTGCCCTCAAAGAACATGAACGGCCATGAAATTACATTTCAAAAATAAAAAAATTAGTTTACACGTAATATCTCTGGAACCGATTGACCGATATGGACCAGCCTGGTATCATATTGAAGGCCCAGCAATTTGGAATTGAATGATGCCAGGGGGGAACTGTCAGCCATCGGAATCGGGTGGGGGTCGGAATTGACGGGTCCCATATTATCCTATGGGGAAAAAACGTTACAGCTTTGCCAGGCGATATCTCTGGTTCCCGGGGGGCTAGAGACACGGGGCTGGGCTTGTTGGAAAGCCCTGGTCCTCAGCTACAAAACGTATGGTGATGTGAAGTAAACTGGGTCCAGTTTCGTCGTACAGAGGACGTGAGTAATTTCCAGCAGCAGATATGGAGAAGAGATGACGGTAGTAGAATCTGGAGTTTTGTGGAACTGTGAAGACGTGAGGATTTGTGGGAAGCTGGAAAGGTACTGTGGTGGAACCTGGTGGACCCAAGACAAGACAGGACTGGATGTAATGGACTGGGATCAGCAGAATAGTGTCCCCAGAATGCGAAGGACAGGTTGAGCTGAAGGCACGCAGTGGGCCATAGTGAGCCAGGAGTCTCCAAGAGCGACCAACAAGGAAGACTTTTGCACTGACACTGAATAAGCCTAGGAAGATGTCCTATATAGCTAGAGGGCGGCTGCTCATTGGCTGTCAGTACAGGAAAG
The DNA here is from genome assembly GCF_055691185.1 of Crinia signifera. Lineage (NCBI taxonomy): Eukaryota > Metazoa > Chordata > Amphibia > Anura > Myobatrachidae > Crinia > Crinia signifera. The sequence goes on along the minus strand of NC_139225.1, from coordinate 99,078,783 downwards.
CAGAAAAACTCACTGGCTGCCCCAATCGCCTGTTTCCAGACCTAAGATGGGGATAGATGAAGGGTTACATTCCTAGAAAAATGAGGCGTGTTGACCCATTTTCCAGGAAAGGGAGAGTCAAGGGTCTGCGTGTCACAAGACTTCGTGGCCTCAAAGACCTCGCTTCCTTATTTCCTTTCTCAGCTGGACTTCTGTGGGAAACAGCAATACTGGTCACCATGTTGGATCCCAGTTTGCTGCATCGATCGCAGTCTTCGGATTGCAGCCACATGCCGTAAGCGTCTCCAGTATGACCCTCCTAGAGATTGAACGGAAATGCAATGCTGCTTGCCTTGCACGTATAGTGAACGTCTGTCCATTTCTGAATCAAGCCCAAAGTGCATCTTGTGGGAGAGTCTTGGGTTATGGGCATGTAACCCTGATTCTGTGCTTGTTTAAGGCATGATGGTGTAGCTGAGATGTCTGTGTCCGATGCATGCTGGGTGCCAGTTCTGAACATAATGTTGAAAACCAGTGGTCAGTGCCCCTATACAGTGAGGGTGCTGAGGGTATGGGCTGCATCCAGGTGTCACCCATCGAAGTGTGACACCACAGTGCCAAGTGTTGCAATGTAGTAATAAGTGCAGTACTAGGCTCCTGTCTCTGTGTAGGAGTTGGCAGTGCAGCCAAGGCACTATTTGGGGGCAGTCTGCATCTACTGTACCCCCGCATTGATGAAAATGAGAGTTTGGGATGCAAGGTCACACCCCAACCCATAAACTCATGCCCCCTTTCCACCACATGTGGTTGCCCCGGGATATTACCGCGACGGGTGTCCAGACAGGTGGGGACGCTGCTGCACATATAACTTTTTCCTTTCCATTAAACTTTAAATGAAAGAAAGCAGTTCTAGGTGATGCTATCAGCAGGTACTTTTCCCATACATGAAAAAATATATTGCCAATGTTTTTGTCTTCTATCTGACTTAATCATCACATTTTATATTTAAACAGGAAGGATATGTCAAACAAACTTACCTTTAATTGTAGTCAAATTGGTTTATCTTTCTTAGATTTGTGATTTATATACTGAAAATGGACACTTAAAGACAAAACAGATTCAAATAGTCTGCTGGAAAGGTCCAGTGAACATCACAGTAATTGGTTAGAAAGTTTCCTCTACGGCCAATGTATTAGAATTGAGTGAAATTGTTTGGATCAAAAAATTTGTGAAGAACAAATCCAGGACCTAACTGAAAGTGTCAGACGCCGCTGTCCAGGATCTCCAGCACCCAGACAGCCGGCGGACGTCAGCGGACACGTGAGCACTGGGGGGGCGGTCCCGGGCATCGCCTCACGCCTCGCTCTGGAGACGGGCGTTGGGGCGTTGCTAAGCAACGTCCCCGAACTTCTGCCCTGTGGCTCCCCGCGTCACCAGCTGACGTCAGCTAGGCGGCGCGAGTTTTCAAATAAAGAGCCGGCAACTGCTGGGCACAGACACCGGCTATACCTTCTCTAGCTCCATCCCGGTCCCTGGCTCTGTCTCTGCACCCAGCCCCCGGATTTGCTCCTGGCCCGATCACTGGTCTCCTGTCAGTGTCTGCTGGTTAGGACCTGCTTTCTACATTCTGCTCCTGTGCCCCAGCCCAGCTCCTCTGTTGTTCTTTCTGGGTCACGTAAGTGCTCCTGTGGAGCCTGGTTCATTCATTTGGAGCTGCCTAGCTCTTTTGTTATTAGGCTGTCCAGCCATTTGTTTAGTTCCCTTTTGTGGGGTATTGGACTTCCCCCGCCGTGGGCTTAGCTCATACTCCCATCTCTGGTAGTTACCAGTTATTTACTTGTCTTTACCTTACCATTATTCTTTCTATTGATAGGCAGGGCCTCCCCTTTTTTCTGTCCTTGTTTAAGTTTTGGGGATTCGCTGCCTAGCCTTGTGATTATTATTTTATGTGGAGATTCCCCGTCAGTTGTCAGTTGTCGCTTGTGTCTGCGACTGGGTCGCATTCCAGTCTTTGGCCCGGTGCCGGCAGACAGGGGTACATTACAGTCAGGCCTGTTAGACTATCCTCTTGAGTTACCCCTGACGATCGCTTACCCTTTGTCCCCACATAGACCTAGCTGCATCGGGGTTGGAGCGGGCCTAACTTGCTCCTTCGAACGCGGTGGCCACAGGTGAAGCCTAGTTCCTGCAGGGGTTTGTCATCTGCCCGGGGTACTCAATAGAGTCAGTATAGGGTTTGCTGTGGCCGTCCTAACCGGCGGTCCCAGCTACGGGCTCACGCCTGACCTCCCATTCCCTGCCTCTTGTAACTTTTACTCTGTGCCTAGCGGCAACCATAACAGGGGATGCAGTTTAAATCCCGGCGGTCGGGATCCCGGCGTTTGGAATCCCGACCGCCGAAATCCCGACACTTTCTCCTTCCGTGGGTGTCCACGACACCCCTGGAGGGAGAATAAATTAGCGTGGGGAGTGCATCAAGCCCGCAAGGGGGGGCGATCCACGTCCCCCCCTTGTTGGTATTTCGGCGGTTGGGATTCCAGCGTCGGGATTTTGAACGCCGGGATCCCGACCGCCGGGATTTCATACTGAATCCCATAACAGAAAGACTTTCAAAAAAAGGCTATAGCCAACAAACGTTGCAAAGAGCCAAAACCAAGATTAAAACCATTTCCAGTAATAATTTATTGAAGGAAACAAAAGGTAACATTCTGATACTTCTTATCAGTGGTCATTTATCTCCAAGTACAGTTCATGTTTCAGAGATATAGAGAAAATTTTCCAAAATAATTGGAAAATCCTGATACAGGATCCTATATTGGGCCCAGAAATTCCTTCCGGTCCATCCTATCTATATCAACGATAAAGGATAAATTGGTACGCAGCTCAATAGCTGACAAAGCATACATTCAAAGGTGTTGCACGGATGTGGTGTGTGTGTAATGTGTAGGACTGTGAAGGGTGCCTATGGTAAAATTCAAGCATTTATAGTAAATGGAAAAACCTATTGAATCAATGAATTCATCACATGTAACTCTAAAAATATTGTCTATGCTCTCGAATGAACCTGTCATTTATTATATATAGGCAAAACCACAAGGAATCTAAAAATAGATTTAGCGGAACACGTGTATAATATTAGAAAGAGTTTAACCACCCATGCATTATCCGCTCATTTTAAGAACACCCATAATTAGAAATAATGCAGTATAGTCAATGTTTGGGGGATTCAAATGGTTTTGCCTAAAACCAGAAGCAGAGACATAGAAAAGCGATTATCACAACAGGAGATTAAATGGATATTTAAATTGAAATCACACTAGGGTTAAACAGCGATTTCAAATTAAAATGCTTTTTACAATAGCCACCTTTTTTAAGTTTTGATTTTTGATTTTGTCCAATCATCTACTTACAGTAATTTCTAAAGTATTGAACTATTATATGGACAATAACCACTACAATAACTGGTGGAACACAAATTGGAATGTAAAAAAGTAAGTTTGCCAAATTGGATTATAAGAACTTCCGGGAAAAACATCGTCTGGAACAAAGGATGGAACGCAAATGAGCGGACAAATTCTGTTGGAAATATTGGTTCTGGTCAGAAGCGCGTCACTTCCGGCGCGCCATCAATCGGCGTTATTGTGGACATGTGTGTAACTTGTAATGAGGGGGTTTAAATACAATCACGTAGCCATTAGCCATTATACCTACACTTCTGATGAAGAGCTCATTGGAGCTTGAAACGAGTTAAATGTGGCTACTCACCTGTTCCTGAAACTGGCTCAATTGTGCTTGGTTTGACCCGATTAACATCATTCTCCGCCGTCTGCAGAGTCCCAGGAAGATCGAGGTTCACCGGTGTAGCAGCTTGTCTATGGGAATTGTTGTTATGCTTTTATATTTGTCTCAAATTTGTAAGTGCAAAGATTAATCAAAACCTTTTTGTTTTATCAAAGGTGCTGCACTAATATTATTATAGGTACTTATGTAATATCTGGGCGCCCGATCTTTTCATTGCATGCCACTACTTAAGGCATGAGATGCGATTTTTCATTGTAAAGACCCAATTTTTAATTGTATAGTCAACCATGGGTGATTTCATACCCCCACTATCCAACTACGCATGGAGTTGATTTTCTATAGTGTCCTGAGCGCAGCGAGCCACCGAGCCCGAAGCGTGGGGAGCGCAGCGAGCCCCGTGAGGGGACGCAGATTACTTTACATGTATACTGCGTCCCCTCGTGGGGTTCGCTGCGCTCGCCACGCTTCGAGCTCGGTGGGTCGCTGCGCTCGCCACACTATATAATATCAACTCCATGCGTAGTTGGATAGTGGGGGTATGAAATCACCCATGGGTGACTATACAATTAAAAATCGGGTCTTTACAATGAAAAATCGTGTGCCCAGATATTACATAAGTACCTTATTATATGTTGTGTGGTCTTATTCTATTCCCTGTGGAGGGTAAGACCAGTATCATTTTAGAACCTGTATGACATCAACTTGATCCCCAGTGTCATCAAAGGGGAAACTACATGTGAACAGGTCTATGTACTCTGTCATCTTTTTTTCACAACTGTGATGACATAGATTTTCAAGGGCACTAAAGGGAAAGCACCATTGTATTCACACTATCCTAATTGTATCAATCTACAATGCCAAATTAAGACTAACCACATGCATTCTCAGCTACTACTGCCCAAGGTGCACAAACACAACTACACTACACTCACTTCTGGTGCATGTGTAGGGAAAAAACACGCACACATGCATAGATTCAGCTCTGCATAATGCGATGTGACGTGGCAGGACCATACATCTCCCATAATAGGAAGATAATTATATGTTCAGTTCACTAACCTGTTATTAGACTATACACACAGTCTGGGTTTTAACTTACATATCACTTGTTGTGGAACACCACATTAATAATGACAACTTATACCTCAAAATGACCTCTAGAAATACAGAAAGTGAGGCCCTTTATCTGTTATGTAGCAGCGTACCATACTGTATAGAAGTTTATGCAGAGTTGATTGTATGTCCATTTTTGAATATTTTGCATGTTTTTGCTCGGTGAGTGCTCGGGAACCAAGCATACATAAGCATGGGTGACACAGAAATGAATGGAAGGGTGTAGTCCAACTTTTAAAGATATACTCATGTAAGGCTATCTAGAATGGAGATGGGCCAAGGTACTGAAAGGCATTGCCTAATCTGTGATGCATGGCTATGCCCGTTCCCTAATAAAATACCATGACTAGGAAAGGGGGTATTTGCAAGCCACAAATGCTGGTATCACAAGCTGCAAAGGGGGACCTTTATCTCCCACAGTAGTGCAGCCTCACCAGCTGACCCAGGCCTCTATGTCGGGGTCCCTAGGCATCAAGCCCAGGCCCAAACCGCTGGGTGTTCCCATGGGACTGCAGGCCAGACGAGGATTGCCGGGGGTGGGAGCTGACATCACATGACATCAGCCTCCCGCCCTGTCTTCATCCCGCTGGAGGGAGCAGCGCTACAAGGACTCTGTAAACTGTGAGCTTCGCAGCTTGCCGATTCAACCAGAATCACTCCGTTAATGTGTGTTGTGTATAGAACGATAGTACTATACATAATCAGATATCACATTACCAATACATATAATCATCACAGTACCATACTGCAGAATAAAACATACATAATGTGCACCCTTTTTACAATGTTTGAGGAATCTCCTTTGAGGAAATTGCTGCTTTTAATTATTCAGAATAATGAGGTTTATACTAATTTCTAAAATGACACTTAAACACAACAACACCTTCACGGCAATAATGAAAATTGCAGACTTTGAAGGAGATATTTTTGCAACATCTTCTCCCTCATTCTGATTGCCAAAACCATTTTTGCTGTCAGAGTTCTGCTTTACAGCTCTCATGCAGATTAACGAGTCATGTGATAATTTGGCTCTTTAGAAAAATATCATTTCAAATTGCAAAGTGCTGTCAGCGTTTAATTCTCATTGCGGATGCATGAAAAGCCATTTTCGTTACTAAGGTGTCTGCATAATTTGTATTCAGCAGTAATTCTGTCTGCCGCTGGCACTAAGTGAAGTTGGTATAGGTACTAATAAGAGTCTAGTGTTAATGAAATTGTCAAGAATTATCCACAGCAGTTTAAAGGAAATCTTGACTTAATTGGAGCATTTATTGGCTATGCGGTATCCTTATATAAACGGGAAAATGTCATAACGAGATCTGTATTTCTTATAGCAAATGGGAGAGGGATGAGGTGTATATTACAGCGTGCTGATCATTTTTACAACTGCAGTCATTCTTGTTAAAGCCACGTTAACGTGTAGCTACGGTAATGTTTGCACCTTATTTCCACGTTTAAAAAACTGATTATGCATTAGTAAATGGGCTTCCAAGATAAAAAATGCCGCAAAATATATTTGGCGGGAGGATGAAAGACACAGTAGCAAACATAATTCTTTTATCAGGTGTCCATTAAGTCTGATTATTTGGGAGTTGCTCATGTTTGACCTGGAATTTGGGAATTTTAATTTTTGCCCCACAAACATTTGCAATTAATTGGGACACAGTTGACAAAATGACCATACTGTAGTTTGCCCTGTTATTCCCATTTCCCTTTCCCTCAGTCCCTTTTTATTGTCTAATAGGCTACAAATCCTTTGACCTCTAAAATCAGGACAGTGCATACATAAACAATATTCTGTGAAATGCCATGTAACCTGGCCAGTAAAGTCAAATAGAATAGAATCTGAAAAGGACAAGATATATATATACAGGTCGAGTATCCCGTATCCGAATATCCGTTATCCGAATTATTCCGAAATACGGACATTCCAGAAAGTGAAATTTTTTTTTTTTTTTTATAAAAACTCACTGGGGACATATGTAACAGCATCACTGGGGACATGATATGTAACTGGCACTATATATGTGCAAGACAATGATTGCTTGGCATTCAAATTCAGTGCTGAGATAGTACACACATTTTGTTTCACATTTTGAAACCTTGTTTTTTGAACAATTAAAATATGTTTGTGTGTATTTTATGTGGTAATAAAATATATTTGTGTGTATATTATGTGTTTATACAGCATAAATGCAAGATACTTCAAAATACATCATTGAAATATTAAAATATTCCGAAATACGGAATAATCCGTTATCCAAAATTCTCCTGGTCCCGAGCATTTTGGATACGGGATACTCAACCTGTATATATATATATATATATATATATATATATATATATATATATATATATATATATATATATATATATATATATATATATATATATATATATAGATAGATAGATAGATAGATAGATAGATAGATAGATAGATATCTATATATATATTATTTTTTTATTTTTTTAAGGTATCGACCTTCAGGACAGACATCTTTTATAAACAAGTGTCTTAGCAAATACCAATGATAATCATGAGTTGGTTAGGATGCCTTCTGCTGTAGATTATTTGAGTGTGATTAGTGAATACATAAATGGGATAAAAATTGAACGGTGGCTGTATGAATATTACAAGGACCTTAAAAATGATGGTTTAGAAAAGGCTCATCTTAATCTGAGTAAAACACAAGAAAAGACTTTTGTCCCCTAAAGTCCTACCTTGTTGTTTGGTCTTCTGTACATGCATGGAGCCATGTTGTCACTGTAAAAGAGTGCCACAGCAAGACCCTATGATATACAGGTTGAGTATCCCGTATCCAAAATGCTCGGGACCAGGAGAATTTTGGATAACGGATTATTCCGTATTTCGGAATATTTTAATATTTCAATGATGTATTTTGAAGTATCTTGCATTTATGCTGTATAAACACATAAAATAAACACAAATATATTTTATTACCACATAAAATACACACAAAAATATTTTAATTGTTCAAAAAACAAGGTTTCAAAACGTGAAACAAAATGTGTGTACTATCTCAGCACTGAATTTGAATGCCAAGCAATCATTGTCTTGCACATATATAGTGCCAGTTACATATCATGTCCCCAGTGATGCTGTTACATATGTCCCCAGTGAGTTTTTAGCAAAAAAAAAAAAAATTTTCACTTTCTGGAATGTCCGTATTTCGGAATAATTCGGATAACGGATATTCGGATACGGGATACTCGACCTGTACTGCATTTCACGCCTCTGATCACCACTTGCATCCTGCACCATTGCCTACATACTGTACCATTGCCAGCTGGTTGTCTGTAAGCTCCGCCCAAGCTCCGCTCTATGCTGAGAATCATCAGCTGGCAGGGCTAAATTAAGCCGTTGGGGGGACCCGGGGCTCCTAAAACAGGGGGGTTTGAGGGAGACGCGGCATGCATGGATGCAGCATTAGCTTAAAGATGCAGTTGAAAAATACACAGCCTTGCAAAATACATAGCCGTGGCTTCATCTGCATCCACCTCTGTTTAAGGCCCAGAAGTGACATAATCTTGGACCCGGACATGACGCTGATGGCCTTACTGCTGCAGCATGGTTGCATCTGTCACCTAGGACAAGACTGCAAGATAACTGTATTCAACTGGCTTCCCATGGGATGAATCAATGCGACTGAGGGGTATGTTTCTACTGGAACAGGTCTTACACACCTTATTTTGCCTCCTTTATCTTCTAGCTGCTATAGGTTGCAGGAGAGACAATATTTCCCCATAGCTTGTCTGCCACAAATGCTAGGATGGTTGGAAGGGACAAGCAGAAATCCCCCCATGGAGGGGCCTTGTCTTTGGGTTTTTTCAGGAGTGTTACAGAAGCAGGATCCATGAGAAAACACATCAGGCCAGACACAGTTTGCAATTAATATCTATATTCTGCAGTGTAACAACATTAGAGATTCCAATGTGACAGCAAAGCAATGGGCTTCTCTGGCTAGGAAGTGCCACTGATTTCTGTGCTGGATGTCTATATATTTTATTAGAGTCTTATGAAAAACACATGGTGACAGGAAGTAACTCAAAGCGAGAGCTAAAGATCATAATCCCCGGTACTTATGTAATATCTGGACTCCCGTTTTTCTTATGAGACCGCGTCCCCTCGTGGGGCTCGCTGCGCTCACCACGCTTCGGGCACGGTGGCTCGCTGCGCTCGCCACACTATATAAAATCAACTCCATGCGTAGTTGGATAGTAGGGGTATGAAAAAATGGGGTGCATTTAACATGGGAGTCCAGATAATACATAAGTACCTAATCCCCTATATACATACAATACTTTGCATACAGTTGGAGACTGTGTGTGTTTTTCTAGGCGTATTCCAGCCGGCCAAATCTTGCTAATTTTTCACAGTTGCCCCCTAGAAATAGGAAAATTCCGCTACTGTATAATACCTACAGCTGAGCAGCTCATGCAGGGACTGGAGAGAAGGAGACTTTGGTTCTGAAGCTAAAGGGGCCCCTACTCATGCAATGTATTAGGTCAATCCCCCGATCCCATGATGGTCACATAGGGGGATCGGGGATATTGAACATGTATAAATGCTTAATTTCCCCAATCTGACAACAGGCATGATACATTCTAGTGCCTTCAGTCCAATAGCAGCCAGACTTACAACCTTATGCTAGTGGAAGTATTCGTTTGGCTTCATTGTCACACCACCCGCTGCTTTCAATCCACAGTTGCAACTATCATTAGTATTTGCAATTAGATCTACCGCATGCTAATGAAAAAGCCATCAGGAATATTTTCAAGATAGTAAATTGCCAGTCAGATTCGCCCATTACATCATGGATGGAGAGCTGTGAGCATGCAAGGAGAGAACTCTCACATCCTCAGTCCAGGTGTACATGCTCGGTGTGGTGCACACATGATCTGCTAATAAACGTGGGATACAAATGGGAGGTCAGAATCAGGCCACCACTGCCCCACAGTTCCCTCCTCCCATATTTAATGAAAAATTGGGTATCCCCCCCCCCAAAAAAACCCTTCCGTTTAGATGTTTAAATTGTAAGTTTGTGATCAGGGACTTCTTAATGCTTTGGACTTAATTCAGATTCATATGGTCTGATGTTTTGGGGTCTTAACCGGCCTTCGCCTGTTCAGAATGGGTTTAGCGATATTGTTTTCAGCCCTGTAGGTTTGGAAGCAGATCCTACAGCTAGTCTGAGTAAGTCTTAGCTTACACAGACTGACCACTGCCTGCAGACTTTGCGAATTGCAACCAATGGACACAATGGTGTTCTAAAGGCCCCCATACACTTCAGGGACTTCACACCTCGAGCACCTTCCCGGGTGGCAGGATCGCATGCAATATATCAAATGCGGACATTTTTCATGCAATATATTGTATGCAATCCTAGCCAAGCTGGCTCGCCTCAGAAGCAATCCAAGAGATTGCTTCTTCAGCAGGGACGACTCAGAGGGTCCGGTGTGATGCCCACGGGACCACTCATAGCACCAGACTCGCTGTCAGTCACCTGCCACTTCAATTCTTTACCTGTAGGTGATTGCTTCAATCACAGAAAAAGAACCCAAATTGCAGGTAAATCGCTCAGGCCCCTGAATCCCAGGGAGGCCCACACCGCACACATTGCACCCACTGTTTAATACTTACCCCTCTGCAGTTCCGCGATGAAGGCAGCAGTGCTGCCGAATTCCCGAAAAAATGGCAGCAGCACCATTTTTTTCAGAGTTCCGCACATTCGCAGTAGATTCTGCACCAGAGCGCTGCTGCGGCAGCAGAGGGGGCCCGAGTGGAGGAGGCTGCACACAGGCCTCCTCCTCTTTTAAAGCATCTCTGCATTTGAATTTTATTTGCAGGGAATTGCACAGGCCTTCTGTCTACCTGTTATTACCCATTCTTGCTTTATTGCTGCCTCTTCCTAACCGTAAAGCACAATGGAATATGCTGGTGCTAAATAAGTAACTGTTAACAAATAAATACATTCCTTCCCCCTTCAGCTGTCATTGCTTTATGTAAATGAGGAATTTTCAAAGTGAGCAGGTTCCAGTCTTCCCGTCCCTATATCCTACATTCAGATGTTCCCATTTCCCAAATTCTGAAGGTGCTGTGGACTGGAAAATACATTGAGCTGTGACCGAATACCTCAGAAACAATAGAGGCCCTGAGGGCGTAACCTACATGGCTCTAGTATTTTATGGAGGGAAGCACTTAGGATTCAACTATAGAAAACAAATTCCTCAGATATTGTTTTATTTCTGCATACATTATCACTTTCACACTCTTTCCCTATGCAAATAGTACATTTTGTACCTCAGATAACTAGGTTTCTGTGCCTGAGAGATTTCATTGCCGGTTTGCAGATATTGTTTAATTAATAACACTCCATGTCACATACAAGTAGAAAATAAAGTCTTTCAACACTGACATTTCTGATTTCAAATTGTGTCAAAAGCTTTGTGACTAGTAACAGAGATAAATAGTCAAACGGGGGGAAGGAGAAATGTGATAAGGCCAGACTAGACACAGCAAAACGATGGAAGGCAGTGTGATAAGCAAAGCGGATCAGTAAATAAATGTATAAGACTTTAGCCAGACATCACTTCCTAAAAAAGCTTCTAGAGCAAATGGCTGCTAAGTAAAATTATACCTACTGTACATCTAAATGAGCCAGTTTCTCACTTTATATTGCTCCTTATCCTGGGGGTTTACTCGCTTGTTAATGCATGTAAGAGAGGCAAGGAAAATTAAAAAAATAAAATTCCAGTCTGCGAAAACATCAGAATCTCGAGCCCCTGCGGTGACATCAGTTGTTCAGCAGGAGGACAGCAATTGGATTGAGGGACAGATTTGTCCAAAATGCACCATATTTTAATTAAGACGATTACTCTGAGAAGTAATCGCCTTAGATTAAATATTGCCTTTGTACAGTTTAAGGGTATGATTACCAGATGGCTTCTGATCATTAAGGACAGCAGAGCTACAGTGCAGCGTTTCAAACACATCGCATTTGGAGGCCGGTAATTACGTTTGATTAAGTAGTAAAAAAATATAAGACCTTCAAATCCTATAATTCAGAGTAATATTACTTTGAAACTAAGGGGGTTCAGGACATTAGATATATCAACAGTTTAAAAAAAAAAGAAGAGGACATCAAAAGGGCTAACCATAATTCATTCTGTACACATTGCATAAACAGAATTTTTAAGTGAGTATAATTATGGGATCATGCAACCAACTCTTAAGTGTATTGTAAGACCCGTTAGTAACCTTTATTTTTGTTGTCTCGTCTGTGAAGTGTAGTCTGGATGAATCTGTGCCACACTTAGTTATGCCAAGAACAGATTAGACCATGAACTGTGTGCACTTGATGTATCAAGGTCTACAAATGACCATTCTGCTGTTACATTAGTCATTTGCAGTCAGTATAAAATCGCTGTAAGCATTTCTTATCTTGCTGCATTGGATAATTGTTGTATTGAGCGATAATGGGGATTTCTGTTTCTATTGAGTCTTCTCATATGGAATCAAAATATAGAGAGTCGAGTGTCTCCTCTCTTTTTCAAGTATTGGGGTATTTGAGGACCAATTGCCTATATCTATAATTTCTAACTAACTGGTACCTTGGTACTAACATGAATACTTTTTAGGGCTTATCTAGAGGAGAATACATGTGCACTCAGTACATAATCGGGGGTATTCAACTAATTGCTGGATTTTTTCGACCGCCAAAAAAAGGGCACTGTTTGCCATGTTTAGATCGAAATTTACATTCGGCTCATTCAATTAAAGTGTCAGTTGCAGGCGTTTTCAACAATTTTTTCATCAGTTTTCTAGTTTTAAAAAAAGTACAATGGTGAAACATGACTAAAACGGACGGAACTGAAGACTAAAGGCTAGCCGAAATAAAGGACTTAACTGAATGCCCTCCATAGTATCAAGGGAAAATGATGGAGATAAAAGTTTCCCCAGTTCAATTTTAATAGCATTTGAGCCACATGCTTGGCAGGGCATACAAGTGTGTACACATAAGCTCCAGAATAATACAGAGGTATAAATACATATTACCGTATATACACTATATACTGAAGCATTATATACATACTAGAGAATAATGTATTGTCTTGGCAATGTCCTATATACTGAACATGCAAATGCTACATTTTCAATATAAGCTTTAATTGAACATAATCACAAACTATACATTCCTGGAAACAACACATTCCAGTAAATACATACCTTTGTTGTTTTCCTCTTTGAAAATGAAATGAAAATATTTTTTACATTTGGAGATGACAATTAACGGATTTAAATAGACAACTGTCATTTAGTATAGATGCCAATGATTTAGGTGCTATTGTCTGCAGTGGTCAAGATGCAATCAGACAATCAGAAGGAGCTGTTAGTGCTGTGGATATTTGTGTATCATTGATCACTATTAGCAGCACCTGCAAGAGAGAGGCCTTCCAAACGATTTATCCAAGGCCGGTAGATGCTCATCGGCCTCATCCCTATTCTATCGCTAGCATTTGTGCATGGTGTGCATGTGCCATAAAGAAGCAGGTGTATGTCCAGGTTTGACTAGCCATGTAGAGGCTGATGTACAATTAAACGTAAGCACGTTTGTAGGACACATCTTGTATGGCTTTGCACTGCACATGCTCTGATACCAAGCTTACACTAGTAGAGTCAATAAAGACTCCTACACATTTCAAGAAAATCACCGCTTATGAAAAAGGAGGTGGAACTGGGCTGTAATGTAGAGTTCTCAAGAAATCAGTTCGGATTATATATTATGTGTTGAGATGGTTGTTTTCAAGTGCATCATTTTCAGTATGTTTACACACTGATGCAAGTCTGCAAAGATGACGATGACCATCTTATACAGTAGAAAAGGATGGATGCACCACAAAGATGCTTCCAACTCTGCAGGAATACACACAGTTCTTTCTGTGCACACAATGCGGGACCAGATGAGTCTGTTTTGTGTCCATCTTATAGGCCCTCATTCCGGTTGCTTCGTTCTCCTGCATGATCGCACAGTGATGTTGTACAACTGTGCATGCGCATAAACTTTTATGCACATGTGCAGCCGCTTTGTGAGAGCAGGCATGGCAATAGATTATTCTCCGGCCTGTTCGCATGCAGCAGTGTGGACGGGGGGCGGCGGACATGTGTTGGGCGTTCCCATGAAAATGCTGGGTGTTCCCATGGAAATTCACCGGTGACGTGGGTGGCCAGCTGACGTCACCGTATGTCAGCTGCCCGCCCTCTTCCTGTACAGGGGCACCACAGATCTAAGTCAGCAGAGACTGAAGTAGGTCTGCGAGCACTTGAGAAATAATTTGATGGTCGGTGACCATCGAAGGATTTCTGCCTGGCATGCAAGCTGTGAATGGATGTTTTTGCAAAACATCAATATGCATGCATGCGGGTGAAATTTACTTGCGGGCGGCAGGGGGGCATTTGTGTGGTCGGTGGGCGGCAGTTAGATGACCTGCAAAGCTGCGAATTTTGCAGCTTTGCAGTTCAATCAGAATGACCTCCATAGTCGGCATGACTGTAGATCGGTCATTAAAGACAAAGGGGACGATCCTGGATCAATTGTAATGATCTGAATTCGGCCTGTGCCCTGGGGTTTGTGCATTTCTGCACATATGCAAACCCCGACAGTGAACTAGGGCAGGGGGGTTACACACTCGCCATGCCATTCGCAGGGAGGGATGGGGGTGGACAGCGGTGGGGATGGGGATCGCCCATGGGAACGTCCAGCATTTTATGGGCGTCCCCATGAGTATGCAGGTGGGACAATGTCTGCTGGGGGTGGGTGGTGTCACAGGACATCAGCTGCCCTGTTTTAGTCCCGGCGCTCGCAAATAAAAGTCAGTTCCCACTGACTTTTCTTTGCAAAGCCAGAAGAAATCATTTGATTGTCGGTGACCAGTGGCGGTTTTTACCTATGGGCTGCGGCCCCCCCCAGGTAAAATTTGCCACTGTTCTCTGCCTAAGTGAACCCAGATGCAGTCTGTGAGACTGCTATGGCTTCACTGTGACTGGCAGGGACTTCCCTCTGGGAAATCTCTACATGGGCTGCTGATTAGCAGCCCTTAAAAACTGGGTTTCGCCAATGCGCAGTACAAGGACGATACTGTGCATGTGCCTGAAACGGGACCCAAAATAGGCCTCTGACGGCTGCTGCAAAATCAGCCCATTGAGGCTGAGGCCCGGCGCATGTGCAATACCAAAGAAGCTACTGCGCATGTGTTGACCCCGCGGCGGGGACAGAGATCCTGGGACCGTGATTGGCAGCAGCAGTGGTGGGGATGAGCATGGCGGCAGCAGCAGAGGGGGGCCCGCATTGAGGCAGCCCCCTTCCTCCACAGAGGTAAGAGCCGCCGCTGTTGGTGACCATCGACTGATTTCTCCTGCAGCAGAGGCATGCGAGGGGATGTTTCTTCGTTCCATCCTTAAAACCGGGATTGTTAGGGTGCCATGAGGACTGAGCTTGGGAACTAGAGTACTGCTATAGAGCAACTGCCATAAGTGAGAATATAAGCACATCTGCAAATAAGGGGTTTCTCAAAGGTTTGTAATTGCAGTCTAATCTGTAAATATAAGTAGGGTGTGCAACAAAAGAATGACCCCACGTGCGCCCTTAAGTTGTAAGCAGCTACTCTATGGCCCCCCCTGTTAGTGGGAGGCGGTGTTAGAAATGGGAAAAATAGAGGTATAGAGAGCGCTTTTAACCACCAAATAGGAATTCCACCAGTTGTTGTCAAAATACAAAACAGTACAAGTATTTATAAAACCAGAGTGCTTTTTATTAAGTAATTTTTCAGAATCACATCTGGGAATAGTGTCCTTTTCGGAAATGAGAGTAACCCGACGCGTTTCATCTTGAAAAAGACTTCATCAGGGGTTTAGTACTGCAGGTGGTAAAGATAATAATGATGGTATATTACATACTGATATTTCCAAAACATATACAAAAAAATATACACATTTTATACATACATTTTATAAAAATAATGTTTGTTTTAAAAATTATTAAGAACATGCGGACCTATTAGTCCTTAAAAATATATATATAACTTAAGAGAACGAGCTTTTAAAAATTATTAAGAACATGCTGACCTATTAGTCCTTAAAAATATATATATAACTTAAGAGAACGAGCATAAGTAGGGTGTGGTATACTTTTTTGACATTCTCATTGTTACCTTTTATTATGTTCACAGAATTTGTCAACCAATTGTAGTGGTAGATTCAGGGGGGGCATCCGGGCATGTGTCCCCCCTGTAATTTCTGAAATGTTTTCCCCGTCCTGGACATGCAGGACCTGACCACACATTGAGCTGCTGCTCGCTGTAACAGGGCGACAGCAGCCGCCAGGTAGAACTGCCTTCACAGCCGGACAGAGAGCGGCAGACTGCCCGGCTGTATTCAGAGCGCTGCACGGTCGCTGACGGTCCGGCACCCAATCAGGAGCCACCACTTGCGGACCCGACAAACGGCAGCGTGAGATTTCAAATAGCCGGGACCTGCAGTGCAGTGTGTGGCTTAACGTGTAATGAGCATTACGGTGTCAATTTTTGATGCATGCTTTGGTGCACCATGTTTATGGAACATATTGTGAATTTTTGCTCAATTTGTGTAGCATTACACAAATTGTCATATTCTCCTGGATCCACCCAGCTGTACCCAGTCTGTCATTTTCTCCTGGATCCATTCTCCCAGTCTGTACCCAGCTGCATAAAGCATTGGTGCACAGTACCAAATTCTAGAGATTTTGCATGTTACTCTAGGGGGCAGCATATGATATTTTATATTTCAGAATAATGACTGCCCTGTTTTAAGTACATCCTATGGGACTGATTCAGAGTTGTTTGCTAATGCATTTGCAATTAGATTTTCTAGACTACGGAGCAGCAAGCAAGAGATGTGCAGGTAGAATGATTATTTTACTTAGCACTTACTTATGCATATATAAGAGCGGTTACCCAATAACACATATGTGCTTGGCAATCGCCAGATATAATTCAGGAAATTGGCCTCTTCAAGGATATTATGACACTTGGTCAAAGGTGTTTGCAATTGGGTGCAATTTGTGATATTTAATCCTGCCAAGATTTTATCTCAAACAGATCTGATCGCAGTACAAATTTGTTTTGAAAATGGGCAAAACCATGTGCACTGCAGGTGGGGCAGATGTAACATGTGCATAGAGAGTTATATTTGGGTGGGGTGTGTTGAAACTGAAATCTAATTTGCAATGTAAATATAATGCAGCCAGTATTTACCCTGCACAGAAACAAAATAACTCACAAAAATCTAACTCTCTCTGCACATGTTACATCTGCCCCACCTGCAGTGCACATGGTTTTGCCCATTTTCCAAACAAATTTGGACTGCTATCAGATCTGACTAAAGGCCACAATGCGGTACTGATATATGATACATAATACACCAACTTGCCCTGGATCTCATGTTTTCTATATGAGAAAACATATGTTCTTCTCAGTGGCTTAAGTTTGTCCCAGTTGCCCAGAGGCAAAAAAAATTATTGGTGCCCCCCAAATAGCTTAAACAGTAAGGTGTTCTAATACAGCGTGTGACACTTGCAAAAATGATGTTAGGAGGGGGAATTATTATTATTATAATTTTATTTATAAGGCGCCACAAGTGTTTTGCAGCGCCGTACAAAGGAACAATACAGGGAGACAAAGCTTGGCATAACATTGAATAAATAACAAAAATACAGTACAAATAAAGAGCGCCACAGTTCAATACACATTACAGCTTAAATGTAAGTAGTGAGGACTAAATCAACATACAACTAGAGGCTTGATGCCAATGATGGAGACGAGTATGCGGACAAAGATGGTCACTGAGTGTTGGAGTATAGAAGAGCTGTGAGTGAAATGTGAAGAGAAGTGGGCTTTGACAACAGGAGGAAAGAGGGCCCTACTCGGAGGAGTTTACAATCTAGTAGGAAGGGGAGACAGACAGATTACAAGAGGTGCAAGCGGGGAATCAGCCATTGAAGCGATATCGATGGCTTTCAATTAACTGATTCAAATTCACAGGGGAGGAGAGGTGCCCCCTTGGGAGCAGGAGCCTGGCAGCAGATGACTCCATTGCCTCCCAGAGTTATGCCTCTGGTTTTTCTAAAGATTATTGATATTTTCGCTGGTTTTCCCACACTAAGGGGTACATTTTAGTGTGAGTTCTATTGAAGATGGGATGTTGCTCATGGCAACCAATCAATTTTTAATTCTTATTTATTTAGTATCTACTAGAAGATTATAGATAGAATCTGATTGGTTGCTATGGGCAACATCCCATCTTCAATAGAACTCCCATCTTAATAAATTTACCCCTAAGAATCCAGATAATCTGGAAAAAAGGTGATTAGATCATATTAGTACCAAGATTACCTTAAGACACAGTATCAAAACTGCGACTTTGATAACCTTTTACTAATTTATGTAGAATTGTGTGTGATCATAGGTGTGCACAAGGGTGGTGCCGTGTGTGCCCAGGCATCCACTAATGACCAGCACACACCCCGCCTCTGCCGCCTCCTTCTCCAGCCAGTGGATGGTTTCCTGGCTGTCCGCAGTGTCTGTAACACAACGGCCCCGTGAAAAATGTCCACCGCCTTGGAGGAGACAACCACTAGAGGTGTCACCCATAAACTGCTGGGTGTAAAATGCTGATGCAAATAGGGGAGAAACACCAACTGCCAGTGCATCACCTTGGAGTGCCAGTTGCTGTGCCTCTCCTATTTGAATCTTGAACTGTGCTGCAGCCCCTTCTCTGGAGCCCCCCTTGTTCCCGGGTATTGCCAGCTCCTCTTCTGGAGACATCAGCTTCCAGAGCCCAGGAGGGACCAATACAGCTTTTTGGTAATTCACAGTTCAAAAATCCTGGGTAAGAGTTGTTTCTACTGCAGCTTACCCAGGAAAGACCAGCTAAAAACCCTGCTTGTGACCAGGGTAAAAATCCCAGGTCACTTTACCCAGGATTTTACTTTCCACTGACAAAAATCCCATGTAGGTGCAAATTCATGTAAAAAACCCCACAGGATATTTAGGTCAGTGGAAAAGGTATATTATGACTCCTGGAGCTACTGTCATCAGGATGTTCAATTGCCTTTTCTCTCCATGGTCTTGCCAATGAGATTGCTTGGTCAAAATGTACCGTTACAATGAAGATACAACACGTGGAAATGGTATGGGGAGGTGTGGTAGTCCAACTTTCTTGCTTCCATACCTGAAGGCGTGGACAGGAACGCTTATGAGAAACTGGAGACAGATATACAGGTGATGTTGTCCATAGAAACTGGGATAGGTGATTTAATGATTATGGATTGTAGTAAGACAATGAATTCAGTCTTCACCATGTTGTTTCAGGAGGTGATTAAGAGTTGTATGCAATGCCAATGTATTTGCACTTGAACTGTGCAGGTGTCACTGCTGTAGTGCCCATGTGCAGCGATTGCTATGTGATTGCACTCGCAGTGAAAATTCATGAGCATGTGATTGAGGAAGCACCCCGTTTTGTAGGAAGTAATGGAGAGTAGAAGAAAAAATGCAGGCATGGCGGGACCATTATCTGGGGCTTGTATCTGCTGCTGACTGACATTTGTTATGCAGGAATCCCGTCTTCGGTGACTCAGTTGCAGTGGCCATTCCGAGTGACCATTAACTTACTGGAGTCAATGTTTTCTGGATCTGTGTCAGAGCTGCAATAATGAAAGAAATTGTGGAAAGCAGTGAAAGTTCCCTTGAGTATCTCTATATAAAAACCCAGTGGCTGTTCAATTACAATATTTATGTACATCCCCAAATTACATCTATGGCAGCATTATGCTGGGTACACACCAAAACGATTTTGGCACAATCCCATCAATCTGGATCCAATTCAGACTGATTGGATGCAGATTGGATGCAGATTTGGTCAAAATCGTTTGGTTGGATCTGAATTGGATCCGAATCCGATCCTACCTGCTGCAGGTAGGATCTGTAAAAGATCCATTCATCTGAATACAGAGGGGATCAGATCGTATGCAAATCGTATGCAAATCACACAATCCGATTTGCATATGATTTGCATCCAATCCAAATCGTTTTGGTGTGTACCCAGCATTAGTGTATATTTCTGAAACAGACCCAAGAAGCGCCAGGACATCCAGGACAAGTATCACATCCAGAACTCATGATTTACTTACAGGGTCCAGCAGCGCTGGTACCCTGGTATTGCTGGGTCTCCTTGGTGAGGTGTTGGTCAGCAGCAAATGCAGTGACAGTCTCACTGCTGGCTTCTCTCTGTTTTTGGATATGAACAGGCAGCCACAGCAAACATAGAGACGTGAGCACCGCTCCAGATTTAAAGGTGAATGTCTGCCAAACTTGATTCACTTTTAACTACAATTTGTTTTTATATCCAGGGCATAACTAAATCTTTGTGGGCCCCTCAGCAAAGTTTTTAACAGCCCCCTCTCCCCTCCTCAATATGGTTACTATAAAATACAGAACAGTGCAGAACTATGTAATATGGCGATAAATACAGAGCTTTATGGGTAGTGATCATACTGCATAAGTGAGAGCTCCCAGACACCTACTTATCAGCTTACTGCTCTTCATTCATTAACTCCTTGGGTTGCTAACTGACAAGTCTACACAGCAGCACTTCAAGTTCTGTCATTCCCCTCTGAACGCCATGAGACTTGAAGCAGGTCCAAACCCTGATGGGCATGGTGCAGCACCCACCAGCATAGGGATGCCCAAACCTGCGGGAGATGTGGAGAGCAGCTGGGGACACATTTGTAGAGCTGGGGAGCACAGCCAAGCATCCGCAGGTCTGGCTTTGATGGAGGTCGTGTGCAGAGGCAGGATCACTGGGAGGATATCAGCTGGGGATTCACTTTGATGGGCAATGAGCTGCGGAAGCCCTGTGGTTGAGCTGTACCAGCAAGGATCCAACAGGTAAAGGATTTTTACTGTCACTCTCAACAGGAAGGCTGTTCTGGCACCACCTCAGTCTTCTGCGTTGCCGTTCCAGGTGAAAGTTCAGGGATAGCCAGTCTATTGAAAGTTTTCCACTGCACTGGATGGAGCTGATTGAGTGGCTACTGCTGTTGCCTGACTTGGGTTATTCACTTTGTATATTTCTGTAGAACTACAAGTCCCAGCAAGCCTGTACCTACATGCAGGGACTTGGAGAACCACAAGTCCCAGCATGCGGGGGCATTAAAGGGCCACTGGTACATGTAGTTCAACAGCAGAACACAATAGTTTTAGATCTATTTTTTACACAATACCATCAGCCCGTTGCCCACCACCCAGGGGCACAAGGCACAGCCCCAGGATACAGCCCGGGCAGGGGGTATCCTGGAGGGGGGACCCATTTATTGGGGTGGTACCCACTCCCCCAGAGGAATTGGCCCAAGGATCATATCCGAAAACTGCACAAGAGGGTGAGGTCTTGGAGGCAGAATGGTAGGCATTATTGTAAGCAAATTCTGTCAAAGGCAGACAATCAACCCAATCATTTTGCAATTTTGAAATGTACGCATCGCAGGTACTGTTTCAGAGACTGATTCAGTCAATCAGTCTGCCCATTCGACTGAGGGTGGAAAGCCAAAGTCAGACTGAGCTTGATATTCAATGTGGCGCAGAACAGTCTCCAAAACTGCGCAACAAATTGTGGACCCCTGTCAGAAACAATATCCCAGGGTAACCCGTGGAGCCTAAAAATTTACCGTAGAAACAAATTGACCAATTCCTGGGCAGACGGAAAATATTTCAGAGTCACAAAATGTGCCATCTTAGAAAACCTATCGATGACAACCCAGATGGTTTGACAGGCGGAGGAGACTTGAAGACCCACCACAAAATCCATAGCGATGTGAGACCAGGGCCTAGAAGGAACGGCCAGAGGCATGAGTTCCCTGAAAGGCTGAGACCGAGGCACCTTATGCCTAGCAAAGACTGGGCAGGAAAGGACAAATTCCTTGGTATCCCGAGAAATACCGGGCTACCAAACAACTTGGGATAACAAATCCAAAGTCTTATACACCCTGGGATGACCGGCAATTTTGCTGCCATGGAACTCCACCAATACTCTACATCTGAGAGACTCCGGAACAAACAAAAAATCAGACAGAGTTTGGACAGGAGCCTGGCTGAGCCTGGCGTATAAGACTTTCCAAAGTCTGATTGAGACCGAAAGTTCATGGGGACAGAAACGGGATGTCACTGTGTGGTGCACCCAAAGAATACGTATTAAAATGTAACCTTTATTTAATTAGATAGATAAAATGTAGCGAAAATATAACAGACACAAGACATTAAACACATAACATGTAGTAAAAATGGATATCTTTATCCATGCGACGTGGGACCCCCGTTCCCTTACTAGTAATGTATTCACTTTCAATTAGTGTTCTGAGAAACTATCTTTTAAATAAGCTTTATTAGGTACGGTATATTAGGGAATAAGTCTCCGTATAGTTAACTGTGTATTGTGACACAGAGTACAGATAGTAGCGGCTAGAGCGCAATCATATATGCGGCATAGGAGCACAATGCTCGATCACGATTGTGCCTTGCGGCCGGTTAATTAGGGGGTCGCAGTGCTACGCGTCACGCACTGCGCTTCCCTCGCTGACTCTGGTGCTATTTAAGACACACGGACCTTAAAAAAAAAAAAAAAAAAAATATTTTTTTATTAATTAAGCTAGACAGATCAGAAATGCATTAAATGGGAAAGGGGAGTGGGGGGTAGCCACGAAGGTACGGTCGGCGTACGCTTCGCCACTAGCTTCGTCAGGACCAACCTGAGTGGTGCCAGGTAACCATTTAAATACCTGTTGGCTCATGCATATGCTAATTGATGCGGGCGTGGTGCTGACATCTTAATTGGTTAATAAGGAAAACGCCCTGTTTAACTATATCGCATGTAATGTGTGTCTACACATGGCAGAAATTGGTAGATCGATAATTGGACAGATTTAATGCACAAGAAAGAAAAGAAATGACATAATTATTCCAAGAAAAAACACTGTTAATCGCATAATCATTGGTATGGCTAATTGTTAATGCCATAGTAAATGGTTACAGGGTCTCCAATTAGACAGGCGAATGTAGCCCTATAGTAAGTATATATGATGGCGTAACATTGGATGGTCAGATGATGACATTGTGTGTCGACAGACACTGATGACTGACCCAAGTTCCATGGTTCATACTGTTGTTGCTGCCGCAACTAATTAATATATCCTGCAGCTATGATGCCATTTAAAGTATCTTGGTGAATTGGGAGAAAAATCTCCTCATGTGTATGCCAGAGTCCAATTTAGCTATGAATACATAAATAACTAAAAATAGAGAGTGATTCCAAATATGATATGCGCAAAAAAGAGGTTGATATAAAATAAAGATGAAAAGAATTAGCATATGCTAATTGATGCGGGCGTGGTACTGACATCTTAATTGGTTGATAAGGAAAACGCCCTGTTTGACTATATCGCATGTAATGTGTGTCTACACATGGCAGAAATTGGTAGATCGATAATTGGACAGATTTAATGCACAAGAAAGAAAAGAAATGACATAATTATTCCAAGAAAAAACACTGTTAGTGTATAATCGCATAATCATTGGTATGGCTAATTGTTAATGCCATAGTAGATGGTTAAAGGGTCTCCAATTAGACAGGCGAATGTAGCCCTATAGTAAGTATATATGATGGCGTAACATTGGATGGTCAGATGATGACATTGTGTGTCGACAGACACTGATGACTGACCCAAGGTCCATGGTTCATACTGTTGTTGCTGCCGCAACTAATTAATATATCCTGCAGCTATGATGCCATTTAAAGTATCTTGGTGAATTGGGAGAAAAATCTCCTCATGTGTATGCCAGAGTCCAATTTAGCTATGAATACATAAATAACTAAAAATAGAGAGTGATTCCAAATATGATATGCGCAAAAAAGAGGTTGATATAAAATAAAGATGAAAAGAATTAGCATATGCTAATTGATGCAGGCGTGGTGCTGACATCTTAATTGGTTGATAAGGAAAACGCCCTGTTTGACTATATCGCATGTAATGTGTGTCTACACATGGCAGAAATTGGTAGATCGATAATTGGACAGATTTAATGCACAAGAAAGAAAAGAAATGACATAATTATTCCAAGAAAAAACACTGTTAGTGTATAATCGCATAATTATTGGTATGGCTAATTGTTAATGCCATAGTAGATGGTTAAAGGGTCTCCAATTAGACAGGCGAATGTAGCCCTATAGTAAGTATATATGATGGCGTAACATTGGATGGTCAGATGATGACATTGTGTGTCGACAGACACTGATGACTGACCCAAGGTCCATGGTTCATACTGTTGTTGCTGCCGAAACTAATTAATATATCCTGCAGCTATGATGCCATTTAAAGAATCTTGGTATCATGTGTATGCCAGGGTTTAATTGAGCTATTGATACATAAATAACTAAAAATAGAGAGTGATTCCAAATATGATATGCGCAAAAAAGAGGTTGATATAAAATAAAGATGAAAAGAATTATATATAGGTGGGTACGGTGTCAGGAATGAGTGGTCCCTACGGGGAAGAGATAGGATGAGTGACAGTCTGCGTTATAGAGGAATGGATATCCCGGTGCCCTCCCCATGCTACATGGCATGTGTGATATATTTAGACACACATCCATTCACATGAGGGGACATGCGGGATGTGAATAAAGTTGTGATGGACCTAGATTGGTCCTTAAAGAATTAGGACCACTAAGATTACAAATAACGTTATAAGACCTCATATCAAGTAGTTCTTGATGCTGAGAGAGGGGGGTAGTGTCCAATGTTCCCTCTAATTTTACGAAGGCTTTGTGCAGAAAAAGATATTGGCTGTGCAACTTTGGAAGGAAATGTACATTTTTGTGCGTCACATAACGTATACAGGCCTAGGTTTCGAGTTCGAGTTAATAAAGCAATTTGAATGTTTACAGACTTCACACACCACACATATAGACTATAGCAGTGATTTTCAACCTTATTAAACTCGTGGCACACTAAAACAAGATTTTAACCTTTGTGTGCTCAGTTGTAATGTCTGTGCGCGGGCTCGGCGAGTTGTGTGCGCGCGCACACGCGCACAGCTTAGAGGGAACACTGGTAGTGTCAGTGTACTTGGCTTTAAAAGTGTGACATTGAAAACGTGATAACATGAGTGACTAATGCGTGTGGTACAACCGTGACAGGTAATAATGGTATTAATGGATTTTTTATGAGCAAGTTTAGAGGAAAACAGTGTAATTGTTCTCCTCATTGAGTCCTATGGGAGACATGGAGCCCATGAGGAATATTAGTCGCGTTTCTTCTTTAAGTAATTCTTTGTCCCAATCGCCTCTTCTGATGTTCATGGCCATTTGGGGTGCCCCTGTGGCACCTGTGAAAATGCTTAGCTACGGGTGTCAGGGTTTTGAACTTTGCAAGGTCTTTAGAGGCATTCCTGATGCTAAGCAGATGTTCTGCTAATCTCTTCTTGAAAGGCCTGCGTGTCTTACCAATGTAATGCTTGCCGCAGGGGCATTCCAGATTATAAATGACCCCTGCGGTGTCACACGTGATATAATCCTGAATTTTCCAGGTTCTGCCAAACTTATCAGTGTATGAACTGCATGATGTCATGTAAGTGCATGTTTTGCATGTGCCGCACTTGAATGAGCCTTTCTTTTTGATCTTTGGTGTGGATTCCTTTTCCAGGTGACTGTGCACCAGCATGTCTTTGAGATTCTTGCTTCGCCTCCAACTGATGTCCACTCTGTTACCAAGGACCTCATTCAAATCATTATCAGTTTTGAGTATATCAATGTGACGGTTGAGTATACATTGCACTTCTCGCCACTCCTTACAGAATGTGCCAACAAATCGAATTTTGTTGTCCTGGTCACATTTTTTGTGTTTGGGGACTAGGAGTTGCTCTCTCCTGTATTTGCCCACCTCTTTTCTTGCCTTACGAGTAAGTTTCTTACTATAGCCACGGTTATGTAGTCTTGTATCCAGCTCGTCTGCTCTTGTATTGTACGTCTCATCATTTGAGCAGTTCCGTCTGGTTCTCAGATATTCTCCCTTGGGTAAACCTTTAATCACAGGTGGAAAATGTGAGCTGCTATGATGCAGTAGGGAGTTGGTGGAGGTTTTCTTGCGGTGGATATCCGTGCTTATTGAGCCGTCAGGTTCTATGTTAATTTTGAGATCCAGGTACTCAACTTCTTTCTTGCTTGCGTGGTAGGTGAGTTTCAAATTCAAGTCGTTGTCATTAAGGAGAGTAAGAAATTTCTGAAAGGTCTTAATGTCGCCTTCCCACATTAGTAGTAGGTCGTCAATGTATCTCAACCAGACCAATATATGCCTGGTATAGACCTCATTCTGTTCAGTAAATACAATCTCCCGTTCCCACCACCCCAGGTACAGGTTCGCATACGTGGGGGCACATGTGCTC
Source organism: Crinia signifera (assembly GCF_055691185.1). Lineage (NCBI taxonomy): Eukaryota > Metazoa > Chordata > Amphibia > Anura > Myobatrachidae > Crinia > Crinia signifera. Next base: position 99,052,347 of record NC_139225.1, on the reverse strand, counting down.
CCCATCGCGGTCCCCTGCACCTGGAGGTAGAACTGGTCATTGCATACAAAATAGTTTTTGGACAAGACTAATTTTAATAATTCAAGGATGAAATTCTGTAATGGTGTCTCTTTGTCCATTCTCAAAAAATACTCGGAGGCCTGTATACCGTATTGATGAATTATACTGGTATACAGGCTCTCCACATCGCAGGTGATGAGCCATGTATCAGGGTTGAGGGTGGTGTCCTGGATTTTATTCAGGACATCCAATGTGTCCCGTACATATGAGAGCAATGTATTCACAAACTTCCTCAGGTGGTGGTCCACAAACTGGCTAGCTTTTTCCGTTAAACCCCCCATCCCGGACACGATGGGTCTGCCGGGTGGATCTGTCTCATTCTTGTGCACTTTCGGGAGTAGATACAAAGTGGGAATTCTGACATTTTTTACCTGTAGGAAGTCAATGTTAGGAGTGGGGTAACCTCGCCTGCCCTACCTCCGTTGTACTCAGATGGAGTTGACATGTGTGTGCAAGGTGCTAGGCTTCACCAATAATAGCCGCGTTCGTGGGAGCCCGTTAGTCAGGCTCCCACCTCGATGCCACCTGGTCTTATGTTAAGGACAACACACATGCCAAGGCCAGTGATTAACAAGGGGAACCTCTAACTGACACCTACTGGCGAGGGTACCAAGTGAGCTCCTGGAACAGTGACCCTGGGGGGCCTGGTGTGGAATAGTGTACTGATGAGACCACACCACGGGTGTAACAATACACATAAGATGACTCACTAAGCAGGCATGTAACAATACACCAAAGATGACTCAAAACGCTGGAATGTAACAATACACAAAAGATGACTCAATAAGCAGGACTGTAACAATACACCAAGATGACTCAATAAGCAAGACTGTAACAATACACCAAGATGACTCAATAAGCAGGACTGTAATGATATACAAAAGATCACCCACGCAATGTTGATACAAAAGATGGGGATATAAACTTAGCTGGAGCTGAGCAGCTGAGGGCAAGGCAAGGGACCAGCCGAAGGGAAGCACCACGCTGGAGAGGGGTTCCCACAATGACCAACAAAGGCTCCAGGAACCGGGAACACTCAGGACGCTGGGTCTGAACTATAACCGGCGTCTGAGTGTCCCGGCATCAAGGTTTAAATAGTACATCCTCCGTGGGAGGATGAGGCTGCGTTGAGCGCTTCCTCTTCCGCCCGGCCGCCTGGCGTCCCCCGTCGCCTAGGCAACCGGGGCGGGCGCTGAGGGAGTGGCCGGGCGTGAGCCTCCTGGCCGTTCGTGACGTCAGATGGGGGGCGTGCGTCGCTGACGCGATCACGTCCCCTGACGCGGCGACGCCCCCTGACGCGGCGACGTCCTGGCTGCGTCGTCACAGCCGGGACACACCGCAGAGACCCCCCTGCGTCAGCGCTGGAGCTGACTGCAGGGGTAATAACAGTCACAGCCGGGACAGACCGCAGAGAACCCCCTGCGTCAGTGCTGGAGCTGACTGCAGGGGTCATAACAGTACCCCCCCCTTGAGGAGGGGTCACCGAACCCTTACCCCCAGGTTTAAACGGACATTTCTTAAAGAATTCAGCCCTCAGTCTGGGAGCATGTAGAAGTCTATCAGGGACCCAGGATCTCTCTTCATCTCCAAATCCTTGCCAATGAACAAGAAATTTAAGTTGACCCCGGACGAATTTGGAATCAAGGATCTGTTCTACCAAGAATTCCTTGTGGCCCCTGATAGTCACAGGTCTCCTGGACTGTTTCTGATGAAAAAAAGTGGGGACCGGCTTCAAAAGAGAACAATGGAAAACATTATTGATCTTCAATGATCGGGGTAATTGCAACTGAAAGGCTACTGGGTTAACCTGTCTGGTAATGAGAAAAGGTCCAATGAATCTGGGGCCCAATTTATGACTTTTCTGGCGTAATTTGATAAATCGGGTTGAGAGAAAGACTTTCTGGCCAACCCTGAATGGGCAGGGTCTCCTGTGCCTGTCATAAAAAATTTTAGAACGGGCCGAGGAAAGATTCAAGGCAAGACGCACCTTCTTCCAAGAGTCCCTAAGGACAGCAACCGCTGAGGGAATTGAGTGAGTGGACTTAACAGGAACATCAAAGGAATTGCATTTGGGATGAAAACCGGTGTTACAGAAAAACGGTGAAGTCTTGGTTGACACGTGATAGGAATTATTATAAGAAAATTCAGCTAATGGAACCAAGTCTGCCCAATCGGTCTGACATTTGGCAACAAAGCAGCGTAAATATTGTTCCAAGGCCTGATTAACCCTCTCGGTTTGTCCATTCGACTGAGGGTAGTACCCGGAGGACAAGCTGAGCTGAATACCCAAGTTGGAGCAAAATGCTCTCCAAAAGCTGGCGACAAACTGGGGTCCCCTGTCCGAGACAATATCTCTGGGAAGACCATGAAGCCTGAAAATGTGAGTAATGAAAAGTTGAGCTAATTCCCGGGCCGAGGGAAGTTTGCGCAAAGGTATAAAATGAGCCATTTTACTAAAGCGATCGACCGTAACCCAAATGGTGGAACAGTGGGAAGACAAGGGAAGGTCGACGATAAAATCCATAGAAATGTGAGACCAGGGTCTTTCTGTAATGGATAAAGGTAGAAGTTGGCCCATGGGTGCTACTCTGGGAGATTTCTGTCGAGCACATACCGGACAGACAGAGACAAAACGGGTGACGTCCTGTTTCATGGTGGGCCACCAGACTACTGTGGACAGACTTTCAAAGGTCTTGGTGATGCCAGGATGCCCAGCCAACTTAGTGGAATGGAAATCCTTGAGGACTAAATCTCGCAGAGTCGATTCTGAGGAGTCAACCGAGGTGCAGAAGACTGGGAAGCAAGAACACGGGTAGCCAAATCTTGGGTTAACCCAGCCAAGATAATTGCTGACGGAATAATGGTTTCATCCCCCAATTCCGGGTCCTGAGAAGACTGGAAACTCCTGGAAAGCACATCGGCCTTGGTGTTCTTAGGACCGGGTCTAAAGGTGATATTAAATCGAAATCGGGTAAAGAAAAGAGCCCATCTTGCTTGACGTGGGTTGAGTCGTTTGGCCGACTGGATATACGCCAAATTTTTGTGATCTGTAATAACGGTGATCATGTGCTCTGCTCCTTCAAGCCAGTGGCGCCATTCTTCAAAGGCCCATTTTATGGCAAGAAGCTCTCTATTACCTACATCATAATTCTTTTCAGCGGCGGAAAATTTCCGTGAAAAATAGGCACAGGGATGCAGTTTATTATCCAGACTATGAGTCTGGGAAAGCACGGCTCCCGCCCCGACATCGGAGGCGTCCACTTCCACTAAGAATGGCTTACTGGGGTCAGGATGGTGAAGAATGGGGGCAGAACAAAAAGCTTTCTTCAGCCGTTCAAAGGACTCGACCGCCTGTGGGGACCAGTCTTGTGGATCTGCTCCTTTGCGAGTGAGTTCCACAATAGGAGCCACGATATCTGAAAATGAACGAATAAATTTACGATAGTAATTAGAGAAACCAAGGAACCTCTGAACAGCCTTGAGGTTAGTGGGGCGAGCCCATGACAGGATGGCTTGAACCTTTTTAGGCTCCATGGAAAAGCCTTTGGGAGTAATGACATAACCCAGGAAGGAAACCTGGGAAACTTCAAACTCACATTTTTCTAACTTGGCGTAAAGTTGGTTTTCGCGTAATTTTTGGAGGACCATGCAGACATGCTGCCTATGTTCGGTCAGAGTTTTGGAAAAAATTAAGATATCGTCCAAATAGACCACAGCAAAAACTCCTAAAAACGGACGGAGTACCTCATTAATGAAATCTTGGAAGACGGCAGGGGCGTTGGCCAGTCCGAAAGGCATCACCAAATATTCGTAGTGGCCAGTGTGCGTGTTAAAGGCCGTCTTCCACTCGTCCCCCTGCCTGATTCTTATGAGGTTGTATGCTCCTCTCAAATCGATCTTAGAAAAAACAACGGCTTCCCGAATCTGGTCAAACAACACAGAAATGAGGGGTAAAGGATAAGAATTCTTTATGGTGATCTGATTCAAGGCACGATAATCGATACAGGGGCGTAAGGAGCCATCCTTTTTTTCAACAAAAAAGAACCCTGCCCCCACAGGGGATTTGGACGGACGGATGAAGCCCTTCTTGAGGCTTTCTTGAATATAATCTTTACTCAGGGGCGGAGAGAGCATACAAACGCCCTTTGGGTAATCTGTCATCGGGGACGAGATCAATGGTACAATCAAACGGCCGATGGGGAGGCAGTGTTTCTGCTTCTTTCTTAGAAAAAACATCAAGAAAACTGTGATACGGTGAGGGTAAAGAAGACGAAACAGGAGACACCGCCCGAAGAGGAAGAGAGAGACAGCTGTCAGAACATGCTGATCCCCATCGGGTGATCTCTCCCGTAACCCAATTGACATTAGGATTGTGCTTCTTTAGCCAAGGTAGGCCCAAGACAAGAGGTGCAAACGGACAATGAAAAACTAAAAAAGAGATTTCCTCGGAATGTTAGGCCCCTATAGACAACCTGAGGGAAGGAGTGCGGAAGGAGATGCTGCCATTGGATAGTGGTAGGCCATCTAAACCACACACAGACAAGGACCCCTCTAGGGGAATGGGTTTGAACCCTAAGGATTCAGCCAATGTGGCGTCCATAAAGTTGCCGGCTGCGCCACAATCCAAAAAGGCAGACACCTCCAGGAACTGCTTCCCAAAGGAGATGGTAGTCTTTATATATATGGACTCAATGGGGGAAAAACAGGTAAGGCCTAAGTGAACCCCCCCGAGGTTACCTAGGCCCTGTCTTTTCCCGCCTTAAGCGGACAGACCAATGCGCGGTGACCGGACCCACCACAATAAAGACATAACCCCTTAAGTCTCCTCCGACTCTTTTCGGAAGCGGAGAGGCGAGTGGCCCCTAGCTGCATGGGTTCCTCCCCTGAGTGGTCAGAAGAATCACCCGGAGGGGATGAGGGAAAGACCCCAGACACTCTTTCTCTCTGACGTTCCCGAAACCGCCGATCCACCTTGATGGCTAATTGCATAATCTCATCTAAGGATGTGGGAGATGGATAGTGTACCAGGGCGTCTTTGAGACCGTCGGACAAGCCAATTCTAAATTGACTACGTAGGGCTGGGTCATTCCACCCAGAATCGATGGCCCACCTCCTAAACTGTGTACAATATCCCTCTGCAGTCCCTTGCCCCTGACGAAGAGCTCGGAGATTGGCCTCTGCTGAGGCAGACCTATCAGGATCGTCGTATAACAAACCCATGGCCAAAAAAAAGGAATTGACAGAGGAGAGGGCCTCATCTCCTGAAGGGAGTCCGAATGCCCAGGTCTGGGGATCCCCCTGTAGGAGAGAAATAATTATCCCTACCCGCTGAACCTCTGAGCCTGAGGACAAGGGACGCAGTTTGAAATATAATTTACAGGATTCTCTGAAATTATAAAAAAGGGAACGGTCCCCAGAAAAACGATCAGGGAGATCGAGTTTGGGTTCTGGGCGTCTAGAAGCAGATAGGACTCCCTGTACCTGTTCCTCCTGTGTACTGACCCGGAGGGACAGCTTTTGGAGTTCCTGTGTGAGGGTGTGAATCTGGCCTGCCAGAGCATGTCCCGTGGCCTGCTGGGAAGGATCCATGACAGACAATGACCCGAGGCAGAGTACTGGTGTTTTAGGCCGGTTATAATGTTAGGAGTGGGGTAACCTCGCCTGCCCTACCTCCGTTGTAATCAGATGGAGTTGACGTGTGTGTGCAAGGTGCTAGGCTTCACCAATAATAGCCGCGTTCGTGGGAGCCTGTTAGTCAGGCTCCCACCTCGATGCCACCTGGTCTTATGTTAAGGACAACACACATGCCAAGGCCAGTGATGAACAAGGGGAACCTCTAACTGACACCTACTGGCGAGGGTACCAAGTGAGCTCCTGGAACAGTGACCCTGGGGGGCCTGGTGTGGAATAGTGTACTGATGAGACCACACCACGGGTGTAACAATACACATAAGATGACTCACTAAGCAGGCATGTAACAATACACCAAAGATGACTCAAAACGCTGGAATGTAACAATACACAAAAGATGACTCAATAAGCAGGACTGTAACAATACACCAAGATGACTCAATAAGCAAGACTGTAACAATACACCAAGATGACTCAATAAGCAGGACTGTAATGATATACAAAAGATCACCCACGCAATGTTGATACAAAAGATGGGGATATAAACTTAGCTGGAGCTGAGCAGCTGAGGGCAGGGCAAGGGACCAGCCGAAGGGAAGCACCACGCTGGAGAGGGGTTCCCACAATGACCAACAAAGGCTCCAGGAACCGGGAACACTCAGGACGCTGGGTCTGAACTATAACCGGCGTCTGAGTGTCCCGGCATCAAGGTTTAAATAGTACATCCTCCGTGGGAGGATGAGGCTGCGTTGAGCGCTTCCTCTTCCGCCCGGCCGCCTGGCGTCCCCCGTCGCCTAAGCAACCGGGGCGGGCGCTGAGGGAGTGGCCGGGCGTGAGCCTCCCGGCCGCTCGTGACGTCAGATGGGGGGCGTGCGTCGCTGACGCGATCACGTCCCCTGACGCGGCGACGCCCCCTGACGCGGCGACGTCCTGGCTGCGTCGTCACAGCCGGGACACACCGCGGAGACCCCCCTGCGTCAGCGCTGGAGCTTACTGCAGGGGTAATAACAGTCACAGCCGGGACAGACCGCAGAGAACCCCCTGCGTCAGTGCTGGAGCTGACTGCAGGGGTCATAACAGTCAAATTGACTTTTGGAAATAATGCCATTGTTTTTTGCTTGTTCTAGCATCCTTTGGTAAATGTCTAGAAAATTGTCTGTGGGGTTGAACGTGAGTTTCTTATAACACGTCTTGTCGTTCAATTGGCGGTCAAGTTCTTTCTGATATTTGACCCTAGACCACAGCACAATGTTCCCCCCTTTATCAGAGGGTTTAATCACTGTATCTGTCCATTGTTGCATTTCCCTGAGTGCTGCTCGTTCAGTGATGTTCATATTGTCCTCAAACTGAAATGCATGTTTGTTACGTTCCAGGGTATCCAGGTCTTTAGTGACCATTTCAAGGAAGACTCTGGCCTGGGGACATACTGAATAGTCTGGCAGAAATACAGATTTCTTTTTTAGCGTGGGGGTGCTAGTGCCCGAGCTGGTAGCCAGGGAGGAGTCAGTCAGTGGTGGGTCGCTCTCATCTGCAAGATTTTCGAGGATTTCTAGGATACCCAAATCACAGTGATCAAAAATTTGGTCAATGCGTGGTTGGCTGGGGTCAACCAGAGATGGTGGGAGAGGTGATTCACTTGGGTCGTCTGTGTGTTTTTTGAAGAATTTTTTCAATAATAATTTCCTCACATACAGATTTAGGTCATTTTGGTATTCAAACCGATCAAAGGATTTAGTTGGGGAAAAGCTGAGACCCTTGTTGAGAACAGATATCTGGGCTTCATCAAGTGCATGGTCAGTGAGGTTTATAACTTTTAGGGAGTCACTAGGAGTTACCTCCTGTACCGTCTGGTGTCTTTGTGATCCTCCCTCCAATCTCTTGGACCTCTTTTGCCCTTTCTTTCCCCTCCGGGTCCTCTTAAATCGCGTACCAGGGTTTCTCTGAGAGCCCTGGGACTGACCCCTAAAAAATCACGCCTATTGGTTGCCTGATGTGAGAAGTCGGTGGTTTCACTATCAGTTGAATCTACATCTTACGTGGTGTACCCCATATTGCTATTTGGGGGTCTCCTTCTGTTATTTTGACTCCACTTATAGACCCTATTGCTTTGAAAGTCGTTGAGGTCTCTTTGGAGTTTGTTTTTCTTGCGACTGATCACCTCCTTTTCTATATTTTCTAGTTTTGATTTTTTGATATGCCCTTTGAAATTTGTCTAATTTTTCGAAATTCTTCAGTCTTTCGCTGATTAGGTTGATTTCCTGAGTACATTGGTTTAAGATAACTTCATCATGTTTAATGAGAATGTTTATGAGACTAAAAGAGCATGTAGTAAGGGTCTTTTCCCATTCGTTTCTCAGTGAGTCATTGGCAAGTTCGAAGGAAGGAAATACCCTAGGTCTCAGGCCCCTTGGCGTTATCTGCTGCTTCAGGTAATTCTCAAATGTGGCTTTATTCCAAAAAGTCCTGGTTTGTTTTGCCAGAACTATTTTAAGAGTGTGTATGTCACTCATCCAATCCTCTTTGGTGGTGTCAATTTGTGTGAGGTCACTAGTCATCATATTCTCAAGACATTTCTTCAAATTATTCTGTCTATCACTCAATTCCTGGCTCAAACTAAAACTAGTTGTTGCAGGTGTAGGAGTGGGAAATAGAGACATGTTTGCAGGTATTATGGTGTATGCCTGGTCACGTACACTCAGGATTTAATAAGATTTGAATTAAATGTTTTGTCACAATTCGTGCCGTGCTGATTGACAGAGGGTGCACTTGTCACCTTTGTTTCATAGAACAATAGAAGGGGAGAAGGGGGAAATGGGTATGTCAATCGCACAGGAGGTAAGTTTTTGTCATAAGTATCGGTATCACTAAAGACCTGGATACCCTGGAACGTAACAAACATGCATTTCAGTTTGAGGACAATATGAACATCACTTATCGAGCAGCACTCAGGGAAATGCAACAATGGACAGATACAGTGATTAAACCCTCTGATAAAGGGGGGAACATTGTGCTGTGGTCTAGGGTCAAATATCAGAAAGAACTTGACCGCCAATTGAACGACAAGACGTGTTATAAGAAACTCACGTTCAACCCCACAGACAATTTTCTAGACATTTACCAAAGGATGCTAGAACAAGCAAAAAACAATGGCATTATTTCCAAAAGTCAATTTGACTTCCTACAGGTAAAAAATGTCAGAATTCCCACTTTGTATCTACTCCCGAAGAATGAGACAGATCCACCCGGCAGACCCATCGTGTCCGGGATGGGGGGTTTAACGGAAAAAGCTAGCCAGTTTGTGGACCACCACCTGAGGAAGTTTGTGAATACATTGCCCTCATATGTACGGGACACAATGGATGTCCTGAATAAAATCCAGGACACCACCCTCAACCCTGATACATGGCTCATCACCTGCGATGTGGAGAGCCTGTATACCAGTATAATTCATCAATACGGTATACAGGCCTCCGAGTATTTTTTGAGAATGGACAAAGAGACACCATTACAGAATTTCATCCTTGAATTATTAAAATTAGTCTTGTCCAAAAACTATTTTGTATGCAATGACCAGTTCTACCTCCAGGTGCAGGGGACCGCGATGGGGAGCACATGTGCCCCCACGTTTGCGAACCTGTACCTGGGGTGGTGGGAACGGGAGATTGTATTTACTGAACAGAATGAGGTCTATACCAGGCATATATTGGTCTGGTTGAGATACATTGACGACCTACTACTAATGTGGGAAGGCGACATTAAGACCTTTCAGAAATTTCTTACTCTCCTTAATGACAACGACTTGAATTTGAAACTCACCTACCACGCAAGCAAGAAAGAAGTTGAGTACCTGGATCTCAAAATTAACATAGAACCTGACGGCTCAATAAGCACGGATATCCACCGCAAGAAAACCTCCACCAACTCCCTACTGCATCATAGCAGCTCACATTTTCCACCTGTGATTAAAGGTTTACCCAAGGGAGAATATCTGAGAACCAGACGGAACTGCTCAAATGATGAGACGTACAATACAAGAGCAGACGAGCTGGATACAAGACTACATAACCGTGGCTATAGTAAGAAACTGACTCGTAAGGCAAGAAAAGAGGTGGGCAAATACAGGAGAGAGCAACTCCTAGTCCCCAAACACAAAAAATGTGACCAGGACAACAAAATTCGATTTGTTGGCACATTCTGTAAGGAGTGGCGAGAAGTGCAATGTATACTCAACCGTCACATTGATATACTCAAAACTGATGATTTGAATGAGGTCCTTGGTAACAGAGTGGACATCAGTTTGAGGCGAAGCAAGAATCTCAAAGACATGCTGGTGCACAGTCACCTGGAAAAGGAATCCACACCAAAGATCAAAAAGAAAGGCTCATTCAAGTGCGGCACATGCAAAACATGCACTTACATGACATCATGCAGTTCATACACTGATAAGTTTGGCAGAACCTGGAAAATTCAGGATTATATCACGTGTGACACCGCAGGGGTCATTTATAATCTGGAATGCCCCTGCGGCAAGCATTACATTGGTAAGACACGCAGGCCTTTCAAGAAGAGATTAGCAGAACATCTGCTTAGCATCAGGAATGCACCCGTAGCTAAGCATTTTCACAGGTGCCACAGGGGCACCCCAAATGGCCATGAACATCAGAAGAGGCGATTGGGACAAAGAATTACTTAAAGAAGAAACGCGACTAATATTCCTCATGGGCTCCATGTCTCCCATAGGACTCAATGAGGAGAACAATTACACTGTTTTCCTCTAAACTTGCTCATAAAAAATCCATTAATACCATTATTACCTGTCACGGTTGTACCACACGCATTAGTCACTCATGTTATCACGTTTTCAATGTCACACTTTTAAAGCCAAGTACACTGACACTACCCCCCTCTCTCAGCATCAAGAACTACTTGATATGAGGTCTTATAACGTTATTTGTAATCTTAGTGGTCCTAATTCTTTAAGGACCAATCTAGGTCCATCACAACTTTATTCACATCCCGCATGTCCCCTCATGTGAATGGATGTGTGTCTAAATATATCACACATGCCATGTAGCATGGGGAGGGCACCGGGATATCCATTCCTCTATAACGCGGACTGTCACTCATCCTATCTCTTCCCCGTAGGGACCACTCATTCCTGACACCGTACCCACCTATATATAATTCTTTTCATCTTTATTTTATATCAACCTCTTTTTTGCGCATATCATATTTGGAATTACTCTCTATTTTTAGTTATTTATGTATCAATAGCTCAATTAAACCCTGGCATACACATGAGGAGATTTTTCTCCCAATTCACCAAGATACTTTAAATGGCATCATAGCTGCAGGATATATTAATTAGTTGCGGCAGCAACAACAGTATGAACCATGGACCTTGGGTCAGTCATCAGTGTCTGTCGACACACAATGTCATCATCTTACCATCCAATGTTACGCATCATATATACTTACTATAGGGCTACATTCGCCTGTCTAATTGGAGACCCTTTAACCATCTACTATTGCATTAACAATTAGCCATACCAATGATTATGCGATTATACACTAACAGTGTTTTTTCTTGGAATAAATATGTCATTTCTTTTCTTTCTTGTGCATTAAATCTGTCCAATTATCGATCTACCAATTTCTGCCATGTGTAGACACACATTACATGCGATATAGTCAAACAGGGCGTTTTCCTTATCAACCAATTACGATGTCAGTACCACGCCCGCATCAATTAGCATATGCTAATTCTTTTCGTCTTTATTTTATATCAACCTCTTTTTTGCGCATATCATATTTGGAATCACTCTCTATTTTTAGTTATTTATGTATTCATAGCTAAATTGGACTCTGGCATACACATGAGGAGATTTTTCTCCCAATTCACCAAGATACTTTAAATGGCATCATAGCTGCAGGATATATTAATTAGTTGCGGCAGCAACAACAGTATGAACCATGGACCTTGGGTCAGTCATCAGTGTCTGTCGACACACAATGTCATCATCTGACCATCCAATGTTACGCCATCATATATACTTACTATAGGGCTACATTCGCCTGTCTAATTGGAGACCCTGTAACCATTTACTATGGCATTAACAATTAGCCATACCAATGATTATGCGATTATACACTAACAGTGTTTTTTCTTGGAATAATTATGTCATTTCTTTTCTTTCTTGTGCATTAAATCTGTCCAATTATCGATCTACCAATTTCTGCCATGTGTAGACACACATTACATGCGATATAGTTAAACAGGGCGTTTTCCTTATTAACCAATTAAGATATCAGCACCACGCCTGCATCAATTAGCATATGCATGAGCCAACAGGTATTTAAACGGTTACCTGGCACCACTCAGGTTGGTCCTGACGAAGCTAGTGGCGAAGCGTACGCCGACCGTACCTTCGTGGCTACCCCCCACTCCCCTTACCCATTGAATGCATTTCTGATCTGTCTAGCTTAATTAATAAAAAAATAATTTTTTTTTTTTTTTTTTAAGGTCCGTGTGTCTTAAATAGCACCAGAGTCAGCGAGGGAAGCGCAGTGCGTGACGCGTAGCACTGCGACCCCCTAATTAACCGGCCGCAAGGCACAATCGTGATCGAGCATTGTGCTCCTATGCCGCATATATGATTGCGCTCTAGCCGCTACTATCTGTACTCTGTGTCACATACACAGTTAACTATACGGAGACTTATTCCCTAATATACCGTAGCTAATAAAGCTTATTTAAAAGATAGTTTCTCAGAACACTAATTGAAAGTGAATACATTACTAGTAAGGGAACGGGGGTCCCACGTCGCATGGATAAAGATATCCATTTTTACTACATGTTATGTGTTTAATGTCTTGTGTCTGTTATATTTTCGCTACATTTTATCTATCTAATTAAATAAAGGTTACATTTTAATACGCATTCTTTGGGTGCACCACACAGTGACATCCCGTTTCTGTCCCCATGAACTTCTGCTCTAATCAGCTGTCCAGTGGTAGCACACCCTCCAGACTTTATTGAGTTGTACTCCCAATACATACATGAGGGGCCGATACTTATGACAAAAACTTACGTCCTGTGCGATTGACATACCCATTTCCCCCTTCTCCCCTTCTATTGTTCTGATTGAGACCGGCCTGAATACTGGTGGCAGGGGTAACTGCCAGGTGGTCATGCTGAGGAAGGAAACACCGGGAAAATGCATCTGCCCTGATGTTTTTAGGCCCCGGCCTGTAGGTGATAAGAAAGTTGAACCGTGTGAAGAATAACACCCAATGGGCCTGCCGGGCATTAAGCCATTTGGCTGCCTCAATGTATTGCAAGTTCTTGATCGGTTAAGACTAGAATCTGATGACTGGCCCCCTCCAGCCAATGCCTCCGCTCATCAAACAATTCCCTATTTCCCACATCATAGTTGATTTCTGCTGTGGAAAACTTCATGTAGGCGCACGGATGAAGAACAAGGGAATTTGGATCCTTTTGTGAAAGAACAGCCCCTGCTACGACCTCAGATGCATTCACCTGCACAATGAAGGGAAGGTCAGGATTGGTATGTCTGAGAATAGGATCCTACACAAAAGCCTGTTTGAGAGCCTGTAAGGCCTGCTCCGCCTGGAAAGACCACAGGGGAAATAATGTACTCTAAGAAATACACCTGGGACACTTTGATCTCACACTTTCAAGTTTAGTGAATAAGTTGTTCTCTCACAATTTCTGTAGAACTTGCTTAACTTGGGATCTGTGGGAGTCAATATACTTGGAGAAAATCAGAATATCATCTAAATAGACAACAACGAACTTGCCCATGGAATCTCTTAAAACGTTGTTGATTAAATCCTGAAAGACGGCAGGGGTATAAGAAAGACCAAAAGGCATGACTAGTTATTCATAATGCCCGACTGAGTACTGAAAGAAGTCTTCCACTCATCTCCTGCTTTGATCCTTATAAAGGTTGTATGCTCCTCTAAGATCAATCTTAGAAAAGATAGTGGCGGACCGCAATTGATCGAACAACACAGATATAAGCGGGTGTGGATATGTGTTTTTTACCGTGATCTTATTCAGAGCTCTGAAATCAATACAGGGTCGTAGAGAGCCGTCTTTCTTGCCAACAAAAAAGAACCCGCCACTTAACGGAGACTTGGAAGGCCAGATAAACCCTTTTTTAAAACTGTCCTGAACGTGCTCATCCATTGCTTTAGTCTCAGGGATGCACAAAGCGTACAATCTATCCTTGGGTAACTGAGCATCAGGCAAGAGTTTAATAACACAGTCATAAGGGCGGTGCGGAGGAAGTTTGTCTGCCTTGCCTTTGGAGAAGACGTCTGCAAACTTCAATGTAGCAAGAGGGAATCTGAGACAAAGAAACAGATGCTTGCAAGATGGAAGTCTTCACGCACTGCCCTAAGCAGTAGGACCGCCAACAGACAATATCCCAGAATTCCAATCGATGGGCAGATTGTGTTTGACCAGCCAGGGATGGCCCAATTCCAGAGTAACCGCCGGACAAGTGGTCAACAGAAATGAGATGTCTTCAGTATGAAACAGACCGATGGTTAATGGGAGCACAGGAATCCGAAAGAAAATTACACCATTGGGTAACTTTCAGTACTCCCGTCTAGACCTCGCATGGTGATACACCCCCTTCCAGTCTTTGAATAGGAAGACTGAGCTTTGTGGTCAGGGAAATATCCAAGAAGTTACCGGCAGCTCTGCTATCGATAAAGGCAGCACAAGAAAAATTGACCCCACCAAAAGAAATACTACTGGGGAGTAGTAAAGAGTTCCGAGAGGAAAAAAGCTGAATGCCTAAGTGAACCCTCTCCTCATTCACTTGCCTTGGGCTTTTCCCGATTTGTTGGAACAATTTTAAAGGACATGAACCATGCCCCCACAGTACAAACAAAGGCCTGCTCGCTCTTTTCTCAGAGGAAATCCTGACCGCACCCAGTTGCATGGGCTCTTTGCTTTCCTCGGGAGAAGCCTAAACAAAAGGAACAGGATGGGACTGAGAACCTCATTCCGACCTCCGTTCATGGAGCCGACAGTGAATCTTAATGGCCAACTCCATCAATTTATCTAAAGACCCAGGTACCGGATACTGAATGAGACTATCTTTGATGGTGTCAGACAACCCACATCGGAACTGATTCCCTTGTAAGGCTGGGTCATTCCAACCGCAGTCGTTTGACCAATGGTGGAATTCAGTACAGTAGACCTCCACGGGATCCTTACCCTGATTAAGGGCTTGTAGGTGGGTCACTTCCGAAGCCTCCCCATCGGGATCGTCATATAACAGACTGAGTGAACTAGAAAAGCTATCCAGAGTGGATAGAGCAGGACTGCCTGATAGAAGCCGATAGCCAATGTCTGGGGATCCTCTTGTAATAGTGAGCTAACCAACTCCACTCGTTGAGACTGACCCTGAGGACTTGGGCTTAAGACGAAAATAGAGTTTGCAGCTTTCGCAGAAATGAAAGAAGTCTTTCAGGTTTCCCCGAAAACCGATCTGGCAAATTCATCTTAGGCTTAAGGGACCACCGGAGCTGAAGAACGGGACCCCTGTTCCTGAGAGGCAACCCGTAGCGATAAATCCCAAACCATTTGGGTTAAGCTCCGAAGCTGGTCAGAGTAGGTCTGAGCCGCCGGATTCATGTTCAACTAAACACAGACAACCAAAACCAACAGCAAAATTATTATATAATGATTCTCGTATATAGTTCTTTGGACCAGTGATAATGTAACGAAAACAGGTAATGTGTTTGGTTTTAGGCGAGGACCCACAGCTGGGACCGCTGTTTATAAAGGCCACAGCGCACACTGCACTACTCTGTTGACCCCCCCGCCTGATGGCTGAAAACTGCAGGAACTAATGCTTCACCTATAATCGCCACGTTTGGAGGGGGCAAATTAGGTCCGCCCCAACTCCGGTGTAACCAGGCCCAGGATGGGGAAAGCGACCTAGTTGCAGACACCTACAACAGAAGAACCAGGGTACCTCCAACAAAGCTTATGCAGAGAATACCAATAAGTACTAAACGTAAACCGGGGTACAAACAACCAATACCCAAAATGACAATAGAAATAATAATCTGCGAAGAACCAGGCTCCAAATGGAGCACTTACATGTCCACTCACATGGAAAAAGGGCCAGCAGATCTCCAGCAGCCACAGATGGAAAGTGGCATGCTGACAAGGACTGGAGCAGACTGAAAATGGCACAGGCAGCAACAGCAACAGCAACAGAACCTGCAGAGGGCCAAGTAATAACATGCTCTGGGCAATATCACCGGCGGGGCTGAGCTGGTCTGAATCCCTAAAAGGGATAGCCTGGCCAATCTGCTGCTGCTGTCAGGACCAGCCCTTAAACCTTTTTGGCCATCAGGAGCAGCCCCCACACTCAAGTGGCCGAGTGCGGGCTGCCTGGCGTCCCCTGTAGTTATGGAAAACGCCGGGTGGCTGCAGGGGGACATTGCGGGGCTTAGCTGACGTCGCCCAGCCTGGCAGAAGTGACGTGTCCCGGCTGGACGGAAATGACGTGGCACCACCAAGAGGAAGTGCCTTGTGCACCCTTGTTGCCCGGGCCCCAGCACTCTGCTGACACTGTGGTGCCGCGAAGATGTCAGCGCGGCTGACATATATGTGGGGTGGGTGATGTTAGGGTGCGGGGGGAGGTAAGGGTTAGGTTACAGCATACCAGGGTTGGCACTAGTGACGAGAGTCAGGATTAGGCTGCAGTGGGAGAGGGTTAAGGAACAATGTTGGTGTAATAGAGCACAGGCCGGGCATGAGAGAGTACATAAGTAAGAGTGCAAGGGCATCATGATGAGGTAACGCATCAGTGTGATCGAGCGCAGGCTGCGGGGTGAGGGAGCATGTCAGTCTGATAGAGTGCAGGCCATGGGGTAAGGGAGTGCCGCAGGGTGAATGAAAGAGTCAGTGTAATAGAACACAGGCCGCGGGATGAGGTAGTGCACAAGAATGCTAAAGCACAGACCGCGGGTGAGGGAGCACATCAATTGATAGTGCGCAAGCTGCAGGGTGAGGGAGCGTGTCAGTGTGATAGAGCACAGGCTGTAGGATGAGGGAGAGCATCAGTGTGATAAAGCGCAGGCCGCAGGGTGAGTGCATCAGTGTGATAGAGCAAAGGTTGCGGGGTGAGGTAGTGCACCAGTATGCTGAAGCACAGACCGCGAGACATACCTCCCAACTTTGTAGCTGCAGAAATAGGGACACTCGCGAGCGTCCAAAAAGGGGGCGCGGCTTATGCAAATGAGCCGCATCCCCGTTTTCGGCCGGGAATAGACGCTGTGCGCATGCGCACAGCATCTATTCTGTTAAATTGGGGGGGCTCCCAACTGCCCCCCCCCCCCGCAGCGGGACACCTCTGGCAGCGGGTGGGACAGCGGGACAGGACCCGGTAATCGAGACTGTCCCGCTGAAATCGTGAGTGTTGGGAGGTATGGCGAGGTGAGGGAGTGCACCAATGTGATAGAGCACACCACTCCAGTAATGGGCATGTGCTTCCAGTTTATGTCCCAAGGGGGTGATAATATTTGAGGGGGCCCTCAGAGATATCAATTTCTGTTTCCGGCCCTGGAACCCACACCATTTTTTTTAAATGATTTTTTTTTTTTACACAGATAAGCCAGATCCGTGCAGGCTTCTCTGTAAATACATTTGACCAAATACTACTGGAAAATAAGGAGTATTTTCCAGACGTATTTTTGGATCAAATACAGGCCATATTTTATATAAGGCCGGTTACTATATTTGGAATCACCATTCGAATAAATGTTGCTTCGTATTCATAGTCTTTCGAAGGCGTACACCATGGAAAAAAATATAAATCCCCGTTTACTGGTCTTTGTAGAGTAAAAAAAAAAAAAGGTTTATGCTATAAACTCATACTAATGACGTCCTGGTTCTCACTGTTTTCTGCATAAACTCATCAGTAAGGAAATATGACAGCCGCTGTAGCTCCTGACTGCATCTCCTGTACTACCTGGGTTAAAAATAACTTTGTTGCACAGGCTCACTGATATCCCGAGCTCAAGGAACTACAAGTCCCAGAATCCAACGTGCGGAGGAGAACGCCTGGACCAATCCCAGCGGCAAATTACTCCCGAACCCCTCCCCGTTGGCTTCACGTGACGCTGATAGCCCCTCCCTCTCCGGAGAGGTGAGCAGAGAGAGGCTGCAGAACTTCCTGTCAGGCTCGGCGGCCCAGGAGGCGGATCTGACCGCACAGGTAGGCAGCGCAGTCCGGGGCTGCGGGAGAACCCAGGCCTCCGGTAAGGCAGGGCGTGCTGGTGGTAGGGTGGCCTGTGTGGCAGCGCGTTGGCAGGCGGGGTAGTGAGGTGTGCCGGAGTGTCACTCATACACTGTCCTGTCTGTGAGCAGGGAAGCAGCCAGGTGGTATTTATGGCAGCTCTCTGCACCTGTCCATATCTGGAAGAGGGGAAGAGAATGGAGGATGTTTGAAGCCTGGACCATCAGAGTACGGTCAGGGTCTCTTGTCATGCTGACACTTGTAGTTCCACCCAGTTGTATAACCCTGGCTTGGCTCCTCTTTTGTTTAGGACACTAATCTTTATATGCTAAATAGCATTAGCTCGTTTAGTGCATTAGACCACTGTATAGTGTGCTAAACATTAGGAGTGGTCTATGTATGGAGAGAGATAATGAGAATGGAGATAAAGTGACAGAAAACCTAACATTTTTTTTAAAACAGCCTGTAATGTGACAGGAGCTGATTGGCTGGTATTTTATATCTCTCCACTGTACATTCCCTGCACCTCCTTCCACACCCCTTACGAGATTAAAGGAGCCCATAGACGCTCCGTTGTGTCCGGCTCCGTTCTGTACTATGTGATGCGCGCTCCCGCGCATCACATAGTACTGTACAAAAAGTATGTGCTGCACATCATATCGGATCGCAGTGCATGCACAAGGCATGCGATCCGATACGATGTGTACTTTAAAAGTACAGAACGGAGCCTCAAAACGGAGCGTGTATGGGCTCCTTAAGTAATCTCTCAGGGCATACACACGGAGAGATCTGTTCTTACTTTCTAAGAAATCTAGTCAGATTGCTTAGAAAATAGTGCAAAATCGCTCTGTGTGTATGCCCCTTAAAGCTGTTGCTGTGCTGCTTTTCCTATACAAGGAACCTCAGTGACAGGAACAGGTATTTGTTGACAACATAAAGTACTTCACCCTGGAGTGATGTGATGCAGGAGAGCAGACTATAAATGCCAGGTGACATTGATGGTGGAAATCACGTGACATGAGGATTATGACTGTAAGTGGTAGTTGCTTTAGAGGTGTGAGGACCATAATCAGTATTCAGATTTACCTGTGTAAACTGCACAATAACTTTGGTAGCATAGTGGTTAGCATTGCTGCACAGGTCTGGGGATATGCGCTATCCTTGTGATTTTTGTATTTTCTTATAGTGTAAGTCAGTGGTTCCCAACCCTGGTCCTCAAGTACCCCCAACAGTGCATGTTTTGCAGGTCTCCACACAGAATCACAAGTACTATAATTAGCTCCACCTGTGGATCTTTTCAAATGTCCCTGAATAATGAGTGCACCTGCCGGGTGACCTGGAAAACGTGCACTGTTGGGGGTACTTGAGGACCAGGGTTGTGAACCACTGGTGTAAGTTTCTTCCCGCATTTTAATACCACACCTTGTTCATTTGTTTGATTACATTTGCTTTCTTTTGTACAAAACTTAGATTGCAAGCTCCACCAGAGCAGGGACTGATGTGGATAATGCGACTACTCTGTAAATCGCTGTGTAATATGTTTGTAAATATGTAACCTTGGGTTAACTCAAAACTTAATCATTACAAAGGAGAATAAGGAGCAGATGCAAATAATGCGGGACGTAAAGGGGCCTATACACAGGGAGTTTTTTATGGGCAATGCTAGATCGCTCAGTCCTCCTGACGAAGTCGTGTGACGACACGCGTTAGGGCGTGGTCTCCTGATGCATTGGATCCCTGTCTTCAGTCCATCCGTGATTGCAGTGTGGAGTACGCCGCCGCTGAATATCTGTGCCGGGTCTGCTGGACGTGTTCTGGTCTCCGTGCTGTGAGCTTAGTGAGCGAGCGGTGATTACCCTCTATGCTGATTATTTTTATCTTAAAAGCAGTGCTTTTTTGACAGAGGAGGGGTGGGCCGCAATCCTTTCTTTAAGTGTTCGGACCATCTTTCCCACATACACTTTTTGACATGGACATGTAATAATATAGATCACATAATTCGTGTCACAGTCCATTCAATGTTTGATATTATGTGTACGGCCCGTCTGGACATGCTGCCAACTGCTGTCTGTAATGATATGTTTAAAATTGACACATCCTGCACAAGGGAAAGATCCTATTTTGGTGCTTAGCCATGTCCCAGTCCTGTCAATTCTAGGACTGATATCGGAGTATACCACATGTTGTTTTATATTCTGACTCTGTTTGTAACAGAACGTTGGCGTTTTTTTACTCATCTCGCCTAACACCGACTCTGGAAATCATACATAAAAAGGTTCGCATACGATGGGGCCTTGTTTGACCCCATCGCGGTCCCCTTAAGCTGTAAATAAAAATTATTGTTGAAAAGAAAATTAATTTTTATGTAAAATGACTTCAATAAGTAAAATCAAAAATTCAGATGCTTGACCTGCATAGTGTGGGCTTGAACAGATAGTTCGTCTAATTGCAGCCACTCCCTCATCATGACCAATGTTAGTATAAAGGCTGGTGACATCCATTGTCACCAGCATGCTCTTGGTAAGTGGCTTGTCAAACGTGGATCATTTTATTTAGAAAGTGGGTGGTGTCACGCAACCAAAAAGGAGTATTTTGAACAACTGATTGGAAATGGAAATAGGCTGACATAATGAGCCAATAGAGGAAATAATTGGTCTCCCAGGTGGTGACACCATAGTTTTGTGTATTTTGGGTAGAATGTAGATGAGGGGAATCCGCGGATGCTTCTGTATAAGGAACTCCACGATCGCCTCATCTATCCACCCATTGGTCAAACCAAGACCAATGATGGAATCAATCTCTGCCTTGTATTTAGATGTAGGGTCAAAGCAGAGTTTTTTTTTTTTTTTTGTAACAATCAGCATCCTGAAGTTGGCATAAAAACCTCTTTCACATACTCATCCCGATCCAATACCACTATCCCCCGCTTTAAAAACCATAAAATGGTATACGATTTTTTTTTTTTTATTGTAATTTATTTTTTTATTGTACAAGCACCCTGATGGGTCCTTACAATGTTAAATGCCCCCCCCCCCCCCCACACACACACACACTATCAACGCCGACCCGAAGCGTGGCGAGCGCAGCGCGTCCTCTGACCTTTTCATACCCCCACTATCCACGTCAGCGTGGAGTTGACTGTAGATATTATGGCGAGCGCAGCGAGCCACCAAGCCCGAAGCGTGGCGAGCTGACGCGGAATACATGTAAAGTAATACGCATCGCTCGCCACGCTTTGGGTTCGCATTTATAGTGGTGGTGGTGCATTTAGCATTGTAAGCAGCCATTAGGGTGCTTATACAATTAAAAATTGCATCATATGCGGCTATATGGCGTAAGATGCCATAAGATGGAAATCTTGGGTGCCGTGCTAGGAAACAAGTATCTATCTATCTAGCAATAAGCAATGTTGAAGTCTATCACAAGACAAGCTTCAGTGTAAACCGCAAATGTGTGTGTCTAGGTGAAGAGCAAGCTTAACAAACTGTGTGCCGTGGAACCCTTGGGTGTCCCTGGACGCTTGCAGGGGTGACTTGGATCAGTGGTCCAGGACCAATTCATATTTTTTATAATTAATATAATAGGCATAACCCAGTGGTTCCCAAAGTGTGTGCCGTGGCTCCCTGGGGTGCCTCGGGACACATGCAGGGGTGCCCTGGGTTGGTGGTCCAGGACCAACTCAAATTATTAATAATAGTTAATTATTTATGAGCAAAACCAGTGCTGGTGGCTGCCAATCATAAAATGTGTACAAACAGAAGCAAATCCTGCCCTTTACCACATAACTGACCTAAGAATCGCATATAAACCCAGTCAAATTAAAAAAAAAAATTGGCCTAGGGGTGCCGTGAAAAAATTCTGATACTCTAGGGTGCCGTGATTCAAAAAAGATTGGGAACCCCTGGCATAACCAGTGCTGGTGGCTACCAATTTTCAAATATGTAGACAAATAGAAGTGAATATTTTCCCTCACCACGTAATATAACCTAAAGATGACATCTAAACACAATTTGTTTAATTTGGTAATATTTCACATCTACATTTAAAAAAATAAAAATAAAAGCTTTCGCCTGAGGTGCCGAGAGCACAATTCTGATACTCAAGGCTGCCGTCAGTAAAATAAGTTTGGGAACCACAGGTATAAAGTTTGCACGCTATACTGTACTTTTCTGTTGTTACTCACTTTCTATGGCCACAGGGACAGAAAGTCAAATCTAATGGGCTTAATTCTGTCTTGGGTGAAAGACAGAGCAAGTAACTATGGGCAGTATTCAATGAGGATAATTTGCCCTGTTTCACGGCAAATTTTGCTATTTTCGCGTTGGAAGGTGATTTTTTTTTTTGGGGGGTCAGAAAGCAAATCACCCTATTCAATGTGCACTTCTTGCTGTCTTTCTAAGTGATTTTCGCCGTCCCTCACCGAGTAGCAAATCGCCATCTTTTCATGATGAAGTGGAAAGTGAACTTTTAACCCCTTCCCGACATTTGACGTACATTTACGTCATGGTCGGGAAGTACTTCCCGACACATGGCATAAATGTACGTCATGGTTTCTAACTGTCACTGCGTCTATAGACGCGGTGACAGTTAAGAGATGTCTGCTGTCCCTGACAGCAGACATCCCCCCTCGCCGCCCAGGGGTGGCAGGGGTGCCCCCCCCGGTCGGCGATCGCTGTGATTGGCTGTTCAAATCTGAACAGTCAATCACAGCGTTTCCTGTGTTACCGGCGGCTAAGCCGCTCGGTAACACAGAAAACGGTGGTGATCGGTGCAGCACCGATCACCACCGAGCGGCAGCACCCCCCTCCCACCCGCCGGGCACTCACCCGGCAGCAGCAGCAGCTCCCCCGGCTCCACCGCTACGTCCGGAGCGCACGCTGCGCTCCCCTCCTCCCCCCTCCCCCCCGCAGCAGCAGCATCATGCTATATATATATATATATATGTGTGTGTGTGTGTGTATACCGCACCGATCACCAACGATCGCCAGCCCCCCCCCCCCCCCTCCCACCCGGCAGCCCCCCTCCCACCCCCCCGCCAGCCGCAGCGCCAGCCCCCCTCCCAAAGCTGGTGACCAAAATGGGGTCACTTGTGGGGGGGTTCCACTGTATTGGTGCTTCGGGGGTCTTGCTAATGCGACATAGCACCCGCCATTCATTCCACCACCAAAAATCACTCCTTCCCTTCTGAGTCCTGCCATGCACCCAACTGGTATTTTTTGGTCACATGTGAGGCATTGCCGTACCCGGGAGAAATTGGGGCACAGATTTTGGGGTGCTTTGTCTCCTTCATTCCTTGTGAAAATTAAAAATTTTGAGCCAGAACTGCATTTTTGTGTAAAAAATTAAATTTTTTTACACAAAAATGCAGATCTGGCTCAAAATTTTTCATTTTCACAAGGAATGAAGGAGACAAAGCACCCCAAAATCTGTGCCCCAATTTCTCCCGAGTACGGCAATGCCTCACATGTGACCAAAAAATACCAGTTGGGTGCATGGCAGGACTCAGAAGGGAAGGAGTGATTTTTGGATTTTGCAGCACAGATTCTGGTTGAATGACCCCTGAAGCACCTATACAGTGGAACCCCCCCACAAGGGACCCCATTTTGCAAACTACACCCTTCAGGGAATTCATCAGGGGGTATAGTGTACATTTCAAACCCCCAGGGGTTTCACCAACTTTGATACAACTGGGCAGTGAAAATGAAAAATTACATTTTTTTCATTTTCACAGCCCAGTTGTATCAAAATTGGTGAAACCCCTGGGGGTTTGAAATGTACACTATACCCCTAGATGAATTCCCTGAGGGGTGTAGTTTGCAAAATGGGGTCACTTGTGGGGGGGTTCCTAACTTTTAGCATCTTATGGTGCCTAGAAACCTACATGGTGCCTAAAAAATAATCTCATAAAAAGGAGGCTCCAAAATCAAGTAGGTGCTCCTTCTATTATGAAGCCTGTGGTTTGGTCACCGTGCACACTAGGGCCACATATAGGATATTTATGAAAACAAAAGAATTGGGGGAATCAATTTTTAGTCACATTTCTCTAGTAAAATCTACTGTGTTCCTTAGAAAAATGTATTAAAATTGCAAATCTGCAAAAAAAATGAAATTTTGAAATTTCACCTACACTTTGTTTTAATTCCTGTGAAACACCTAAAGGGTTAACAAACTTCCAAAATGCTGTTTTGAATACTGTGAGGGGTGCAGTTTTTGAAATGGCATCATTTATGGGGGTGTCTCACATACAAGTCCCTCAAAGTCACATCAGAACTGAACTGGTCCCTAAAAAAATCAGTGTTTGAAATTTTCTTGAAAATTTGAGAATTTGCTATTCATATTGTAAGCCTCCTAGTGTCCCAAAAAATTAAAAGGAAGTTGAAATAATGATGTCAACATAAAGTAGACATATGGTCTATGTTAGTTATTCACTATTTTGAGTGGTAAGATTATTTGTCTCACAAGCAGAAAATTTAACATTTTGCAAATCGCAAAATTTTCCATTTTTTTCCGACATTTTGGTATTTTTCACAAAAAAACACAGACTGTATCGACGAAAATTTACCACTAACTTGAAGTACAATGTGTCACGAGAAAACAATCTCAAAATCACTGGGATAAGTAAAAGCAAAAAAAAGTTATCCCCACTTAAGTGAGACATGTCAGATTTGAAAAAAATGGCTCTGTCAGGAACGCAAAAACTAGCTCTGTCAGGAAGGGGTTAAAATAAAGTTGTTGTTTTTTTACATTTGGTGTAAAAAAATCAGGAATTTTATTCTGAGAAGGGGCATGCTATTTTTATTCATGTGCTTATAGCACATGAATATATATTTAATTTATTTATTCATATATTCACCGATCATTACATATGCACGATCGGGTGCAGTGAATACCTGGTCCCCTGTTGGCTCTCCCGGGGGGCTGCCTGGCTCCTGGGGAGCCTACCTCCCCCCCACATACGTTCTGGGGCAGGCAGGGAGACTTCCATCTCCCTGCCTGCCACCGTCCTCAGGCAGGGTTCACACTCGCCATCAGGGGCAGCGAGCCCCTGCGACATTGAATAGGGGGGACAGCGAGGCTCCGGAACACGGCGGGCAGTGGCGAGTGTGCAGCGAATACTAAACAGGATTCGCTGCACGCCGTCAATATTCTCATTGAATATGGCCCTACGTTGTAATGCAAGGGTTGGAAATGAATACATTTTTTTTCTTTACATGCAAAGTAAATACTGTCTGCTTTTGCATGAAGTCTACACATGCTGGACAACTTTACTTTTACACTGCAATTTATGTTTCCATTTGGACATGCCCCTTTCATTTCTAAATCTCTGCACATTTTACATCAGTCCAACCTGCAGTGAAGCATGGGTTTTACTTGCTCTTTCTTATGGTGCTCCCACGCACATCCCATCACACAGCACATAGTGTGCTGCCCGTACTTTTTTAACTAGATTGCATCGTATCTACTTCAAAACTCACAGTGCTTTAGACCATCGAATGCATTTTGATTTAGAAGCGATGCAATCACATGTGTATGGGCACCACTTTATTCCAAACTCATAATGTGGCCCAATGTGTATAAAGTTTAGATGCCATCACTTTGTGTGTATTATAGGAAACAACATGCCTCTTTAATGTGAGGATTTAGCAGGCTATAAACTGTACTCTGCAGCAGGGGGAATGTAGCCCCTCACTTCATCTGCTGCATATATTTTGGACAGGGGTAGGCTCCCATCTTCTGTGCACCTACAGAAATACATTAAAACCTGAGGTACTTGTGTAGTTTTATGTCTGGGTCCCCTTGCGGGGCTCGCTTCACTCACCCACGCTGGTGGCACGCTACGCTCCCCACGCTATCTAAAAGCAACTCCATGCCAACATGGATAGTGGGGGTATGAACTATCCATGTTGGCATGGAGTTAAGTTACTTTATTTTAGATAGTTTGTGCCGAGTGTAGAACCCGTGAAACTACACAGGTACCAAACCTGATATACAGTAAGTCCTTAAATACACGCTAGGTGGTTTATTTACTAAGATGGGAGGTCTATTGAAGATCAAGAGATCAATCAGGTTCTATCCATTATCTTCTAGAAGGTGCTAAATAAGGTGCACATAGCAACATCTTCAATAGAACTCCCATCTTAGTAAATGTGGCCCTAGGTGTAAGATCTGGTCCGTGCGCTTGTGCCTGACTGATAACTCTCACTGACTGTTTATGATCTAAACCAACATTGTCCTTTTGCAGACTACAATATCCATTGGGTACATTAAGGCAGGGCTTGACAATTTTTTTTAACTCTAGGAGCCAGACCTCATTGAAGTGCTCCTACACGTTATAATATCAGCCCTCTTGTGTGCTGCCCCTGCACATATTAACCTAGTAATACAATTATAATTAGCCAAGGAGATAATGTGGGTAAAAACATTAAAAGCAATAAGACAAGTCAACCAGGGGATCGGTTTGTGTATGAATTTTAATTACATAATGTATGTCATCCACTGCCCACATAATCTTATTGGCTAACTATATTTGTATTCCTAGTAGTCTACATTACTGAGGAGGGCGGGCCACATCATGTTGACACTTCCCCTCCCAGCGGGTGGCGTGTCAGTCATCCAGAAATCGGCTTGGCCACGGGCGGGCAGAAGTGACTCAGGCAGGTCAGATGAGCATGATCTGAAGCTGTCAGCGTCAGCACAGTATTCATGGACCAGGTCACTAATTTTGTTCAACTATATCTGGGTGTTGGCATCTGGTCGCCAGTAAGCAAAACCTGTTAAAGCCTTGTGTTGCATCAAGATACGGACAAGGACATAAGTTAGTGCAATACATTACAATTATAGGATAGCAATCCAAGTTGATTGTACCTGATTTAAATTAATCCGATTCAGGTTATCTATGTATCCTGAATGTCACCTTAAGGTATTAAAATCTAGAGATATTTGTTTTCTGGTATTGACAGAGAAAGGAATGGAAAATAAAAAGGTGAGGGAAATATGTGTAAAGCTGGCTAAATATTGGTACGAATTTCAGGCCGAATGTAGGATTTTGATGGCTCGTACAATGTATTGTGTGTGTGTGTGCCTGCAGGTCGTGAGGTGGATCTTATGTGCTTCCGTTCCAATCTGCAGAGTCTCTGGTCTGAGGTGGCCGTGAATGTACTCTGGAGATCAAGCTTGAGCAGCTTTGTGTCAGTAGATTGGAGGACGAGAAGAAAAACTATGCACTTAAAATATCCTGGAAACATAGTATTCTCTATGTGAGACATAAATGCATTTCATGTATAGTCTTGGGTCACATCCCCAATGTAACCAATTATGGTATACTAATACAGGCAGAGTGCTCCCGAGCATTTTGTATAAGGGATTATTCTGGATTTTAGAAAGTTTTTAGTTTGAAGCTCACCTGGTGTTCACAGCGTCCAACTTCAGAGGCATCCCCGGTCCCAATGATGCATGGATGACTACATCGGCGCACCTGCACAATGCATCATTGACACTGGGAACGGGCACGCAGCTTTATGTGCCAGGCGGTCATTGAATAAAGTGAGTGTTTGGTGCACAGCAAACGATGTGGGTATGACAGATGAGCGGCCTAGCAAAACGAAGAAAATAACGGACATTCCAAAAAACTTTTTTTTTGGGAATATTTCCGAAAAGAGATCCGCATACGGTATACTCTACCTTTATTTCAAAACATGGAAAAATATAATATCTGCATTGTGGCTTCTGGGCTGAGATCTCCAGCCCTCTTTTCCCAGGTTAAAATACTCTTGCACTTTTTTTTTTTTTTTTTTCGTTTAAGCGGTTGTCCTCTAAAAGCCTCCTGGTTCTAGCAATAGGTGTCCTGTAAACCATAGGTGACGAGTTTAATGCTACTGCTTTATAGCAGCCAACCAGTTTCCCTGAGGAAAGATTGTACTAAGGGAAAATACGAGCACAATTCTTTCTTTATATCTTTTGTGTGTGATTTCTTCGCTGTTGCTGTTCTTGGATTCTCTTGAGAAGAATAAAGCTCTTAAGAGTTGACAGATGTCAGAGTTTAGAGAGACACTATTGTTCCAAGCCGCCCTGTTTCTCTGCATTGGTGCCCAGTGCACCTATAAAATAGCAGATACATGGAAACTGAGCATATTGTATTTGTACTTAATGCTTAAAGCCATCCTAGATAACTTTCAATTATGTAATAGAACAGTTTTGTCTGTTATTTTACATTGGTTACACCAATGGTTTCCAAACTGTGTGCCTTGGGTGCCTCGGAGCACTTGCAGGGGTGCCTCATGGTGGTCCAGAACCAATTCAAATTATTTATGGCCAATGAAACAGGCAAAATCAGTGCTTGGGGCTTCCAATTATAAAATATTTTGGGAAACAGAAGTGAATCGTGTTCCTCACCACATAACTGGACCTAAGGATGACATTTAAGCACAACTTATTTAATTATTTTTTTTTATTCTTGGTAACAAACTTTGTCCTAGGGGTGCCCTGAAAAGTATTCTGAAGCTCTAGGGTGCCGTGATTCAGAAAAGTTTGGGTTACACCGCTGTTTTACATATTGCACTTATCACACTCTGTATAATACCACTTTTACACCAAAACTGCCAGGTCGCACCAGGGTTTTTGGACCCCGATGGGACTCGGCAGTTGCTCCCTTTTGCATCGGCGTCCCCCGGCATTATGTCGGGTAGGGGACGTCAGTGAATTCGGGCCCTGAGCCGGCGCTCGGAGATGTCATCTCCAAGCGCTGGGAAACCTGCCGACCGTCACCCCACAATGCCGCCTGACACCCCCGTAACGACGACCGACACACTGGGGGCAAGCCCAGGTAAGCTGCTGGCCTGCCCCCAGCCTGCATGTGCCCCCAGCCTCTGTCCATGAGGTGAATGGATGCCGCACACAGGCGATATAGTGTGGCGAGCAGCTTGTGTGCTTGTGAGCATTTCGTTAGCTCTTCCCTGCCATGTTGAGTTTTGTATATGTCAGTCTATTGCTGGGTACACACCGAAACGATTTGGGCACAATCCCATCAATCTGGATCCAATTCAGACCGATTGGGTCAAAATCGTTTGGTTGGAACCGAATTGGATCCGATTCCAATCCTACCTGCTGCAGGTAGGATCTGTATAAGATCCATTCATCTGAATACAGATGGGATTGGATCATATGCAAATCAGATCGCACGATTTGCATATGATTTGCATCCAGTCCAAATCGTTTTGGTGTGTACCCAGCATATGAGGGGGAATTTCATCCAACCACTTAATATCCAGCACTCTGCTTCAAACCCGTCATCAGGTCCACCAGCTCCACCTCAGAGCATGACCGAGTCCTATGAATAAGACTATAGGACAGGTCGAGATTATTGTAGTTCTAAAGAGAGGCTGTAGATACTTTTGTGAAGCACATCTAGGAATGTGTAGCTTAATACTGCTTTCACATCGCAAACCCTGCTCTAACTCTGTATTTGAAAACGTCTCTGAAATGGGTCTGAGCAACCCCTTTCACATCGCATGGTGGACCTGGTTTATTACTGGGTTATTACCAGGTTGGTGCCTTTGACACTGAACCTGGTTCACCCATAGAAAACGGTGTAATGTAATTTTGACT
This sequence comes from Crinia signifera, assembly GCF_055691185.1. Taxonomy (NCBI): domain Eukaryota; kingdom Metazoa; phylum Chordata; class Amphibia; order Anura; family Myobatrachidae; genus Crinia; species Crinia signifera. The sequence continues at coordinate 99,022,762 of NC_139225.1, read as the reverse complement.
TTTATAGCTCACATGTTAGGTTTATTTTCAGCAAGAATACAATGTGTCGTTGTTTATTTACTGTACCAATTACAAATGTTTTTATATATAATACGGTACTTGTTTCCTAGCACGGCGCCCATCGGGTCCCATCACATACTTTAACTTAAGGTATGCGATGGGACCCGACGGACCCGATTTTCAGGCTTTTTTTGAGGTTTCCCGACAAATGTATAATCGGGTCCATCGCATGCCATTATAATGGCATGCCATGCGACCGACCTGATTTTACATAGTAAGCATTGTATGTAATGTTAAAATCCTATGTAAAATCTGGTCCATTGTATGCCATTATAATGGCATACAATGCGACCAATGCGATGGACCCGATTTTACATAGGAACCAATGTTAAATTGCCCCCCATACCCAATTTTTGATTGTACACCCACCCTGATGGGTAATTTCTATGTCAAATGCCCCCCCATTGTTAATTCCACCACACGATGAACGCCACCCCCCCACGATGAACGCCACCCCGAAGCGTGGCGAGCGGCAGCGGTACGCGTCCTCTGACCTTTTCATAACCCCACTATCCACGTCGGCGCGTAGTTGACTTTAAATAGTATGGCGAGCGCAGCGAGTCACCGAGCCCGAAGCGTGGCGAGCGGACGCGTAATACATCTGAAGTAATGCGCGGGGCTCGCCTCGCCACACTATATAAAATCAACTCCATGCCGATGTAGATAGTAGGGGTATGAAAAGGTCGGAAGACGCGTACCGCCGCCCCTCGCGGGCTCGGTGCACTCGCCACGCTTCGGGTTCACGTTGATCGTGGCGTTAACAATGGGGGGGCATACAATGAAAAATGGGGTCTCGGGGACCATTTAACATTGGTTCGAATGTAAATAATCGGGTCGGTCGGGTCAATTGCAACCCGATTGCATACAATTAAAATCGGTGGCGCCGTGCTAGGAAACAAGTACCTATAATACCCCTTTCACACCAGCCTGAATTCCCAGGTTGGGCCCAGGAACAACCCACGACTAGTGTTGGTGTGAAAGGTTCCCGGGCCAAAACACTGCGACCGATGTCCCCGGATTTCAACCCTACTAGCTAGCAGGGTTGCTCCCGCGACCAGCCTGGGATATTGGCCGGTGTAAAAAAGGTATTTTCCCAGTCCTGGACGGTAACCTGCTGCCTGTCGCTCTGGGAACACGTAGCTGCCAGGTGCCACCTGTTGCTGAGTGGACTTGGAGCTGCCGGGTGCTGCCTGCCCACCTGCTTGTTGCTATTATATTGGGGAGGGGTGGGGGGGGGAGAGCTTCTGAGTGCCCCTGTCCGTTGCTATGGGGACACGGAGCCTGCCTTCCACTACCCACACTATTTCTCCTCCCTCACACCAGAAAATGCAGTGGTAGGCTGGTGTGAAAGGGGCCAGCCCAGGAATGTCCCTGCATGATCCGGGGACCATATTCCTGGGTAAATCCCTGCATTTTCTTGTGTGAAAGGGGTATTAGGGAATCCTTTACAGTGCCACTGATTTGTCTGGTAATTTCTGCCACCCCTCTTATTCTAAGCAACTCCCTCCCCTCCTCATCAGTCCATATTGCCATAAATGTATGCTCTGTAGTGTAGAAATATGCGAGCAATGCTTCTCCACTACTTCAAATGCTATTTCTATTGTTTCCAGATTCAGGATTGTGTTATCAGGTAGGGAGACAGCCTATTGCCTCCTTTTGAAGAGTCATGTGTCGTAAATACCGGGTCTGAGCCTTTCCCACTGCACAATGAAATTGATCAGAATCGTGTAGAATCCTTCTTTTAACCCATTTTCAAATACCGGGGTTTTGTACCCAGTAAATTCAGTGGCGCTTTTCACACTGCAACTAGAACCAGTTTGAAACGCTTAAAAAAAAAAAAAAATGCAATATACCATGTTTTAGCTGCTGTGTGATAGGGGTATCTGTGTGTTGAGTGAATTTTAAATGTTCTACAGAGAATACTTATTTTTGTTTTGCGTTCTAAAAGGGCTGATTGAAAGAATACTTAGTTATGGTTTAAAGTATTCTTGGTTAATTATTGACTAGACCTTTGTTATATACTGTGAGTTAAAATATTTATTTAAATTACTGCATGATTCATTTGTATTATGACTTTCATCTGTGGTCTGGTTCTATTTTCGTATAATCTGCCAATAGCAACCTTCTTTAGTCAGATCTCTGCAGCCCCTGCCTGACTGTATTCTTAGTTTTTGCCCTCAGTATCCACATAGAAAATGAAAAGCTTCCATCAGGGTTTTGGCTCTGACTGAGCAGGCATGACCTATTAGGATTAGTGCATAAAGTAGATAAAATATATGTATCGTTGTATATTACTGACACACTCTTTGCTAACCTCCACTTAAGGCCCATACATACTGAGTCTTGAGCTAAAAGTTGCTCAAAGCCACCCAGTGTGTATTCTCCGGCAATGAGCGCTGCTGCGCGCTCCCGCCGTTCATCTGCTGCGCTATGTTTTGCCCTCCAGCTGTTGTTGAACTACCGATCCCAGCATCCTACAGTTTTGCTATTTGTCCATGCTAAAACTGTTTCAGGGCATGCTGGGATATGTAGATCGACCACAGCTGGGCCAAAGGTTCCCCATCCCTGCTCTAGGAGGTGAATTTGCCCTGACATTTATGGAGCTAGTCCAACATTTGTCATGTTTTCTTGTAATGTAGCTATCTTTTTTTACATTGGAACACCTTTATTTCATGGTATTGCTCATCTACAAGAAGTTTCTAATCTAGTTAAAGCTAGGTTGACACTTGACCAATAAGAGAACTGAAGTAAACTTTTAACTATAATTACATCAATGGACATTTTTAAATGAACTGTTTGATCGAGCTCAGTACTCACTACATATGCAGCACAATAATTGCTTGTGGTTACGTCCAAATGTTGGGGCAGTACAGATGGTGTAATGGTTAGCGTTACCGAGGTCATGGGTCCGTATATTCTCCCCTTACTACCGTGGGTTTCCTCCGGGTACTCCGGTTGCCTCCCACAATCCAAAAATATACTGGTAGGTTATTTGGCTTCTAACAAAATGAACCCTAGAATGAATGTGTGCGCGTGTACATGTGGTAGGGAATATAGATTGTAAGCTCCACTGTGGCAGGGACTGATGTGACTGTTCATCTATTCTCTGTAAAGCGCTGCGGAATATGTGTGCCCTATATAAGAAACTGGTAATAAATAAATAATAAAATGTTGTGCAGCATAGTTGCTGTGTACACACCAAGCAATGATTGGTCCGGGCAGCCGAATATAAGATGTTTGATTACTGCAGTGTTTACCCATCTTGTCTTAAGGTGCCCATACACTTGGCCTATTTCGCCCAATCCTAACGGATGGGGCAGAGAAATAGGCCCGAATCTAATGTTTGATGTCCTCCCTCAGGTCTGATGCGTGGTTCCGTGCACATTGGACCTGAGCTTGGAGATGTTGCCCATCTGACCTCTAACTCTGTCCCCTTCCAGTGGCAGGGAGCAGGTTTGCATGCGGTACATCGCATGTGAAAGGACCGGGCAGCTGAAGGGGGTCGGATGACCCATACACTTCTGCGATACACTGTAGTAGTCACTGCATCGGCGGCACCTTTTTACATTATTTACTATTTTGGGTTTGGCACTAAATAAGAGGCAAATAAAATAACTGGCTTTTAAAGTAGTTCTTAACTGTTACATTATTATTCCTAATTCTTCTCATGAACATGCAGCTTTTTGTTCTCTGATGCTTTAAAAAGGTGTAAATGAAATGATCTGCTTTTTCCAGTTCCTTGCATACTTGTACTATTGATGTGTTGATGCATGAGAGTGACTGTTGTGTAATGGTTGCTTGGCAACGGACATTATTTTTATTTCGGCAATCTATGACTATTTTCACATGAGTGAATCAGTTTGTTGTGTTCAAATTCTCCAAGTGCTGTCCAGCAGCTCCACTTCAATCATTTGTTTGGTTACGTTTATTTGGTTCTTTCTTTTAAAAGCCATCGAGGGCTCATTCACACATGTAGAAAAAATTAGCATGATGTGTGTAGTATGTTTTCACGCTCACTTTACATGTGTTGGACTATCAGTAATGCAAACTATTGTACAGGAGTTTCACACATGAAAACAATGTCGCTCTCTATTCTAAAATGTTAAACTTGGTGATTTAAAAAATAAATAAATTATAATACAGTCATGGGATAAGCCCATCTGAAATAATGCATATTTATAAAGCTGCTGCGTGCATATTCTCCATTTATAGTTGTGCCGTCATTTTGAAAATGTGCAATACCAACAGGACATGATGTGCCGTTCCGCATACAATACATTTATTCTCATTAACATTTCTGGTCTCTGATTTTCATTACCTTTTTAAACACCGGTACAAGAAGCTGACTTTTCACACTAAAGGTGTGTTTTTGTGGTTGGGTATAGCAAGGGCTTCAGCAAACGACCCAAAGATTAGTTTCACTAACGTCCTTGATGGGATACTGGGAATGGTCTTAAGACATTGGGTATTAGAGGGTATTAGAGGGTATCCGCAGGAGACAGGCACATCTATAACTTTGAAGCTGGGTGTGCTGGCTCCTCCCCTCTGATTCCCCACCCAGGAACCAGTTTAGAAAAATGTGCCCTCAGGAGAGGATGCACACTGCTGGAGCTCCAGAGAGTTTGTCTTCAGTTTATTTTCTTTTATTATTTTGGGGTTACTGTGTTGGACTTCACAGTATCCCTGCTTCGAGGGAGTCAGTTGAGGAGGGTTCAGCTGCAGGCCTCTTAAGGTACCGAGCTGTCCCTGCTGCAGGACCACCGTCCTGAGAGGGTGTTTGTACTCACGGGCATTGCGCTGCAGTGATACTCACCCCCAGCATGCCGCACACTCCTGACACAGTCCGAAGACGTCTGTGGTGAGTAAAAACCGGGGTCCCCACAGTGGGGTACCCCGGCTCATTGTGCGGCAAGATGGCGGCGGCGGCAGACGCGGTACCCTGCACAGGGGCTGCGCAGACCCCCTGTCACAAACTGGCTGCGGGTGACAGTCCCTGGGCTACCAGGGCAGATCCCACTATAAAACGCTGTTCAGTGTGAGGGCGCCATTAAAACTGACAGCCAGCGCCAGTATAAAGATCAGTGAAGCCCCTGCGCCATCACAGAAGGACGGGGCTTCAGCGGAGCGAGGCCAGAGCTCTGAGCGCGCATACACTACTTCCTGCTTCTCCCTGGGCGCCATTACTGTCTCCAGATACACTCCTCAGCGGTGAGGTGTTGGACAGAGGAAATCTGCAGAAAACAGCAAGTGTATTTAGCGCTAAGATCGCTTAATTGATCACACTGTTCTGTGTTTATGCGTGTTACCAACTCCTAAATAGGAGTTAAGGTTGTACAGGGTGTGCTGGTCTCCTCAGTGTAATCTGAGCGCTCCCCCACGTGCTTGTTAAGCTACACACTTCCAGTGATAGAGCTCACACATATATAGCTGCTATACACTGCACACTGAATATATATATATTTATTTCATTGTGATTGTGGTGTGTTTGTGGAAGAAAGGTTACTTATTCCTTCAACATGGTGAGGAAGTTAACCTGTCTCATTTGCAGCAGCAAGTTTGTGCCTAAATCCACCTCACAGATTACTTGTGAGGAATGCATGTCCACTCAAACGAGTGGAACAGGGGGTTCATCCCAGATTACTCCTCAATCAGACTCACAGGAGCCTGAATGGGCGGCAGGCATTAAAACCATGCTGCAGGCAGTGTCAACACAATTGGCTGCAAATACAATGCAGACCAAACAGGTGCAGCAGGACTTAACAGTTTTAGCCGCACGGGTGGATAATATAAGCACCACCACGGGCCAGTCACGGAAGCGTGCTGCGACCGCCATGTTGCCTGATTCAGATGATGATCTGCAGGCGGGTGACGACACAGATGATAATGTGGACGACGGGGCTCTGATCCCTGATTCACAGTCATCTCTTAGAGGCCCAGAACCTCTTATTACAGCAATAAGAGAAGTGTTAGACCTTCCTTTAGCAGACATGCAGGAAGGTGACCCGTTCTTTGGGTCCCAAAGGAAACAGCAAATTGTTTATCCTGAACAAGTTGACCTTGATGAGACGTTTAAGGAGGCTTGGAAACAACCTGAAAAGCGTTTCCAACGGTCTAAAAGGTTTAAGTCCAATTTTCCCTTTGATCCCGCCACTAGAGCGGTGTGGGAAGAGCCTCCGGTTGTGGATGCATCAGTGTCCAGACTGTCCAAGAAGGTGGTTCTCCCCGTCCCAGGGGCAGCAACACTCAAGGATAGTACAGACAAAAAACTGGATACTACCCTTAAGTCCATGTACACTGCGAGTGGGGCGTCTCAGAGACCTGTCCTCGCCAGTTGTTGGATGGCTAAGTCCATTTATACATGGGCTTCTCAAATCCAGGAAGGCATGCTGGCCGATATGTCAATGGCGCAGGTCGGAGAGAGACTTCGCCATATCCAGGATACTGCAAAGATCCTGTGTGACACGCAGAAGGAGCTTGGAGCTATAAATGCTCGCTCTTCCGCAATGGCGGTTTCAGGCCGCAGGGCCCTCTGGTTAAGACAGTGGGTAGCTGATCCAGAGTCCAAACGTAGCGTGGAAAGGTTGCCTTTTAAGGGAGAAAAGTTATTTGGTAGCGAACTTGACGACCTTATATCCAAGGCTACAGCCGGCAAGTCGACTTTTCTGCCGACGGCTTCCACTCACGCTAAACGTCCCTTTCAGGGCCATACGTCCCAGTCCTTTCAGGCTTCTCAGTCCTTTCGGCCTTCCAGGCCCAGGCAGAGGGCGAGAGGCTCCAGCTCGGCCACCAGAGGGGGCCGTGGCAGGTTCAGGAAGCCCGCCAGCACAGGATCTCAGGATCGTGCCGCAAATGCCTCCGCCTCTAAGCCGGCAGCATGACTCGGGTTCCGACCCTGGAGTCACTTGCGAGGTGGGGGGTCGCCTGTCAGCTTTCAGCCAAGTATGGTCAGTCTCTCACCTGGATTCCTGGGTGAGAGATCTTATTACCAACGGCTACAGGTTGGAATTCGAAAAGCCTCCCCCTCACAGGTTCTTCAAATCAGGTCTGCCGGCTCTACAAGCAGACCGAGTGAGCCTGCAGCAGGCAATACAACGCCTGCTGACGTCACAGGTAATCACACCTGTCCCATTGCAGGAACAAGGAAGGGGTTACTACTCCAATCTGTTCCTCGTGCCGAAGCCGGACGGCTCGGTGCGCCCCATTTTAAATTTAAAGTCACTAAACCCTTTTTTAAGGGTTTACAAATTCAAGATGGAGTCCCTCCGGGCAGTAATAGCAACCCTGGAGGAGGGAGAGTTCTTAGCATCGCTGGATGTAAAGGACGCCTACCTCCACATACCAATTTGGGGTCCACATCAGGCTTTCCTGAGGTTTGCGCTGAAAGATCTGCACTTTCAATTCAGAGCGCTGCCATTCGGCCTGTCATCAGCGCCGCGTGTGTTCACGAAGGTGATGGCAGAAATGATGGTACTGCTCAGGAGGTCGGGTGTCAACATTATCCCTTACCTGGACGACTTGCTGATCAAAGCAAGGTCGGAACAGGTCCTGCTGCAGGATATAGCAAAGACCAGGCAGATTTTATCCGAGCATGGGTGGATCCTAAATATCCCCAAGTCCTCCCTGACGCCATCACGTCGTATCCTCTTTCTAGGAATGTTCCTGGATACAGAGTTGAAAAGGATTTTCCTCCCTCGGGAGAAGATGGAAGCCATACAATCCCTAGTGATGGTGATTTTGGCAAAGCCTCAGGTGTCGGTTCACCAATGCATCCAGCTATTTGGCAGGATGGTGGCCACATTCGAGGCCATTCAGTTCGGACGTTTTCCCACCAGGGTGTTCCAACTGGATCTGTTGGCAAAATGGTCGGGCTCTCATCTCCTGATGTACAAGAGGATTTCTCTGTCGCATCAGTCCCGGCAGTCCCTTCTATGGTGGACTCAGGAGTCGAACCTGCTTGCAGGTCGGAGATTTGGCATCCAGGATTGGGTGCGACTCACGACAGATGCGAGCCTGCAGGGATGGGGTGCTGTGACCATGGACAGAACCTTTCAAGGTCAGTGGACTCGGTGGGAAGCGAGACTCCACATCAATATCCTGGAGCTGAGAGCTGTATACTATGCAGTGTTACAAGCCCAGGATCTCCTCCAAGGTCGGGCGCTCCAGATACAGTCCGACAATGCCACAACTGTGGCCTACATAAATCGCCAGGGAGGCACAAAAAGCAGGACTTGCATGAAAGAAGCTTCCAAGATCCTGACCTGGGCGGAAACGTACGTGGTGGCTCTGTCGGCCATCTTTATCCCGGGTGTGGACAATTGGGAGGCGGACTTCCTAAGTCGTCACGCCCTCCACCCCGGGGAATGGAGCCTGAATTCACAGGTGTTTGCAGCAATTGTGGACCGTTGGGGCCAGCCATCGATAGATCTGATGGCATCCCGGTTAAACCACAAGGTCCCCATGTATTGCACAAGGACCAGGGATCCCTGCGCAGTGGCAATAGACGCCCTGACAATTCCATGGGTGTTTCCCTTGGTGTATCTGTTTCCACCCATACCGCTTCTGACAAGAGTTCTAAAAAGGGTTCGAAGTCAGGGAGTGGAAGCCATTCTGGTGGCTCCGGACTGGCCAAGAAGGGCTTGGTTCTCGGATCTACAGAGCCTGCTGATCGAGGATCCTTGGCCCCTGCCTCTAAAGAGAGATCTACTCACACAAGGCCCTTGCGTCTTCCAAGATTTAGGGCGGCTACGTTTGTCGGCGTGGAGGCTGAGCGGAAAATCTTAGCTCAGAAGGATCTGCATTCATCAGTTATCACCACGATGATTCAGGCCAGAAAGCCGGTAACAAACACCCACTACTACAAGATCTGGAGGAAGTACGTGGGTTGGTGCGAGGAGCTGAAGGTCCCCCCAGCGAAGTTTAACCTAAACAGGTTATTGTGCTTCTTACAAGCGGGATTGGATTTGGGTCTCCGTCTGGGCTCACTAAAGGTCCAGATCTCGGCCCTGTCCATATTCTTCCAAAAGAAATTGGCTACCATCCCGGAAGTACAAACATTCCTTCAGGGAGTGCTTCACATCCAGCCACCCTTTGTACCTCCTACACCTCCTTGGAGTTTGGATGTTGTTCTTAATTTTCTTCAATCCTCCTGGTTTGAACCGTTGGAGTCGATAGAATTGCAGTATATCACCTGGAAGGCGGTGGTCCTTTTGGCCCTAGCCTCGGCTAGAGTGTCCGAATTGGGAGCTCTCTCCTGTAAGAGCCCCTATCTAATTTTTCACTCAGACAGAGCGGAGTTGAGAACTAACCCGCGATTTCTTCCTAAGGTGATCTCTTCCTTTCACCTTAATCAGCCAATTGTAGTCCCGTCTGCATCTAGTTCACCGGATATTCCGGTATCCCTGGATGTTGTGCGTGTCTTGCGTGTGTATGTCCAGAGGACGTCAAGAATCAGGAAGACAGATTGTCTATTCATTCTGTATGACGCACAAAAGAAAGGACACCCTGCATCTAAGCAATCCATTGCTAGATGGATTAGGACCACAATACAACAAGCCTATGTGACGGCAGGCATGCCGACACCTCCGGTTTTAAAGGCTCACTCCACCAGATCGGTGGGCGCATCCTGGGCGGCTGCTCGGGGTGTGTCAGCTCTGCAGCTCTGTAGAGCTGCTACATGGTCAGGGCAACACACCTTTGTAAAATTTTACAAGTTTGATGCCTTAGCCAAAGAAGATACCCAGTTTGGGCAGGCAGTACTGCAGCAGTCTCCGCACGTACCCTCCCGTTCTGGAAGCTTTGGGACATCCCCAATGTCTTAAGACCATTCCCAGTATCCCATCAAGGACGTTAGTGAAAATAGGAATTTAATACCTACCGGTAATTCCTTTTCACGTAGTCCTTATGGGATACTGGGCGCCCGCCCTGTGCGGGGGTCTGGCTGCAGCTTTATTCTGCTTATAAAGTTCAGAAGTTAACCTAGGGTCTTCTGGTTCTAAGGTCTAGTTCAGTGACCTTGTTAAAGAAAATCCATCCAGTTGGTGGTATTATAGTTGTTTTTTATTTTGTATGAATGCGGGTGTGCTGGCATAAATCTCACCACACTATTCACACTTATGTTTACATAGGTGACACAAGTTATTCCTCTCATATGTACATTCTCCTTCGGGCACAGTTTTTCATTAACTGGTTCCTGGGTGGGGAATCAGAGGGGAGGAGCCAGCACACCCAGCTTCAAAGTTATAGATGTGCCTGTCTCCTGCGGATACCCTCTAATACCCAATGTCTTAAGACCATTCCCAGTATCCCATAAGGACTACGTGAAAAGGAATTACCGGTAGGTATTAAATTCCTATTTTTCCCCTTTCTTTTGGCACGAGTGGATGGGGGGATACCCACCTTTTTTTTTTGGGGGGGGGGGGGGGTGCGGTGCGAAGTCCTAAGCCTGCAATGGAGCAAGCACCTCTGGCTTTTAGCTCCCAGGTTACATGGCTGGAGCTATTCAATTATATCACGCGGTAACCACCATGTCTAATTTGCGTTAAGTCATAGATTTCAAATTAAGTATGCCCTAAGACCCAAGGGTGTTCTTAACGCACATGTATCTTATCACCCTGCTGATGAGGGAATGGAACTGTGCAGTAATTAAAATAGATCTGGGGTCTTCATCTGGGAGCTAAAATCACTTGAGTACCCCATGTAACAAAATTCTCTCCATAGTGGCTGATGTATCAAATCCTGTGAATACACCAGCTTTCGAATCATTTAGGGATTCACCCTGTTTACTATTCATAAAAGCCTGCAGAGGCCATCACCACCATTCCTATGATAACTACTTTCTGTATGTTTATTGTGTACAAACGTGTCTCCTCCAATGAGGTCTCCACCTCCAGGATGGCTATGGCAAGGTGTGATCTAGTAAAACAGTGGCTATTTTTCGTGGGTCTCATGTGTCACGTGTATGTTTATATGCCAGGCTGACATCAGGGAGATTGGCATCCCTCAGCTTCCATATTGTTCTTAATAAAGAAAGAACCACCATAAGCAACCCTTTTACATATATTTAATGTTTGGAGTGGAGCAGGTGGTGGTGATTGTTATTTCAAATTTGGTTCTGGTCAGTGTTTAGGAAGCAGATGGCACAGTCCACATAGCCTGAATGTACATCTTTTAGGAACTGAGATCATCATCTGCCTGGAATATAAGTACAAGTGTTTTTTAAGGAGTCGGCATGGGCAGGAGGTAGAGAATTTTTTTTTTTTTTTTTGTAAATGGGGTCTATTCAATTACCTGCAATGTATTTGCAGGACCAGTAGCCCCTGCAGCCTTATCTTTTACAACACTGTGGCCTGTGGGTTGAAATGTGCAAATTCAGGTTGAGGCTGAGAGATGTAGTGCTGGGTATGGATTGGCTGGTCGACCTAAAGATGGTAGACACCACTAGGTCGACATACTACAAGGTTGACATGTCCTTAGGTCGACCCAAGCATTAGGTCGACATGATCTAGGTCGAAAGTCAAAAGGTCGACATTCAGTTATTCCGTTTTTTTTTTCTTTCTTTTTTTTACCCGAATGTTGACATGGACACAGGTTAAAGTGTACTGCGTGGCTCTCTGCGCTCGGCACACTATTTTTTTTCTCCCGCCACGCCCTAGTAAATGGTAGGACATGAAATAATGTTGGCTCAAAAAAACAGCGAAAAACCCATGTGTTGACCTTTTGACTGTTGAGCTAGACAATGTCGACCTAATGCTTGTGTGGACCTAAGGACCTGTCTATCTTGTCCCATGTTGACTTAGTGGTGTCGACCTAATGACTGTCGACCGACCGTATTCCCACTGCTGGTGTTTCAGTGCTGCTGCAACATCTCACACCTTTGCACGGGAAGCCTGGATTGACTGGAAAGTTTGGAACTTGGTTATCATCTAGTCCAGTGGTTCGCAACCTCAGTCCTCAAGTACCCCCAACAGAACATGTTTTCCAGGTCACCCAGCAGGTGCACTCATTACTCAGTGACACATTTTAAAAGATCCACAGGTGGAGCTAATTATTTCACTTGCAATTCTGTGTGGAGACCTGGAAAATGTGAACTGTTGGGGGGTCCTAAGGACTGGGGTTAAGAACCAATGATCTAGTTTATAGTTTGACTTGTGATCAGTGCTGTATTTTGTGAGCCAGGTGTTCATTGCATCCAATTCTTTGGTTTTTCCATTTCCTGCCTTTATTATGTTTAATTTTAGGGTACTCTTTACTTAGATGGGCGCCCGTCGTGGTGATCGCGGGTACATTTATGTCTGGCCACGACGCGACCGACGCGATGCCCGCGATTTCCCATTGAAACCCATGTTAAACATGGAAATCGTGTCGGTCGCGTCGCGGCCGGCCATAAATGTACCCGCGATGCCCGCGACGCGATGCTCCCGATTTGCCATAGGAATCAATGTTAAAAGGCCCGATGGACACGATTTTACTATTAAATGCCTCAATGGACCCGATTTGGCCATAGGAATCAATGTTAAATGGGCCACAGAGCCCAAATAGGCACAATTAACCCTAAAATGTCCCCCCAAAATTTTAACGCCACCCCACGATCCACGCCAACCCGAAGCGTGGCGAGCGCAGCGGTACGCGTCCTCCGACCTTTTCATGCCCTACTATCCACTAGGGCGTGGAGTGAGAATAGAATAGTGTGGCGAGCGCAGCGAGCCACCGAGCCCGAAGCGTGGCGAGCGCACGCGGATACCTTCACAGTTATACGCGTCCCCTCGCGGGCTTCACAGGTGTCCGTGGCGACGCGGACACCTGTGAAGCCCGCGAGGGGACGCGTATAACTGTGAAGGTATCCGCGGGGCTCGCTGTGCTCGCCACGCTTCGGGCTCGGTGGCTCGCTGCGCTCGCCACAATATTCTATTCTCACTCCACGCCCTAGTGGATAGTAGGGCATGAAAAGGTCGGAGGACGCGTACCGCCGCCCCTTGCGGGCTCGCTGCGCTCGCCATGCTTCGGGTTGCCGTGGATCGTGGGGTGGCGTTAAAAATGTGGTGTGACATTTAAGGGTTAATTGTGCCTATTTGGCCTCTGTGGCCCATTTAACATTGATTCCTATGGGCAAATCGCGGGCATTGAGGCATTTTACATGAAAATCGCGCTCAATCAGCCTTTTAACATTGTTCCCTATGGGAAAATCGCGGTCATCGCGGGTAGCAGATTTTTATGTACCCGCGATGACCGCGATGACCGCGATTTTTACCCCCGACGCCCGCGATTTCAATCGCGGGCGCCCTTCTAGGTAAAGAGTACCAATTTTAGTAACAAATATGGTTTTGCTATGTTCTTGCTGAACAGCTTACTCTGAGAAACTCAGTGCACAGTACAAATATATTACAACCATGCAATTTATTTATTTTGTGCTGGTCACTTACTAAAGCGAACATAAATTGAATTCAACCCATCTCCGCATACACCAGCCTGTTCTGTGTGAGCCTTTCTCCCTTATTGCTTATGTTGTTAGCCTGTTCTACTTCATTGCCCTGCTGTTATCAATTTGCCATAGGGAATTCTTGAATCTTAAATTTGTTTTCCCTACTCTGCAAGAGTCTTGAAATCGAATTATCTATTTGTACTGTGTCTAAAATGATAAACCATGTTTCATAATTAGCCTGCAGCTATTTTTTTTTTTCATTTTCCATTTCACAGAAAACCTTATTTAATATCCTACTAGTGATACTGATTGTGAAGTGTTGGCTGATGCATGTAGTTCAGTGCCATGGCTGAACTTGATTTCACTGTGGTAAATTACTGTGCAACAACCCATTTTACACTTTTGCCTTTATTTTAGTGTGTACATTCTGGTTATTTTTTACTATTTATTTGTAAGGGTTGGGATCATATGGTCGACATGGGACTAGGTCGACATGGGGTTTTTCAGTTTTTTTACCCGAATGTCAACACAGTCGACATGGACACAGTTGAAAGTGCATCGCATCCCCTTGCTGCGCTCGCGATGCATCGGGCACGGTGCCTCGTTGTGTTCAGCACACTATCTTATTCTCCCACCACGCCCTAGTGGATGGTAGGGCATGAAATACCGCCTGTCGGCACGTCGTCTCAAAAAACTGTGAAAAATCCCATGTCAACCTTTTGACTGTCGAACAAACGACCTTTTAAACTAATGACCTTTCGACCTAGAACCATGTTGAACTGTCCTCATGTCGACCTAGACCCATGTCAGCCTTTTCACATGTCGACCTAATGGTGTTGACCTAATGACTGTCGACCATCATGCTGTAGAGTAGACCAAATGACCGCATCCCATTTGTAAGGCTTCCCATCAGTTGTGCACAGTGTGGAGAACAAAGAGTGCGTATATGACAGGGAATTGAAAGTGAGAGAAACTAGACCACGAAGCCTAGATCTTCTTTTATAAAAGCTATTCTGTGTGAGAACACTGAGGAGCAGGAAATAGGTGCAATTGTGAATTTTACAAAATGTAAATTCCATCATTTTTTTTAATGGATTATCGATCATTGTTTTGATGGAGATGCAGACCCACTATTCGGTTATAATTCGTAAAGTAGGTTATAACAACAAGCAACTGGTACTCGCTCATCATTGCTCGAGAGCTGGCCAGGCCTAATGACGTATTAGGGAACAGTCCATTGCTGGAGCTTGTATTATGGCAAATGTTCAGTATGTTTTAAGAACGTAAAACACTTGGAACTGAATAACACTCATGGCTCTGTGAGTGCAGACCTTTGTACTTTTGCTATATATATATAGCTATATATATATATATATATATATATATATATACGTATTAGGGAACAGTCCATTGCTGGAGCTTGTATTATGGCAAATGTTCAGTATGTTTTAAGAACGTAAAACACTTGGAACTGAATAACACTCATGGCTCTGTGAGTGCAGACCTTTGTACTTTTGCTATATATATATATATATATATATATATATATATATATATATATATATATATATATATATATATATATATATATATATATATATATATATATATGCAGAAACGGGGCGGCACTCCAATAGATACAGTAAACCAAAAAACTTTTTAGTTTTTAATGGTGCAGGTGATGGCAACGTTTCGGGGCAGCGCCCCTTTCTCAAGCCGGAAAAAACAAGAAGATGTTTTTTCCGGCTTGAGAAAGGGGCGCTGCCCCGAAACGTTGCCATCACCTGCACCATTAAAAACTAAAAAGTTTTTTGGTTTACTGTATCTATTGGAGTGCCGCCCCGTTTCTGCATATAATATTGGGCAGGAGTCATCCTACACCAGAGGAAGGCACCCTAATCATCATTTATCAGCAACACGGAGTGCCGGACACCAGAGATTGATATATATATATATATATATATATATGTATATATATGTATATATATGTATATATATGTATATATATGTATATATATGTATATATATGTATATATATATATATATATGTATATGTATGTATGTATTTCTCAAAAATACATAAATTATTTACTTTTAAGTTGGAAGTCTCTGACTACGCTACCTGATAATTTTTCTTCTGGTCACCATGGACGTGTCTATATGCTGAGTTTGATGTCACGTCCTGTGGGCGGACTTCTATAGACATGGGTATTTAAACTGCCCCAATGAGGCAGTGCATTACACTCTCTTCAGTGGATGACTGCTTTTGTGCTTGTTTATGGATCATTTTCGATTCCTGATGATGATCCCAAGCTGATCAAAACATTGATCTGACCAATTTATGTGAACAATAAACCTGTTAGTATTTATGTCTTGGTGAGTGCTCATCTTTTTGCTACTCCATCTATATAGATATATAGAGAGAGAATGTAATCTATCCCAGAGCATGCTCTGGTAGTACAGTTCCAACCCGCTCCCCCATGGTATGTATTTATCCTGTAACAAGATTTTTGCGAAGTCAGTAAAAAAAAAAAAATCTGTTTTAGTGTCATTTACTGCAGTGTTTAGCTGAATAAATATACAGTACATATGGAGCAAAGTTTACTTGGACCATTGCAATCCAGCATATCGTCAAATTACTTTGGTGCGTGATCAGCTATGTACACCTCTCTGGTGACATCATGAAAGGTTATTGACTCTGTGATGCGTTCTGGGTTTTTGGTCTCTCCGTTAATGTAAAAGGAGAAGTCTTCACAATTCTATTCTTATGGCTTCCTATATTTGCATTTGATTCTGCTAACTTGATTCTATATTGTCATGCGCTATGCAAGATTCTTTTGTTTGAGACCTACTAATGCACTTTTCATGTTTCTCTAACACTTACACTTCAGGTAAACAGCACAAGGGGGAAGTAGACTCTGAAAGGGAGCTGATATACTGAAAGGGGATGAGAAAAGGGTGCCGGATGACTCACCGACAGTCGGGATTCCCGAAGGTCGTTTCTTCGTCATCGGGGCCCGACTGTTAGGAGCACTAAGTCAGAATCCCGACTTACACAAGGGTATTTTCCCTTGTGGGGATCAAAGACCCACAAGGGGCTTGAATGCGCTCGCCCCCCAATCCGGCTTCTGACAGTTGGGCTTTCGATGTTGAGGAAGTTATGACATGAATCCCGACTGTCTGTATTGAAGATCAGAGATACATGTGTACAGAGCCGCCCCCCTCCCCCCCTCTCTCTCTCGACTTTAAAAAAAATCACCTGAAAAATACTAGAATTCCTCCGGCCTCTCTGACTTTTTATTTTATGCTTGTCCGGTGTATGAGGTGGAATCCATTGCAGGCAGAGGTGCTAACCATGCGTAGCGACTGGCAGGCATTGCTCTCGTTCAGAAGGGATACCTGGCTGTTAGCAGCATTTATCCAAGATGCCGCGTCCATCTGCAAGGGCTGGTCTTGTACAATTGAAGCTTCTTGTCATCACTAAGAAATCCTCTTCTGTTTTTTTTTTTTTCTATTTTTAAGGTTCCTTATCATGGCCTCTTCCTCTGTGACACGATTCAATTCAAACTCCCTGGAAAATGCCTCCATTAGAAGGGTAAGGATAAGTCTGCAATTAATGGTTTACAGCTCAATCTTCCTTATGTTTGTAAAAATTCTACTAATATCAAAGTAATGATTAGTTATTAGAGTCTCTAGCATTATTAGAGTAACCCACAACATTTATGCTGTGTACACACAGAGGTTTAGGCTAATAGTCCAAATCAGATAGCTCAAATCGATAGGCAACAGTGTTTAACTGCATGCATGCTGATGTGCGGCCCTACGACATCGGTATCGAAATTAGAAATAGACTGTGCTACACAATCTATTTCTTCTATCTTGTAAAGAGGGCCATGGCCCCCGCACCGTCCCTCCCTGGTAGCGGATGCCAGCAACCTGCCGGGTCCCACCGCCTGCAGAATCGAACAGTGTATGGACACATTGGGGGATATTCAATGTTGGGTCATGACTATCGGGCTGTCCCGACAGCCGTTACCCTGTCCCATTCTCGATCTGTTAGACTGAGATTTTGCAGGCGTGGTTCAATGTCCCGCCTGCTATGGGTCGAGAAGGCGGCCTGGCCTTGAGAAGTGGCTGGGAATCGATAAGCTGCGGCCTAGTGCTCGTCAATTCCTGGCCGTTCTCGGCTGCTTTTGAAGTCTGGCTTGTTCTGCCGAGATCCCCTGTTCAATGCTGTGGAGGTAGAAAGCATTGAATAGGGCCCCGCAGCCATATCCCCCATCGATATCCCCTATTGCAACTTTACTTTGGATTTATGCTTGCCCTAGGCCAAATACATTCTACAGACGACCGTAAAGATAGACTTGCCTGCACAGTCTATATAGCCATATGATACCGATGCCATGGTGCTGCTTCAGGGTCACATGGGGCTGAGCACTGCAATTTTCACTTGCTTCAACTTGCTATGCTTATACTATACAGTCAAAATCGATAGCCAAAATCACACCGTGTGTACACCACTTTGCAGTTAACTTTGGCACAAAGGCTTTGATGTATGGTGTTCTGAGTCATCATTTGCCACCAGGAATTGTTGCGTCTTCTAAAAGCTATATTGCTACATTATGTGTTGAACAGTTCAAAATAGCTGACAGCTGAGTTGAGCGACAGGACCAACCAGAAGCTACAATGTCAACAATCGCATCTTCTTGTTGGCCCAAATAGTAGTTTTTTAAGTTCATTAAGTGCAGTTGGATCATTTTGACTATCCGATTTGGTCTATGAGCCTGAATCGCAATAAATCCTCAGTGAGAACTTTGTTAAACATTATTTTTTTTGTGCTTTGCTGTTATTTGTTCTAGGGGTTCTTTTTTATAGTTTTATTTTAAATTTCCTTATCCTCTATTAGGTTAAAAGTAACCAATATCATTAATCAAGGTTTTCTTTTGCCAATTGGTTTGCTATAAAAGAACATGATTTAGCTCCACTAGCAAGATTACCCATGGGATTGCTACTAATGAAGATTAGTATGAAGGGTGTGTACTTAGTGTCATTAAGTACTAAGTGGTGAAGAATATTTTATTAATGGATGTATACAAAGTGTCAGTCTTGTATTGCTACACCAATTTGTTACTGTGTTTGTATTGTATTTGTTTACTGGTCAGTGGGTTATGGTGGCCACCACTTCAGTGCTTAATACGTTCTAGGTGAGATGAGGTGCAGATGTAACTCATTGCTTGCTTTGGGGAAAAAGCACAACAGATATTTCCATAAACACTTACTGTATTATAGAGCTTTTAAACGAATGCAAGAAAATATCTGCGCTATTCATTGTATTCAGCAACATACTCTCATTTCCATCCTTCACCACAAGATCTTTATTTTTTTTTTAATAAGTCGTTTTATTTTACAGCCTCCAAGAGATGGCGTAAACCAAGAGTATAATGATGAAATTCCCCTGCTACCCGGAGAGACCCTTGTGACAGGTCAGGTTGTATGCATGGATGCTTCCTAGTCTATCCTTTATGTTCTCCCAGAAAACCAGCTGTGGAATTGTCTGCAAATTAAAATAATTCAGTGCTAAATAAATAGTTAGTGATTGCTGGAGCAAGTAATTAAGTGTCAGTAGCTCTTCATTCCATTCCCAACGTTTGCATGGTTTCCTTTTGTTTTGTCCCATGGCTGTAGTGGTGTAGTTCTCAGGGTGCTACAAATCCCCAACTTTAGATGCTTATACACATTTACACACACTATGGCCCTTACTCAGATCTGATCGCAGTACAAATTTGTTCTCAAAATGGGCACAACCATGTGCACTGCAGGTGGGGCAGATGTAACATGTGCCGAGTTACATTTGGGTGGGGTGTGTTGAAACTGAAATCATAATTTGCAGTGTAAAAATAAAGCAGCCAATATTTACCCTGCATAGAAACCAAATAACTCACCCAAATCTAACTCTCTGCACATGTTACACCTGCCCCACCTGCAGTGCACATGGTTTTGCCCATTTTGAGAACCGATTTGTACTGCGATCAGATCTAAATAAGGGCCTATGTGTATCATACATACATACATACATACATACATACATACATACATGTGAATTGATAACCTTTTTTTTCAGCCTGAAAACCTGCTATATTAATAAAATTGAATTATTTCTTGCGTAGCTCTTGGTTTCTGTTTACTCTTGTGTTCTCTCTTTGACAGATAAGGAGGTTATTTACATGTGTCCATTTAATGCACCAGTTAAAGGACGATTATTTGTCACTAACTATAAACTGTACTTCAAAGGTGAGGAGATGGTAAGTTAAAGCAGCTAGTTCACTCCAGGTTTTTGTGTCTCTTAAAGTAATCCTGCATAACATACTGTGTGTGAATGTTTTTTTTTTTTACCCTGCATAAAAAGCACAATGCATTTTGCAAGAAACAGTGTTAAAATAAATTGTCTATCTAGATTGCGTTATGTGTATTATTGAATGATAGTAAATTCCACAGTAAATGTAGCAAATAATAAAAAATATTAACTCCATTGCAGACATTTCTTAAGGGTCTTTCTGGCCTGATACAGTGAAAGACTTCCATTTCAGACCTTCGACACTGATATTTCACTGCTATACCTAAACTCCCTCAAGTGCCTAACCCTAACTTCCCACAGCCTAAAGATGCCCATACACGATACAATATTGCATTGCATAGGTTTTGCGATGAGATATAGTACAAAAAGTATGTGCAGCACATACTTTTTGAGCTGTGCGATGAGATGTGTGACGGGAGCACGCATCTCATAGCACATAACAATTGTACCGTGTATGGGCATCTTACGCCTAACCCCAGACCGCAGCCTAATGTTGACATTCTGTAATTTCAATGTGCTGCCTGTCAACCTTTTCAACAGCGTTGTCATCAGAACTGTCGATATTGTGGTGTTGGCACTGTTCATAACATAGAAAAGTGTTGCTTAGGCAACAAGCCGGGAGCTGGCAGTGGGTGTATTGCGAAGCAGCTACTAGGGGAGGTAAGAGCAACCCTTCAAATAGAAAAGGTTAAAGAAGAAAAAAGTAGCGCTAATACACCAATGAACATTCACAGTAATAAATGTAATAACATATAAAAACAGGTAAAAAAGACGGGTGTGATATAGGGGTTCGACAGTCATTATCCCGACTGGCCGGACCCGGACAGCATGGCGAGCGCAACAAAGCCCCTTGGGAGTTTTGACTCCATCATCCCCAACTGCCACTTTTGGACTTCATCACCCTCACCTTGCTTTGGAGAGACTTCTGCTGACATAATTCCTAATTGGAATAATATCTCCTGGTGATCTTAATGTGGTAACTAACTCATATCTGTGCCTACAGAGACTGTCCTTGGTGGTCCACTTGTGAGGACTTCATTATTCCAC
The DNA here is from genome assembly GCF_055691185.1 of Crinia signifera. Lineage (NCBI taxonomy): Eukaryota > Metazoa > Chordata > Amphibia > Anura > Myobatrachidae > Crinia > Crinia signifera. The sequence goes on along the minus strand of NC_139225.1, from coordinate 99,001,883 downwards.
TATTTGGAACAGTTTATTTATTGCAGCTCTATGTGGATATCGACTGGCGGTATATATAGGAACGGATCCTTGCTTTATTCATTTGAGTTGTCTTTTTTTTTTTTTGCCTGTTTTTATATGTTATTAAATTTATTACTGCGAATGTTCATTGGTGTATTAGCGCTACTTTTTTCTTCTTTGGCACTGTTCATGCCAACTTCGTCTATGTATCCTATAGTTATTGATGTAAAAAGGATATTGTCAAATTGCTGTATTCCTGCTCCCTTAATTTCCTTGAAACTTTTCATGGCAGCGAGATATTCCTACCAGGGATAACTGTCTTTCATTGGTTCCCAAACTAGGACCTCAAGGATCCCTAACTGTGCATGCTTTCCAGGTCTCGCAGAATCACAAGCTAAATAATTAGCTGCACTTTTAAAATGTGTTCCCTGAGTAATGATTACACCTATGCATTGGCCAGGTGACCTTGAAAACGTGATACTTTTGGGTCCTAAGGACTGAGTTTGGAAACCACTGGTCTAGGTGTTTTTTTTTTTTAAACTAGCAAGTCAACCTATACATTTGAAGTATTCGCTTTTTATTTATTTCTCTACCGTCCAATGGGATACTGGGCTTCACTACTATGGGGATTGAGACCTCCGCAGGAGAGACAGGCACATAAAAGAACTTTCAGTGTGGGTGCACTGGCTCCTCCCCTCAATCTCCCTCCACTAGTCAGTTTTGAAAAATGTGCCTCAGGAGAGGCAGTGCTTCTGGATGCTCCAGAGTTTTTTCCACATTTATTTTCAAGTTTGTTATTTTGGGGCGCTGTAGTGACCACACAGCTGTCCTGCTTCGTGGGTGTCAGGGGAAGGGTCAGTCCCCGACCTCTTCAGGTGCAGAGCTGACCCTGCTACAGGACAATCCAGTCCTGCGTGGGACTTGTCACCGCACAGCATTGCGCTGTAGCGAGCAAGTCCCCTAGCCGCCGCACACCCCTGACAGGTCTGAAGACATCGGTGGTGAGTACAGGCTGGGGGTCCCACAAGGGGTCCCCGCAGCCATTTCTGGTGCGGCAAGACGACGGCTAGTAATGGCGGCTCTCCAGCAGGGACCGCGTGAACACCGCGTCTGATAACTGGCATAGGGGTGCTGCCGCTGGACCACCAGGGACACCCCTCAGGGTATAATGTATGATATATATATTTTACACCTTTAATAATGTCAGTATAATTATATGTAAGCGCCAGCTCCGTGTAAGGGGGCGGGGCTTCACTCAGAGCGGGACCAAGCTCTGCTGGGCGCGCGCTGTCACTTCCTGCTTCTTCACACGCTGCCAGACTCCATTACAGGGCTCCTCACTGGCGTGGTGGATCCGGGTACTTGCAGCACGGCAGAGACAGCAGGTTTTTATAGCGATTTAGCGCTGCTGCGCTATCTGGCTTAGTCAGACACTGTGTTGTTTATATCACTGTGTTTAGCGTTACCAGCTCACCCAGATCTGTGAGTTCAGGTTAAGGGTGCACTTGGCTCCCCAATTGCTCTGTTTTTCCCCACTGTTTAGTTAGACACAGCATAAAGCAAGCACATAGTCTGTTTTCACTCAGAGGAAACACATCCAGCAGTGTGTGCACGTGTGTGACTGCGTGGGGGTTGTGTTTGTTACTACAGACATTGTAGTACTATCTCATCATGGTGAAAAAGTTCACTTGTATGGTGTGTAGCACCAAGTTTGTGCCCAAGTCACAGTCCCAGGTTACTTGTGAGGCTTGTATGTCACCACAGCCCAGTAGTGCTGACACCCAGATCAGTGGGGTTCCCCCACAGCTTGCGGGGCAATCGCAGGCAGACGAGCAGGAGCCTGCGTGGGCCTCCAACATAAAGACCTTGTTGGATTCTGTGGCTTCACAGCTTTCCACTAACACTCAGCAAACGCAGAGGGTTCAGAGGGAATTGTCCATGTTATCTGCCAGGGTGGATATTCTTCATACCCAAAATGTACCTCCCCCGCCCGCACAGCCTCAAAAGAGGCAGGCTACTGCTATGGATCCTGACACAGATGAGGACGATGAGGACATATTGGAGGAGGGTGAGGAGCAGGGTCTGCAGGAACCAGCTCCTGAGACGGCAGTACATGGTCCCGAGCCCCTTATCAGGGCCATTAGGGATGTTTTAGATCTCCCTGTAGAGGCATCCACAGAAGGAGATCCTTTCTTCATGACTCAGAAGAAACAGCCAGTGTACTTCCCTGAGCAGGCAGAGTTATGGCCCCCACATACAGCACGATATTCAGGCATTTTCTGAGCGATTCTAACAAATCGCTCAGAAAATGCCTGAAGATGCATGTAAATCGCTGTGTATATAGCCCACACAGCGATTTACATGCGCGCACCCGCCGTTCTGAATCTGTCCAAGATTCAGAACGGACGGGCTGTACAATTCAGAGCAGTCGCTCAGAAAGCTCCTGCTCATCTCCCGCATGTGTGGCTGCGGGCAGATGAGCAGAACTGAGCGACTGCGGACGCCGCAGACCCGACGCACCCCGCACCGCAGAACCGCCGCACCCCGCGCCGCCGCCACCCCTGACCTCCCTCCCCCACCAGCAGGAGCACCCATCGCCACCTCACCTCTCCTCTCCTCTCGGCGGCAGCGCGGCGGCATCGGGACGGGTCACGGAGATGTTAAAAAAAAAAAAAAAAAAAAAATTCAAATTTCAAAATGGCCGCGGCCAGCCAATCACGGCTCGCCGCGTCATTGCCCCGCCCCCTAGAGCTGGCTATATTAGCCAGCTCGAGACAGGGTCGGGGCAGTCAGTCCGACGGCGGAGGAGGAGTGAAGAGCTCCTGAAGTCCTGGGAGGCGCGGCCAATGCAAAAGAGCTTAAAAGGCCGCCGCCCCCCAGGTGAAGAACACAGATGAAGAGGCAGAAGCCCTGGGAGGCGGCGGCCATGCAAAAGAGCTTAAAAGGCTGCCGCCCCCCAGGTGAAGAACACAGATGAAGAGGCAGAAGCCCTGGGAGGCGGCGGCCATGCAAAAGAGCTTAGGGGGCCGCTGCCCCCAGGTGAAGACCAGATGCAGTTTAATAAAATACTAAAAACTCTGTGTTTGTGTTTTTATTAAATAAAACATTTAAAACCAGTGTTTGTTGTTTTATTTTAATATTTCCTTTACAGGGGGGCTATAGGTACCGGCGGGCCTTTAATGCCCCACATGCTGGTACCTGTGGTTCTCCCAAGTGCCCACATGTGGGGCAGGCTTGCTGGGACCTGTAGTCCTACTGTAAAAGACAATATTACTGTTAAATAAGCTATCAACCCTGCACCCACCGCCCAGGGGTGCAGGGGATAGCCCCGGGCTGCAGCCCAGGCCTGGGGTGCCCTGGAGAGGGGGGACCCCCTTATTTGGGGGGTCCCCACCTCACCAAAAACTCCCGGCCTGGGCTGACTAGTTAGGGTGGGTAATGCTTTGGCCACGGGACACCATCAAGCGTGTCCCCTGGCTATGGCATTACACCCCCTGCTAGTTGAGCCTGGTGCTGGTCTCCAAAATATGGGGGACCCCTATTCATTTTGTCCCCCGTATTTTGGAAACCAGGGCCAGCTCAAGAGCCTGGTGCTGGTCCCCAAAATCTGGGGGACCCCACGCACTTTGTCCTCTGGATTTTGGGAACCAGGACCACTCAAAAAGCCCGGGGCTGGTCATGCCTGGGGGGGGGACCCCATGCCATTTTTTTTTACAAAATTATTGTCTGTATGACAGCGGATGAGACGCTGGACCCCGGACTTGGTAAGTATTTTTTTGTCAGCTCCCACTGTACCACCAACGTTTAATAGTTTGCATATGGGTTTGCATTCGGTTCAGGGGGAACCACTAGCCACCATGATTTAATTTTTTTTTGGGGGGGGGGGGCAGCATATTAGGGGAGGTGAAAGAATACTTATTAAAGAAGACATAAAGTTATGTGCTAGATGTGTTCAGTAATAATAACATTTTTGTGATGAAGTGCAGTGTTTTTACTTCACTTTCTGTGACAGATTTGAAATCTCCCGTGCTGAATCTCCCATTATGAATCTCTGACACAAATCTCTCTGTATGTGGCTCATTGTCTGAAATGAGTCACAAGAGTGAAATCTCTTGTGCTGAATCTCCCGTTATGTATCTCTGGCACACATCTCTGCGTATGTAGGGCCCATTAGAAACTGCTTTCAGGGCTGCATGGCAAAACCCTGATAAGAGGTTTACTCTTTCAAAAAGGTTCACAAATGCATATCCTTTTGAACCTTTGGGCAGAAAGAAATGGGAGGAGCCACCGGTAGTGGACTCCTCTGTTTCCCGCCTCTCTAAGAAGGTGTTGTTACCAGTCCCAGGGGTATCCACCCTTAAGGACGGGGCGGACAGAAGGCTGGAAGCTACCCTCAAGTCCATATATACGGCTAGTGGGGCATCCCAGCGTCCAGTTTTAGCCAGCTGCTGGATGGCCAAGGCTATTCATACCTGGTCAACCCAGATTCAGGAAGGCTTGTTGGGTGACATGACTGTGGCCCAAATAGGGGACAGCCTGCGTCACATTCAGGATGCCGCAAAAATCCTGTGCGAGGCACAAAAGGAATTGGGCGCAATTAACGCGCGCAATTCAGCCATGGCGGTGTCAGCCAGACGGGCCTTGTGGCTGCGGCAGTGGTCTGCAGATGTAGACTCAAAGAAGAGTGTGGAGGGTATTCCCTTTACAGGAGAATGGCTGTTTGGCAGTGAATTAGACGGTTGGATTTCCAAAGCCACGGCAGGAAAATCTACCTTCCTTCCATCAGCCCCCACGGTTGCAAAGCGTACCTTCACAGGTGCTTCCCAGCAGTCCTTTCGTGGGAACAGGTTTCGCCCCAAGGCTAGGGGCGCCTCCAATGCCAGCAGGGGCACGAGAGGCAAGTTTAGGAAGCCTAACACCTCCAACACCCAGGACCGTCCAAATGCCGCGACTTCCTCTAAGCCTGCAGCATGACGGGGTTTTCCCGCCACGAGACTCTCTCGCGGTGGGAGCGCGATTGTTGCATTTCAGCCATGTGTGGGACGCCTCGGGTCTGGATACCTGGGCCAGAGGTCTCATTTCTCTAGGTTACAAGCTGGAATTCGACAAACCCCCTCCCAGACGATACTTCAGGTCGGCACTTCCAGCATCCCAGGAAGATCAGGTGCTCCTTCAGGGGGCCATTACCAGGCTGCTTCAGTCTCAGGTAATTGTACCGGTGCCAGTCACGGAGCAGGGCCAGGGATATTATTCCAACTTATTCCTGGTACCGAAGCCAGACGGCTCAGTAAGACCCATCCTGAATCTAAAGTCACTGAACCCCTTCCTGCGCGTGTTCAAGTTCAGGATGGAGTCCTTGCGCTCTGTGATCGCCAGCCTAGAAAGAGGGGAGTTCCTGGCCTCTATAGACGTCAAAGACGCCTATCTACACATTCCTATCTGGCCCCCACACCAAATCTATCTCAGGTTTGCCTTGGGGAACGACCATTACCAATTCCGGGCGTTACCTTTCGGCCTGTCGACAGCCCCGCGGGTTTTCACAAAGGTAATGGCGGAAATGATGTCACTACTCAGGCTCCGAAGGGTGAATGTAGTGCCATACCTGGACGACCTGCTAATAAAAGCAGGGTCGGCGGAGGCTTTAAGCAGTGCTCTCAATCTGTCCATACAGGTGCTAAGAGACCACGGGTGGATCCTAAACATGCCCAAATCATCGCTGGTTCCAACCCAGAGGATGGTTTTCTTGGGCATGATCCTGGATACATCAGACCAAAAAGTTTTTCTGCCGATGGAAAAGGTCACTGCAATACAACAGCTGGTCAGGGAGGTCCTACAGTCACCTCTGGTACAGATCCATCTTTGCCTCCGGCTTCTAGGCAAGATGGTGGCTTCATTCGAAGCAATACAATTTGTCCGCTTCCATTCCAGGACCTTTCAATTGGATATTCTGCCAAAATGGTCCGGCTCCCCCCTGCAGATGCGCAGAAGGATTGGCCTTGCAACAAGAACCAGGATCTCGCTACAGTGGTGGCTAGATTCATCCAATTTGTTGGCAGGCAGACGGTTCCAGATCCAGGACTGGATTCTGGTAACCACGGACGCCAGCCTGAGGGGCTGGGGAGCTGTGACACAGGGAGTCCGCCTACAGGGTCGATGGTCTCCACTGGAGTCAGGCCTTCATATCAACAAGCTGGAGTTGAGGGCGGTCTACTATGCCCTGTTACAGGCAGCTCCATTGTTACAGGGAAAGGTGATCCAGGTCCAGTCGGACAATGCCACCACTGTGGCCTACATAAATCGGCAGGGTGGTACCAAGAGCATGCCTTGCATGAGAGAAGCGTCAAAAATTCTGTCCTGGGCGGAACAGAATGTCCAGGCCCTGTCTGCCATTTTTATCCCGGGGGTCGACAATTGGGAGGCGGACTTCCTGAGTCGTCACGATCTTCACCCGGGAGAGTGGGGCCTTCACACTCAAGTGTTCAATGCCATAGTGGATCTGTGGGGGCTCCCTCAGATCGACCTGATGGCTTCACGATTGAACCACAAGGTAGCAATGTACTGTGCACGGACCAGAGACCCAGGGGCGATAGCGGTGGACGCTCTCACCTGGACCTGGGATTTCCAATTGGTGTACCTCTTCCCACCTCTCCCATTGTTGGCTCGGGTGCTAAAGCGGCTCCGGCATCAGGGGACGGAGGCTATACTGGTGGCACCAGACTGGCCAAGAAGGGCCTGGTACGGGGACATTCAGGCCATGCTAGTGGAAGACCCGTGGCGTCTGCCCCTAAGAGAAGACCTGCTCCTCCAGGGCCCGTTCGTCTTCCAGGACTTACAGCGGCTACGTTTAACGGCCTGGAGGTTGAGCGGCAGATCTTAGTCCACAAAGGTCTCCATCCCTCTGTCGTCACTACAATGATAAAAGCCAGGAAGCCGGTGACGGCTGCTCATTATCATGTAATATGGCGCAGATATATTGCCTGGTGTGAGAAGAATGACTTGCCTCCGGCCAGTTTTCGATTAAACAGTCTGCTACGTTTCCTTCAGGCTGGCCTGGATAAGGGACTCAGATTGGGTTCCTTAAAGGTCCAAATCTCTGCACTAGCTGTGTTTTTTCAGAAAAAGATTGCGGCCTTGCCGGAAGTGCAAACCTTCTTACAGGGGGTGCTGAGGATTCAGCCCCCCTTTGTGCCTCCCACTGCACCATGGGATTTGGAAGTAGTTCTTAATTTCTTAAAATCAGCCCGGTTTGTTCCATTGGAAGAGTCTGAGCTGCGACACCTCACTTGGAAGACTGTTGTTTTGCTGGCTCTAGCTTCGGCCAGGAGGGTGTCCGAGCTCGGGGCCTTATCTTGTCGGAGCCCTTACCTTGTGTTCCACAACGATAGGGCGGAACTCAGGACTAGACCACAATTCCTTCCAAAGGTGGTGTCAGGGTTCCACCTAAACCAACCTATTGTGGTTCCTTCTAGCGCGACACACCCAGATATACCAGATACCTTGGATGTGGTCCTCACCCTTAAGGGGTATGTCAAGCGCACAGCTAGGATCCGTAAGACGGACAGCCTGTTTGTGCTTTATGATGCGCAGAAGAAGGGTTTACCTGCTTCAACGCGTACCATTGCCAGGTGGATAAGATGTACTATCCAGCAGGCTTATGCATCAGCTGGTTTGTCGCTTCCTTTTTCAGTAAAGGCTCATTCAACCAGGTCTGTAGGTACCTCTTGGGCGGCTGCTCGAGGGGTGTCGGCAATGCAGCTATGCAGGGCCGCAACTTGGTCAGGGCAACACACATTTGTGAAGTTCTACATGTTTGACACCCTGGCCAGGGAGGATTCCCAGTTCGGGAATGCGGTTCTACAGCAGAATCCGCACGTTCCCACCCGTTCTGGTAGCTTTGGGACCTCCCCATAGTAGTGAAGCCCAGTATCCCATTGGACGGTAGAGAAAATAGGATTTTGGGTACCTACCGGTAAATCCTTTTCTCGTAGTCCATATGGGATACTGGGAGCCCGCCTCAGTGCGGCTTTTTCTGCTGTCAGACCTACTTTATGGTTAGGCTTATTGCCTTGTTTTCTATAGGATAAATATGACTATAGATTGTTCTAGTTACAGGTGTCCTCTTAAGTTGTTAGGATTCACCTCTTTTATATGTTTTTTGTTCGTTTGGGTGTGCTGGATGAATCTCACCACAATACATTATCACATACTCCTCACATGCTCTCCTTCGGCACAGTTTTTGCATTAACTGACTAGTGGAGGGAGATTGAGGGGAGGAGCCAGTGCACCCACACTGAAAGTTCTTTTATGTGCCTGTCTCTCCTGCGGAGGTCTCAATCCCCATAGTAGTGAAGCCCAGTATCCCATATGGACTACGAGAAAAGGATTTACCGGTAGGTACCCAAAATCCTATTTTTTACTCAATACATTTTTTTGAAGAACCTTTTAACATACTTTCTTAATATAAGTGTGAACAGTAATGTATAGGCTAGTAATCGTTTTAGGCTGTGGGCCACCAATGTCAAAAATTGCCCTTGAGCCATAAAGGTGTAATAATATTGAATGTTTCTTTGACATTTATACTGGTTTATAATGCAATGTGATAAAAAAAAAAGATGAGACTCAAGTCTTCTCTTTGAATTGGGTGTGGTGAGACAGGCGGGATTCTGACGGTCAATAAACAGACTTCGGAATCCTGACCACTGGTACTCCGACTCAGGGGTGAGCGCGAAGAAGCCCTTTGGTCGGGGACCCCCATGAGGGAGAATAGCCCCTGACAGTTGGGGGTCCTGACTGCCTGGTCGTCATCTGGCACCTGTTTAAATTAGACAATCAATGCTGTATTACTGCAAAGAGTTTGCTAAGCTGTGTCAGTCACTGCTTGTCTTAAGGGGCGTGCACATTTTGGCTAAGCCCATGGCAGATTTTGACTTATGCGGGGTACACACCAGGACGACCCGCTCACGATGCACATCGTGAGCGGGTCGTCAGTGTCTCGTCCGACCCGCTCACGATGACGCGGGAGGGCACGACCCGCTCACGATGTGCACCGTGAGCGGGTCCGATCCGATGGCGACCCGCACCCGGTTCTATGGTCGTCATTGAGATCCTACCTGCAGCAGGTAGGATCTCAATAACGACCGACCGACCCGCGGGACCGCGCATCGGATCGGAATCGCTCCACACCAGGTCAGAAAAGGGCCCAATCAGCACACAATCTACATCCGATTGATCGGAATTGGATCTAGATTGTGCTGATCGGGCCCTAGTCGTCCTGGTGTGTACCTAGCATAAGGCTGTGGACGTTTTAGGCTATGGCCTCTTCTTTTTTTTTTTCCTCCATAAAATGCCATTAATCTCTTAACTCATTCCAACGCATAATAAAATGTAACCTAAATGGTTAAATAAAATGTTTTCTAAAGAAAACTACTATTTTTACCCCATCTTGTGAGCACCACAAAGTAATCCACCAACATGGTAAAAATGTGCATTCTATTGTTTTTCCCTTGGTAACCACTAGATGGGGCCCAGCAGAGCAATTAAGTTGTTGCTCCATTTTTTTTTTTGCAATTAGTGACTTGGACACCCGCTTCAGCTCTCAAACTCCCCTGCGAAACTAGATAATGTTTAATGCCCTAGAGTGGCACAAACAGAATTGAGGGGGGCATGTAAGTCAGAAAATGCTGTTTTTTTGCGAATAAACACCCGCGAGTGGCAGCATTCACCAACATGACAGCGTGCTCATTTGAATAGCTCTGAGTGCTCTAACGGCACTATTCACAGTGCTGTGTATTGAATAGACCCCAATATGTATGAATAATTTGGTATTTTAATGCTGGCCATACATCAATTTTCCACCCAAAATTTGCTGGTAAAACCTGGTAACCAACAAAGGTGCCCACACACTAAAAAGGGGATGCAGTCAAAATCCCAACAGGGTAAAAATCCCGACATATAGAATGTACAAGTGAAACAGTCTACATGCCTTTCGGTCGACAGGTGCGAAGTCGACATTGTTTTTTTCACTGTTTTTTGAACAGACATGTGCCAACAGGCGGTATTTCATGCCCTACCATCCACTACGGCGTGGTGGGAGAATAAAATAGTTTCATCGAATGAAAAGGGCACAAATTGCGCAAGTGGATGTGGGGCCTTAATATATGTATATATCCAAAAGCAGACTAGTCCAAGTAGTTCTGAGCTGCCATTAAATTCTATAGGTCCTGTGGATGAGTCAATTCAATGCATATTCAATGCATGTTGAAACTGCCGTCTTGCTGAAAATACGGCAGTTTTCATCATGAATTTTTTATTTTTTTCCCCGCAGGTCGAAAATCATGCTTTTGATGGAAACCCAGCCAAAACCAAAAGGTTTTGTTTCGTCAATCACAATCTGACATAAAAAGATGCCGGATTGAGGCAGGGAGGATGGTGTGGGTGAGCAGCACCCTCACGCTGCCGCCGACTCCATACCCACCTGCCGCCGGACAAGAGCCGCCCAGGCTCCCGCAGCCACGCACACCCAGTCCCCGCGCCGGCTAGGTGAGCATCAATCAGCGGCCAAATCCGTCGTCCGATTTAGCTGCTACATTGAATAATGGATGCAGTATCCATTCCGGCGAAATAATTTCAGAATGGATCCGGCATCAACTGAATATATACCAATATCTTCTATGCAGTTTTCGTTTAAATCTTCAGGAGAATTATATTTTAAGAGCAATTATAGGAAATAAATCGAGAAGCAGGGCACCTTTAGTCTGCATACTCATGCCAATACAATATGGTCACAAGGCTTTTTCACTGAGAAAAAAGTCCCCACTTCTCCAATTTGTCTTTTTGCTTTCACCTGTCGGCCTGCCTGTTTTAATAAATATCAATTTTAATAACTAAGCTATTAAAAAATAAATATATATACAAAAATCTTCCACCTTCTTGCTAGATACATACGATTACCTGGGTGATCTGCACATATTCAGTGGTTCTCCTTAATAATTATATCATCTATGTCCAGCAGTGGTGTCATTTCCATGGGCCCAGCTGCTTACAGGACTTTATTTCCGGAAAGAGGGGGGGGGGGGGGGGCACTGGACTGCACTGCACACCATATTTTAAACCTAATGAGAGGTGCTACCAAGTTAAGGCTTCTAGTACCATACAATGAAAAAAAAAAGGTACTTGTTTCCTAGCACGGCACCCATCGCATCGTATACCATAAGACTAAAATATGGTATACAATGGGATGCGATGTGATATTGTACAATAAAATATCGTATCGTATGGTATACAATTTTTTTATTGTACAACCACCCTGGTGGGTCCTTACAATGTTAAATGCCCCCCCATTGTCAACACCACCCCCAGGATCAACGCCAACTCGAAGCGTGGCAAGCGCAGCGGTACGCGTCCTCCGACCTTTTCATACCCCCACTATCCACGTCGGCGTGGAGTTGATTTTAGATAGTGTGGCGAGCGGACGAGCAATACATGTAAAGTAATACACGTCCCCTCGCAGGGCTCGCCACGCTTCGGGCTTGGTGGCTCGCTGCGCTTGCCACACTATCTTAAATCAACTCCACTCCGATGTGGATAGTGGGGGTATGAAAAGGTTGGAGGGCGCGTACCGCCGCCGCTCGCCACGCCTCGGGTTGGCGTTGATCCTGGGGGTGGCGTTGACAAGGGGGGGGCAGTTAACATTGTAAGGACCCAACAGGGTGGTTGTACAATAAAAAAAATCGTATACCATCGCATTGCATGAATCGTATGCGGCTGTATGGCATGCGATGCGATCGCATAAGATGAAAATCTTGGGTGCCGTACTAGGAAACAAGTACCAAAAAAAAAGAACAATACTGATGCACACTCTAGGTGCTAAGAACACTGATAGTAAAAATAATTTTAATAAACTCTTACAATTAACATGGAGTATAATTGAAGTTCTTAGCACACATTTGTGCAAATGTGCCCATCCACTGCGTCCAGGTGAACTTCATTAGATGGGTCCCTAACATTTCTAATACTAGCACATTATATTTATCTAGGTCTTGCCTTCAAATAGGACTTTATTTCCCCCTGCACCCCGTTACAGGCTGCTTCCAAATCCCACCGATCGCCCCTTCAATCCCAGCCGCCAGACAGAACAATGTAGCGTGGAGTACACTGCCCTAGCCTAACCTGGTCTTGCCCACCAACAGCAGAGCAGTGCAGTGTGGGTATTTAAGGGACTGGCCTAATGCCTTGAAGTGCACACCTTGTCTTTGATTCTCCGTCCTTTTCTATATTTCAAGCCCGGAAGAATTCCCTGAAACTTTCCAGTTACCCATTGAAGTTACTGACATATCTATTTTTGCCTAATCATCTTGCTAGTGAATTTCAGTGACATATATTTCTTGACTTACTGTGAAACTTTTATCTTGAGCTGCACCTACTACTGATATTCATTTACTTTTCAAACAATACTTCATGGTCATTTTTACAAATTTTAATTTGGTACTTGATTAGTTTCATGGCGGCAGCATGGCCGCGCGCTACTTCCGGGTCCGGCGCTCACCAAACTTTCTAAAATAAACTAAATAAACTCCATGCCCAACGTGGATAGTTCATACCCCCACTATCCACATTGGTGGTTGATTTTAGATAGTGTAGCGAGCCCCGCAAGGGGACTCAGGCGCGCTGCCGCCGTGAAACTAAAAAAAAGTACCTTTTTTAATTTTTGCCAAATGTTGCCAAAGTAACAGGGGTTAATTGTTTTTCAAATTTGTACATTTCTGCCTTATGCAGACTTGGTATATTTGTAAACATTTTAAGTACTGCGGTTAATAGAAACAGTATTGTATTGCACAGTTACTATAAATCCACTAAAGTATATGTACGTGGAACCTGAAATATTAATGTACTAGTGTATTGAACTTTGGTCACATTAGTCTCCATTCCATCCCAACCTTCGCTCTGTCAGCCGTGAGCCTCCTCTGTGCTATTCTGTACCCCTCTCATTCTCTGATTTTCTGCATCTACCCCTTCTTCTCACATACGTATCCCAATACTCCACTCCAACCTTGTGCCCCGGTTTACACTGCATGCGCATTAAGATGGGGCAGACCTTCTGAAATGTTATATAGATCTCATGATGCAAATGTCAGTTTAGTTATTTTGCTATAGCCATATGGCCATTATTTCTCCTGAAAATGTTTTATTGTGGTATAAAGTTGTATTACTGTATTTAACAGTATTGTCTAAATTACATGGTTTGTGGAGGGATTATGATTTTATTATTTTAGTTCCTATGTGAAAATGATTGACTGTGTGATGAACCATTGACCATATACAGTAGTTTAAAAATTTTTTTTGAACCGGCTTCGATTTTCCAACGTCAACAATATTATCATGACACCTCTATCACACCGCATTTTATGGTACAATAGCGATGATGATTGTTTTAAATGTGGTTTTGTGTATGATTGATGTGAATGGACGTTTAATCATACTGTAGCTACTAATCATCGCAAATTTCCAGGTACGGCTCCATATTTTAAATTCTACGCATGTTTGTGAATTGCGACTATATATATATATATATATATATATATATATATATATATATATATATATATATATATATATATATATATATATATATATATATATATATATATATATAATTTTTTTTTTTTTTTTACATGAAATTGCCACTAATTTTATTTTGTTCTACAAATTTTATTAAATATTCAGGGATTAGAATATTCAGCCCAGCATCCCTTTTTTATAGTTTTATAAATGCTTATTCACTAAGCTTTTGTACTAATTAATTTCTGATGCAGTTGAACGTCTCACAAGCTTAAAGCCATTTTGCAACTCTGGGGCAGATTTATTAACCCTGGTGAAGAGCTAAAGTGGAAGGTGATAACTAGAGACAGGATTATATGCATTTGCATATTTTGCCCATTCTCACTGGTTATTGCATATTTTACCTAAAATCTAGTGATGGTGCATATTTTAAGCCCTGCCCGCTTTCCACCTGTGAGTCACAGCACTGCTTTGCCCTGCTGCTGCTGGCCAGGTAGTGGTAGAGTGTGCAGGCTGGGGCAATATGTGCGCAGTCTGGGGAACCTTCGATGTACAATATGTCTGACACTGCTCTAGGCTGCAAATCCATGTTGATAAGTCAGTCGGGGCGGATGCTATTACGAAACTCCTGAACCTTTGCCTGCCCCTGGCCTGGGACTTTACACCAAGAGACAGACTTCTGCAGCAGAGGAGGTGGGCGGAAGGGTTGTGACATCATGCGGCACGGAGAAAATGCTGTGTCACAGTGAGTATGCGGCGCAGGGAGGAAGCCTTCCACTGCGCCGCCCTCACACGCTATGCTGACATTTTGATGCCAGAAGAGCCTAGGACGCTGCTGTCTGCTGTAGCAGCCAGGAAGAAAAAAATCCTGTGTACAGCACTAGACATCTGCAGATGCTGTGGGCCTATTTTTGAGGTTTATTTGCAACTAATTTCATGCTTTTTTATTGTTTAATGTAGCATATTTTAACACTTTTCATGCATATTTCAAGCTTTTTATGTTGCATATAATCCTGTCTCTAGTGATAACATACCAGCCAATCAACTCCTAACTGTAATTTTCCAAACACAGCTGATTTGCTGGTGCGTTATTACCTTTTACTTTATCTACACTTTATTTCTTTACCAGGCTTAATACATATTTGTGTGTCACGGAATACTGCACAATTCATATATTAATCTCATGTGTTTTGTCTGGTTCTACAGGAGCCTTTGATTGTTTTTGACGTTCCTCTGGGTGTTATTGCAAGAATTGAGAAGATGGGTGGTGCCTCAAGCAGAGGGGAGAATTCATATGGTCTGGATATAACCTGCAAAGTAAGTATGGTTGAGGTAGAGTTGTGTGGGACAAATCAATGTTTGAGCGATCAATAGGCAGCGTTCTACTGAATGGGCTGTCTCACCTGCTGCAGATGACAAGAAGAGAATCAAAGTGAAGCTTTCTCTGTACTGCTAATTCTGTGCCGCTTTACTTATTTATGCTGCTACTGCCTCTACTGATGCAGAAATAGCTTTACTACTTCTCGGAATCTCAAGCTCTACTCTCCTGCTCCCTAAAAAGGTTCCATTGTACTAATAGGTCTGTTATTCTCATGGCTATTTGCTGATAGTTTACTCTGGTCTATTGATTAAATATGCAAATACATGTATTCAAAATGATCGTTCTTTTTAAATGCGTCTGCAGTAGGGGAAAAAAAATATACACACACACACACACACACACACA
The DNA here is from genome assembly GCF_055691185.1 of Crinia signifera. Taxonomy (NCBI): domain Eukaryota; kingdom Metazoa; phylum Chordata; class Amphibia; order Anura; family Myobatrachidae; genus Crinia; species Crinia signifera. The sequence continues at coordinate 98,986,600 of NC_139225.1, read as the reverse complement.
CACACACACACACACACACACACACACACACACACACACACACACACACACACACACGCACACACGGAGATGAGGACCGGCACTGGGCTTATCCAGATAAATAATGGTGGGGTGCCTTCCACAAAATTGATATAAGCACGGTTTCCAAAAGAGAATGGAAGCAAGAGGCGGCACTCTCCAATAGTGAAAAAAGCAGGTGTATTAAAACATCATGGTGAAAACAATGTCAGTTGTGGGAGGTCTACAGTTTCGGAGCTTACGCCCCTTCCTCAGGACCACTGACAATATCACAAAGGCAACAGTGAAGTGCAGCAAACAAACGAAATGACATAACAAAACACTTTAAATAGCTAAGCACACTTACGTGAACCATCTCCTATATATTTGGCTACATCTGTCACTCAAAGTGTGTGAGTGTGTGTATAACAGGAGGGACACATTGCTCTGTTTCTGGACTTCTCCCTTAATTAATGATTGCAAGCACCTGTGTTGAAGCACCTTTCTAATCAATTAATAACATGTGTGAAACAGGTGATGGCAATCATACATTATGAGGGAAGTCCAGAAACAGAGCAATGTGTCCCTCCTGGAGAGGGTCATGTTGGGAGGTATGTGACTGACTCACATGACAGAGAACCAGCCCAGTGAGCCCACAGTGCCAGACATCCTCTGCCTCCCCATGTTGCCCAGCAAAGACACTGCACCAGGTGAGCGACACCCCCCCCCTCCCGTGATTCGCGGCACCCCCTGCGCCCCCCCCGCCTGCGATTCGCTGCAAAAACACCCCCCCCCCCCCCCCCCCCCCCCCGCAATTCACGGCACCCCCGCGACCCCCCTCCCCATGGCTATGGTCGACAATGAAAAAGGTTGACATGAGATTTTGAGATTTATTTTTCATCTTTTGAATGTTCTCATATTCATTCTCATGTGTCGACATGGACACCGATGAAATGCCACACTTATGCGGCAACCCCCCCCCCCCCCGCGATTCACGGCACCCCACCCTGTGACACCCCTCCCGCGATTCGCGGCAACCCCCTCCTCCTGCAATTCGCAACCCCCCCCTTGCGCGATTCACGCCCCACTCCTGCGCTTTGCGGACCCCCGTCCCCCTCCCGCAATTCTGCCCCCTCCCTCGTTTCACGGCACCCCCCGCGCATTTCCCACAATTCACGGCAACCCCTGCTCCCCTCTTTAGTCCCCCGTATGCCCACACACCCCTATCACTACCCAGCTTCCTGCTCTCCTGAACCATAACTTCTACCACTGGGGAGTCGCTGACGCTGTGTTGCCCACATACCCCTATCATGCCTCATAGCCCAGCCTCCTGCTCTCATGCACCCTAACTCCCACCCAGTAGGAGGAGACACTGACTCAGGGCCATCGTCCTGTACTGCCACGCTGGACCCTCACCCACTTGCAGAAGCTGCACTGTGTCTCCCACCCTCCTCTTTAGTCCCCCTTATGCCCACACACCCATATCACTACCCAGCCTCCTGTTTTCCTGTGTTGTGACCTCCGCCAGTGGGGAGCCGCTGACTCAAAAACACCCTACTATACTATTGCACACACACACACACGTCACTGTACCATCCACACTATCAATGTACATCTTACTCTGTAACTGCTTTTTAATTAAACAAAACAATACACACCCCCTTCCAAATCATATGCTCTCTATTTAACACATTTCACCTATAACTGACGCTGGGCATACTTTTTCGTACCGAATCATAGACCAGGTGGATTGCGAAAGTCCAAAATAAAAATATCTTAAATACTCATGTTGACCTTTGCTTGTGTCAACTGAGACATCGTTGACCTATTTATTTATTTACAGTGTATTATATAGTGCAGCATATTCTGTTGCGATTTACAATTGGAAACCCTGATAAAACAAACTGGATAGTAACAAACCAACATAGAGGTAGGAGGGCCCTGCTCGCAAGCTAACTATCTATAGACCTATTGTCTGGATACTCTCCATGTTTGCTGTTTCCAACTTATCCTTCCTTGTGAATGTATTTACTGTTTTATCTGTTGCTGTGTGTGTTTAAGAAGTGTCTTTACTTGTCAATATGGTTATGTCATGAATTTCACATTCATTCTTCATCCATATAATAACAGACACTTTATTAATAGGTTTCTGATGAGGTTTTTTTGTCATTCCCTAATGTAGGACATGAGAAACCTGCGTTTTGCTCTGAAACAAGAAACGCACAGCAGAAAACAGATATTTGAAGATATCACAAAGCATGCGTTTCCAGTGTCAAACGGACTGGTAAGCCGACATTGTAAATGCTACATGTTTATTGAAGAAGCATTTTCTTGCTGGTGGCTCCTTTTTAAATGGGATATTATCACCAAAAAAAGATAATTTTTTTCAAATATATTTTGGTAATTATTTATTTAGTATTTCAGATAGTGTTAGTGTTATTTTAAGCCTTTCCCATGTGTTCATCACAATTTTAGTATAGCTCAGTGTTTGTTACATTATTCCTTGGGAGACACTTTTCCTGTGGTAGCTGTGACCTTTTTATATTCCTACCTGCATCATTCGAAAGCAGTGGTTCCCAAAGAGTATCAACATTTTTTCAGGTAACCCATAGGACAGACGTAGGCAACCTGTGGCTCTCCAGCTGCTGTGAAACGACAAGTCCCAGCTTGCTTTGCCATGGTTTTACCATTCCCTAATAGCAAAACTGTGGCAAGGCATGCTGGGACTTGTCATTTCACACAGCTGGAGAGCCACAGGTTGCCTATGCTTGCCCTAGGAATTTTTTTAATGTATTTTTGGTATGAATGTGGGGAGGGGGGGGGGGGGAAATGCGTCAATTGTGCCTTCTTGGCTAGTTACCTCTCGGTTATGTGTACAGTTGGGGCTTCTGATGTTTTATGATTGGCAGCCAATAGTGTCTATCATTTTGACCAGAACTCCTTTTGATTTGGTCTGGACAACTAAAGGCCCCCTACACTAGCCGATTTTGGTCAGATTTCGGCCAGATCAGTCGGATCTGGCCGAAATCGGACCAAAATCGGCTAGTTTTGATGTCCCCTCAGATCCAATGCGTGGTCCCGTGCGCATCGGATCTGCGTCGGGTGGTCGGACCTGCTGCACGTCCGACCATCCGACTTGGGACCTAGTGGGGCGGCGCAGCGGTGGAGGGAGCAGGGGGGCTGGGGACGCTGCGGGGGACACAGGTAGCATAGAGCCGGGCAGGGGGAGCCGGGAGCTGTCAGTACTGAATAAAAAAAAAAAGCCCATACAATGAATGGGCGGCCTGTGATTGGCTGAGCGCTCTCTCAGCCAGTCAGCAATTGGCTAAGAGAGCGCTCAGCCAATCACAGGCTGCCCATTCATTGTATAGGCTTTTTTTTTCTAGCACTGACAGCTCCCGGCTCCCTCTGCCCGGCTCTATGCCGCCTGTGTCCCCCGCAGCGTCCCCAGCCCCCACTGCTCCCACCAGCAGCCCTGCTCTGTAGCCCCCCGCCCCCCCTGCTCCCCGGGTTTTTTACATGTGATAAATCGAGCCCTAGTGTATGGGGGCCTTAACCTGCAGCACCTCAAAGTGCCTAAGCACACCGTTTGTGACGCATTGGTCTATAGTACAATAGAGGAAGCACACTCTTAAAACATACATAACAGGATTAACTCCTAGTTGTGTAAGGGGCAAGTGCAACTCTACTCACACTGCAGCCTAGTATGGAAAAAAAACGTAGAACTTTGTGTTGGTCCATGTTATACACAATATTGTTAATTTTTCAGAATAGAATAATAATTCGCAATATGGCTAAAAGGAAAGAGTGCAAATACATTAAAAGTAATCTACATTTTAGTATCCACGAATTAGAATTGACAATATATCGCTTAAGGAATTATGTTAATCACTACCACCTTACATTGTTTGAGACATGTATACAATCCTTAATTATATTCCAGTTAATCTCCAATGGGGAGTAGTGTCTTTTTAATGTAGTCAATATTTGGCTTGTGCGATATGCACAACCTCCCCCCCAATGTTAATTGCACCGTTAATCAGAGCTGTCACACTCTCAAATATCACTTATGGGTTTGAGATGTCTTTGTGGTGCCAGCATCTACAACCTGCTTTTGATGGTATATGCCGCACTTCTTTTGAAGTGACGGCACTTGTCCAGCTGACGCTAGCGAGGCAATGGGCGTGGGAGATGCCAGGACACCCATTGGTGAATAGACTGGAGGGAGGGACTCGCTGGCAGTGCTGAAGGGTTTATGCGGTGATTGATGAATGCTGTTTTGTATTATCCACAGCCTATACTTTGCAGAACATACAAATGCCACATACTTGGCACTCTACGTTTCAGTAAAATCTATACATTTCAGAGTTCTAATCACATTGGTATATTATGTGCATGTTTAAATAACCTTCCCCATAAAAATTATAGATTGCTCAAAAGGTGCCCCATTAAACCAGTTCTTCCCAACTGCCTTCCCTCAGTATGTCTCATGTCTACAGAAAAAATAATTAATTAGTGGTGTGCTCTCTATCTTCTAGTGTGAGTGTAAGTAGCGATCGTTAAGCAATGCAATAACAGGAGGTGCACACTACCCCCTTCCTGTATTTGCGATTACATCATGCTGCGATACGATTGCAATTTAAAAGGAACATCACAACCATTGTTTGCAATATCCCTCTGCGACTGCAGCCTGAGTAAGTCTTACCTTACTCAGGCTACCTGTGGCAGCCTACTTGCGAGGCCAAAGAGCGGCACCTCATGGGGCAGTATTTGGACTGTCCCCTCCCGGAAATCGGGGGCGACACCACCGCTTTCTGAAAATGCTGGCTGCAAAATGTCCCTCCACGCAAACTTTTCTGCCTCTCAACACTAAGGCGTTTGCACACTATATAAAATCAACTATAACTGTTCCTGCGTTTGCACAGTTTCCCATACATTGTAAATTTACGCAGAGGGTCACATATGCGACCACTGCTGAATCACCCCCATAATACTCACCTTTCAGTTGTAAATCAAAAATGTAATTCGATGCAACATATAGCATTAACTTATTTTATATATTTTTCTTCTGTAGCTTTTGTAACCTACAAATACCTTTTAAATCTATTAAGGTGCATTGACCCCTTATAGACCTGGCACACATGTGCATTAATGTATTTTTAGTGTGCATGCTTTGACACGAAGAGCCTGAAAAATAATGTAAGCAGATGGGCCTGCACACACTTTGCCTTGTGGAACCAGTAGCTCTGCCTTTAGCTTACAGAAGTGCTAAATACAATGATGTTTTATGGCAGTGCTCATAAGTGCACTGTACTGCAGGAAAGGGAGGACAAAGTACAAGGTGTCTGAGCCGGTAACTAGCTATGTTGAAGCCATAAAAACAAAATATTTCCCATTGGCCTACATGCAGCCTCTTTTCCAAATAATGTGGTATGTGCTGTACCCGCTGCTCCATTTCAGCAGCTGCCATAGAGTACTTACATAGCAGTTTTTCTGCAGTGTTTCTTTCTGTTATACCTGGTTTTGCTTCTCTTACTGTGAACCTCCTATAAAAATCAAGTTGCAGAACGACATTCCAATAGACTATTTATAACATCAATATCTTGCCTGCCTTGTGCCAAGAAGCCGCCGTCGCTATATATCAGTTATGTGTCCAGCTAAATAAACATTTCTTCCTCCTCCAGCAGGTCTGTTCTGATGAACTGTGCTGAATTTTGATGTATATAACCTTGTCCTGCATCTTCCTACTTGACCATGACAAATGGTTTTTCTGCTTCTATTCCGCCAACTCTTCCATTATAACCTGACTGCTATTTTCACAGTTCACTTTTCTGGAAATGTTCTTGAGCATAGTTGGAAAGTAAGATTGTAAGCAAACCGTCTGGGCTGATCTATACTCCGCTGTCCTTGGTAGCTAACCGTTTGTAGGGAAAAACTGATAAATGAAAAGACTATCCTAAGTGTTTAAGACATTTCATTGAATACATTTGGAGTTCTAACATTTCTAGTCTTGGCATTGCTAGGTGAAAAATAATGTAATCTTGGTTGTGTTTTGTTTGTACATCATTCTCCAAAAGCAAAGAGAAATACAGTAGAGCTGTACCTAAGCTGTCCATGCCAGCAGCGATATTGGGTTGGGTGAGGCACATACACACTGCGCGATTTTGTCCAGAGTGTATGGCCAGCGATGATCGCTGTCATCATGTAAACACACTGAGCAGCTTTCCCCCTGCGTAGCGTAGCATTCAGGAAAGCCATCTACAAAGCCACTCATTTGCTGGTAATACAAGCAGATGAACGGCTTTCCCAGCGATGACGAAGGAGCGCGCATCACCGCTAATTGCCGAGCCGTACACACTCGGCGGCTTTGAGCTGAAAGCTGCTCAAAACACCAAGTTTGAGCAGCTTTCAGCTGAAAATCTCCGAGTGTGTATGGGCCTGTAGATATCCTCAAAATGTCTGCAATACTGAATAGTAATGTAATCAGAATCTCTAGGTTCATTGTAGTATTATTAATGGTTTGACAAGGACCACTATAGGCTTGAGTTTGCCATGACCGCATTAACAAGTCCCAGTGACATTGGAAGTGGTTTGGCCTCACCTCTGAGTGGGAAGATCATGTACCGATCTGTGGCCAGGTGGGCAGATCCTCCACTCTCTGTCAGGGTGAGGCCACAATAAAATGTGTATTATACACTTCCACTGATATTATTTGCTTAGGTGAGGAATATAACAATAGTTACTTGTGCCTATGTCTGGCTTTGCAGCACTCCTGTATAGTGTTTTGAAAAACTTGTCATTGGTCAGTAAACTAAAGGGGAGTTTAATTCTTTCTTGGTTTAAGTGGCCTGTTCAACTGACTGCATTGTGGGGCATGCAATTTACCAACACTATTCCCCAGGTCTTAGTCCTGATCAACTGCATTTTTCAACTTCGTTTCCATGCTGTTACTCTATGAAGTAACACTGAGACTAGTCAAGTGGCACTAGTTAGCATCTGCTTACGGGCAGAGTTAGATGGGGCACCCATCCAGCAATGCACTTAGAGACCAATACATGCCTGTCTCCATACAGATGTCCTGGGAGATGCACACTTTGCATTCTCTATAACTTAGAGTAGTGCGTGTAACATTCAACGAGCAGCAGCTCTCTGGGTGAAAACACGCGGTTCACGAGAAGCTAGAGAAGACCTTCAAGAAACTGACATAATCATGAACAGTGTTAGGTAGAAATGAATCTCTGAGCTCAAAGCATATCAACCCTTCCAGCAGATGGGCTACGGAAGTAGAAAACTTATGGAGTTCTATGCCAGTACGCTAAGAAACTCCAACTGAGGCTTTACTGAACGCTGTATCTCAAGAGCTGGACAGGAAAAATGACATTTGGTATCATTTTTTTCTGCTACATGCAGATGTAAGGGTTAGAGCAGGGATGGCTAATATTGACACTCCAGCTGTTGTTGAACTACACATCCCAGCATACCCGGCATCAGTTTTAGCATGGCGAAATAGTAAAACTGTAGCAGAACATTCTGTGATGTGTAGTTCAACAACGGCTGGAGTGTCAAGGTTAGCCATCATTGGGTTAGAGTTGACAACATGAATCCTTGGATCCATTCTGTATTGTGTCCGTAGTTCAGGCTGGTGTCATCATTATGGGGCACACATTAGGTCTCAATCTCTGTTGACCATTGCTTAGAAGTTGGAGCCTATGGACTATTGTTACTAACTAAATGTGTCCCCTATGGCTACTGGCGATCTCCAGAATGATAATGCACTATGGTCCTAATTCAGAGATCTACACAAATGCAGTGCTTTTTTTACATTGTTGATCTGATGTTGATATTTGTTGACCTGTACTATGTAACTGCAGATCTGTGCAGATTGATATGCGCCAGCCAGCATTGCAGAAAACAAGGGAGTGTCAACCCCATTCTCCACCAGTGGCTGTGACTGCAGCTTCAGTGGCCATCGGAAGCGTGAATTAGACAACCTGGCGGTTACTCACACGACCAGTGTTCACGCAGATGATTTGATGTACCTGTGCACTGTCAGTAAAGCCTTTGCTAGTAACCTCGAGGAAACCGAGAAGTAGGATTGTATGTCCTAAACCTATGAAATAAATCTACAGATGGTGCTGTGCATCAGTGGATTCTATTGAACTCTAAACCATTGTGCTTCCTTTACGGATCAATGAGACAATGGTTGATCTGATAGTGCTGTCACTTTTGGTATTGAGACTTCCAGTGTGGTATAGGGCAGTCATGTTGAGGATACTAGTAACGCCAGTGGACAGTTATGTTTATTGCACTCTCAATGCTGATTGCCCTGTAATTTAGTAGTTTTGCACAGTTTACCCTGGAGAACAGTCTCCAGAATCATTCTGTGGCCAATATCTGCCCCAGTAGATTTTGTATTCTTGAGTGTCATTATGTTATCAACATAACTCTTATTAAAGCTTCATCAGCATTCTGCTGCTTCTACAAATCTTTATCGTGAGCTGTCAGTTATATAAATAAAGGGACGACAGGAAGCGGTTTAGAGGGTTTCCTTCCTCCCTTGCTAAGTGCTGTAGTCATATATACTAGTTTGTAAAAATCCATCACTTAACAACAATCTAATTTTACTTGTTATAATTCTGATTTTCTATTTGAACGTTTAAATGGTACAAAACCTTGAGACATGGACTGTCTAAGAGCAATCCTTCATTGGAAACACTGCTTTTGTATAACGGGAATTTCTTGCTAAGCTGCAAGTAGGGAATTGGAAATACAGTACATGGGTTCTGAAATCTGGTTTCCAAAGGAGTATAAAACAAATTTGTAAATATTTATTACATGTTACAATTCTATATTAACGTACCCTATTATGTTTTAATTCAGAAAAAAAATAAATAAACTTAAACTCCTTTTCCACTACCGCAATAACCTGGGTTATTGCTGGGGCAACCAGCTGGGCTTGTGGCTTTGGTGTAAAAGGGTCTTTGTAAAATAACCCTGGTATAGTTACTCCAGAATCCTACCCTGGTAATTGCCAGATTTGAACCTGGGTTGCAAATGGGTGAGCCGGGTCGGCCTATGAAGAGCCGGCTCTCAGCGTTTGGAGAATCCTCAAAGTCCTGTCAGAGGAAAGACCCGCCACTAACCTAGGTCTAGCCTGCAGTGCGATTGGGGTTTCAAGGCAATGTAATACAGCTTGAAACTGTAAGATTAATTTTTGATGAGCGATAAGAGTCAGTTTGTGGCAATTAAAAATAATAAATATATAAAGCAGTGAAAAAGCTAGAGAAACCTAAAAGACGACAATGCAGAGAAAAAAAAATTCAAAGAAAATAAAAGAAATGCACCTGTAATAAAAAAAATATGAAAAAATAAACAATGTTTACAAATCTTCCTTGAAGAGTTTTTTTGTAGTCCGTGGATGATTTTAAGACTGTCCCTACCTCTATGGGTCCGTTAGCTGCTTGGTTAACTTCGGGAGATGGCAGAGTGTTAAAGCCACATCTCCTTTCACACTGCCCAGTAAGCTCCGGCATCTTGCAGGTGCCCACTGATGTCATGCCACTTGTCTCAACGCCGGCGGTCCCGGCTTCAGTGCAGGATGGTAGAGGGTGGGTGCGGGATCCACAGGCTGTAGCTTTGATGCGTTTCTTGTGAAAATGCACTTTTTCAAGATGGTAAGTGCATGAAACATGGTTTCAACACGCTGCCATCTCCCAAAGTTACCCATGCAGCTAACGGACCCATAGAGGTAGGGACAGGTAATGAAAAGCACTGTACACATGGTGCGATTCTGGCTAGTTAGCTAGGCAATTTTGACTGTCTAGTGCAGGCATGTCCAACCTGCGGCCCTCCAGATGTTGTGAAACTACACATCCCAGCATGCCTTGCCATAGTATTGCTATTAGGTAATGCTAAAACTATTGCAAGGCATGCTGGGATGTGTAGTTTCACAACAGCTGGAGTGCCGCAGGTTGGACATGCCTGGTCTAGTCAAAATTGCCATGCGACTCGCACCGTGTGATTAGCCCTTTTACTCTGCACATGGTCACTCTCTGTTTCATCACCTCTCCTCATTTGTAAAACCATCTGACGTATTTGGCTGGAGTCGTTTATGTTTTTAGAATGCCTTATATTTTTAAGTAATGAGTTTACATAATCCTGTGGTTTACACTTAATCATCGTATAACTTTTCATGTGGCAGATTATTGTGAATCTGCAGTTTGTATAGTTCCCCATGAAAAAAGATATTTGGTGTTTAAATTATTTATTTTTTTTGCACTGTTAAACAGATGAGTCTCCTCTGGGCAGAATTGGCGCTATACAGAATGTAAAACCTGATGTGTTTTTGGATCGGTTTTCTATTTAATAAGGTGTGCATGCCAGCTGATTCTCTAGAAGATCATTGCACAGCGTTTTAGCTCTTTAGCACATTGTTTGTTTTATTTAGCCTTGTTCAGGTACCTATGCCATAGACAATCAGTGGTTTGGTTATTGTAGTGTTGTCTGACACTGAAAAAAGGACAGATGCCACCAGATTTAACGAAGATCTTAATCCGTATCCATTTCTTACAGCTCTGTGTACTCCTTTTGTCCAAAGCATTTTTTTTTTACTAAATAACAATGAGGGAGGAAAGCAGAACTGAAAACAGATGATGATGGCATTGATAGTATGATGTGCTTCTTTAGCCTCATTTTACATCTGATTCTATGTAATATTGAGCACTTGTGCTCCCTTTATTACCGACTTTGGTACCCCTTTTGATATTGAGACTTCTAGTAAGGTAGGGAGTAGTCATGTTGCGGATAACAGTAAAACTAGCGGGGCAATTTGTGTTGCTCCTACATCTAACCTTTTTGTTTGTGGTTATTTTCCGTTTACAGTATTTCTCTGGCTGTTTATAGTCTCACTTTTGTGACTTAACCTTAATTTAAATGTGTTAAGTGATAGAGCAGTAAGAAATTACTAGGCGGGCATAAGTTGAGGAGATGTTGCTTTTGTATAGAAATTGCCATGTTGGAAAAGGAAACTGATCACAGCAAATCTGTCATTCAGAGCACAGCAGTGGACACATTGTTCAGATTGCTTTCTGTGCACATTATCTCTGTTCTCACACTTTGATTACAAGACTCGATTCTTCCTCCTAACAGGAGCCCCTGCTTGGACACGAACATCATTTCTCTGCACACCGGAGCTGGGTGTTTATGAAAATAGCACTTATTTGTACAAGCGGTCTCGTATTTATAATCTGTGACACCTATTGTAGCGTCCGCTGTTAAGTGTATCAAGTAATCGAGGGGAAAGGGCGCTTTCCCTTGGCATACTGAGTCCACAGATTTTGTTGACTAGACCCAATCGTCTGGAGAAGTAGGGGCTGTGGAGAAAGGATAACTGTTTTGTTTAAGTGTTTGTGCAGTGAAAGCAGCAGGCATTACAGTGAATAGAAGGTTAGTGATTTATAGCACTCGCAGCAGATGAAGCCAGGCGGTTAGGAACAGAAAATCCTTTGTAAGCAAGGATCAGAGCTGTTTGCAGGTGTTCACTCAATGCTTTCTTTTGTATTCCATCCTTGCTGCTCCTCTGTTCTGTAAACCCGTGCTATTGATAGGACCGGTGAAATATGTGTTATGGTTTAACTCTATGCACTGGCTCTGTTTTAACAAATCTGTGAGTATACTTCCTCTTGCTTTTAATCAATGTTTTCCCATATCTATTAAAGAAAATCCGGGGTGGTTAAAAATATTATGCTTGCAAAACGAGGCCTACATTATTTATATATTCTGCATGATTTAATGTGCATTTTTTAGAGGGCATTTATTTTTTTATTTTTTTTGCGTTAAAGAAAATGTTAGATTCTCTAGCAATGGCAAAAGACCATGGTCACAAGAGGGCCTTGTTCTAGTTCTCTCTTTCTGACAATTCTTCTTAGATGGACAAAACCATGTGCACTGCAGGGGGGCAGATGTGAAATGTGCAGAGAGAATTAGATTTTGGTGATTTATTTTGTTTCTGTGCAGGTAAAATACTGGCTGCTTTATTTTTACACTGCAATATAGATCTCCCTTTGAAGTAAAACCCCACCCAAATCTAATTCTCTCTGCACAAGTAACATCTGCCCCACCTGCAGTGCACATGGTTTTGTCCATCTAAAGGATTTTGTCAGAGTGAACTAGAGTAAGGCCCAGAGTGCCCAGATTGTAGTGATGAAATGCTAGACGTTGCCTGACAATCTCCGACTGCAGTAATGGTACTGTAATGCCTTTTCTTGCCTCATAAACACTAGTCTTGACTCCCGCAGACAACCTATCATTTGCAAGGGCATATTAGATCTGTGGCCCTGAATCTCAATGCTAATCAGAGAATTTGCAACTCGAGCGAATATCGAACCACTGCATACCTGTAAATGGGAATAGTGACGACAAAAGCATAACCCCCTCACAATTTAACAGACAGGAAGCCAGTGTTCAGGGCTAGAAACCTGCCTTATTCTTTGGTCTGTTTTAAAGAAAGCAGGTGTGCCCAGGTGTGTGGTACGGGATCCCGACAGTCATTATCCTGACGTCGGGATCCCGACTGCCTGGAGTCAGACAGCATGGCGAGCGCAAAAAATCCCCTTGCGGGCACGATAACTCGCTGTGCAAGTCACCTATTCTATTCTCCCTCTATGGGGGTCGTGGACCCCCACGAGGGAAAATAGCGGGTGGCCGTCGAGCGTTTTGACAGTCGGGATAGTACACAATACCACAGGAAGTACAGTAGTTACCTGGAATTCACATCACTGCTTACAAAAGGATCCTGTACTGAAGCAAAATAGCCCAAACTAAAGGCTAAAAGAACAGCGGATCTTTCTAGAAGGAATATTTCTTACATGCAACATTTTGTTCTGTTTATTTTATAGAATCTTTAGGATGTCTGTTAAACCTTTTTAATAGAACCATAGAAATGCACAGTTTGTGACTTCTTGGTGGGGAGCTGTTTAAATCCTAGTTATGTTAAGATGTCCATGTTCCTCCCCCCATTAAATTCCCACTCAAGCTCATTAGCAGTCTGTCTGAACATCTCCGGAAAAAAATCTGTTATCAGGATATTGCTGCTGAAGAAGTATATGTTGTATTTTATCATCTCTTGCTGACCTTCACTGAAAATGGAATTTGAATGAAATTCAACTGTAGAATCAAGTTCTCAGTACAGTCTCTAAAGCTGGTCATACTTGACAGTATTAGCCAGTTGGCTTAATATTGCAGCATGTGGCCCCAAAACTTAGCATGAGCCAATAGTACGTTTTGTTTGGATCATTTTGTTCACGCTTGGAAATGTGGTCAGCTGTCTGTCCTTGGGCTCTGTCTTCAACTACACTAGCATGTCTCAATGTGTAAAATAAGTTATCGGGTTGCTCAGCCAAGCAATGAGTTTGTTTTTATAAATATATTTTATTTTACAGCAAGAAATAGATTGATTTCAAGTATGTTCAAAGTTGTCTCTAATCCAGTCTGACCACCGATATGGGCACGCTAGAGGCTGAAACTTGCTTGACCAGCCATAAAGGAAGCGGTTTTGCTGCACTGTAATTGTATATTTGTTTCTGTGAGAACCACTTGTTAACTCCTTCTAGTCTGATGCACAGACATGTCCGTGTGTAATGATGGTTTATGTAATTGTTTGATTTTGGGCTTCTGTTCCAGCAATTTTTTGCATTTGTAAATGAAGAAAGATTCTCTACCAATGGATGGGAAGTGTATGATCCCCTGACTGAATTTCAAAGACAGGTATGTGAACTTTCTCAAAAACGTTACCCTCTGCATTCAGTATTCATGCATGTAAAATGAACTCGCATAATGAAATATGGCTTAGTGATCCATATTCTACCTTTTTAACTTTGTTTATTCTATTTTTTTTTTTAACTAAGTTCTATATACTTAGAAACAGAGAATTTGGCCACAGAATTTGGCCACAGATAAGAACCTCTTGGTCTATCTATTGTGCACTTTTTTCATCTATCCTTTCAGCATTCTATTTGTTCCTGAGGTCTCTCTAAATTCCCACACACACTAGAACCGTTTTTGTTGGCCGATTTTTACCGGTAATAAACAAAAATCGGCCGTTTTTTTTTTTTTTTACCAATAATCGCAAAATCGGCCGTTTTTTTTATTTTTTTTTATTTTTATCGATCGAAAATCGCCCAAAAAATCGTTCCAGTGTGTGGGGGCCTTAAAGATACATATACCCATCCCAGACATGTTTAAATCTTTTACCTCCCATCTGTGGTGCTTGAAGCTTACTATTCCTCCTATCAACTACCCTTTCATTTCCTCTGAACCTACCTCCCTCCAGTACTAGGGCACGTCCTCCTGTTCTATTACTTCTCTTCATTTTTTTCCGTCATGTACTTGGTCTCAATGCCTGTATAAAAAAGCCCTTGTGCTCCATTTAAAATTGTCCAAACAGTTATGTTTCAATCACAAAAAATGTAAGTATGATTTATTAGGTCATCGCTGCCGTGTTGTACAATACCATTACGGTTTCTGTTTAGGAATTCGTTCAAATTTCATGTCTCACCTATTACACACAGGCTACTGTAGGGTTTGGCAGCCTGTGGCAGGTGTAGCTGGACAGCTACAGGTGTTAGTATAAAGAAATGGAGATAGACCATATATTCTAGATCAGGGGTGTCAAACACAAGGCCCACGGGCCAAATCCGGCCCGCCAGACCTCTTCATGTGGCCCGCGCAGCCGCCGCCGCCAGCCTTCACCTTTTAGTCTTGATTTTATTTTTTTTATTTTTATTTTTTTTAAACAAGAAAGCCGCCTCTTCAGCGCATGCGCGGCAGCCTACAAGCGAGAGAACGTCTGCCCTCTAGCGCAGTGCCGCCGGTCGTCAACCCCTCCTCCGCTCCCACCTGCTGTATAGGAGCCAGAGAGAGGAAAGAGCCGGTCCGTCGTGGTGAATGGTGCTGCTGCTGCTGTGCGCTCCAGGTCACTTACTGCTGAGTGTGCACTGCACAGTGACCGGGAGCACGCTGCCCCCCACTCCTGGATAGATAGTGCGAGGAGTGCTACTCACAGGAGGGAGGGGGAAATGCGCCTGTGTGAGAGCGCAGCTGTGTCCTTGGTGGTGGAGCAGCTCAGACTGGAGTGGACGCATCAGAGCGGGTAAGTGTCAAACTCTCTGCCTATGTGTGTGTGCGCACTGGCACATTGCAGCCCATCATTAATTGCTGTGTCCCATGATAATAAGCAGGACATATGCCCTAAGACTGAATGCTGCCCCCCTGTGCAGGCAGCGTGAGCCCTAATGCACTGCAGTTCACAGCAATAGCAGGAGGGAAATGCTACTGCTGAGTATACAATAATCAAATGCAGTGACAATAATTTATGATAATAAAGAGTGGACACACAGTCCTACAGATACAACCGGCCCTTTGAGGGTAACAAAACTGCTGATGCGGCCCCCGATGAATTTGAGTTTGACACCCCTGTTCTAGATAGATGGATGGATAGGTATAGATGATAGACCCTTATACATCTAACCCAGGGCTGGGCAACACCGGCCCTCCAGATGTTAATGAACTACACATCCCAGGATGCTTTGCATTAGTTTTGCTATGTGGCCATGCTGAAACTGATGCAAGGCATGCTGGGATGTGTAGTTCATCAACATCTGGAGGGCCGGTGTTGCCCAGCCCTGCTCTAACCTCAATACCCCACGCAGCGTGAGATGGTCCTCTGTCGCTCCACAAGTGTTGGGCATCTTCTTAATTTTGCCAAAAATGCATAATTGTCTCAACAAGATGCATCTAGGACACAGCGAGGGAAGGTGTTGATTAGATTGATAATGCAACACTTGTATATTGTGTGCTATCCGGTTGGCAGACAGACAATGGGCGGTATTCAATCCCGGCCGCTATTTCTGCCGGGGGAAATAGTGTCCTAATTCAATGCTGCCATTACCGACAGCATTGAAGACAGATTCCAACAAAACAGATCTGACTTTAAATCAATTTTTTTGACAATCTGCGGCCATTTTTGCCGATTTGCGGAGTTTCCAACACTTGACAGTCGGTACTTTGAATAGCAACTGTTGAGTTCCTGTCGGAAGGAATGAAAAATGTGTATAGGTCAACATTCACAAGGTCAACATAAACAAAAAGGTTCAAATGGAAAAGGTGTTTTTTTTAGGGATTTTTTTTTCATCTTTTTGTATTTCTTCAAACTTACCATCCGTGTTGACTCGGGCTGGGAATTGTAGTGTGCTGAGGTAGAGGACTATGATGAACAAAGCGGTACCTTCATTGGGGACACTTTGGCTGTGGGGTCAACAATGACACAAAAAAAGTGAAAAACTCATGTCCACCTTTTAATGTGTTGACCTTTTGTCAATGTAGACCTTGTGCATGTCGACCTAGATATCACATACATTTAGTGTATGACTAAAGGCCCATACACACTGGGTGTCTTTGAGCTGAAAGGGGCTCAGTTTACTCATCTGAGCTGCTTCCAGTGATGCGGTGAGCACTGATGCGCGCGCCCTCGCCATCGCTGGTCCAGCCACTCATCTGCTGGTATTACCAGCACCAGCAGATGAGATGCGGAGTCGGCGGCTTTTCATGGTGTCCTTCTATGGAAAGGCATCCACCTCCGGGAAAATCACCAAAACGGGCGAAAAACGCTCAGTGTGTATGCACTGAGCGAATCTCAGCCCAGCGATTTCCCCAATCATCTCTCACCATACACGCTGGGCAAAAACTGTCCCAGTGTGTATGGACCTGTATGGAGTCTGTATATTGAGCACAACAGAATTTGTATTGAAAATAAGCGGAGTTTGACACGTTGTAGCACTTTATATACAAATGCAGACACTCAATCACACAATATACAAGTGTCACGCATCAAATGAATCAGCACAGTCTCCTGGTACAGGATGTCCTAGATCCATTGCTTTGTGACTAAGGCTAAGCATTTTCTGAAAAAAAAATTGCCTGATGTCAGCAGTCTCATGGAACCTGGCATGACACACATTGGGTCTACAAGGGAAGGTCGACACACCTGAAGGTCGACCTGCAAAGGTCGACGGTCAAAAGGTCGAAAAGGGGTTTCTCGTGTGCCTGAAGCATGGTGAGCCATGCAAGGGGACGTAGTTCACTTTTTCTTAGTGTCCATGTTGAATATGTTGACATTCACGATAAAGTGAAAAACCCCATGTTGACTTTTTGACTGTCGTCCTAGCCCATGTTGACCTAATGCATGTGTCGGCCTAATGACCTGTTGACCTTGAGGCATGTCGACCTTAGTTCTGTCGACCCTATGACCCATACCCGATGAGAGGGTCTGAAAGGCACAACCGTCTCTAAACATACAGATGTGTATTCATACTGCATTGCTGCAAAGGTTTGATATGAGCAGTGCATGCCCAATGATAAATCCTTTGCCATGCTGATGTCACAATCTTTGAGTATATTCATCTACATCCACTTCAGTCTATAAAGTAATGAGTGGTTCACATTATTTCCTTGTCAGAAGTTCCATGTGGTATGAGCAAGGCTTCCGGCTTCCTGCCCAGCTCCAGACAGCCTGTTAGCACAACAGCTGGCAGCTCGCTGGCTACTCCGCCCTCCTAACATTCTCACTAGTTAAGGCATTACAGTGATTACACCCATTTACTGTCTGTACATTTCCACTTAGGGCTCTGATGCACCTCCCAAGCCTGCATCACACCACTGGCCTGCCCACAGATGCTGCTGAAGATCATTGTGTAAAATGTCTTTATTTTTTTTATCTCCTGTGTCCTTTCACTTCACATTGTTTATTGAATCCTCAATTCAGATGACCTTGGTATTGTAAGATGTGATCGCCACCATGTGGTTACATTGGCAAAGTACACTGAGCCGGAAGAGAAAACCTACTGATGGCCTTTTTCTATTTGTTTCATTCTTTTACCAAGGGTTTACCGAACAATATTTGGAGATTAACCTTTATTAATAAAAATTATGAATTTTGTGACACCTATCCTCCATTTTTGATGGTCCCATATGTCGCCTCTGATGATGACCTCAGGAAAGTTGCTGCCTTCAGGTCCAGGAACAGAATTCCGGTATGTAGTCTACTGATGGTGAACATATGACTGTTGGTTAATCCGATTTATAAAGTCTAAATCTCTGCTTGCTTAATTAAATGTCTAATGGGTGTAATTGTTCAGTATAATCACCACAACCTACAGCACGGCATACACATTAATATTATATATGCATTCATTGATTTCAGAGCACCACGGCATGAGATGTGTGTATGGGAGTGCCAACCCACATAGGCCCACATAGACTATTATTGATAGATAGATGGATATCTTAAAGTGGTGCAGATGAACAAGAGTACTTAAAGGGATATTCAATCGTCGTCGAGCATCTCCCGTGGGGGAGATGCTCGACGGGCCCTATTCAATGCTGTCTTCCCCGACAGCATTGAGCAGGGTATCTCGGCAGAACGAGCCCGACATCACTAGCTGTCGGGCTCGTTCTGCCGAGAACAGCCGGGAAGTGACGAGCAGCCAGCTGCATCTTGTCACTTCCCGGCCGCAACTCGCGGCCACAACCCCTTCTTGTCCCTCTGCAGGCGGGACATTGAATCCCGCCTGCATGTTCTCGGGCTGACCGAGAACGGGACTGGGTCACGGCAGGCGAGCAAGCTCGTCTGCCATGACCCGAAGATTGAATACCCCCCTTAAACTCTGTTGGCTGCACCATACGGAAAAGTGTGGAAAAGTCTCATTCTTCAGCGTTAAAGATACTTATGCAGTGATGTATAGATGCCCACCTAGGCTATGTTTCTGTGCCATCTCCTATTTAGTTTGTTACATTATACCCAAGTGAACATGGCTGCAAATGATCGTTTAGAGAACATTGGCATGTCTTACATTTCCAAATGTCCAGTTTGGACACAGTCCTAGACCTCTGATCTTAATATGTTATGGCCAACAATTCATGGTTTAGTCGGTGCGACCAAGCAATGATATATTGCTACTACAGAAACACCTGGTCATACAGGTCGCGACTCAGAGTAGAAGACTAAAAATGTATTTACAGTAGAACTTGTGTCTATGTAGGTTTTGTCTTGGATACATCCAGAAAATCAGTCTGTCATTACACGGTGTAGTCAGCCATTGGTGGGCATGAGTGGAAAACGAAATAAGGATGATGAAAGGTATCTAGAAGTTATCAAAGAAGCCAGTGGCCAAACATCTAAGCTGACCATCTATGACGCCAGGCCAAATGTGAATGCTGTGGCCAATAAGGTAATAGCTTTATCAGTGCAGATTGTCACTGTTACAGTGCACAGTACCTGTATGTTTGATTATGATGATGCTTTTAATAAATAAGGTTTCTCTACTCCAGGGATGGGGAACCTTCATCTCTTCAGCTTTTGTTGAACTACACATCCCAGCATGCCCTGCAACAGTTTTAGTATGACCAAATAGCAAAACTGTAGCAGGGCATGCTGGGATGTGCAGTTCGACAACAGCTGGAAGGCTGAAGGTTCCCCATCCCTGCTCTATTCAATATAACGGTGTGAACGAATTGTATGATTTTGTGAAGGAGCCTTCATATGTGACTTATTCATTTTAAATTGTGACACATTTCAGGCTCAAAGTAAAACCGCACATCTTTCTATCAATATGGAAGTTCCTCAGTTTAACGGCAGCCCAGCCTAATTTAAAACTGTTTGCTACCCTATAGGGTAAGGAGGACCTTTGTGCGTATTCAGGATTTGTGTGGGTGCACCCTTCACTCGCAATTTAATATACCCTTTGTGTCTGATCTTGATAGGGTTGAAGTTATAAAGCTGGTGATCTTGACATCTGCAGAGAAAACTGAGTTGTTTCTTTATTATGTGTAATAGAGTCCTATATTTAGTTTTTTGTAAGAGATGGGGATTTAATTTGTTAGCAACTTGTAGTAAAAAAGATGTAATCGGAGAATACATATTTTTACAACATTTTCCTAACTCTTACAGCGCTTGGAGATCAACTTTACATCCCACATTTACTGCTCCATTCCAGTGTAATTTGCATGGGAGGCCTGGTTCTTCACTTCAATGCATAGACAGATGTGTTCTCACTTAGGGCCAGATGTATCAAAAAGTGATCAAATGGAGAGTGATAAACAGCCAGCCAATCAGCTCCTGCTATTTTACAGACTCATTTTAAAAAATGACAGGTAGGAGCTGCTTGGTGGGTTGTTTATCACTTTCCACTTTATCACATTTTGAAGCTTGATACATCTCAATTACTATTGGCCGTATACCAAATGGTGCGAGTGCCACTGAGGCACTCAAAAGTGTAGCCTACAGTATTTTTTGTTAGGTTGCATATTTAATGGCAAAGCCGCAGATGAAGCACAACAGAAATCGGTGTAAGGAAATGCTGGTTGCTGGCAACCAGAATCACATGCACGAATACATATCAGATGGATTAGGATAGTAACATAGGGCCTTATTCTAGTTCACTCTCTGTCAAAATCCTTCTTAGATGGACAAAACCATGTGCACTGCAGGGGGGGCAGATGTAACATGTGCAGAGAGAATTAGATTGGTTTTGCGATGAGATCTAGTACAAAAAGTACGTGCTGCACAGACTTTTTGTACTAGATCTCATCTTATCGCAAAACCGAGATGCGATATTGTACACAATAATTGTAACGTGTATGGGCACCTTGACCTCACATATTACAGCTTATTTTATTAGCCTTACACTAAACTATAGTAGCTGTTCAAACACTTATTTCACTTGCACTAAGCAGAGAAAAAAAATAGCTGGTTGGCTGCTGTGCTCCAATGGAAATGTTTTACCTTAGTTCTAGGCTGGCACAAAAGAATCCCCTTTGTGTCTTGCTATCAGGTCTTTGCTGATTACAGCAGCTGCAGGAGCTGTCCCTGGTTGAGATTTTGAAGTGCCCAGCTGGGCAGCAAGGGTGTATGGATAACCCTTGTTACTGATCCATGATGGCGTCATCTGGAAAGCTATTCAATATACTGCCATGAACACAACTTATATTGTTCTTTAATCTTGTTCTAGGCCACGGGAGGGGGTTATGAAAGTGATGACGCATACCCATTTGCAGAGCTCGTGTTCCTGGATATTCACAATATTCATGTAATGAGGGAATCTCTGAAGAAACTTAAAGACATAGTGTTTCCACATGTAGAGGAATCTCATTGGCTTTCAAGCCTGGAATCCACACACTGGCTAGAACATATTAAGGTAAGGTTCAATACTGTGCATGTGGTGTTAGACTAGTACTAGTAATCTCTTTAGGATTTTATATCCTGTTGTAAATAAGCATTTAAATGTTAATTATTAAAAAAAATATTTTGAATATCTGTGTACCTCATTGGCTGTACTTTTTTGGTTTTAAATTGGGTCCTGTGGGATGCAGTCAAACAATACCATGCCTAGCGAGAGGTGCAGCATTAATAAAACCACTGTTAATTAAAATCCGTCTGGCAGCTGCATTGAAACATATTAAAGTGGTGACAGTTTGGTTAATGGAAGTAGAGGGCTACATTTAATAGGCAGGATATGAGGACACATGCTCATGGTTCTAGTAGTATCATTGTTGAGGTAAGGAAGTTCAAAATTGCATCAGCTGTTCCCAACATGCGGTCAAGGTGTAAAGTCCAGATAATATTAATAATAATAGATCCTAGTTTCAATATGAGAAATTACAATAGCTTTCTTCAAACAAGCTAAAAGGACTTAGGGGTTCCTGCAGTGTTTAGCATAAGGTGTTGAACCTAAACTTTACTTGTGTGGTATTCAATTAGTCAATATTCCCATGTGTTAAGTGCTGGAATCCATAGGATCCTCTTGACTAAATCACAGTGTGTGCATTTACCACAGATTGTTTTTCCTCGTGGCGCCTAATTGAAAAACTCTGGGCTGACAATCAGCCACACTTTTCATTGAATCTGCTCCTTGGGTAGGAATTCAATTAGGGGCAATGTTCTCTCCCCTGCAAGTGCGGTTATATGCCGCACATACGGTAATACTGGACTCCTAACCCCATAGTGCTGCAGACAAAAATGTGCACGTCTAAGTGGTGGGTGGGGTGAGTTTGGTTACCTATGTCTTTACACATCATCAAAATGGCAACTTTCTGTTCTCAGGTGCGTGGGTGAGTTAACTGAATTCCTCACTTAATTTTAAACAAACAACAAAAGAATACGGTTTCGTTTCATATGTCAAGCAGGAGAGAACTTCCTGAAACATAATTTACCTTGCAAAGGTTCATATTACTAGTCTGGGAATTGTCGGCATTGTGCGTAATAGTCAATTAGAGGGTGAGGGAAGTACAAATCAAATGTGATCAATAGGAGTATGATCATTCCCACTTCTCAACTCCTCTTAAACAAATTACTTTTTCAGGTGAATAATGTGGGTCGGACCATTAGTTGTTTGAGACAAGAGTTTGTAATGAAGGGTGTACATTTTTAATACAATAAACAGCCGCTGGAATCATAACGCTGGCCATACACCCAATTCCAACGGATTGGCCCGAAATCTGGTGAAAAGTGGCCAAATCTGATGTGCTTGACCTCTGATCCAATACACATGGGACCATGCATCAGGTCAGAGTCGAAGGTCAGACCTGCTTACAGGTCCGACCTCTGACGTGGGCAGTCTCCCGGCAGTTGGATATATCGCATGTAATATATTGGATGCGATCCTGCTGCTTGGAAAGCTCCTGGGAGTTTCAAGGGAATTCTTATGCAACTCTGAGAAGTTGTGTAAGTGTATGGGGGCCTTTAGTTCTATTCCACCCAAGATATCTAGTCTTCTCTACTACAATAAATTCAGTCTGGAATGTTAATGATGGGACTTCCTGGTGAAATCTAGTATTGAGATCTGGATTTCTGAAATTCCACGTACCAAATGAAAGGTTAATAAAACATTCTCCTTTTCTTTTTTATGACCTCTTTAAACAATGAAAAATGCCTAAAATATAAAGTACCTTTTTATACAAATAATCCACCTGTTTATATGGTGTGTAATACACTTCCTGCTGAACTCATGTGTGTTGCAGTCTTGGTGGCGAGAACATGACTCCCGTACAGCTTGCGGTCTGCCCTGATTATAGTTCTATGTATTTTCTTCCTCCTTCTATTTAGCTGGTGTTGACGGGAGCTATTCAGGTTGCAGATAAAGTGGCTTCTGGGAAGAGTTCTGTGGTGGTGCACTGTAGTGATGGCTGGGATCGGACAGCTCAGTTGACATCACTGGCCATGCTGATGCTGGACAGCTACTATAGGACTATAGTTGGCTTTGAGGTGCTGGTCCAGAAGGAATGGATTAGCTTTGGGCACAAGTTCTCATCGGTAGGTATATAGTCCTTCAGCTTAGTACTTTCCTTTTTAAGTGCACCTTTCATACGGTTGGCCATTGTTCCATAGTTTTTCTCATAGTAAATGATAAATGAAATAGTGTAGCAGTGCTACTTAAAAGGATAGAGGCGTTTGGTAGTGTTCATTCACGTGTGCGTATGATCTGCTTTTCTTTTTTCCATGTTATTTTTCTTTTGTAAATATAGATAACAGATTTTCAGGATATCGATCTCATGCCTGTGTTTTGTGTTTTTGTTGTGGGTAGAAATGTCAATAATAAAAGGCGTTATTACAGACCTGGAGCCAGATGTACTAAGCTTCAAAAGTGATAAAATGGAGAGTGATAAACAGCCAGCCAATCGGCTCCTTCCTGCCATGTCGCAGACTGTGTTTGAAAAATGTCAGGCAGGAGCTGGTTGGTTGTTTATCACTCCCCATTTTATCACTTGAAGTTAAGTGCATCCGGCCCCTGGCCTGTTAAACTGATGTAAAACTACAATTCCCAGCATGCCTTGCCACAATTTTGCTATTACGACGTGGTGAACCTGTGGCAAGGCATGCTGGGACGAGTAGTTTCTCAACTGCTGGAGAGCCACAGGTGGGCCAGGCCTGCATATTGCTATCTGGGGTAGTGGGTTATTTATAAAAAAATAAATACAAAATAGAGTTCCTGCATAAATATTACGAAAAATTAACTGTCAGTGACACAAACCAGTAGAGCTGTCACTGCTAAATCACAATTTTCGCCAGCCATGTTTGATCAGGTGTCTTGTTACATTTCAGAGAATTGGACATGGTGATAAGAATCACGCTGATGCTGACAGGTCCCCAATCTTCATACAGTTTATTGACTGCGTGTGGCAAATGTCAAAGCAGGTAAGATATAACCAGAGCAGTATTCGGCAAATATAGAGTACAATACAGCTTTTATCAGACTAAACCGGCTTCCCGATATAATGGTACATTTTCTATATGAAGATATGAATTGTTTGCATTCACTACTTTCTCGGGACCACAATCATCCCAAAAGACTGGTCATACTGCATGAGATAATATATACTAAATTACATGTGTATATGTATGATATATACACACAACCACACTAACTTTGATCTCTTAGATATCATGTATATATTTTTTTCTTTTTTCCAGTTTCCAACAGCGTTTGAATTCAATGAGATTTTTCTGATCACGATTCTAGATCACCTTTACAGCTGCCGATTTGGATCTTTCTTGTTTAACTGCGAGTCCATCCGGGAAAAAGAGGTGAGTATTTCTGTGCCTTGTTGTATTTATTTGTAGCCAGTTAGTAGTAATTAGTTTACAATAAGCCCCTCAGAGGGAAAAACTTGGCTATATAAATCAAAAGATTTTATATTAGCCGTAGTCGTATATGCTGCTTTTACAAAGTCTGGATTCTAAGGGGTATATTCAATGCTTTTTGCGAGCTGTGACAGTGCGCAGTGCTGACTGCTCGCTGTCACAGCTCAGTCAGAATTCAACAGACCTCTTGCACTTGCCGTTTCCACCTCGCTTGGTTTTTACAGTGACGTAGAAACTGTATGTGCAGCTGCCAAAACAGCGAGACTCGCAGACGATTGCATTGGGCTCCCTGCATTAGCCACGAACCTCGCTGTTTGGGGGAATCCTTGCCTTTATCTGGCATCCAGGGTTCCCCTGGAACATTGAATATGGTGAGCGGCCGGCAGGGGTCTTAAACGTCGAGGGTTGCTTGTTTTTGTTGATCCCCGTCATTTTAACCTCCCCGCCATCCGCATTGAGGGAGTCTTAAAACTCTACAACTGATCCTAGGTATTGCATTTTCTCCTATGACAATACAGCTTGTGACATTTCATTTAATTTGCAGTTGCACTCTTACTATTGTATAGTTGTGCTATAGTTATTTTAACTTCCTTTAATTTCAGAAACTGAGAGAGAAGACACAGTCTCTATGGTCCTGGATGAACAGTGAAAAGTCCAAGTATATAAATCCCTTTTACACCAAGGAGTTGAATAGAGTGTTGTATCCCGTCGCAAGCATGCGCCACCTGGAGCTCTGGGTCAATTACTACATCAGGTGGAATACAAGGATTAGGCAACAAGTAAGATGTCCAATTGGGTTGCATTTTTTAGATTTTATTTTCTTGAATAAAGGAATCACGTGTTTACAAATACCTGAGATTACATGAAAACTCCTAAAGCCCTCAACAGTGTCTAGCTTATATTTAGGAAGTAACTCCATGGCTGGTGTACTGCCAGGGAAGCGTGACAGTTCCCCCTTCTCAGCATTTACACATGTAGTAAAGGCCTGAGTATGCACAGTGGGGTGTGGCAATGCCCAAGCAGACACACACTTCACTGTCTTCAGTTATTCTTGGGTAGCTATCCACAATATAGTATGAATTGGTCTAATGAGACTTTTTGGTTTAGTCATCCATTTATATCAGGGGCGACCGGACTTTTGCGATACTCCCACTCTGTGCATATAAACCCCCTTCCCTCTCCCAGTGCTTCAGACATTTTCGGACATACTGTAAACACACACTCACTTGGACTTTTCCCACAATGTGTGTGTGTGTGAGTAATCCAGGTGCTGGCTGCTAGCTGCTTTCTCCGGTGCTGACAGTTCCCAGTAATGACAGCTCCCCCTGCCACGGTCAGTCCCCGCCAGTGTAGTGCAGACCTGTTCCTGCTCTGCTGCCGACTGGATGAAGCTGGATCCAACAAGCTCGTCCTATTCAGTGCGCAGATGATGTCTTGACGTCATTCGTGCACTGCATCACTGGGACCATTAAGGAGCCTCTGCTCGGCGCTTGCTTCAGAGGCAAATTTACAGGCTGCAACTAGAGGAGTTGGTCACGATTGACATTTTGACCACCCCTGTTTTATATGGTCAAATTGAATAAAAATCACTTGAGACTTGGTTTAGTGATTTTAGACCCGTGGTTCCCAAATGTACTTGCATCACAATGTCTTAGAGTTTCAGAATTATTTTTTTATGGCACCCCCCAAAGTTTTTTGTTTTTTTTTATTGTGATAATCATCAAATATTATTATATTAAGAAAATGGTTCTTACCTGTCATCTTAAGACTCAGTGATGTAGTGGTGGTCATGGTTGCAAAACAGTTGATCCACATAGCTTCTTATTGGTGGCCACCAGCACTGCATTTGCCAGTTACCAGAAAAGCATTAGAGAGGTAGAAGATGAGGGGACTAGTTGTGGTGCAAGTAGACAGTGGGTTGTGGGAGCAGCAAGGAGAAAAAGATGGGTAAACAGATGGAATGTGGGGACATACGCATAAAGGAGTTAGGACTGGTGCATATACAAATGTGGGAGACAAAGACTAATACGAAGATGTGTGCAGATGATGGGACAAATATGAAATTGGGGACTGGTGCATGCGTTGTGTAAAGGAGTTCTGCTGGGACTTTGTGTTTCGAAAGCCCCTTGTGGGAGGAGTTTAACGGAGGGGGCAAGACACATGAAGATGTGTAATCTCTATGCAGAAACAGGGATTATCTGCAGCGCTGGGTTAATGTGCAATTCTTTATATGGGATTCAGCAGCTGCAGGGGGAGAGCGCTTGAGACTGTGTGGACTGACTTTTTTAAACATGAAGATGTGTGGCTTGTATACAAGGCTGCTGTTAGGTAGCAGGTATGGGTGCCGGACGGGGTTCCGACAGTCATTTACATGACGTCTGGATTCCGACAGTCAACCCATCACACGGGGGCCCAACTGCCACCGGCTATTCTCCCTCGTGGGGGTCCACGACCCCCATAGAGGGAGTATAGAATAGGTGGGGAGCGTAGCGAGCCACCATGCCTGCAATGTGGCTAACGCAGCGAGCCTGCAAGGGGGCTTTGTTGCGCTCACAATGCTGTCTGGGTCCGACCAGTCGGGATCCCGACTGTCTGAACCCCTATACCACACCCGCAGGTATTGCTTTGCAACCATGGTTAATTACCTTTCCAGAGTCCTGCGGCAGAGCTGCAGCCTTGGCAGAAATCACAGACAAGATGGCTGCCATGCACGTGCAGTAGCCATTCGTTGCTGGAACATAGCAAACTGTAGTGCCCAGCGGGGCGGCATCACCCAGTTTGGTTAACAGGAATCAATGTTTACCCATGTTCAATAAAGTCTGATGTGTTGCTTTAAGCTACTTATACGTCTATTAGTATTTTCGTTATTTTTCACAGATAAAATTGTTTAATACAAAAAAAACGCTAAGTAATGTAAAATGTCTGCAGAGATCATGCTATAAAGTGCGCAATATGCAGAGTAGGGCCATGGTCAGATTGCCAACACTGCATCACAAGGCACTGCCTCAGCATTTATTGTGAAAGACACACTTTACTTTTATTGCTCCATGATCATCATTCTGTTTCTTCTTTACTCCTTCCTTACATTCTCAATAGCAACCAAACCCAGTGGAGCAACGTTACATGGAGCTGCTGGCTTTAAGAGATGATTATGTAAGGAAACTTGAAGAACTTCAGATCTCAAATTCACCAAAAATGAACAACTCCTCCACCTCGCCACCTTCGCCTTCCCGCATCATGCAAACTCCATTTTGAGCGATAAGGGCTATTTATATGA
This sequence comes from Crinia signifera, assembly GCF_055691185.1. Lineage (NCBI taxonomy): Eukaryota > Metazoa > Chordata > Amphibia > Anura > Myobatrachidae > Crinia > Crinia signifera. Next base: position 98,958,635 of record NC_139225.1, on the reverse strand, counting down.
AGTATAGATACTGACTGTGCTATTTTCCTGTGAGGGCCGTTTTGAATGATGCCTTATTTGGATAATTGAATCTTCGTGGTTGAACAAAAATGTGCCTTTTTTAAGATCTTGAAATATTATTCTTTTTTTATATGTTGCACTGTTATATAGATAATGTTACACAAAATATATAGGATATTACTTTGGATGGCTTTTAACCATATTGCATTGGACCTTTAAATATATCAAGCAGATATGAAAGGGTGCAGCTTATTCTACAGTGTTTACCGATTGCCATGAAAAACTTGTTTTTCACTTTTTTTTTTTTTGTATCCATAGTCACTATTCTTTTGTCTTCAGCCTCCTCCTCTTCCTCTGCAGAGTACCCTGGAATTGTATGCTCCATTTGCTGGTTGTACAGGGCAAATCCACCAACACACTGTAAGAATACAGTGTATTTCTCAGTATTAACTATTCTCCATTGTAAATTAGTGTCCAATACCCCTGTTATTTAAATAATGTTTAAATAAATGTGCCTGGAAATTGACTTCTGATGCTTCTACAAACATTGCAGAGGTCTCTCACGCAGGGCGTTACTTTATATCCATGAATAAGTGGTACTGCATTAGCCATACTTTCTGCCTCATATTATCTGTAAGCATGAGTGTTACCTATATGCCATCCAAAGTTTGTACAGTTTTTCCATAGTCTTGTAATGGCTTACACAAAATGCAGAGGAAGTGCCCTTTCTACTAGAGGCACACTTTTGCCATACCATATGGCACTCACTGATGGGATGTAGACAGCCAACCAATCGGCTCCTACGTGTCATGTCACAGACAATGGGGGGTATGCAATGTGTCGCTGCTATTTCCGACGTGGGAAATAGCAGTGGCTTCTTAGTCAATGCTGTCTTTAGCGACAGCATTGAAGTGGGATCAAGGCCGAACAGGCCTGACTTTAGAAGCTATTGGGCCCTTTCTTTCCGATAACGGCCATGGATTGACTCGATCCCGTCCGCAGATCGCCAATCCACAGCAGTTTTTGCGGCCATGCCCCCTTTGCGCCGAGCATCAGGTAGGATATTGAATCCCGCCTGTTTTGCGGTTGATCAGACCGCAAACGGGCCAGGATCACAACTGTTGGTGGGGATCGACAGCCGTGATCCCAGATTGCATACCCCCCGATGTTTGAAAAATGTCAGGTAGGAGCTGATTGGCTGGTGGTTTATTACTCTCCATTTTATGACTTTTGAAGCTTAGTGCATCTGGCCCATACAATGTTGAGGCAGGAAGGACACCAAGCTAAATTATTCCAGCAATTGTGGAAGAACACTGACATTAAAATAGTTTTCTGGGTCAGACCGGTGAGATTTTTACCAATATGGATTATTGTAGATAAAACTACATTGCAGTCCTTCTTTAGATAGCTTTTAGCAACTGAAATGTTAACTCGTTAGTTTAAAATGAAAATTACTGACCTTCAATTTTAACAATGTAATAATTTTCACTATTAAGGAAGTACTTAATACAATTTGGAAAATACTTGTGCTTTAAAGAAATTGTGAGTGCTTTAAAGAAATTGTGAGTGTTTAACAGGTCAGTGAAGTATTTATACTAAAACTTACAACATATATTCGCACTGAGCTTCCACGGTTAAAGGTTTAAAATAGAAGTTACATTGACCTGAGCAAAGTACAGTATGTAGTTGGTAACTAGGTTTTAAACCAGGACACCTGAATTTCCAATACATTTCTACAACTTACTAGTAAGTGAATAATAGATAATGTTGTATAATACTTATCTCTGTATTTGAAACATCTCTGTATTTGAAACTACAGGGTTTGGCAGAACAGTAATGGATAAAAGTACAATTTTACTGCGCTCAAAAATAATTAAAACCTTTAATGCTATATGGTTTAAATGAAGTCATTTACAAATACAGAAATTTTTATTTTAAACTTTTGGCCTGATGAAGATGTAGATTCCAGGCTACATTTTAACCCTTTTGAGTGCCAACATCTTTGTGAGAGGTATACGGTACCAGTGTAGCGCACATTTGTTATATAAATTCAAATTTAAAAAAAATGTTTTTTAAAGATTAGATTTCCTATATAAGGTAAACATTACACATCATTATAATGAATACAAATCTTTGCTTGCCAATTTTAATACCTATTTTGACAAATTCACTTGGCACTCAAAGGGTTAAATATGGTTATAAAGTGGAGTTTAAAGAAAATACTACAGTAAATCCTGCCAGGGTTATAGCTCACATTCAGTCTACTACTGAAGTAATAACCCTTCCTACATAGCATATAGGTTTGGTTGCTTGTATACATGCAGTTACGTATGTGAGTCTGGCCCTTTAGTTACCTGTTTCCTATAGTGCACATTTTTTTTATATTTAAATGGACTTGGTTTGTAGAATTCATTTACATTATATTCATAACCCAACTTTAAAAATGAGTAATTTTGCTGCAGTGTTTCAAGGGACTTTTCAGGAGTTTTTGATATTTAGGTTGTAAATTATTGTAAAGGTTTAGAGCTATATAATACATTATATCGAAAATAGTATAAATCTGTAATACATTTGTATAGACAATACTATATTGGTTACAAAATCAATAACATTGGATAGAAGACCTTGATTGCTTTAAAATAATATATTTAAAGCTGTAAGAAGTTGCTGTAATTAGAATGTTTTGCACATACATGTTAATGTTGTCATTGTGTTCCCTTATTTTGTGCTTTTTGAGTAATATCTTATGGTCCCCTCTGACAAAAAAAAAAAAGGTGACTGGTAATTCTAATTAAAAACTATAATCTGCTTGGGATATATTTATTTTGCAGTTGTATGCTTATTTAAATATCATGGTCTATGTGCCTTTTTAACAATAACACTCTTAATGCATCTGTTGCATAGACATTTGTAGTGGCTATTTTGTGCCCTGGACCAAAATTCTTGAAATGCAGCATATCAATTCATTAGGAACCTGTAATAAAGAACCGTGCTAATTCATAGTGAATTGAAAAGGTGCATAAAATAGGTCCAGTATTGAAATGGCTGTCACTGGTATATGCAGGAGACAGGTAAAGTTTACTGCTTAATATCTCATTATTTATCTTAGTATGTGGTACAATGTGTAACAGACAGTTGTATAATAAATATAGAAGAACAAAATGGACCATCTGTTAGACTTTAGGGGCTATACAAAATATGTTGTAGCACTCACCTCCTTTTTCTGAAATTGCAGAACATACGGGTGTCCCCAAAACGCTTGTATAAGCAATACATTTGGTCAATATTGTGTTCATTTAAATTCTCTTATTGGTTTGTACTACTACAGTAATATTACAGATACATCATTTCCAGGTTACTAGTACCGTGTTTCCCCGATAATAAGACACTGTCTTATTTTTTTTTTTCATTCAAAAAAGACCATAGGTCTTATTTTCGGGGGAGGGCTTATTTAAAACATGCCCCACTGCTCCATTAAAACATGCCCCACTGCGCCTTTAAAAAAATGTCCCACATACAGATGCAGTACTACACCTAAAACAGATAACTACTGTGCAATACCTGCTACTGCTGACACCTTCCTGATGACCAGTTAGTGACTGGGACCAGGTATCTCCCTTTTATGAACTTCTCAGTAAGAAAGACCCAGACAAGTCCTGCCTTCCCATGAGCCAAGAGCTTCGCCCACACCTGCCCCCTCCCCCCCCCCTCCCCCCTCCCCCCTCCCCCCCCCCCCCCCCCCCAGCCATGTATAAACCTTATTGTGCAGGGACTCCTCTCCGTCTGTATGCGTTGAGCTGAGCGGTGATGTGCGCGGCGTGACGTCACGCCGCGCCTACCGCAATGCATCCCTGGGAACGGGAGCCGCGGTGTTGCAGGCGAGGTGAGCGGGCGTGAGAGGAGGTGAGTGGAGGGCAGCGGAGGTCAGCGGGGCTGAGCGGGGGCTACAGTTACAAAAAAATAAAAATACATGGGAAATTTGATAGGGCTTAATTTCGGGGTAGGGCTTATTTTGGACCAGCGTCCAAAATCTGGGGTAGGGCTTATTATCGGGGTAGGTCTAATTATCGGGGAAACACGGTATATAGTCTACAAATGTTTTCACCGTGCAGGTACAACTCTGATGTTGTAGAATTTGTATAAAATTTGGGGAAAAAAAAAACTTTTTTTGTTTATTTGTATTACCTAGTCATCAATAATGATCTAGAAAATATTTTTGTCAAAAATAGTATGTATGGCTTTTGTTTAATATAAACAATGGTAAACTGAAATAAATCTGTCTATACCACACAAGTGTGCCAATGGATTTTCTTCTTACAAGTATTTAAATGTGGGAAGTTCTTGAATGCATTAAGCATATGTAATGAGCAGCTGCCGGGCGAGCATAAGGAGGGATGCGCAGCGTGGCCGTGCAGGGAAGGTTGCACTGCCGAGACACAGCCAGGCATGCATATAGATTCATATGCATGCCCAGCTGTGTCTCTGCAGAGTGACCATCCATTACACTAGTGGTTCCCAACTTTGGTCGTCAAGTAACCCCAACAGATTCTGTGTGGAGACTTGCAAAACATGCACTAAGTGCACACAAGTTCTATAATTAGCTCCACCTGTGGATCTTTTCAAATGTGCCTGAATAATGAGTGCACCTGCCGGGTGACCTGGAAAACGTGCACTGTTGGGGGTACTTGAGGACCAGGGTTGGGAACTACTGCATTACACCCAGGAATTAAATTTTTACCCCATTTGGGGTAATTTACACCAGTTTCCTGGCCACTAATTTAAGGTCTTATCCTCTCCTTTAAAAGACAAAGTAAGGAAGCTCCCCCTTAAGTGCCAAGATTCGACAGATAACCATAGATAAAAGATGAAACATGGAATAAGCCACATCTTATTGGGAGCCAGGTTGTCCGTTCTTCACCATATGTGAAAGAAAGAAAATAAAGGTCTAAACATGTGAAATTTTTTTATGGGGAACTACTGTAAAGACAGATCCTACATCTGGCATTGTTGAAGTTGGCTTACTACCAAATTAAGTAAAAAGAGCGCTTAGTAACTGAATAGATGTTCAGGTTCCCGGCATGTCCTCTGCTCTAAATGTGACCTGATCTCTTCCTCATATGGTTGTAATGCCAGCCCACCATCCCCAATGCGTTTTCTTTTTTTTTTTTACCTGACATGTAGAATTTGAATCTCGTAATTTAATTGCAAACAGGAGGAATCTATATCTTACAGATGCCATTTTTTGGGTTACACTGTCAAATTGTAATGATTGGCATGGTCATCATCTGTAATTCCAGAGCAAGTCCACACACAAGCATCAGTCCTCATTTAACCTATGGCTTTCTGACATTCAGTAGGATAGAAATTATTAATACACAGAATAACAACTGATTTACACTTCTATCAGGGCTTGCCATACCGGACCCTGAGATGTACCAACAGTTCACGGTTTCCATACCACCTAACTGTTGCACAGTTGTAGTTATTACTAACTGTCACATTTTCAAACCTGTGGTGGATTTATTTCGAATTGATGCGTTCAGCCATCAGAAATTTTATTCAAATAATATGAATTAAGTGTGATCTTGACAGTATGCATGTTGAGTTTAGCCTACTTGAGCAATCTATATACCATGCATTATAGGTCTGGTCAGACTGGTCCTCCAGGTCTACAAACAATATTTTCCTGGTGACCTGTGGATCTATTGAATGTGTCAGAAATAAATGCATTCTACATGCATAATGCAAAGATCAAACCGTAACTCATCTTCATTTAACCCTATGAGTGCTAACATCTGTGAGAGATGTTCAAAATATCTGCTAAAAGTTCCAGTGTCACTCACATTGTTATACAAATTAAAATAGTTTTAAAAATGCCTGTCAATTTATTAGGCAGACTCATTTAGTTGACAGCAGTTTGTGATGTCAGCAAGACGGGCAATTATAGTAGCTGATTTCTACTCCCATAAAGCAGGAAGCCAGCGAGACCTATCCTGTGAATCTTAGAAACCATTCCAGCGGCCGCTCGCAAATCCTTGAATCTGTGGGTGTGGCATCATAGCACATGTCTGTTTCTATGCTGGGCAGCCGAGCACAGCGCCTCCCGACTGCTCAAATGGGGTGCAGTTATAAGGTCGACAATAACTGTCATTATTCAGAGTATCAATATTGCAATGTAGACAGCTATTGTTAAAATGTCAACAAATAACGTGGACATTCCAATAGTGTTCATACGTTCACAATGTCGATATCCATAGGTGCTTGCTCCAGTCCCTACGGTACGTGGATAGTTACAGTGTGACCACCACCTCACATTGCCTTCGTATGTTCCTCGCCTCTTTCCCTTCAGCTCATGCTTTCATATTTTCCACCACAATTACTTGCAACAATCCAGAATATCAGCAGTACGAATTTGTATTTATTGTGTTTTAAGACTCCATAAAGAATAAATGGGCCCCTTTTAATGTGGTCTAATGTTATCTGCATTCTCTATAATGTTCTCTAAGTCGTTTGTTCATAAATGTGTGTATGAGGATGGATAGATAGCATCAAGTAGGTGGTGTGACAGGTAAGTCCAGTTTCCACTGAGGAGGCAGCATTCAGCAATTCAGGGGCACCAAAATGAAATCATACCTTAGACCTCCCAACCTAAAAAAAAAAAAGCACAATCATACTGCTGAATTGGGATTATTGGAAAGTATGTATATGTATTCTATGTATCAATATTATTCCTGGGTCCGAGCCAGGTAAATTGCGGTGTGAAAGGGAGAACCTGTTACTCAGGTCATGTAGTGTTTAAAAGTGGCAAATGTTTCACGAGTCATCTTTAGGAGACGTTCACGTCCACTTTTAATGACTCACACAGCTTTGTATTTGTATTATGAACCAATGCACACGCAGCTGCTGTGGATTACTTAGTATGATCAGGGCCGGGTACTAATTGCTAGTCTGACCCCCCCCCCCCCCCCCTTCCCCCTCTGTCTCTCCCGGGCAGCAGCACACACGTACAGCATCTCCCCCCCCCTTATAACTTTAAAGTGTGTTTTCACCCCCCTAAATGTTTTGGGGAGTGGCCTAATTGCAGGAGGTGGCCATGCCTCCCGCAATTAGACCACTCCCCCAAACATAAACTTTTACCGGGGCCCGGCATACCTGTCGGCTGCCCTGAGTATGATTTTCCAGCTGTTCTGGAATTATTAGTCCCAGCAACCTAGGTTACTGTAGTTAGTCTGCCATGAGTTGACAAGTGAGGGTTGTTTTCTACTTAGAAACCACTCCCCACCACAGACTTATGGACAGCTGGCCCTGCCGCCACACTGCACTGTGCCAGTGGTGCAGAAAGGTGGTATGAATGACCTGGGCCCAGGTCTGATCGAGGGGCCCCTGTTACCTGACAACTGCAGCTCTTCTCACCCTAACCTACTTAACTACTGGCCATGCCCACTGAAAAGTACCTGGGCCCGGCCAAGCTCTCTACTTTCCTGGGTGCTGCATGGATGCTGGGTGGCTCCTCTTCACCAGTAGCAGCAAAGACAGACACATTGCCATGGCGCTGCTGTACTATCAATGCCCAGCGGAGGACTGGGGGAGCTGGGACTATGGTAGCAGGAAGGTGTACACTAATTAGCGCTACCAACTCGCCACATCTATGTGGGAGGAGCAGCGGTGGAGAGAGCATGCTGGGGCTGGGGCACAGAGGACAGGCATAGCTGGGAACAAGACAGGAAGGGTTTTGGGGGTTCTGCACTCAGTTAATTCACTTTCTGCCCTATATTATCAATTACCAATAGAAAACAGCTATTCACTAGCTATATAATTAGGTGAACTAACCCTCTGTTCATCAAAGGGAACTTTATGTCGCCCTAACTCATTTACTGTGAAAAGGAAAAGTATGTGACAAAACAACAATTATATTCATAAAGCAAAAATATATAAAATAACGTGTGACATAGAGCCAAGAGAAGGCCAAACCACACAAAAAAATTATACATAATAAACAGAATTAAAACTGGACATATAATATGAAACAAAATTTAATGTGACATAGAGCCAAACGAAAGGCCACATCACATGTCCAAATCTGCATTTCAAGGCTAACTAAAACAGCTGAATACGTGTTCACTATAAAATTCTTGGAGTACTTTACAAAATAATTGTGACATAGTGCCAAACTGGTGGCCAAATCACACAAGAGGAACGTCCATATTATCCCCTTGGGAAATAAGACACAGACCTGTGTAAAAAACAATAAAGTGTAATATAAGGCCAAATGTGAGGCCAAAAACAACCACAGAGATATAAAAACTGGATGTGAGATAGAGCCAAAATTAAGGCCACACCACAAACCTAAAACTCATCATCCAAGTGGAAAAATCTACAAAATATACACTTCAGGGCCTACCTATTAGGGGCAAATAACTGTGACATAGAGCCAATTTTCTGGCCAAATCACAGAGAAAACGGCCAATAAAGTGTAACATGAGGCCAAACGCGAGGCCAAAAATAACCACAGGGATATAAAAACTGGGTGTGAAATAGAGCCAAAATTAAGGCCACACCACAAACCTAAAACTCATCATCCAAGTGGAAAAATTTACAAAATATACACTACAGGGCCTACTCATTAGGGGCAAATAACTGTGACATGGAGCCAATCTTCTGGCCAAATCACAGATAAAATTACTAATAAGCCTCCCGTGGGGAATCAATCACTAGTGTGACATAGAGCCGAACCTCCGGCCAACTCACACCGAGAAAAAGTACACATCCATAACAGAAAACCATTTAGAGCCACGAGAACTCTGGCCAATACACAGGAACTATAAACATCTGAAAGCTGCATGCACAATAATGTATAAGAACAAGATCAGTATTATAACTGAAATATTCACATACATCCTGATCTAAACCTAGGGCAGACAATCAAGCTGCCACCATCTATTTAAGCGGTGTGATACAAAAATTAACACACATGGTATAAGGGAATACTACCCAAATAAGTACCCAAGTTACAAGGGAATACCACCCAAAGAGCATTAAAAGTAATATAATCCTATTAGATTCTGCCTACACGTTTTAAATTCTTTCCAGCACGAATCTTTATTCTTCATTCACTTTGTGTATGTCTGTATGTTGGGATATTTTAACTTCTTATTTTCGCAACTTTGTGGGTCAATTCCTTGTCAAAGAACCAATTTAATAAAGACAATAGGAACCCCCACGGTTTTATCCGAATGAAACAATTTATTGTAACTAATATTGATCCGGTAGGATCAGGAGTGCATCCGTAAATAACTGACCTTTTTTCTCCCCCCCCTATTTTTGATAGCTGGGAACAATGCTGCTTCCCCACCTCATCACCATCTGTCAGGGGCGGATTGGCCTAGGCAGGAAACCGGGCCATTTTCCGGCGGGCCGGTCCAGACCTGACCACTTTCCCCCCTGGCTGGGCCGTGGACCATGCAGCCACAGTGGTTAGCGGGCGCGGAAACAACTTCTACCCAAACTAAATATGGCCGTAGCCGGCCGCGGCTTTGATCACTTTAAAGATGGCCATGGAAGGAATACTGCGGATGCACGGCAGATTATCGATCATGGGTGACGTCACCGGACACCTGTGACTGAGCGTGCATATGTAGCGGCTGCAGCGTGGCAGTGGGCGGACTCGCCAAAGCCAGGTAAGTGGTGTTACGACCCCCCCCCCCCTGGCTGCTTCAAGATTTTTCCCGCACTGGATTTAATTCTCAATCTGCCCCTGCCGGCCATCACCATGGTAGACAGCCATTCTCAGCCCACCAGCGGCCTGTTAAGCCGTGGTTACTCATTTGAAAGTTTTCAATGCAGATGGGGGATGGGCGGGACAAGCGGTACGGCATACCGGCTGCCAATCTATTAACGATACGCCGTACCGTTATACTTTCACCTCTGGTGTTGTCTGGGCTGGCCCTAACCAGTTTGATGTCCTAGGAAAGATTCTGTTTTTTGGTGCTCTCTAGCACTGCCTCTGACCCAGCACCTCTCTCCAAGAAAAGTAACCATCACCCAGCAGCACTATTATGCTGTACTAGGCCTTGAATTGTGATAAACCACAAGGGAATATACGTACTCCTAACTGTCATTTTTCAAACACTGCCTGTAACATGACCATTGTGAGCTAATAGCCTTGTGGGTTATCACTCTATTTGATCACTTTTCAAGCTTAGTACATCTGTCGCTATATCAATACACCACATTCCTTTTTATATTCCACAGTAGTACACTAAATCCCCCCTATACACTGCACGACATCCCACTAAATCACTACAGTACATCCCCCCTATATACTGCAGTACTGTACATCCCTAGACTACACCCACCCTATACACCACACTACCTCACTAACACTATACTAAATACCTGCTACACTTCACACTACATCAATACACTGAATACCCCCTATACTCTGCACTACATTGCTACAATAAGTACCTCTATACTCCACATTACATCACTACACTATACCCTCTATATGGCACCTTACATTTTTACACTATATCCGCACTACATCGCTACACTAAATATCCCCTATACTCCGCACTACATTGCTACATTTAATACCCCCTATACTCACAGTACATTGCTACACCAAATACCCCCTATACTCCGCACTACAACACTACACTAAATACCCACTATACCCCCTATGCTCCACCCACCCCATAGACTGAACTACATTACTAGTGCACTACATTCCCCACAATAACATTAACACACATGTGTGCCACATGAACCTACCATGATGAAGTCTTCTGTCAACCAGAGCTTCATAATAGAACAAGGGTGACCATTAGACATGGTACAGTGGATGGAGGAGGCAGGGCCTTAAGAGAGAGCTGGGTACAGCAGGGCTTGGTCCTCCAGGCCAATACAGCGGAGTATGCATGGTAGAGGGAAAGTTTAGAATTGCTGAGGGGAAGAGGGGGTGGGGCCCGGTCCTCCAGCCTAGGACTGAGATGGGTTTAAGGGAAGGGATAACTGGTTAAGGCCTGGAAGGGGGTGGGGCATGGCCCCTTGGTCCTGGACAGAGTAGAGTAGAGGGGAAGAAGGGGAAGGTGTCTGGTCCTCCGGACAGGACAGATCGGGGGATATAGGTGAAAGCAGCAGGTACAGTCGAAGGAGAAAAGCATGCGTGGCTAGGTCCACTTGTCAGGAGAGAGCAAACCGTGCCCAGGGTTGAAGGGAGCTGGCCTGACCATATGGATGGGAGACAGTGGGGAAAAGAGGAATAAGGGGTGGGCTGGCGGGGGGGGAGGAGACATGGTCCTATAGACAGGAAGGGGACATGGCTGATAGGAAGAATGTGTCGATTATGTCAATTATAGAAAGGTATGCCCATTATCTCCTTCGCCCAACCTCAGTGCACTCTCTTAGGTTATTATCCCAGAGCATGGGCATCATAGTAAAATGAGTCACTAGGTTAACCAGCGGCTGTGGACTCTATCACTGCCTGCCAGCCCAAGGCAGGTTTAAATGCCCCTGGTTTAAGGTCTGTGGGGGTTTAAGGTCTGTGGGGATCCTGAACAACAAACTTGTGGTGGCCTCTATCTATAAAAGTGATATAATGGTGGATATAAAAATAAAGTATAATTTATGTATCAGCATTGTGATTGTGTTCATTTCCTTAAGAAAGAATATATAGTATTTCATATATATATAGTTTTTCAAACAAAATGTACCCTAAAGTTCCAAATATCTTGATTAATATAAAGAATAACTCAATTGTTTATAAATATTTCACAATAAATGATATGTCCGGTGCAACAACATCATTTAAATCCCACGATCAGTAAGCCACACACTGTTGGCGCTGCTGGGGAAGGTGCAGGCCACCTCACTCTCAGCTCATGCACGTCCCAGAAAGTCCAGCATCTGCGGTGGTGACTGTGAAATTCCACGAGAAGCTGACTGACTTCAACAGCACCTCGGCAGGTGGTGCTGGCAGCAGCTTTGTAGTCAAAAAAACTTAGACACAGCAAAATCATGCTGTGCACTGATTTCAGTACCAGTGGCATGCATGATTCAGGGGTAGAGTGTGGGGGCCCCAGGACGACCACCCCTGTCATCCCTCCTTGGATCCGGACATTGGGAATTTGCCATTCTAGCCTATGCCTAGGGCTGGCTTTGTTTGTAGTAGAGTAACAAGCTCTGTCCTGCATGTGAGTGTGACCATGTATATGTGTGTTGTACAGTAACAAATCCGGGTGTGGATCATTTGGTCTACAACAACTAGGTTGCCATGCAGCAAGGTCGCCATGGGACAGGGTCATTAGGTCGACACAAGCATAAGTTCGACAGTCAAAAGGTCGACATGGGGTTTTTCACTGTTTTTTTACCCGAATGTCGACATGGACACAGTTTGAAGTGCACGACTGCGCTCACTAAGCTTCGGGCACAGTGCCCCGCTATGCTCGGCACACTTTCTTTTATTTTCCCACCACATCCTAGTGGATGATAGGGCATGAAATACCGCCTGTCAACACGTCGGCTGAAAAAACAATGAAAAACCCCATGTCGACCTTGTCCAAGTCGACATAATGCTTGTGTCAACCTAATGGCCTGTCGACCTAAATCCATGTCGTCCTAGACCCATGTTGACCTTGAGCCATGTCGACCTTGCTGCATGTTGACCTAGTGGTGTTGACCCAATGCTTGTCGACCTAGTTGTTGTAGACCAAATGACCGTATCCCACAAGTCCTGTGTGTGGCTATGAGTATACAATATGTTGTACACTAACAAACCCCAGTTTTCTGTGTTTGTATGTGACTGTGAGTCCCATTTATCATATATTTGTAAGTTAGCCACAAATATTAAGGGGACTAAGTAAAAACCGGACCCGGATAAGACACCGGAACGCCGGACCAGACATCAAACTCTGCATTCCGGAGCTTATAGTGTCTGGTCCGAGGGGTGTCCCATGCGGGTGGTGTCTTGTCCGGGGGGATGCCTGTGATTGCTCACACCAGGGACATGGGGAAGGGGAGATTACAGCCTCCCCGTGTGGTCTGGACCGTTCCAGTTTTTATTACACCCCCGGACCATGCGGTGAGGCTGTATTCTCCCCCCTCTCCTCTCCCAGGTGACAGGTGCGAGAGCAGCCCCATCAGATGGAGCACCCCCGGACAGGACACCCCCGGACCGGATACTACAAGCTCCGGAATGCAGAGTTTGATGTCCAGTCCGGCATTCCGGTGTCTTATCCGTTTCCGGATTTTACCCATACCCAATATTAAGTACCCCCGAATGTATCAGGAGGGCCCGCAGCAGGAATCTCTGATACCTGTTCCGATCCCCTCTGCACCGCCACCAGCGGCTTCCCCCATGATGCAGCATCTCAGTGGGTCCCTGGGATACCGCCATTCCGAGATGGTGGTAGCAGGTGGGCTAACCGTGCATGCACAGACACCCCCCCCCCCCCAGGGACATACAGATGGAGCCCTCTTTAACTTTACAGGGGCTGGCACGAGAGGCACGCACGCCCCGTGGCTACAGAGCCTGCCGGGGGTCCCGGCCGCCAGTCCCCCTCGCCGCCCCGACAAACCCCCCCCCCCCCCCCCCCCCGAACTGGGCAGCGTTTCCCTGAAGCGGAGATGGGCAGGGAGATGCTGCCCAACCGCCTTGATACTGGTCCCTATCGCTCGCCAGTGAAAGGGATCCGGCGGGCGCCAGGCAAAGTTAAAGCCGGCTCCATCTGTAAATACACTACAGTTGAAAGGATTGCATATTCCAATGTAATCCTGGGGGGTAAATCCCACCGAGATTACATAGCATATGCGATCTTGTAGTAAATGGGCCCCTGTGGTTAGTGACAGGCTAGACGTGTGTGTGTGTGTGTGTTGCACTGACTGCCGTGTGTGTGTGTGCGTCAGATGCACTGACACTCTGACAGCCCTAACCTGTCTGCGTGTGTGTGTCAGTGTGTGTGTGTGTCAGTGTGTGTGTGTGTGTGTGTGTGTGTGTGTGTGTGTGTGTGTGTGTCAGATGCACTGACAGCCCTACCCTGTGTGTGAGATACTCCAGTCTCTGACAGCCCTGCCCTGTGTATGTGAGATACTCCAGTCTCTGACAGCCCTGCCCTGTGTGTATGCTGCAGCGGTGCATGCCGGTCCTCGCAGTGTGACAGGGGGACGTTAGCGTGTCTCTCCCCCCACCAACCCCAGCAGGAAGCCGGCAGGAAAAGAGGCCTCCAATCCGGCCTTTCCTGTGCGATAAGCGGCTCAGCTGCATCCCGAGCATCCGGGGAGGAGGCGGCGGAGGAAGGGACGAGCTATGGACAAACTGACGGGGCCGGAGACAGCGGCTGCAGGGGGAGGCGGCGGTGGTGGTACAGCTGGAGCATCTGCTGCTAGGAAACCGCCCCGACCCTCCGCGCCCCCGTCACTGCCCAGCTCCCGCCAGGCCAGCGTGGAGACCCTGGACAGGTACTGCCGGCTCCGGGAGGTGTAGAGTGTAAGCTGTGTGGGCCACAGATGATGCACAGGGATGTGGGTGTTTGCGGGGAGGCGGTAGTGTGTGTCATAGCACAGGCTGCAGCATATGGGACATTGTTATGTGACTGCTGTGAATTGTTTGCAGTGATGTATTATTGTGTGATGTGGTTCACAGGCTGCAGCTCTCTAGTGTACTAGAGTGTGACTGGCATGCCTTGCTGGGGCTTGTAGTCCCACGACAACTGGGAGCAACAGGTTGCTCACACCTACTGTATATGAAGTATCCCTCTTTGGGGAGGACATTAAACAGTGATTGAATAAGCTCAGAGTAGAATGTAACAATTATGTAATTGTGCCTTGGCAGAGGTGTAATATAATTAGCTACAGTATTTTGCATTTTAGATTACTGGGGTCAGTATTCATAGAGATCAATTACACTATAATTTGGGGACTGTGGGATAAAACTGGAGCAAACACACTAAAATCACATGTGTACAAACCGTGCAGCACTGCACATGATCAGAATATAACTGCGGCGTTGCAGGAAATTGACACTTATCACCCAATATACATGGATTTCTACTTATTAGAGATATAGAATAGACATTACCACTGTAATGTTTGGGGGTAGCTCAGCTCCCAGCTAAAGCACACATACTGCAGCAGCACATACTTTTTGTACTGTGTGATGAGATGCCCGTGGAGCGTGCAAACGCACCGTGTATGGTCACCTTAAGAAGAGTTTTATTGAATAAGCTGGGTACACACTATTTATTTATTACCAGTTATTTCTATAGTGCACACATTAGGGGTTATTCTGGTCCCAGTTAATTCTGGGCCACCCGCCCCTCTCGCAGCGTGTGTTCGCAAGCAGGACCTGCAAATGGATGTTTAACATAAGCATCCATTCACAGCCTGTGGGTGAACAGCCACATAATTCGATGGTCGCCGACCATCTAATTATGTGGAACGTGCACGCATATCTAAGGGACTCTCAGGTCACTTAGATTTGCAGGCACTGACATCCGGTGATGTCGGCTGCCTGCCACAAAGTCACGGGCCAATTATCATGGGAATGCCCATGAAACGCTGGGCAACTTTCCTCCAACCACCCCAGGCTGCAGCCTTGGGTGCGTGCACCCAGCGAACAGTCTGTTGGCCGTGGCCACACACACCCAGAGTATGCACATGCAAAGATATGGCCCTGCAGATACGCCCACCATTGGTCCCCGTGCAAACAGAATAATTCCGCAGCACTTTACAGAGAATATTTGAACATTCACATCCATCCCTGCCCCAGTGGGACAGAAACTTCTGGGAACTTTGTGTATTCGGGACTCATAGGAGATTGTGATGTATTTTCTGAATCCAAAAAACAGGTTGAGTATCCCTTATCCATGCCTATGGTAATTGCATCATTTTTGGCCCGCCCCCCGCCGTGCAATGCCAGTATTTCAAGCATTGCACTGCGGGGCTAAAATGACGCGATCGCGCCGTTTTACCCGCAAACACCCCCGTTGAGGGGCGATTCGCAGGAGATGGGCGGGTTATGTGGGAGGGTTGCCCCCTTTCCGGGGGGCCGGAAGGGGGACCCGATTTCCAGGACCCTCCCGGCCATTCCAGGAGGGTAGGCAACCCTGACTTTGGGCCTTATTTTGGTTCATTCTTTCTGACAAAATCCTTCTTAGATGGGCAAAACCATGTGCACTGCAGGTGGGGCAGATGTAACATGTGCAGAGAGAATTAGATTTGGGTGGGGTTTTACTTCAAAGTGAGATCTATATTGCAGTGTAAAAATAAAGCAGTCAGTATTTTCCCTGCACAGAAACAAAATTACTCACCCAAATCTAATTCTTTCCGCACATTTTACATCTGCCCCCCTGCAGTGCACATGGATTTTGTCAGAAAGAATGAACTAAAATAAGGCCCTTTGTTTCATGTTTTGAAACCTTGTTTTATGCACAAATAAAATATATTTGTGTGTGTTTGATGTTGTTATACAACATAAATGCAAGACACATCATTGGAAAATAAATATATTCCGAAATACGGAATAATCCGTTATCCAAAATTCTTCTGGTCCCGAGCATTTTGGATAAGGGATGCTTTGTATTTGTAACAGTGCACGTGGCTTATGTCTGCTGGTTTCTAACTGTTCTCTAATACCTGTGACAAGGAATCACACGCCTACACCTTCCTATCACCTGGGCGGCTATTCCACCATCAGGAGCCATTACCCTCTGCCCTGGACACAGATTTAAGTAAGCCACAGGTGCTGCTAATCAGCCAAACCTTGATCATCCACATGGTGATTGCACTTTGCAGATTTAGGGGGATATTCAATCCCTGCCGCTATTTCTGACGGGGGAAATAGTGGCTGTGCCTATTCAATGCTGTCATTTCCGACGGGGGAAATAGTGGCGGGCGTCTATTCAATGCTGTCTTGCCCGTTTTGCCCTGAATTGTCACAATCACGGCCGAATCTTGCCAATCCACGGCCGTTTATGAGGACACACCCTCTTTTAGCCAACCGGCAGGCGGGACATTGAATCCTGCCTAGCGATATGCAGCAGAGCAGAACGAAAACGGGCCAGGGTCACGGCTGTCGGGATGGATCGACAGTCATGACCCGGGATTGAATACCCCCATAGTCTGAAATTGGATCCGATCCTTTGTGCATTCACTTCCTGCCACCACCCAAGTGTAGATATAAACTAGCAGTAATGGAGTCCACACACGCACCGATCCCGGCGTGTGTTGTGGGCTTAACTAGCACACATAGCACCGCATCGTATGCCTTGTGCATACGATGTGCATGCGATGTGATGCTATGCTAGAAAAAGCTAGTACAAAAAGTATGTGCAGCACATACTTTTTGTACTGTACGATGAGGTGCCGCGGGAGCGCGCACCCCATCGTACAGCATCGCACCGCTGGCAACGGTGCGTGTGTGGGCTCCTTGAGCCTGCTCAAAGCAAAAGCTTTAAAAAGCTAGTCTGCTACCTTCTGTGTTTGTGCATGTGTGAGACAGGGATGTAGTTTAATTCTCTGCCAGCAGATGGCAGTGTTTCGGAGATTCATGGACATATTTATAGATGATAGTATGTCTTGGCAGGGGATGCAGTTAATATCCCGGCGGTCGGGATCCCGGCGTTCAGAATCCCGATGCCGGAATCCCGACCGCCGAAATACCGACATATTCTCCCTCCGTGGGTGTCCACGACACCCCTGGAGGGAGAATAAATTAGTTTGCCGAGCGTAGCGAGGCACCGGGCCCGCTGCGTGGCGAGCGCAGCGAGCCCGCAAGGGGGGGCGATCCACGTCCCCCCCCTTGTCGGCATTTCGGCTGTCGGGATTCCGGCGTCGGGATTCTGAACGCCGGGATCCCGACCGCCGGGATTCAGTACTGAATCCCTTGGCAGGACAAGCAGAACTTCTAGTTCTAATTGGTGAGCCACACAATGCCTTCTTATATAATCTCTGTTTATTACAGTATGTGCAGCTTTTTAATGTTTCCTGTCTGCTTTCTTCTTCAGTTTGTGGTTTTATGACATGGCACATACGCTTTACACCTGATTTTGCAGTCACAGATAATTCCCTCAGATTTTCTCATCTAATAGTTATCTATCATTTATAATTGACCATATATGGGGAAACATACAGTATACTCTGTTGTAAATTCTAAGGATATTGCAAATCACCAAGAAGTTTTGTGCTTTTATACAGGTCACAGAAATGAGTGGTAACTACTAAAGCAGGGATGGGCAATAAGTGGCCCTCCAGCTGTTGATGAACTACACATCCCAGCAAGCCTGGTTTTAGTTTTGCCATTTGGCCATGCAGAAACTGGTGCAAGGCATGCTGGGATGTGTAGTTCATCAACATTATTGCACACCCCTGAACTAAAGGCTTTAATCTTTTATGTTAGACACTGTCTTTGTTCCTTTTTAATATAAGGTTTTATAATGAACGTGTTTATTAAAATTAGCAATGGAGATTCCCACTTTACACCAATGGTAACTCGCAGAACAGCAGAAGCAATAACCGCTCTCCATGCATGCAGTGTTAGGTTCTTCTGCAGGACTATTCGTACAATTATGCAGAATCTGTAGTTTGAGCATTTGATGGAAAAAAAAAACACTTTATAAACAGACGCGTTTGATGCCAGATGCGCCAGATTAGGCGTATATATTCTATGAAACAAAGCACTTGCATTTGTGTATTCTTGCAACTTTAGAAACGCCTCACCTCATATTGCCATGCCCCTTTTCAGCCATATGCCCTCCGGCATGCGCAAAGTGCCTTATTGACATGCAGACACGGACTGAACACTTTGTCTCTCGCTCTTGCTAGATTTATCAAGCTTCAATAAGTGATGTAGTGCAGAGTGATAATCAACCAGCCAATCAACTCCTATCTGTAATTTTTCAAAACCAGCCTGTAACATGGCAGTTAGGAGCTGATTGCCAGGCTGTTATCACTCTCCATTTTTATCACTTTTTGAAGCTTGATACATCTCGCAATTAAAACACACAGTATGTAATTTCTATACATATATCCATATAATGGCAGCTTAGATGGGCTAAGTGGTACGTATCTGCCTTCAGATTCTAGGTTCCTTTTATTTTATCATACTCTCTATGTGCCTCATTTGGGGTGGTCAATGTTTGTTTTTACCATTTTGTTTCTCTGCATTTCCCATGATCTCAACGGGCTATAGGATCTCTCTGAATTCTGACTTTATAATTCTTTCCTTTTTTCTTTCAAAACATTATCTGAGATCGGAGCACATTGGAACATGAAGTATTTCTTTCCCACATCCCTCATGGTTTGCTTTTGCCCAAGGAAACTTTTTGTACTTCGATTGCTGTTTGTTTAAGCAACTAAAGATGTTACACTGGTGAACCACACTCTCACAACATAAAAACTGAAGTATCTGACTTGAAATGTTTGCTGAGCTGCTATAGTTTTCCATGAGCTAGTAAATCTGGGCTTGTTAACTGAGGGAATTTTGGCGAGAATTTTGAACCTCAACAAAAGGAAAATGTTATTATGTAGCATATAGAAGAAATAAAAGGCTTGGATTAATTGAAAGGTCATGGAATTTATGATGCTGTTGTTGTAAATATGCGATCTACGGGCCCGGGATGTCTACTGATAAAAATGAAACATGTCTTAATGAAAATAGTAATACTAAATGGAAAATGACTGAAAAGCTTTAGGATTGTATAAGGACGCAGATGAGATATTGCTGCATACATTTTACCCATACAATCCCCACCTTTCATGTGAAAATAGCTTGAATGGGCCCAAATTATTTCATTGTAGTGACAAGTCGTTGAGTTGACAGTGCACGTCATAGGGCTAGTTGGATATGTATGAAAGTTAGTGCCAAGCAAAAAGTTGTAACCCAGAGCCACAATCTAAGGCAGGGTTTCCCAAACTTTTTTGAATCGCGGCACCCTGGAGCATCAAAATGTTTTCAGTGCACCCCTTGGCCAGATGTTTCTTATCGAGAAATTCAGAAAAAAAATATTAAATTAAGTAAATTGTATTTAAACATCACATTTATGTGGTGAAGGACAGGATTTACTTCTGTTTGTCTACATATATTATGATTGGCAGCCACTAGCATTGGTTTTGCCTGGTACATTGACCATAAATAATATGAATTGATCCTAGTCCACCAACCCAAGGCAACCCTGCAAGTGTCCTGATACACCCCAGGGAGCATAGGCACACGGTTTGGGAACCACAGATCTAAGGACAAAATAATGGATATACAGTATATTGCAGGGCTGGAAGTGAATAACCTGTGTATATAATATGTCTTCTCTTGCAGCCCCACTGGCTTACACGTTGAATGGTGCAAGCAGCTGATTGCAGCCACAATATCCAGCCAGATTTCTGGTTCTGTGGGCACAGAAAATGTTTCCAGAGATTACAGGGTAAGTGATTGATGTGGTGGAAAGAAGTCCGTAACAATTGTTAGGTCGACCTGAAAAATGGTCATGTCTGCTAGCGTGTAATATTAATTACTTGGTGATTCACAATGTGCTACATTGGAAATTCCCATTCTCTGCTATTGTCCAGATTTTATAATTATCCATGCTTGAGTCCAGATGGTTAAATCAAAATTATTTAAAAAAACAACAAAACTTTATGTTGTGCAAAGCTCCCTGTCCCAAATAATAAAAGACCATCTATATAAAAGTCGTAGAAGACCAGGTACACAACAAAGTGTTGTGTCCCCCTCCAATACATGTAGGTTCCTAAAACTGCCATTGTACAGGTTACTGGGTGTGAGCCAGGTTCCCATGGCCATCCCCATAGATTGTAGGTGTGTCAGGCTAAATGAAAATAAATATTTTGTGTTGCCGGTTGATGTCCCCATCACAGGAATATCTGGCTGAAATCGTTCATATTCTGTACTCCTGATGTACAGTATGTTGGTATAAAGAGATTTCACATCTAAGGTAATGAAGGCATATGTGTCCTTCTATAAAATAGACTGTATCCTGTTGGGGAAATAATAGTATAGTAGTGTCCTTGGGAAGGGATCTCAATATGGCAACGTGAGGTTCAACAAACAAAATTGACATAGGCTGAAAGATTTGATTTGAGGTGATTAATTTGACATGTTCAACTTGTACATTATGGGGGTTATTCAATTTCTGACGATATTTCCGACAGTTGGAAATATCGGCACACACCTATTAAATGCGTCTGTTAAAAGTCAAATCTGCATTGTCGAAAATGGCCACTAGATTGTTGCATCCCTCCATTTTTCAACCATCTGCGTCCGTTTGCAACAATCCACAACAGTTCTAACTGTCGGAACATTTCCGACTGTTGGAAGATTGAATACCGACTCTCGAATTGAACAGTATTTTTGACTGTCCGAAATTAGATTGAATACCCCGATGTGAGAGTCTTCACAGCACAATGGAACTTGTATTGGGAAAAAGCTACAGCTGCTACATTGTAACGGTTTGTATAAAAATTGAGAGACTCAGTCGCACTCAGATATACAAATGTCACATATCAAATTAATTAGCAGTCTTCTGATGCATCCTGGCCACATCACTATTCAACTACGAAGTAAAAAAGATGCCCGGCACTAGCAGAGTCTTCCAGGACATGCCGTTCTAGGAGTGGCTGTTTGGAGTGACTGAAAGAAAGATGCATAAAGACGCATATATTTATACAGTGCTGCCATATTAGACAGGGCTATACTGAAATTCATTCACATCCATCCCTGTCACCATTGCAGCTCACAGTTCAAGCTTCCTGATATCTACAAGACTGGTTCTGTTATTATTGTTGCAATAATTATTAGACTGGTAAAGAAAAGGATTCCGTTAGACCTTCTTTTCTTTTAGTAATTTAATGAAAGCCTTGAAGTAAATATTTTTATCTTTGACATTATTGTGCATTTTAACAGGTTTACAAGAGGCCCAACATAAGGGTAAGATAAGTGTTCAGCACATCCGGCCTCTTGCTTTACTTGTCCACTGTGCCGTGTGTTGAAAATCCTTATCTGGTATATAGAGTATCAAAATCTCTGTCTGTAGCAGAAAGGCTGATGATGTGAGTCAGCAAGTTTACTCCTTTAAATTCAATAAATATTTGACTTGGAACAAGTTTAAATAATTGCAGATATATCCATTTTAGAGATTTTGATCCTCACTCTCCAGTGTCTTCTCTTTTGTGACGTGAAAATATGTCAGGATTTTCCAGCCTGTATTTTGCTTACTATGGAGGAATTCAGTTAGAAGCGATGCAATTGGGTGTAGCTCCCAAATGAGTATCTGGAGCTATTTAATTGACTGCATCAGGCCGTCAAGTTTATTTTTTGGTTGGAAGATGCAGTTTACCACAACTAATGCCTGTGGCTTAGTCACAGTAAACTGCATTTTCCGATTTAAGTGGTGGGCGCCATGCTGTTATCTGGCCCTAAGGCAATGGATAGCTCATATATACGTCACACCTCAGGAAGATGCGCCAACAAATACGCTACTTGTGAGTTCCCTGCATAAGCTAGTGATCATTCTAGCACCCCCCATCTTTGAATACACATGCAGTTCCTGTTCCCTGCCTGGGATGTCGCTGTCTGCTGTGGTGTTTCTAGCACAGTTCTGGTTTACATATCATTGTTGATATACAGATCACACTGTGCTAGAAGCTCTACAGCAGACAGTGACACCCCTAGGCAGGGAAGAGGAACTGCATGGGCTTTTTAAAGACGGCGGGTGCTAGAATGAACACTATACGCAATTGAATAGTTCCTGGCACTCGTCCCAGGAGCTTCATTCCTTTTGCTTCTAATTAAATTCCCCCCAATGGTTGTGCTTTTTTTGGCTGTTTTGTAGAATGAAAGGTTTTGCACTCCTTTTAATCTGTACACAAGCTGCAAAAATTAACGTTTCTCTATGGAATTGTTGGACAGATTGTGAAGTATGCGTTTTGCGCTTGTCTGTAGAGGTTCTAAAATGTGGATTATCATGGCACTAGTGTGGAGCATGATATGTCTGTCGCGTTTATGCTAATTGTATATTGTGCCTATCAGTCATAAGTATCAATATTTAATTATGCTCAAGTATGGCAGGTAGAAAATTAGATTTTAGGCTTTGCACCTACAGTGGGGTGTATTCAATGCGGCCGGAGAGGGTTTTTTTATGGCGAGGATGGATTGTTTTCTGGGTGGATCGCCGAAAACAAGCCATCCTCGCTGTTTAATCCCCACGCTGGTCACTCGCCCTATTCAGTGTTCCGGGGGAATTCTCTCTGTCAGAGGACTGTGACCAACCCCTCAAACAGCGATGTTCGCGGCTAATGCAGAGAGCCTGCTGCATTTAGCCAGGAGCCTCTCCGCTTTGGAGGCGACACGCCGTTTGCACCTTGATGTAAAATCCCAGCGAGATGGAAACGGCGGGTGCAGGGGGTCAGTTGAGTACTGACCCGCGAGCTGTGACGGTGAGCAGTCAGCACTGCTCATCGTCACAGCTCACTAAAGAGCATTGAATATACCCTAGTATGTTAATATAATAGGAACTGTTCTTTGTATTTATATGATCATATTATCTCTATTTGTAGAGGCTGTAAGTTATTTAACTTAAAAATGCAGATAGCGTTACAAATTAAAGGATCTTTTCTCTACATAATTACCACTAGAGGGAGCTTTGCAATGCAGTTGTTTCCACACTGCACAGTTGTATAAAAAGTCCTCTAAGCCTGCTGACTGCACCTACAGGACATTTGTTAAATTCCTTTTGGATTCAGGGCAGCCATAAATATAGTTTAGGAAATACTGAGACTGTGGCTGAATTGAAACTGTGGACTCATTAGTGACAATTCTCCCTGACAGGGAAGATCTGTAACAGGTTTGTAGATTGTGAACAAATGAAGTGCATACAGTCGCTCTCTGGTGGTTATGGAGACAAAGCCGTTCCTTTTCATTTGAACATTTAAAGTGTTCTCGGCAGGTTTTAAAGCTAATGACTTGGAAATATATACAAATCCAGCAGATTGTCATGAGACCAGGCTTATTTAGTTAAACTTATTGGGCCTACACATGTAGCGATATGCAGGCATTTTCTGAGCGATTTTACCTAATGTAACTACATCGATGTGTGTGCAGGGGCCGTAGCGAAACAGATGCACGGCCCCGCGCGTGGCTATATTCTGGTGCTCAACAACCTGCACGCTGGTTATTAGTCGGCCGGGGCCAGTGTTCTCGCTGGAGAACACTGGCCCTGACTTCGCTCGGCACACATCACTGTGCAGCGCTGTGTGCTGAGCTATCTATCATCGTTCAGAACGCTCATCCACACATATCGCTGTGTGTAGGCTCCAGCAGATGTTTTGTAAATGATACTAAATATCATGTAACTGTACTTGAACGCTTGTTGCTTCACTGCAAAGCCTATTTAAAGTGAATGTTTAAAGTGAGTTGTTATAAACTAACATTGCTTTGTATTTCATGAGTGTCCCTGAAATCTAAGTAACTTTTTTGATTCTTCATTTACCAGTCACTTTCGCTTGTTTTGCATTTGGATCCTGTTACTTTAAGCTCCGCAGTAGGGCATTCTCACATAGGCTACGTTTAGAGCAGGCTGTGCAGAATTGTGTGTAAGTAGAGATCCAGCAGGCTGGTAATCAGGACAGCTATTAGAACAAGCATATGGATGAGGGAGATCTGTATAGAATGGCGTATACAGGAAAATATCTGCATGTTTGTATTCACAAGGTTCAGTGCTTTGTTTGTGGTGTGTAAGAGTTACAACTTTCTGTACCTGTTACTTGGTCTGCTCAACATCATTGGATGGCTATAAATACATTTTAAACTGTGTTGATGCTGGTTTAGTATCCATCTTTTGTGGCTGACAACACTGGCGTCAACTAATCTGCACTTCTGCACTGAGCTGGCTGCTGCTCACTTGAACTTCCTCTTCAGTGTTTTCCTTTTTGTACGCTATACTAGTCTGTCAGCTTTACCTTGTCTGTACTGTTAGGTCATAAGTAGTACTTTCCTTCCTTGATATCTCCTACACAGAAAACAGTTATATAAAGAAGAATGCATGCACAATGCGACACAAGTCTTTATATGCAAGTATTTAAAATATATCATACATTCGAGTTTATAGAAGTTCTCTAAAATGTTTTTTGCTGAAAAAAAGGCTTAGAAGGCAGCATTTGCACTACAGCCTCCACCAGGATAGAAATGCAACTATAACATTGACTGAATGGTGTTTATTAAATTATAATAGTGTCCTCACCATTGGATTTAAAACTTTATTATGAATATTCTGTTTCTTCGTGTAATTGTTTAATATTGATTAACCCCTTCCCGCCGCAGCCTGTTTTTGCCTTTCTGACAGAGCCCTTTTTTTGAAATCTGACAGGTATCACTTAAGTGGGGATAACTTTTTTTTGCTTTTACTTATCCCAGTGATTTTGAGATTGTTTTCTCGTGACACATTGTACTTCAAGTTAGTGGTAAATTTGGGTCGATACAGTCTGTGTTTTTTTGTGAAAAATACCAAAATGTCGTAAAAAAATGGAAAATTTAGCAATTTTCAAAATTTTAAATTTTCTGCTTGTGAGACAAATAATCATACCACTCAAAATAGTTAATAACTAACATAGACCATATGTCTACTTTATGTTTCCATCATTATTTCAACTTCCTTTTAATTTTTTTGGACACTAGGAGGCTTAAAATATGAATAGCAAATTCTCAAATTTTCAAGAAAATTTCAAACACTGATTTTTTTAGGGACCAGTTCAGTTCTGATGTGACTTTGAGGGACTTGTATGTGAGACACCCCCATAAATGATGCCATTTCAAAAACTGCACCCCTCACAGTATTCAAAACAGCATTTTGGAAGTTTGTTAACCCTTTAGGTGTTTCACAGGAATTAAAACAAAGTGTAGGTGAAATTTCAAAATTTCATTTTTTTTGCAGATTTTCAATTTTAATACATTTTTCTAAGGAACACAGTAGATTTTACTAGAGAAATGTGACTAAAAATTGATTCCCCCAATTCTTTTGTTTTCATAAATATCCTATATGTGGCCCTAGTGTGCACGTTGACCAAACCACAGGCTTCATAATAGAAGGAGCACCTACTTGATTTTGGAGCCTCCTTTTTATGAGATTATTTTTTAGGCACCATGTAGGTTTCTAGGCACCATAAGATGCTAAAAGTTAGGAACCCCCCCACAAGTGACCCCATTTTGCAAACTACACCCCTCAGGGAATTCATCTAGGGGTATAGTGTACATTTCAAACCCCCAGGGGTTTCACCAATTTTGATACAACTGGGCTGTGCAAATGAAAAATTACATTTTTTACACAAAAATGCAGTTCTGGCTCAAAATTTTTCATTTCCACAAGGAATGAAGGAGACAAAGCACCCCAAAATCTGTGCCCCAATTTCTCCCGAGTACGGCAATGCCTCACATGTGACCAAAAAATACCATTTGGGTGCATGGCAGGACTCAGAAGGGAAGGAGTGATTTTTGGATTTTGCAGCACAGATTCTGGTGGAATGTTGGTGGGTGCTATGTCGCATTAGCAAGACCCCCGAAGCACCAATACAGTGGAACCCCCCACAAGTGACCCCATTTTGCAAACTACACCCCTCAGGGAATTCAACTAGGGGTATAGTGTACATTTCAAACCCCCAGGGGTTTCACCAATTGTGGTACAACTGGGCAGTGAAAATGAAAAATTAGATTTTTTACACAAAAATGCAGTTCTGGCTCAAAATTTTTCATTTTCACAAGGAATGAAGGAGACAAAGCACCCCAAAATCTGTGCCCCAATTTCTCCCGAGTACGGCAATGCCTCATGTGTGACCAAAAAATGGCAGGACTCAAGGGGAAGGAGTGATATTTGGATTTTGCAGCACAGATTCTGGTGGAATGTTGGTGGGTGCTATGTCGCATTAGCAAGACCCCCGAAGCACCAATACAGTGGAACCCCCCCACAAGTGACCCCATTTTGCAAACTACACCCCTCAGGGAATTCAACTAGGGGTATAGTGTACATTTCAAACCCCCAGGGGTTTCACCAATTTTGATACAACTGGGCTGTGCAAATGAAAAATTACATTTTTTACACAAAAATGCAGTTCTGGCTCAAAATTTTTCATTTCCACAAGGAATGAAGGAGACAAAGCACCCCAAAATCTGTGCCCCAATTTCTCCCGAGTACGGCAATGCCTCACATGTGACCAAAAAATACCATTTGGGTGCATGGCAGGACTCAGAAGGGAAGGAGTGATTTTTGGATTTTGCAGCACAGATTCTGGTGGAATGTTGGTGGGTGCTATGTCGCATTAGCAAGACCCCCGAAGCACCAATACAGTGGAACCCCCCACAAGTGACCCCATTTTGCAAACTACACCCCTCAGGGAATTCAACTAGGGGTATAGTGTACATTTCAAACCCCCAGGGGTTTCACCAATTGTGGTACAACTGGGCAGTGAAAATGAAAAATTAGATTTTTTACACAAAAATGCAGTTCTGGCTCAAAATTTTTCATTTTCACAAGGAATGAAGGAGACAAAGCACCCCAAAATCTGTGCCCCAATTTCTCCCGAGTACGGCAATGCCTCATGTGTGACCAAAAAATGGCAGGACTCAAGGGGAAGGAGTGATATTTGGATTTTGCAGCACAGATTCTGGTGGAATGTTGGTGGGTGCTATGTCGCATTAGCAAGACCCCCGAAGCACCAATACAGTGGAACCCCCCCACAAGTGACCCCATTTTGCAAACTACACCCCTCAGGGAATTCAACTAGGGGTATAGTGTACATTTCAAACCCCCAGGGGTTTCACCAATTTTGATACAACTGGGCTGTGCAAATGAAAAATTACATTTTTTACACAAAAATGCAGTTCTGGCTCAAAATTTTTCATTTTCATAAGGTATGAAGGAGAAAAAGCACCCCAAAATCTGTGCCCCAATTTCTCCCGAGTATGGCAATGCCTCATATGTGACCAAAAAATACCATTTGGGTGCATGGCAGGACTCAGAAGGGAAGGAGTGATTTTTGGATTTTGCAGCTCAGATTCTGGTGGAATGAATGGTGGGTGCTATGTGGCATTAGCAAGACCCCAGGGTATATATAAAAAAAAAAACCTGCACCCCCAAAAAGTTGCTGATCAGTTAATTTATACTGATCAGCACAAAAGGGGGGGGCAGCAGTCCGTTGCACAGGCAGCACAACCTTTGGTGCAACTGACAGGTATATATATAAAAAAAAAAAAAACCCAAAAAGTTGCTGATCAGCACAGATATACTGATCAGCACAAAAGGGGTGCAGCAGACACAAAATATAGCACTCTCTATCACTCTCTGTCACTATCTGTCACTATCTCTCATAATCTGTGACTCTATGACACTGCAGCAGCAGGACACAGGAAGTCACAAGATCCAGGAAGCCTCCAGCTGCTGGCAGCACGCTACCAGCAGTGATCAGGTAAGTATCAGGCAAGGTTCAGGTATGTATAGCACGACAGAGTGGCCGGTGACCGCTCTGCACGCAATTCCAGACCGGAATGGCGTCTGCAGCGCAGTCACCGTTAGTTTAAATCACGCGCCATGGCTGTGATTGGTCCGTCGGTCCGACGGACCAATCACAGCCTTGGGGGCAGGTGGGGTGAGGTGTGGTCATCACCGGTGACCCCCTCACACCCGGCGGTGATTGATCCCTGTGTTACCGAGCGTCTGATTCGCGTCTGATTCGCCGGTAACACAGGAAAACGCTGCGATTGGTTGTTCACATTGAACAGCCAATCGCAGCGATCGCCGACGGGGGGGAGGCGTCGCCGCCCCCCCTGGGCATGCTGGGACATGTCTGCTGTCAGGGACAGCAGACATCGTCCCTCTGTCACCGCGTCCCTAGACGCGGTGACAGTTTAAAGTCATGACGTATATATACGTCATGTGTCGGGAAGTACATCCCGGCCATGACGTATATATATACGTCAAATGTCGGGAAGGGGTTAAATGCAATACTGAATAATGAACATATTGCTGTGATGAGCGGACACCTCTTTTTGTCCCATTAGCATGATATGCTAATTCTCATTGCCTGCACACACAGAAGACCGCTGAGAATGCAGAGAAATAATTAAGGCAATGCTATTGAGTTGATTAGTTTTCATGAATCTTAATCAGCAGTTTGTGTGAATCTTGGCCTCGCTTATGCCAATCACCTTTTGTTTGCCTATGGTTGCATTTTGTTTTCCTCTCTGGTAGACTTTGGGGCTCTGTATTCAAAATGATTTTCTTGGAAAAAGTAGAATATTATAGAATATTATACCCCTTTCCCACCATCCTAATTTCCTGGGATTTCAACCCTGCTATGGAGCAGGGTTGTTCCCGAGTTCAACCCGGGGTGCTGGCCGATGTGAAAGGGGTACTCACTCGGGTTGCCGGTCCTTGGTGTGTGCTGTCAGAGGGGGATCCACACAGGCGGCGGGCTCAGATGACAGGACGCGTATATAGTTAACGCAGCTCTACATCGCCCTCACTGCAGCTGGTGAGCTGCGTCATTTGCGCCCGCCGTCTGACCTGTCATCCGCACCCGCCGCCTGTGTTTATCCCAAGCCTGGACCAGCAACCCAGGGTGAGTACTCTCCACCTCTGCCACCATTCTGTCGCCATCCCGCCACCTGCCCGCCGCCTCCTTTCCACACCAGAAAATGCAGGGACTTTTCTGGAGTAAAAGGGGCCAACCTGGGAATGGCCCGGCATAATACCTGGACCATATTCCCGGTTGAGTCCCCGCTTTTTCTGGTGTGAAAGGGGTATTAGTAGACCAGCAAAATCGCTTCAGTCCCTGAGTGTAGGTGCTCTTGTATTTATGACAGAGGGAAGCAGTGCAGAACAAAAGTTAATTTGAGAAATTCCTGTTTAGACTGTTTTTAGTACTATTTTTTTTTTTTTTAAGTTGATGGCAGGTTTGTGTTTTTATATAACGGTTGAGGCGGTTAATCTCCATGCAGCGTCTGATAATAGATTTTAATTGTAATAATGGGGGTTATTCTAGTTCATTCTTTCTGACAAAATCCTTCTTAGATGGACAAAATCCTTCTTAGATGGACAAAACCATGTGCACTGCGGGTGGGGCAGATGTAACTTGTGCAGAGAGAATTAGATTTGGGTGGGGTTTTTCTTCAAAGTGAGATCTATATTGCAGTGTAAAATCATGCAGTCAGTATTTTCCCTGCACAGAAACAAAAAAACTCACCCAAATCTAATTCTCTCTGCACAAGTTACATCTGCCCCACCCGCAGTGCACATGGTTTTGTCCATCTAAGAAGGATTTTGTCAGAAAGAATGAACTAGAATAAACCCCAATGTAGCAACCAATCTGATTTGTTTCACATGACCCACAGATCCCATCTAAAGCGATAAACACAATTAAATTATTTGTGCCAACGGGTGCCCATTATTTCTTCTTACACCTGAAGCCTATCACTTCATATGTTTTACGGGTCTAAACCCAGTGCGTTTGGTCTCGCCATGTGCAATAAGTAATTGAGGCTCACTGGCACAAACAATTGAATATGTCCCATCACTTTAGTGCGGAATTTGTGTGAGGTAAGGTGTGGGGGAAAAAAACAGTAAAATTTCCCTTAAAGATAATGTATTTCTTGTTTAATTATGTAATAACGGTAAATTATAATATTATATCCATGTAATGATTTTGAACATATTTTGCACCTTGCATCATTGATAATGATGGGATTTCTTCCAGGTAAATATGTTCTATGAGTAAATTATTAGAATAAAAGCATTGCACTACCTAAGCACCCAGTATCTGATTTGGCAATAAGATGAACATGATACTAGGTCACACACTTTGTGAGCATGGTTACCTATTGTGTGTGGCCCTCTTTGCTGCATGCCTTTATGTGTTTGCCCAGCTTGATTGCTTGTACATGCTTCCTGTTAGTGCTTGTTGTTTAGGTATTCTGCAGGACATTTAATTATTATGTATTTTATTGAACCGAATAGCACGCAGGTTCTCAAACTCTGTCCTCAGGACCCCACACAGTACACGTTTTGAAGGTCTCATCACAGAATCAAGTGAAATAATTAACTCCACTTGTGGATCTTTTAAAATGTGTCAGTGAGTAATGAATACACCTGTCGGGTGACCTGGAAAATGTGAACTGAAGTTTGAGAACCACTGGAATAGCAAATTCTTATTTCTAAATGCATGCATTTGTATATTGTCTTAAATATTTTGGCTATTTTAATGAAACTGTTTTTTTTGTTTTTTTTAAATCAATACTGTTTGTCTTATGGCTTTAAGCTAGCACTATAAAGAAGCGGTATTGTCCATATATACATATGTACTGGATTTCCCTGATCTCCAGCTGTCCACAATGAACTGCTCTTTGATTGTCTGGAACCTGTATATCCCATGATGCTTTGCCTGCAGCTGACCCGGTTAGAATTATGGAAGTTGTAGGATGATGATTATTACAGGGTGCAAATGAGTTCAGCTAGAAATCCTTAGCTGTGTTTTTAAGGAGTAGTGGTCTACTTCTTGTGGTGGATGGGACAAAGCACTTGGAAAGGTTTTATTATATAGCCAAGGTAATCATAACCTGTTTGGTGCTTTTCTTCTGCTTTGCATGCATTGCTTAACGAAAAAAAACCAACATGTTTTCTCTTCCACAAGTATTATGCTCTCTTGTCTTTAACGTCTGTATGACCTGTCCCATTTCCTGTTGTTGTCTGCATGATTATTTCTCTCTTGTTGCCTCTGTTCTATCCATCACTGCCTCATGCACACACAGGAGGTTCAGGACGAACCCAATGGCTATCATTCAGAGACGGAGGTCGAGCAGTTGGCAAGTTCTACCCCTTTATTTTATATCCTTGTAGTGCATGCCTGTAGGACCTAGACTCGTGTTAGTAAAACGCATCTTTTTACCTGTCTATGTGACTATCCTATCCCGCTGAGATTGCCGTCTAGAAATACACACTCTGGAATGTAATCCTATTGCATAGCATATTACAAACACAATGGTGAATATGTATGTAATTGGACAAAGAATTTCTTCCATGGTAATTTGGCAATGTGACGTTGCGTGACTTTAAAAACAGAAAAATAAAAATAAAAAACGACAAATTTAAACCTGCCGTCCAATAGAAGTAGTGCTAGGGCCCA
Source organism: Crinia signifera (assembly GCF_055691185.1). NCBI lineage: Eukaryota > Metazoa > Chordata > Amphibia > Anura > Myobatrachidae > Crinia > Crinia signifera. Next base: position 98,926,466 of record NC_139225.1, on the reverse strand, counting down.
TGTACTCAAAATAACTTGAGTCTGGTACATTTGTTCAAATAGATTTGCCAGTATATACAGTTACATTTATATAAAGTATTTACCTTTTATTGCACATGTACCTTACTAAAAAGAGGTGCACTCATGTATTGCATTCGCTGCTATTTATATATGTCCCACGCTTCAGCGAACTGCAGAAACATCCAGATGCAAGTAGCACAGAACGTTTTCTATTTCAATAGACATCGCTGCAGGGTACACACACACACACACACACACACACACAACATTCCATGCTCCTTTTCTAAGTGATCTAGTCAGATCGCTCAAAAAAGGGTCTGAAATCACCCCATGTGTATGCCCCTTTAGAACAATAATTTTCTTTGGTACTTGTGTATTATCACGTCGCCCCCGATATTGATCGCGCAATGTTTTTATCGCATTGCATGCCATACATGCGATGCGATTTTAGTCCCCTATTCGATTAAAAATTGTGTAAGCACCCTAATGGGTGCTTACAATGTTAAATGCAACCCCAAGCCACCCCCACTATAAACGTGAACCTGAAGCGTGGCGAGCGCAGTGGTACGACCTTTTCATACCCCCACTATCCACGTCGGCGTGGAGTTGATAATATAAAGTGTGGCGAACCACCGAGCCCGAAGCGTGGCGAGCGGACGCGTATACCTGTGAAGTTATGCGCGTCCCCTCGCGGGGCTCGCTGAGCTCGCCACGCTTCCGGCTCGGTGGATCGCTGCGCTCGCCACACTTTATAAAATCAACTCCACGCCGACGTGGATAGTGGGGGTATGAAAAGGTCGTAGGACGCGTAACGCCGCCCCTCGCGGGCTCGCCGCGCTTCGGGTTCACGTTTAAAGTGGGGGGTGGCGTGGGGGTGCATTTAACATTGTAAGCACCCATTAGGGTGCATTTAACATTGTAAGCACCCATAAGGGTGCTTATACAATTTTTAATCACATCCCATCGCATTGTATGGCATTGTATGCCATATACAATGCCATACAATTTTAAAATTGTATGACATTGTACAACATTGCGCGATATCACATCGCATACCATCGTATGCCTTATGGTATACGATGCAATGGGCGCCGTGATAATACACAAGTACCTTTTCTTTTAATGGACTAGTAATAGAAAAGCCATATAGAAGTAAATGCTTCCTGCTTTTCTCAGAGGCCCATATCATAAGAGTGAACAAAACCGCCCATGGTTCCCTTTAACCACCCAGCCAATCACTATTGGTTTTTCATGCTATCTGCAATGTGGGTGATTGTAAGAGACTGTAGAGTATAAATGTATTTATTGATGTGGGAGGTTCCATTCATTCTATGGCCCTTATTCAGATCTGATCGCTCACAAATTATGTTAATGTATAGAGAGAGAGTTAAGCTGGGTACACATATATACAATCGTCGGGCCGTTCTTCCAATCTGGGGGCAAACGGCCGTTCGATTGTATAGGTGTGTACGCTGTCCCAATTGCTGCTGTGCGACCGATAAACGGCCAAAAACGCTCTTGGCCGTCCACGGTCGGTCGGTCGAAGGTTCTTTGCTGCTTAATATTTCATCCGACAGGACGGCTCCATATCGGAACAAAAGTGAAGTGTGTACGCACCTTCGATCGATATGCTTGACAGTTTAACAAAGCACGGTGGTATGCTGCATTATGAGAGACCCTGTAACTCTTTGCCTGCTGTTTTAACTAATGTGTTTTTAATGCCTCACTGCTCAACACTTTAGACGCATCACTTTAAGACATTAATCAATGTTGAAGTTTTAATAGTGTTTTATGGTGCCCTGAAAAGAGCTTCCAGCCCACTCTATTAAAACTTCAACATTGATTAATGTCTTAAAGTGATGCGTCTAAAGTGTTGGGCAGTGAGGCATTAAAGACACATTAGTTAAAACAGCAGGCAAAGGGTTACAGGGTCTCTCATATACTTCTTCTTGCGATTGTTTGGACGGGAGTACATCGGACGTCGCAAGTAAAATTGTACATATGTGTACGCGCAGAACGGTCGTATGTTTTGGACGGCCGAACGTGTATTCGGTCGATCGAACGGTCGCAAGAAAAAGGAAATTGTACATATGTGTACCCAGCTTTAGATTTGTGTGAGTTATTTTGTTTCTGTGCAGGGTAAATACTGGCTGCATTATTTTTACACTGCAATTTAGATTTCAGTTGCAACACACCCCACCCAAATTTAACTCCTCTGCTCCACCTGCAGTGCACATGGTTTTGCCCTTTTTGAGAACAAATTTGTACTGCCATCAGATCTGAATAAGGGCCTATATGTGTAACACAACCTCATTGACATGAATAGTCCATAGAAAGTAATAAAAAATATACAGCACAACTCTAATTAAACCAATTATATAACCCTCTAATTGGGTACATACAGTAGAGATAATGGGCTTTATCAAGTTGCGAGCAAAGCCCTCCTACATTTTGACTGTCTGTAAATACCCTGTTTGTTGTATCACTGTCTCCTTTGTAAAGCCCAATGGAATATGCTGCGCTATATAAGAAGCTGTTAATAATTAAATAAATATGTTTAGAACACTTCGGAAATTTTAGCTATCTATTTTTTTGTGTTTATAATATTTTCTTCCTTAATCTGTAATCACTAGATATTGTATTTAATCCTGATGAGCATAGGTGTTGCTTTTACATAAGTATTCCTTTGCATTTGCTGGTGTAGTGTTTAGTACTTCTAAATCAACTGACAAAAGCCTTCTGCAACAAATATATCCTGAATATGGTTTATAGGGTCTACATGATTTATAAAAGAATTTGGGTTGTTTATAGTTTTCTGGATGTAATTGTAACTTTTATTCAGTGCTCTCTCCATCACTGTCATCACCTCCTAAGCATGCTGCAAGCTGTAACTGATATATACCTGTACTCTGATCCACCTTGCCTTTTGCTTAACTGCCTAACTACAGAGAATCACTTTGGATTCAATGGGGGACGGGGTTTAAAATAAAAAAAAAAGTGTGTGTGTGTATATATATATATATATATATATATATATATATATATATATATATATATATATATATATATATATATATATATATATATATATATATATATATGTGTGTATATATATATATATATATATATATATATATATATATGTGTATATATATATATATATGTATGTGTGTATATATATATATATATATATATATATATATATTCCCGTATCCAAAATGCTCGGGACCAGGAGAATTTTGGATAACGGATTATTCCGTATTTCGGAATATTTTTATATTTCAATTATGTATTTTGAAGTATCTTGCATGTTTGCTGTATAAACACATAAAATACACACACATATATTTTATTACCACATAAAATACACACAAATATATTTTATTTGTTCAAAAAACAAGGTTTCAAAACATGAAACAAAATTTGTGTAGTATCTCAGCACTGAATTTGAATGCCAAGCAATCATTTCCTTGCACATATATAGTGCCAGTTACATATCATGTCCCCAGTGATGCTGTTACAAATGTCCCCAGTGAGTTTTTAGCAAAAAAAAATATTTTTTTTTCACTTTCTGGAATGTATGGTTTTCGGAATAATTCGGATAACGGATACTCGGATACGGGATACTCAACCTGTGTGTGTATATATATATATATATATAATATAATTTTTACAGCATAATGAGTGAACTCATTTGACCTGGGCTCTCCTTATTCACTTGGACAATAACAAGCGGTGGTAAATTTATATTGTGCACTTGACTGTGGCAGACTCACCTGAAAATATAGAATTATCACGTGGTGACAGTTCTTCTTTCCCTTCCCAAATCATGCCAGCCATTCAATATTTGGCAGTTATCATTCAAACGATGAATTTAAGTAGACATGTATGTTGTACCTTTGTACAGAAAAGGGGAGCCGTGATGCAAGGATCAGTGATTGGAAAATCTATAGACTTTGTGCAAAGTGCACGTCGGGTGTGAATACCTGCGGGATTTGTATACATGTGAAGTCCGTTATAGGAACACTGTATGAAAGGGGAGTTTTGTTTGGTACTTATATGTTAGTTGGGCGCCCACTAAGCTATTTGCTTAGTTTTACGCATCCCCTCACGGGGCTAGCCATGCTTCGGGCTCGCTGCGCTCGCCACACCATATTAAATCACCTCCATGCTGACATGGATAGTGGGGGTATGAGCGTAATAACTATAGTGGGCGCCCAACTAACATATAAGTACCCTCAATGGATGCAAAAAAACTGTAGATGGTTTTGCAACTTAATTATTATTTCACTTATTTTCACTGATTAGGTCACCTGAAATTAAATCCATTCCCTCACAAAAACCTGTGTGTTATTGTCCCCGGAAAGCCTGCCTGTGGCACGTGAAACAAAATCCATGATAAGGTGTGCCCCGTACCAGCCTTTTCAGGGACAATGGGATAGTCCACTGCATAAATTACTATGGGTAATTGGATACCCCAGCACTATGAATATACATAGGTGTCATTAGTTTGGTATTGAAGTGGTTAAGCATCAATTATGTGTTCTTGTAAATATTTATATGTTGTGCTTATTATACAAGATATATGCTATATTTTGTTACAGTTTACTAAAATAAATCGAATTGTACCAATAGATTGTCCTCTAATTTGTAATCTGCATCCTCATTAGTAGTCATTTATTGCATACTTTTAGTAGCCTGTTGTGAAATAAGCTAGTGCATAGCTTTGCCTGCTAATTTACTGATCGTGATTAACGTGAGATTTTTACAAGAATAGGATTTATTTTAAAACCGTATTTAAAATCCCAAAGAAATTCTATCTTTTTAAAGGAAAACTACAGTAAAGTTTTATTTAATATTGGAACTAGAATAAATAGCTTTTAATAAACATGAATTGTTTTCATTCTATATAATATATATCTTATACCTTAGTGCCACTTTTGCAGCCTGAAGCCTCAAACACCATCTTATTTCTTGGCTAAGAAACCACAGTGAAACCACACCTTACATAATCCAAAATGTTTAATGACCTCTTTGCAGAGGAACAAACCTGACTTCTGCAAAGTGTATTGAAACGTGTGCACACTATGCAAAGCACACCACAGTGTTTAGACCACAACAGTAAATAAATCTCACTTTAATGACTGTTTCTGCTGTTTCTATTAGTTATGCTGCCTATATATTTTTTTGTAGGGGCTTCATTCAGGCTACAAAATGAAGGAATGTATGAATGTACTTCCAGTACTGGTCCCTCTCACAGTATATGACACTAGTACATTGTTTTATGTAGATGCCTAATCTTCTGGTGCGTTTGGAGTTCAGACAAACATGTTTAATAACCCTTTTGTATTGCTGTGTAGAACCACTCTCTTCGTCAAGGACATTTGCTTAGCTGTTTTGCACAGTATGGCCATAATCAATGTCTGCGCTAGAAAATTTACCAAGTTTGTATTTTTGCAAAATTACAATGTGGAAAAATGAATCTGTTAGACGTTAGATACTGCTTGTAGCAAGAGATGATGTAGACTGAATGGAGCCCACCAAGTTTGTTATCATGGCCGTATTCACTAGTGGGCAGATACGATTCATGGAGAGCTCAAGTACTTCTGTTACCCGAGGGACGCTCTGCGAGCATACTAGCAGAGTACAACATGGGAGGCGACGATTTATTGCTTCATTTCTTTTACCAGGCTCTGAGAGATGGGAACAAGCTGGCACAGATGGAAGAGGCACCACTATTTCCTGGAGAGTCCATCAAGGCCATGGGTAAGTGGAAAACATACATGTTGTCGCGTCATGAAGCCAGATTGTTCTCATATTTTTTTATGCAGTTTATGTTTTTGTATTTTCTCTTTCCTCCACTAGGTGACACTGGAGAGTTACAGTGGGGAATAGAAGGCGACCACAGGGAGCTTGGGCACTTTAGAATAAATTAATAGTGACTAACTCCTCCCCTTCTACTTCCTCTCCTAGGCAGTTTTAGCATGTGCCCTGCGGGAGCTGGGTGCGTTCAAGGCTCACTCCTGAGCTTTATAATTTTTTTTTTTTTTCTTTTTTAAATAATGTTGCTACAATCAAAGAGGACAGGCAGGTAGCTCCCTGTCCCTACCTGCCTGCGACGCGGGCGCTGTCGGCAGGTCCGGTCGCAACTGCATGCAGTTCGCCTCCGGTACCTGGCTGCAGGATCCACTGATCCTGGAGTCCCGTCGCCGCTGCTTGCAGCGCGCCTCGAGGACCACTCAGCATGCCGCACCCGACAGCTACAGCAGGGGTAAGTATAACACTGATTCCCCGCTAGCGGGGGATTCAGTGTAAAAAGCCGCGGCAGCACACTTTTAAACACGGCGCCATTACTGAGGAGCGAGAGCGCGGCATGCTGGGTACTTCCGCTTCCTCCTTCTTTGTAGGAGCGGCGGCCATTGAAGCAGCAGCGTGATCCGCGGCTCCCTCGAAGCGTCTGTGAAGTGCCGGTGACCCTGGTTCAGTGAGTCACAGCGGGACATAGGAGGTCAGGGCAGCTTGGACTGTGTCCAAAAAGGTCCCTTAGCCGGCGCAAGTTATATTTATATACAGTGCGCGTAGCGGCCTCGTGGCAGACTCTGCCTCTTTCCTATACCTCCTCTCCTGTCCGGTATTCCATCTTTCTCTCCTTTCTGTGTAAGATTGCGGAGTGTATGATGGCTGGTAAAAAGATTGCGTGCAAACAGTGCAGCAATAAGTTCGCGCCACACGCGGAGGGCGCCATTTTATGTCCCTCATGTGCTGCATCCCCAGCCCCCACCCCAACTACATCGGGGCAGGAACCTCCTGTATGGGCTTCACAATTGTCTACAGTAATTTCTCAGCTAGCTTCTGAGTTATCTTCTGCCAGACAAGATAGGGATGCAGCCAGGGATCAGCAGGCAGAGTTAACCTCTGCTGTGGAGAGTTTGTCTAGAGCATTGCATGCAGACACCTCTTCCCCCCCCTCCCCCTAGACTGGCTTCTGCTAGTAGGATGTTTCCTCAGGTCCCTCTGTTAGATGATACAGATGATGACATGCCAGCTCTAGAGGAGGGTGAATTTCATGACCCTGATGCTGAGCCTGATGCTCCGCTTATGCAGGACACTGAGGTCCCTTCTCAGGGTTTAGAGGACTTAATACAAGCAGTCCGGTTAACCCTCAATGTAGCAGAGGAGGTGAGACCGGCTGCGCGTCCCTCAGTGTTTGTTAAAAGGCAAAAACAGTCTGCATATTTCCCAGCCTCAGAGGAGCTGGATGAACACTTGCAAAAAGCCTGGTTACACCCAGACAAAAAGTTTCAGGTTTCTCAGAGATTTTTCACTGCCTATCCTTTTCCTAAGGATGCTAGAAAGTCTTGCGAGACGCCACCTGCTGTTGATTCTTCGGTATTACGTTTGTCTAAAAAGACAGTGTTACCCATCCCAGGTGCCTCTACCCTAAAAGATGTGTCTGATAGGCGGTTAGAGAGTGCTCTGAAGAATGTTTATACAGCCGCTGGTCTTTTACAACGTCCGGCACAGGTGGGTTGCTGGGTCAATAGGGCCATGGAGGTATGGGCATCCCAGGTGGCCTCCTCTCTAGACCCAGGGGCAAGTGATATGTTGCTCTTAGTGGAACACATACGTGAGGCTGCAGGTTACTTGGTTGAAGCCTCTTCAGACGTTTGTATGCTTGCGGCCCGTATTTCTGCTCTGTCAGTTTCTGCTCGCCGTACTCTTTGGTTGAGACAGTGGAATGCAGATGCCGACTCCAAGAAGGCAGTGGAGGCATTACCCTTTGCTGGGGAGGCCCTCTTTGGTCCAGAGCTGGACAAAATGATTTTGCAGGCTACTGGGGGTAAGTCTCAGTTCCTGCCCACTGCAGCCCCTTCCCCACGTAGGTCATTTCCTACTACTGGAGGGCAGTCCTTTCGGCCCACCCCCAGATTCAGGGGTAGGTCTAGGGGAGCGGCTTCTAGCTCCAGAGGCTTCCGAGGAAGAGGCAGAGGATCAGCCAGTGCTCCAATACTTGATGCAAAGGTTACCTCAAAGCCCTCAGCATGACTCCCCCAGCTCCTGTCCAGATCACAGGGTGGGAGGCCGGCTTCTCTTTTACCATCAGGTATGGGCCGGTTCATGCAAGGATGCATGGGTAAAGGACCTGGTAGCAGTAGGCTACAAGATAGATTTCTTGTTGCCTCCTCCTCAACGGTTTTTTCCCACAGGTTTGCCAGCTTCTCAGGAAAAAGGCAGGGCCTTACAGGCCGCCATCCAAAAGCTCAGGGATCAAGGGGTGGTTATCCCGGTCCCGGAACCAGAAAGGGCAAGGGGTTTCTATTCCAGCCTTTTTCTGGTTCCCAAGCCGGACAGCTCAGTGAGACCCATCTTGAACCTGAAGCAGCCCAACCCTTTTCTGCGGTTCACTCGCTTCAAGATGGAGTCTCTCCAGTCTGTCATTGCAGGCCTGGAACCAGGGGAGTTTCTTGTATCCATCGATATCAAAGATGCATACCTGCATATCCCCATCTGGCCTCCTCACCAGGCATTCTTGCGGTTTGCGGTCCAGAACTATCACCTACAGTTCCGAGCCCTCCCATTCGGCCTCTCCTCTGCACCTCGGGTATTAACCAAAGTGATGGCTGTCATGATGGAAATACTCAGGGCTCAGGGAGTTACCATTGTCCCTTATTTGGACGACCTTCTGCTGAAGGCTCCGTCCAAGGAGGTTCTGCTGCACAACATCCAACTGACACGTCGGACCCTGGAGTCCCATGGCTGGATGCTCAACATCCAGAAGTCACAGCTGATCCCATCGCAGAGGATCCTGTTCCTAGGGATGATTCTGGACACCGTCCAGAGAAGGGTGTTCCTCCCCATGGACAAGATCTTGTCCCTGCAGGAAGCGGTTCGACTGGTGCTGCAGCATCGAACAGTCACAGTTCTCCTTTGCACAAAGCTGCTGGGAAGGATGGTGGCCACGTTCGAGGCGGTGCAGTACGGGCGGTTTCGATCTCGCCCCTTCCATCTGTGTCTGCTCCGCCAGTGGACAGGCTCACACCTGTTTCTACAGCAGAGGATCTCTCTCTCCCATCAGGCTCGAGCGTCACTGGCGTGGTGGCTCAACTCCAGCAACCTGCAGGAGGGGAGGAGGTTCGCCATTCACAATTGGACGCTCCTCACCACGGACGCCAGCCTCAGGGGCTGGGGAGCGGTCACGCTGGGCCTCCACTTCCAAGGACTGTGGACCCCGGAGGAAGCACAGATGTCCATCAATGTGCTGGAACTGCGAGCAGTGTATTACGCCATGCTCCGGGCAGAAGTGGTTCTCCGGAACAGGGACATCAGGGTGCAGTCCGACAATGCCACGGCGGTGGCTTATATCAACAAGCAGGGAGGCACCCGCAGCCGTGCAGCGATGAGAGAAGTAAAGAGGATTCTGTGCTGGGTGCAGGAGCACGCAGGGGCCGTGTCCGCCATTTTCATTCCAGGCGTGGAAAATTGGGAGGCGGACTACCTCAGCCGGCGGGACGTACACCACGGAGAGTGGTGTCTGAACCCTCTGGTCTTCCAGACCCTGACCCGTCGGTGGGGTTGTCCACAGATAGACATGATGGCCTCCAGACACAACCATCAGTTGCCCCGGTACTGCGCTCGGACAAGAGATCCACAGGCGGTGGCTGTGGACGCTCTCACGGCACCCTGGACGGACCAGTTCCTTTACATCTTTCCTCCAGTGCCTCTAATCCCTCGGGTTCTGCAGAGAATCCGACGGGAGTCGGTGACGGTGCTATTCATTGCCCCGGACTGGCCTCGCCGGTCGTGGTACACGGTACTAACAGGCCTGTTAGTAGACGAGCCATGGCCTCTGCCTCTTTGCGAAGACCTGCTAACACAGGGTCCGTTCGCCTGTCCCAACTTACAGCAGCTTCATTTGACGGCATGGCTGTTGAGAGGTCCATCTTGAGGAAGGCAGGGATCCCGCAGGCGGTGATTCCAACCATGATAGGAGCCAGGAAGCAGGTTACCTCGGTGCATTACCACCGCATCTGGAGGGCCTATGTGGCCTGGTGCGAATCCAGGAGGGTTTCTCCGGTGAACTTCAAACTGGCCAGATTACTGCTATTCTTGCAGAAGGGTTTGGCCTCAGGACTCCGGCTGGGGTCCTTGAAGGTTCAAGTATCCGCCCTCTCCATTTTTTTCCAGAAGAAGCTGGCTCTTCTTCCTCAGGTACAGACTTTCTTCCAGGGGGTGTTGCGGCTGCAACCTCCCTTCAGACCTCCTACTGCTCCATGGGACCTGGATGTGGTACTGGCTTTTCTCCAGTCCTCTGTATTTGAGCCCATGGAGGAGGTGGAACTAAAATACGTCACCTGGAAGACTGTCATACTATTGGCCTTGGCTTCAGCTAGAAGGGTGTCGGAGCTCAGTGCTCTTTCTTGTAAGGCACCCTTCTTACGTTTCCATGAGGATAGAGCGGAGCTGCGCACCTCTAGTGTTTTTCTCCCAAAGGTGGTCTCGGCCTTCCACATTAACCAACCTATTGTGGTGCCGGCCTTTCGGGAGGACTCTCAGGAGTCTAGGGCGCTGGACGTGGTCCGGGCCTTGCGAATTTACGTGGCCAGAACAGAGTCTGTGCGTAAGTCGGATGCCTTATTTGTCCTCTATGACTCCTTGCGTCCTGGTTGGCCAGCCTCCAAGCAGGCCCTGGCCAGGTGGATCAGATTGACAATTCGTCAAGCTTATGTGGCCTCCTCTAGGGTGCCACCTTCTTCAATTTCTGCCCATTCTACAAGGTCGGTGGGTACCTCCTGGGCGGCTGCCCGTGGAGTTTCTATACAAGATCTATGTAGAGCGGCTACGTGGTCTGGTCAGAGGACCTTTGTCCGCTTTTACAAGTTTGACACTTTTGCGGCGGCCGCTTCGCGGTTTGGCCGTTCTGTGTTAAGGGGTTCTCAGCATCATCCCACCCGTGTTGGGAGCTCTGGGACGTCCCCACTGTAACTCTCCAGTGTCACCTAGTGGAGGAAAGAGAAAAGGGGATTTTGTACTTACCGTTAAATCCTTTTCTCAGACTCCATAGGTGACACTGGACGCCCACCCGACGCTGTCTCTTTGGTTTACTGTTTGGTTTTCAGGTTGGTCAATTACCTGAGGTTAAAGAGACTACTGTACTCAGTCTGAGTTCTAAGTTTTACTAAGTTTTATGGATGAGTTCATTCTGTTATGAATGCTATTCTTCAAACTATATGTTCACTCTATGTGAGTGTGTGTGTGTGACTTGTTATGTTATGTTTGACCTCCTCTCGGAAGTGGGTTGTTTTTCCTTTCTTCCAGCTCCCTCCGGGCACATACTTAACTGCCTAGGAGAGGAAGTAGAAGGGGAGGAGTTAGTCACTATTAATTTATTCTAAAGTGCCCAAGCTCCCTGTGGTCGCCTTCTATTCCCCACTGTAACTCTCCAGTGTCACCTATGGAGTCTGAGAAAAGGATTTAACGGTAAGTACAAAATCCCCTTTTTATGTGTGATCTGAATGGTATGCCCTTGTGAGGGCAACACTCAATGAGGCAGATGTATTAAGCCTTAACAAGAGATAAATGCAAGGGGGATAGAGAGATAAACGTCCAGCCAATCAGCTCCTTACAGACTTTTTTTCAAACACAGCCTGTGACATGGCAGTTAGGATGTGATTGGCTGGACGTTTATCTCTCTTTATCACCCTTGCATTAATCTCTTGTTAAGGCTTAATACATCTGCCCCATTGTGCACAGTTACATTTTACTCATGCAGGTGTTATAACTATAAGGCATGGGTCTTCAAACTGTGGCCCTCCAGATGTTGTGGAACTACATGTCCCAGCATGCCTTGACAGTTTTGGCATGTTCTTATAGGAAAAAATGTGGCAATGCATGTTGGAACATGTACTTTCACAACATCTGGAGGGCCACAGTTTGAAGACCCATGCTGTAATGCATCAGTAGTTCAGATGGACGAGAGTCAGTAGCGTGGTTGGGTGATAGAGAATAATTAACACAGTTGAACAAACCGGATTGTTTGGTGATGGAGAATATGTGACTCGGTTGGATGATGGAGAATATGTGGCACATTTGACTTAATTTTTTGTCTGAATAAATGTACCACCTGTTCCCAGTGGCATCTGATGGCTGTGTATATTAGGAGTTGTCTAACAATCTCTTTGTGCTTATCATACAATTTATAGGTCTAAATTACCTAATTACCAAAATCTGTTAGGGCCCCCATACACTAGTCCAATATGGCCACCTTTTCACCCCATTCCGACGGATCAGGCAGAGTAATCTGGTGAACAGTGGTTAAATCGGATGTGTTTGCCATCCTATCTAAAGCGTGGTCCCACCTTCATCGGATCAGCAGGGGGGAGTGGGATAGCATGTCATATGTCACATGCAGAAGAACCGCATGCGTTGTCTTGAATGTGATCCTGCCATCCGGGAAGGTCCTGGGTGGCTCAAAGGGGATCGGATGGCCATACATTGTTGCGAGAAATCGCAGTAGTGAATAGCCACCTTTTTAAAAGCTGGTGGGTGGGACTCAAGTTTAGGATCAATGGGTCAGATGTATTAAGCCTTAACAAGAGATAAATGCAAGGGTGATAAGGAGAGATAAACGTCCAGCCAATCAGCTCCTTACTGACTTTTTTCTAACACAGCCTGTGACATGGCAGTTAGGTTGTGATTGGCTGAACGTTTATCTCTCTTTATCACCCTTGCATTTATCGCTTGTTAAGGCTTAGTACATCTGCCCCAGTGTCCGTTACGACCAAAAATGTATGTGGCCTCTGAGTATTTGGGGTAAATAGCAAGCTTTCTACTGACTTAACTGGAGCTGTCAGTATATTCAGAAGCAGAATACACAGTCTAATAATGGATAGACCACCCTATCAAACAATCTGAACTAATATTTGGGCATCATGATTGAACTGTTGCAGTTCAAGCCCCCCCCCCCCCCCCCTTGTTGGTTTTGATATTGCAGTGTTTGGCCAGTATTAGCAATCTAGAAATTGTCCTCTGCTTTGCCTTGTTAGAGATGAATGGAAGAACTGGAATGCGTTGTTACTGCCTGGGAATAAATCTTAGCAGAGAGATTTCTAAACCACACATTATTCTCTTAAACAGCTTAGTGGGTTGGGATGAGACGGGGTATATTCGGTATCACTAAAAAAATATGTGATATTACTAAATATATATATTTCTTTCCATAGCGAAGGATGTTATGTATATCTGTCCATTTTGGGGAGCAGTCAGTGGAACACTAACCGTAACAGACTTCAAAATGTACTTCAAAAATGTGGAAAGGGTGAGTTCTAATTGGGGTTTACATCAATGAAATAAATGCCGTGATGCAGGATAATATGCTGTTGATTTTGTGTTTTTTAAGCCTATTTTTTTGATAAAGAAAGAGATGTTGCTTTATGGCACCAATCATCATGAGTCACAAATGTGTTTGCAGCGCAGTCAGTTCCTTCTCTCAGGTAGAGGAGCAACCTAGTGCAATGTTCTCAGAGATCTTCCAGTATGTGATCTTTATGCTTTTATCAGGTGTTGGTAAATGGAATTATAGCCACCTGCTTCTCGTTATTCTTTTACCTAATCTGAGACATGCATCTCACCTGCTTTGTGTTTTTAACTTTCATCTTTGTCCCTATCTTATATAACTTGGGTTACTTTCTTCAGTCTTCTTTCTAAACACAGCCTGATAGTGAGTCTCGGGGGGATGCCTAGGTGCGACGGTGCCAGTATTCCAGTGTGAGCTGTAGGGGGAGACATGCTCCGTCACTCATGGCTTTCCATAGCAGACTGGTTCCGGCATTGGCCAGGAGAGAGGGGAGGACGGTGCGCGGGCAGGGAGTGTGGATACTGCATTGAGCAGCATGGAACGGCTTTCGATCTGGTAGATCCAAGCAGAAAAAGACTTGCCTGCCAAGTCTATTTCTGCTTTCGTTGCTGCGGAGCCGCGCATCGGGATCGAATGCGGCTACACTGTTCGATTCATACAGCTTTCACATTGCCAAAACATTTTAAAAACCGGTATTTTAAAACGGTATTTAAAACGGGTATGAGCCTTCACACTGCAGTAGATTACCGTTTTAAATACCGTTTAAGTACCATTCACATCAGTCAACCCGTTTAATCCCCTGAACATGTTTCAAGGCAGAATGCAGGGGACAGCCTATCACAGGTCTGTAGTCTGTTGTTTTTACTAAATACCGTTTCAGAGCCATTCTCACTGCAAAAAAAAAAGGCGCTGAAACGTGTAGGACTCTGCTTTTTAAACGTTTTGAAATACTGGTTATCTTTAACCAGTAAATTAACTCTGGTGCTTTCCCACAGCAGCATTAAACGTTTTAAAATGGGGAAAAAACGGCAATATACCATTTAATAAGTGCATTGTGAAAGGGATATCTGTGTCATTTTCAATTTGATTTGTACTATTTAGACTGAATTGAATAGTGTGTACACAGCATTACAGTGAGTCAGATCCCCCTATGCTAGCTCCAGGGCATGCTGCAGAGGGAGTAGACACTTTAGCAACTTTTATGTCTGATTTAGCAGCAGAGCTGGCAGTGTACCACAGAGACAGAGATGCCTTGCAAAGCCATCTCTCCAATCTAAAAATGAGCCAGCATGGGCTAGAGCTCTAGTAAAGTCAGTTGACACCTTGGTTAGAACAGTTACTGTAGTTCTTCCTCCCAGGTCCCTTCACTTTGGTCCTCCCCACCCCCCAAAGAAGAGGGGCATTCCTTCATTATTACTATCTGCGGAAGATAAAGGATCTGTCCCAGTGGAAAGGAAATTTCTACATGATTCTGACATGGAGAATGCTCTAGAGCAGGATCTAGAGCTGGGGTAGCCAACCCTATTCCTCTAGAGCAGCGGTTCTCAAACTGTGGGTCCTGACCCCAAAGTGGGTCCAGGCCACCTCAACATGGGGTCACGACTTCATGTTGCTGGCCATCAGACTAATAATATGTTTGTTGAGGGGGAACAAGGGATAACTCATTAAGTAAACACCCTCTGCTTCCCTCTTCTATCCCCTCTTCCATTCCCTCATTACCCACTGCCTCCCTGCCACAATAGCGGTCACTTCATTTCACTGACCACACATGTGGCGGCCATTCTGTTCCATTCTAACTTGCTGGGGTCCTGTAATAATATTTATTGTCTGACGGGGTCCCAGAGCAAATAGTTTGAGAACCCCTGCACTAGTGCTACCAACAGTGCATGTTTTGCAGGTATCCTCACAGAATCACAAGTGAGCTAATTAGCTCCATCTGTGGATCTTTTAAAATGTGTCAGTGATTAATGAGTGCAGCTGTGCAGCAGCTAGGTTGTCTGGAAAATGTGAACTGTTGGTAACTCTCGAGGGCTAGGGTTGGCTACCACTGATCTAGAGGATACTTTTAAGAACATAGATGTACTTTTAGGGCAGTTAAACTGACCTTTAATGTTAGACCCTGAGCCTCCAGCTCCACTGTCTATTTAAAAGTGGTACATGCAATATATCCACAGTTATCTTCCCAGCTTCACAAGAACTGGATGGTCCCTTACTGACTGCATGTCCTGATAAAAAAAAGTTCAGCTCTAAAAATGGTTTACAATAAAAAACCAATTTCCATAGATGACCAGTCTCAAGTGTGAAACTCCGCTCCCATCTGACACCTCAATGTCTCGATTATCTTGGAAACTACACTCCCTATTCCAGGTGCTGTCTCTTTAAAGGAGGCACCTGCCTGCAGACTAGAGACTACTTTAAAGTCTATTTATTCAGATGCAGGAGTGCTTTTAAGACCTGCCCTGGTTGGCTCATGGATCAACAAGGCAAAATATAAAGGGGCAGAGGAACTTTCTAGTGGTCTCCAAGGAAACCACCCTAGATCAAAATTGATTATTTTGGCAGAACATATCAGGGAATCCACAATCTATCTGTGAGAGGCCTCTATAGATGTTGCGACCCTAGGTTCTAATGGGATGCGGTCGTATGGTCGACAGTCATTAGGTGGACACCGTTGGGTCGACATAGGACAAGGTCAACATGGGTTTAGGTCAACAGGTCTGAATGTCTACATGTTGTTGTTTTTTTTACTGTTTTTTTGAGCCGACAGGCGGTATTTCATGCCCTACCATCCACTAGGGCATGGTGGGAAAATAAAATAGTGTGTCGAGTACAGCGAGGCACCGTGCCCGAAGCATTGCGAGCGGCTGCGGTTGACTTCCAACTGTGTCCATGTCGACTGCGTCGACATTCGGGTCAAAAACAGTATAAAAAACATGTCGACCTTCCGACCTAAACCCATGTCGACATTGTCATATGTCGACCTAGACACCTGTCGACATTCTCATATGTCGACCTAGACACCTGTCGACCTTCCCACCTGTCGACCCAAAGGTGTCAACCTAATGACTGTCGATCTAAGTGTGGTCGATAAAATGATCCACACCCATTCTAAGATATCATTGTCTGCTACTACAGCCAGACGCATCTTTGGCTCCGTTCTTTGCAAGCTGAAGCAGAGATGAAAAGGCAGTAGAGTCCCTTACTTACACAGGGGATGCTTTGTGGGGGACCTGAGTTTGACAAGATCATCTCTCAGGCCACTGCGGTAAATCTACCTTTTTTACCTTCAGTTGCTCCCGGCCCCAAAAGAACATTCACTGGACTGTGCTTTCAGTTATTTCTCCTCCCAGCAGCAGGGGACACTGCAGTCTACACGTGTGGGATAGTGTGGGTGCATTGGAGGAGTCGGCACTTTAAGAAATTTGAATACAGCTGGCCCCTCCCCCCGCTATCCCCCAGCAGACTCCAGTCTTAGAAAAAGTGCCCGGAGGAGTCGGACTCCCGGGCTATGTCTCCTAAGGAGATTAGGCTTTTTATTTCTTTTTTTTATTTTTTTTTTATATATACTTGGACACAGACAGGCTGGGAATGCCTTGTCTGCGACGTGGGACCCTGGAGGGACATTGTCGGGCCTGCATGCAGCCTCCCTCCACTGTCCAGCCACCGGAGCCTCCGTTCCGGGGACCCACCCGCAGCTGCATGTGGTGTGCGTCGCGGGTCCTGGGCTATCTCCCCCGAACTCCAGGGACACCGGTGACAAGTAAGGGCGCTGTGCGCCAGACAGGGGGCGGCCATTAAGCGCGATGGTCGGTGGCAGAGAGAGAGCTAAGTCGCGGTGGTGACGTCAGCGCACCCTCCAGTATGCCGGCTGTTTGGGGCGGGCTTGGTTTTCGCGCCTCAGCGTAAGAGAGGAGGGCGGAGCTTGCTTCTCTCTCCTCTCTGAGCTTTTGAGCTGTGAGGTGGCTTTTGCGGTGCTCTCTCTCTCTACAGTTGCTGTACAAAACGGGACCTCTGTTACCTGTGCAGCTCAGCGCTCCCCAGCGGACTATAGGGACACTGTAAGTCTTAAGGGGTACATTACACACACAAGAATCGGGGGTTATTAATTGGCTCCTCTTCCCCTGTAACTTGCCAGACTTCAGGGCTACTTTACTGGGTATTTCCCTGCTGTTGGGCTGTTTTTTTGGGGTGTTTCTTGAGTGACTGGTGTTTGTGTGTCTGTCAGTATTGTTACATTTACTGGGCAGGATGGCAGGAAAAGCAACTTCATCTAAGGCTGCTTTGAAGGTTTATTCCTGCAAGAGCTGTAAGCAGCAATACACACAACATGTTAGAGGGTGCTCCCTCTGTGAGATTTGCTATAAGGCTTCTCAAATTACTGCTGCTCCTGCAGCACCTGTGCAGGCAGCTGCTGTTTCCTCAGAGGTGCTGCAATCATTGCTGTCTAATCTGAATGCTGAAATGGCTGCCTCTAGGAAGGATAGAGAGGTGTTTCAGACTCAGCTTTCTAGACTGACCTCTGCAGAGCCTGCTTGGGCTCAATCTTTAATTCAGTCAGTGGACTCTTTAACTCAGTCTATGGCAGGTCCAGCTAAGAGACCTTCGCCTGCTGCTGTAATTAAAAGAAAGGCTATGCCCTCTCTGTTTTTGGCTGATGATTCAGACCATGAGGATTATATTATAGAGGAAGGAGAGGTTCTTCCCCCTGTGGAGGATATCCAACCCTTGGATGTAGGGGAGGATGAATCACAGGGTGTGGAGGGGCTTATTAGAGCTGTTAGGTCCACTCTGAAATTAGAGCAGCCTGAGGTTACTCCCCAGGTGTCCATTTTTGGACGCTCTCAAAGACAGGAGTTGTGTTTCCCGGATTCGGAGGAATTAGACTCTCCTCTCCTCTCTATATGGAAGTGTCCGGATAGGAAATTCCAGGTGTCAGCTCGCCTAAGGACACTATATCCTTTCTCTCCTGAATCCAGGGCCAAGTGGGAGACTCCTCCCACTCCGGATATCTCGCTATCCAGGCTATCTAAGCGAGCCACTCTGCCTGTCCCCGGGGTGGCCTCTTTGAAAGAGGCGCAGGATAGGCGTTTAGATTGCTCACTAAAGACCATTTATTCCACGGCAGGGGTCCTTTTGCGTCCTGCTTTGGCCTCTGCTTGGGTGGCCAGGGCCATGGAGCAATGGGCTGCTGAGCTTGTGGCTGGTCTGGAGCAAAATATGCCTGTGGCAGATTTGTTGCCTATGGCGGAAGGCATCAGGGATGCTTCAACTTACATAGGTGAGGCAGCGGCAGACATTTCGACTCTAGGAGCCAGAATTTCTGCGTCAGCTGTGGTGGCCAGACGGTCGGTCTGGTTGAGGTCATGGCAGGCTGAGGCTGAAATTAAAAAAGCTGTTGAAGCCTTGCCGTTCACAGGGGATATGCTTTTCGGGCCAGAGCTCGATAAACTTATCTGCCAGGCCACGGGGGGTAAATCTACATTCTTACCTACAGCCGCTCCTCCGCCTAAGAGGCGGTCCCTCACTCAGTCCTTTCGGTCCTTTCGAGGCTCCTCTGCCTTTAGAGGCAAGCCCAGAGGAGGTTTTACGGCCTTTAGAGGCTGCAGAGGTAGAGGGGCGGGAACAGCAGCGGCCGCTGCTGCCCCAGCACGTCGCCAGGAGCCCAAGGCTTCCGACAAGACCGTGGCATGACGGTCTTCCGGCTCTAGTGGGAGAATCCAGGGTGGGCGCTCGTCTGTTGTTGTTCCCTCAGGTTTGGAAGACTCACTGCAGGGACGAGTGGGTCTTGCAAATTATTACACAGGGATACAGACTTCAATTTTCAGCGCCACCTCCAGTAAGATTCTTTCTCTTTCAATGGTCCTGGTGACACAGCTCAACACTGGGATGTAGGAGGGTCCGAAGGAGCCAGGCACCTATCCTAAGGTTTTAGAGGGTAGGCTCCTCCCCTACTGCATCCCTGGACTCTCCAGTTCGTGTTAGGTGCCCACTGGAGTGGGTGCTATTCTAAAGGGCTGCAGGAGCAGCCGAAGAATTAGAGTAGTTAGGGGATTTTTATTGTTTTATTAACTTTCACCCTAGCTAGGTAGGCACAGTGTGAGGATTCTCATAGTGAATCCTCACACTGCTAGCGCAGCAGGAGCTGACAGAAGCGCGTCCTGTCAGCTCACTGTGCACAGGGGAGACACTGTCTGGTCTCCCTGTGCAGCGCTTATAGCCTTTTCTAAAAGGCTGCCTGGGCTCCGGAGTACCCTGAAACCGGCTCCACATTTAGGTGGGGATCATGGGGGACAGGCGCTCCGTGATGGCGGCGGCCATTTTATGCGGAGCTTACACGCTGAGCTCCTAGATGAGAGGACAGCAGCGTTGTGACAGGCATGTTCCAAGTGATCCCCAGTTGAGGGGGAGACACTGGAACTAGGAAATCCTACCTAAGGAGCGGCTGGCTGGGGGTGGTTGGCGCCAAAAGGTCACGGACCCCGCAGCAGCAGGGACCTGTGGTCTCTTCCTTCACTCTGACTTTGGCGCCTTTCAGAACGCTTGCAGCGGAGCTGAGCTGGCTTACTGATCCTGGCAGAGTGACTTGGATTTCCTGGGCATCGCTTCCCCGCAGTTGAAACCAACAGACAGATAAGTGACTGGGTGCATTGCCTCTGTATAAACGCTTGTACATTGTTTGCACTGTGTATACTGATAGATATACATTTATCACTTGCATCATGTCTGAGCATCAGGCTGTGGTTTTGGGGGAGGGAGCCCTCAGTGCACTGAGCGCGTGCAATGTTTGCACACAAAAGTTTGTCCCTGAGCAGATGGCCAAGGGGGGCTTATGTATTACTTGCGCTGATGTGAGACCCATGGGCAGTGAACCCCATAGGGCAGAGCAGATGGAACCTGCGTGGGCCAGGGCCCTAGGCAGGTCAGTAAACGCTTTGGTGCAGCTTTTGGACAGGCAGAGTGATGGGCTGGTAGAATCACAGAGACCTATGCCATCATCTCAGCAGTCGTCCGGCTCCTTGCCTCTTACCCAGGCAGATCCTGCGCTGATTCAGGTGATGCAGGATACTGCTAAAGGGATCAACAGGTTCAGTGAAATGCTGGACAAAATGGATGATGTGGCAGGGACCCCTAGAAGGTCTTATGCTTTAACTACTGTGGTAGATGAAGAGGAAGGAGAGTATACTGACATCCCCTGGGATCAGGGTGATGATTTGGAAGAGAACTCTGCTGCTGGTATAGAGGATCTCATTGTAGCTGTGAAGCAGGCTTTAAAGCTGTCTGTGGAGGATAAGACTCCTGTTAAAGGTGATTTTAAGCGACAGCGGAAGGAGGCTGTTACTTTTCCTTCAGATGAGGGGTTACAGGAATTGTTAGAAGGGGCTTGGAAAACTCCTGATAAGAGGCTTCAGATGCCTAAGCGATTCCTTAGTCTGTACCCCATGCCAGAGTCTCATGCGGAGCTCTGGGAAAAGGTCCCAGTTGTGGACGCTTCAGTGGCACGTTTGTCCAAGGCTACTGTATTGCCAGTACAGGGCGGTGCAGCTTTTAAAGATTCTGTGGATAAAAAGCTGGAGGGAAACCTCAAAGCTATCTTTGAAGGGGTGGGGTTTACCTTACGGCCCCTTATTGCTTCAGCCTGGGTCTCTAAGGCCATGATAGAGTGGGCTGGTGAATTATGCACCATGCTGCAGGCTGACCCTGGAGCATTACTGCTTGCAGAAAAGATTAAGGCAGCGGCAGAATATGCAGTGGAAGCAGAGGAGGAAGCTATTAAAATGGCAACCAGAGTGTCCACAGTCTCCATTAATGCCAGGAGAGTGCTTTGGCTTAAAGCCTGGGAAGCAGACAATGAGTCCAAGAAGGCTCTGGAAACATTAGCCTTCAAAGGAAAGGTACTCTTTGGTACCGAATTAGAGGAGATTATAAAACAGGCCACGGGCGGCAAAAGTACATTCCTGCCGGCCTCCTCAGCAAAGCAGACGTCCAGATTTTCTGCTTTTAAGCCGTCCTTTCGGCCCTCCCCTAGAGGTGGTGCGTCCTTTCGAGGACAGTCTTTCAGGGGAAGGTTTCAGTCCTCTAGAGGCAAGACACAAAAGTCAAAATTTGGCTCTTTTCACAAGAAGCCTGCCACAAAAGGAGAGGATAAACCCTCTGCATGACTGTCAGGGGCTTCGCCCGACAGTGACAAAAGTGGGGGGGCGTCTCACACTCTTCAGGGACGCTTGGGCTTCTCTAGGCCAGGATGCCTGGGTGTTAGATATTATAACACAGGGTTACAAAATCCCTTGCAGAGGGCCGCCTCCGAAGAGGTTCATCCCCACATCCTTACCAAAGGAGGCACGGCTGCGTACAGCTCTTGTGAGAGCAGCTCACTCCCTTTTGGAAAAAGGGGTGGTTACACCAGTCCCCAGGGCAGAGTGGAAGAAAGGCTTTTACTCCACGCTGTTCCTGGTGCCCAAACCAGACGGGTCTTTCAGACCAATACTAAATTTGAAATCCCTAAATGTTCATTTATGGGTAGACCATTTCAAAATGGAGTCCCTACGGTCAGTACTCCTGAGTCTGGACCAGGGAGAATTTTTGGCGTCCATGGATGTCCAGGACGCATATTTGCACGTTCCTATACACCCGGAGCATCAGACCTTGTTGAGGTTTGCCATAGGAGACCTGCATTTACAATTCCGGGCGTTACCCTTTGGGCTAGCAACCGCGCCAAGGGTATTCACAAAGATAATGTCAGTAATGGCGGCGGTGCTGAGGCTCAGGGGAATCACAGTAATACCCTATTTGGACGATCTCCTGTTCAAAGCAGAGTCAGCAGCCATGCTGCAGAGTCACTTGGCAGAGGCCATCAGTTTTTTGCAGGCTCACGGCTGGATTTTAAATTTGCAAAAATCTCAGTTGGTACCGTCACAAAGGCTCCAATTCTTGGGAGTCATACTGGACACCCATCTTCATCGGGTATTCCTCCCGGAGGTAAAGGCCAGGGATCTGGTCACCCTAGTCCAGGAGATTCTCAGGGCTCAGAGCATTTCAGTATGGAGGTGCCTCAAGCTCCTGGGGAAGATGGTGGCGTCATTCGAGACGCTTCAATTTGCCAGGTTCCACTCTCGGAGGTTCCAATGGAACATTTTGTCAGCCTGGTCAGGAAACACTTTGACCATGAAATCCGAGATGATAGTGCTGTCTTCGGACACCCGAGAATCCTTGAAATGGTGGACAGAAGTAGATTCCCTTCAGTGGGGTCGGTCATTACAGACCTGGGACTGGTTGATAGTAACTACCGACGCCAGTCTCAGGGGCTGGGGGGCAATAGTCCTGGATCTCAGGCTTCAGGGCCTGTGGACGGCAGAGGAATCAGCGTTACCAATCAACATCTTGGAGCTGAGAGCTGTCTGGAAAGTGATTTCCTTGGCGGGAGACAGGTTACAGAACCTCCCTTTGAGGATTCAGACCGACAATGCCACAGCTGTGGCGTATCTGAATCACCAGGGAGGTACACGCAGCAGATTGGCCATGTGGGAGGTATCCAGAATCTTCCTATGGGCGGAACAGAATGTTCCAGCTGTATCGGCTATATTCATCCCAGGAATAGAGAATATAGAAGCCGACTTCCTGAGCAGGGAGGAGCTCAAGGAAGGGGAATGGAGCTTACACCCTCAGGTGTTTCAACAAATCACTTCGATGTGGGGAACTCCGGATGTGGACCTGATGGCATCCAGGATCAACCGTCAAGTGCCCAGGTTCTATGCCAGAACAAGGGATCCACTAGCGGAGGCAGTGGATGCCATGACTATTCACTGGCAGGGAGATCTCCTTTATGCATTCCCACCAGTACCAATGTTACCGAGACTTCTGAAGAAAATACAGGGGCAGAAGGTTCCAGTGATCTTAGTGGCCCCAGATTGGCCAAGGAGATCCTGGTACTCGAGGCTTCAGAGGTTGTCTGTGGACTCATGGCGTCTACCTCTGAGACCAGACCTTCTAAGACAAGGCCCATTCAATCACCTGGATTCAGATCGATTGATTTTGACGGCCTGGCTATTGAAACCACCATTTTGAAAAGAAAAGGGTTTTCTGAGGCAGTGGTACAGACGATGATAAAAGCCAGAAAAGCTGTATCTTCGGCAAATTATTATAGAGTCTGGAAGACTTACATTCGATGGTGTGAGAGAAGAAAGGCTCATACATCTCATTTTAAGCTATCAAGAATGATGGAATTTTTACAAGATGGTTTTTCATCGGGCCTAAGCCTTCAGTCACTGAAGGTGCAGATTTCGGCCTTGTCCATCTATTTCCAAAAAAAGATAGCCATTTTGCCGGAAATTCAAACCTTTTTACAAGGAGTATCCAGGTTGAAACCTCCATACAAGCAACCAGTAGCACCTTGGGATCTATCACTGGTTTTGGAATGCCTTCAAAAGGCACCTTTTGAACCTTTAAGGTCGGCTGACTTTAAGTTTCTCACGTGGAAGCTAGTGTTTTTGTTAGCAGTAGCATCTGCTAAAAGAGTTTCAGAATTGGGAGCTTTGTCATGTAAATCTCCCTTCTTAATTTTTCATGATGACAGGGCTGTTTTAAGAACAGTGCCTCAGTTTTTACCGAAGGTGGTATCTACCTTCCATTTAAATCAGGAGATAGTTCTACCTGTGTTTCAACCCCCAGAGGGTTCTAAGAAAAGGGACAAGTTGAGAACTTTGGATGTTGTGCGTGCCTTACGCATATATGTGGACAGAGTGAAGAGTGTCAGGAAGACTGACACATTGTTGGTATTGTATGACGTACACAAAATTGGTTGGCCTGCATCTAAGCAGACTATTGCTAGGTGGTTGCGGTCTGTGATAGCCTTTGCATACACCAAAGTGGGTAGACCAGTACCGGCCAAGATAAATGCGCATACCACCAGGTCAGTTGCCACCTCTTGGGCGGTTCGACATGGGGCCACAGCTGAGCAGGTTTGCAGAGCTGCCACTTGGTCATCTGTTCACACATTTGCCAAATTCTATAGATTCCATGAGTTCGCGTCGGAGGACGCATCATTCGGGCGAGCAGTGCTGAGAGCTGCAGACCTGAGCGTACCCTCCCAAAGGACCGGCTCTGGAACGTCCCAGTGTTGAGCTGTGTCACCAGGACCATTGAAAGAGAAAAAGGGATTTTTGTAAGAACTTACCGTTCGAATCCCTTTCTCTGATATGGTCCTGGTGACACAGCGATCCCTCCCTTACGCTCAGTAAGTATGCCAGAAGTTTCATGATGTTCATGTTAAAATGGTTAAAAGTTAACAGTTTTCTGTTATAAAATGTGCATATAATATGTGCAGGCGTTTGTACTGAGTTAATGTATTCCAGTGGCTTTGAAAGATTGAACTGAAGAGTCCAGGGATGCAGTAGGGGAGGAGCCTACCCTCTAAAACTTTAGGATAGGTGCCTGGCTCCTTCGGACCCTCCTACATCCCAGTGTTGAGCTGTGTCACCAGGACCATATCAGAGAAAGGGATTCGAACGGTAAGTTCTTACAAAAATCCCTTTTTCCAATGGGCCTTCCAAAGCTGGATCAGACAAAAAAGGCCTTACAGGATTCAGTTCAAAAGCTTTTGGACGCTTCTGTAATAATACCGGTGCCAGAACATCAGAGGGGACAGGGGTTTTACTCCAATGTGTTCGTAGTCCCCAAACCGGACGGCTCCGTAAGGCCGATCCTAAACCTCAAGGATCTAAATCAATACATCTGTTACAACAGGTTCAAGATGGAGTCCATACGGTCCGTGATTGCATCACTGGAACCGGGAGAATATCTTATGTCGCTAGACATAAAGGACGCCTATTTGCACGTCCCTATTTGGGAACCTCACCAGAGGTTTCTAAGGTTCGCAATACAGGCTTCTCATTTCCAGTTCAGGGCTCTGCCCTTCGGCCTGTCGTCCGCTCCCAGGGTCTTTACCAAGATCATGGCCTGCATGGTGGCGGTACTCAGGTTACAGGGGATAACGATCATCCCGTACCTGGACGATCTCTTGATAAAGGCTTCTTCTCAGGACAAATTGATAGCAGACGCTCTGGCCACATGTTCTTTTCTGGTCCAAAATGGTTGGATCTTGAACTTCGGCAAATCTCAACTCAATCCAACACAGAGGCTTCAATTTCTGGGCCTTATTCTGGATACGGCGCAGGAGGCGGTATTTCTTCCAATGGACAAGATCTCGGCGCTGCAGTCAAAGGTTCGACAGGTCCTAGCTCCCGGCAGAGTTTCGATCCTGTTGTGCACCAAGATGCTGGGGATGATGGTAGCCTCTTTCGAGGCCATCTCGTACGGCAGATTTCATACCAGAACGTTCCAATGGAACCTACTGTCACAGTGGTCAGGGTCGCATCTACAGATACATGGGAAGATTACCCTGTCAAGAGCAGCTCGTCAGTCACTTCAATGGTGGCTTCACACTCCCAATTTACTCCAGGGCCGGAGTTTCAGTCCATGCAGTTGGACGATACTGACCACCGACGCCAGCCTCAGGGGCTGGGGAGCTTTTGTTCTCAACCAGACTTTTCAGGGGCGGTGGTCGGCCCAGGAGGCAAGTCTTCCGATAAATGTCCTGGAATTAAGAGCAATCAGGTTGGCTTTGGGTCAGGCACACAACTTGCTCAGGGGACGTCCGGTAAGAGTCCAGTCGGACAATGCGACTGCGGTCGCATACATAAATCGACAGGGAGGAACCAAAAGTCATGCGGCCATGCGCGAGGTGCGTCCTATCTTGGAATGGGCCGAGGCGTTTGTTCCCCGATTCTCTGCGGTGTTTCTGCCGGGCGTGAAGAATTGGCAGGTGGATTATCTGAGCAGACAGGACTTCCACCCGGGAGAGTGGGCCCTTCATCCGGAGATTTTTCATCAGTTGACGGTCCGGTGGGGCATGCCTCAGATGGATTTGATGGCCTCCAGGTTGAATCGGAAGGTACCTCGGTATTGTGCCAGGTCTCGGGATCTGGAAGCTCTAGCGGGGGATGCATTCTCCATCCCATGGGATTTCCAGCTGATATATGCGTTTCCGCCGTTTCCACTCATAGCAAGAGTGCTCAAGCGCATAAAAAGAGGGTCCGCTTCAGTAATTCTGATTGCCCCGGACTGGCCGAGACGGGCCTGGTATTCGGACCTCAAGCTTCTTCAAGCGGATGTGCAGTGGCGTCTCCCACTCAGACAGGATCTTCTACAACAAGGACCATTCATCTACCCCGGCTTAGAGTCTCTACGTTTAACGGCGTGGCTGTTGAAGCCGACTTGTTAAGGAGACGTGGAATACCGCAGTCTGTAGTTCCAACTATGCTGAAAGCTAGGAAGGAGGTGACCGCTTCTCATTATCACAGGATTTGGAAATCCTACATAGCCTGGTGCGAAGCTAGATCAGTACCAAGGGCAGTGTTTCATCTTTCCCGTTTTTTGGAGTTCTTACAATCGGGTTTAGAGAAGGGTCTCAGACTGGCGTCTTTGAAGGTCCAGGTGTCTGCCCTATCGGTGTTTTTTCACAGAAGGCTGGCTCTAATTCCGGAGGTACAGACCTTCTTAAAAGGGGTTGTTCGTATACAGTCTCCCTTCGTTCCGCCGTCAGAGCCATGGGATTTGGAGTTGGTTCTGAAATTCCTAAGATCGGATACTTTTGAGCCCTTAGATTCGGTGGATCTAAGGTTCTTGACGTGGAAGACGGTCATGTTGATGGCGCTGGCTTCGGCTCGCAGGGTGTCGGAGCTTGGGGCTCTTTCCTGTCGTTCCCCGTTTCTGGTTTTCCACAAGGACAGGGCGGAACTCAGAACTCGCCAGGGTTTCCTTCCGAAGGTGGTTTCGTCGTTCCACGTGAACCAGCCTATTGTGGTTCCAGCCCTTTCACGAGATATGAAATCCTTGGACGTGGTGCGCGCTCTGCGTATCTACGTTTCCAGAACGGCATCGTGGAGAAAGACGGATAGTCTTTTCGTGTTGTATGGAGCAGGAAAGAAGGGTTGGCCGGCGTCCAAGCAGACGCTGGCTCGGTGGTTGTGCCTCACAATCAAGGAGGCCTACGCTAGGGCTAACCAAGTCCTCCCTTCAGGGATTTCCGCCCATTCAACAAGGGCCGTAAGCACATCGTGGGCTGCGGCCAGAGGTGTTTCGCTCACACAGGTTTGTAGGGCGGCCACTTGGGTGGGTGCTAGCACCTTCGCCAAGTTCTATAAGTTTGACAGCTTTGCCAGTGAGGAGGCATCTTTCGGCAGAGCTGTTTTGCAGGATTCTCAGCGCTCTCCCTCCCGGGTTTAGTGCTTTGGTACTATCCCACACGTGTAGACTGCAGTGTCCCCTGCTGCTGGGAGGAGAAATAAGGAATTTGGTACTTACCGGTAATTCCCTTTCTCCGAGGCAGCAGGGGACACTGCACGCCCTCCCAGCGCTTTATTCCTGCCATCTTACAAGTTGTTTTACTTTAACATTGAATGTTTGCCGATTGCAAGTTGTGAGTTCTTGTTATGAGTTATTCTTGCTAATCTTTTCTCTTCTGCGAAGTGTCTCCTCTGTTCCAGGGATCGAGCCCTGGCCCCTATCCTCTCTCGGTCACAGTTTCTAAGACTGGAGTCTGCTGGGGGATAGCGGGGGGAGGGGCCAGCTGTATTCAAATTTCTTAAAGTGCCGACTCCTCCAATGCACCCACACTATCCCACACGTGTAGACTGCAGTGTCCCCTGCTGCCTCGGAGAAAGGGAATTACCGGTAAGTACCAAATTCCTTATTTTGGGGTTCCTTTAAGTTCACGAGCAGACCCGGAAGATCCCTTTACATCAGTTAGAGGTCAGAGAAGTAGAAGCTCTTCCACCTTATCATCCTGCACTGTAACATCCCATTCTTCAGATGTTAAGTCCACAGACAAAATAGTGGCTGAACAAGCTTCTGTCCCACCTGGGGGCCCATCTGCTGGATTTCTACGACGTGTGTTTTCAGAATTGCAAGGTAAAGGCCATGCTCCTATTGGGCAACAGGTGGCATCCTGCTATACGTACCTTACCATTTCTGCTGATTCTTACCATAATACAGACCTACAGTATGTTTCTTTCTTTCCCCTGAAATCTATAAGGTAGTTAGATGCTCATATTAAAGTCCTGCACTTGTGTCACATAACACGTTATAACAATCTGTTCCAGCAGGTGGCAATATTGGTTCCCTAGCCTCCCATAGACAACATACTGCTGTGAACACTAAAACAGTGTTGTTTGTCTAGTGAAGTTTAAAAAAGTAAACTCATACACACGTTGCCCATTATATGTAACCGGCAGTATATAAAACTCACTAATTTGCTATTTGCTTGAATCCTTAGGTTTGGTTCTTGTTGTACTTTTAAATATGTAAACAGTGTATTCTTTCTGATCTTAAAGGAACACTAAGTAGCAGGAACCAAATTATTCTGCTTAATTTTTTGTTCACAGGACCCTCCATTCATCTTAGATGTCCCCCTGGGTGTAATCAGCAGAGTCGAGAAGATCGGAGTACAGAGCCAAGGAAACAATTCTTGTGGCATAGAAATTGTTTGCAAGGTACTGGCAAAATATGTTTGATTTATTCAGGGATTTTCAAGTACAAGTTACGCCATATGATATAGCATATACTTACTATCAGCATAAGGAAAATAAGGTGTACTTTTTGTCCTTGTGCCGCAGTTCAAATGACAGAAAAAGTTGAAGTGACTTGGCATGTCTATTACAGACACCCTGTTCCCTCTGTGATGAGAGCGTGTATGATGTTTGATGGCAGGCCCAGCCTCTCCTGTACTGCTCCTCAGAGTTATAAATGTATCACTGTCATTTCCAGATCACTCTGCATACAGGAAGCCATGCATGGAAGGTTATATGATTAGCACAAGCCTCTGGTTGCAGTGGGATTGTCTTTCAGTTGTGAAAGAATATAAGGGGATAATACAGTGTTATGTAAATGCAGCTTTGCAGACAACTATGGAGATTTCACTTTTTAGTTGAGCATAGTACAGGTTGACTATCCCTGATCCGAAATGCTCGGAACCACAAACAAGCATTTTGGATAACGGATTTTCTCGGTTTCTGGAATAATTTGTTTCCCCCCTACTTACCTGGTCCCCTGGTGGTGCCCCGATAGTCCCCCGAAATCCATGGTATCCCCCGTAGCCTTCAGCAGCATCTCCGGTCCCAGGGGTCCATTGCACAAGTGAGGAGGATCCTGGAGGCCGCCATGGACATTGGGGGACTAGGTAAGTATGAAAAAAGGGATGGGGGAGACAAAACAAAACAAAAAAACGAAATATTCTGAAAAACAACAGTTTTTGGAATACACAGATAAGGGAGACTCGCCTGTAGTAATAGCATTTACTGTAGAGCAGTATGTTTTTACATTTATTCTCTGCAACATTAGGCAGTGATTATCTGCTGCAGTAATGTACTGCGGCTAATTACCACCAATGGCGTTCTCCTGTTAGCATTATTTGATGATTTTGCAGTTGAGCGATTATGACTACGTCACACTACGTATGTGCCGCAATGGTCTTGTGACTGTGGTCACAGAGAGTATATATTTATACTTGTTGGAGGTAACTGGGAATAACTGGTGGGGGGGAAGGGAGGGGTTCTGGACCCATCAGCTTTATGGGAGCAACTTGCATGTCCGGCTCCACTCTTTGTCTAGCCATTTGTATACAGGATGTGGTTGACGTCACTCACTGCATGGGCCTTGGTTTACAACAGTCTTTAGTGATGGACTAAATATAAACTAACACTTTAAGGAAAATGATGTTGAGCCATCTAGAACAGTTAATATTAAATATTTATAGGCTCTACCTCCTACAATAGAAAACTCCCTGGAGTTTTTTGTGACTCCACAGTAAGCGGCTAGTCTGTTTCTGTAAAGAGCGGGTGGGTGACCCCTACTGTCACCAATGAGGAAGTAAAAGCTGAATTAGTTAACCGTGAAATTTTTTAACTTTCATTGCATTTGGCATTGCTGCTGTTTTACTGATGACTGCTCACTTCAGCCCCAAATGTTCTGCTTGTAACACAATCACTTGTTTATGTCTCGGAAGGATATGAGGAACATGAGGCTGGCATACAAACAGGAAGAACAGAGCAAACTGGAAATATTTGAGAATCTTATAAAACATGCATTTCCTCTTTCTAATGGGATGGTAAGTTATGTCACTGACCCTGATTATGTATAATGGATTGAGGTCCTAAAATAGCAGGCACCACACTCTGGAAATGGTGTTTTGGAGGAGTGCTGTTAGTAAATGACTTGCACACTGGCTCTCATTCCTTCTACTTACAGCTCACAAACCATTTCCTTAGCAAATGATCTAATCAGTGCCCTCTACTGGTTTTATACCCTCACAAATGCATCCTTTGCAGGAAAACACCATTTTGCTTGTGGGTGGTGTCAAATCACTTTTGTCTACATAGTGTATTTGTGTGTGTTTTATATTTGTATGTGTGTATCTATAATACACAAAAAGTCTCCACAGTGACTGTGTTCTATGCAAGTCTCCCTGTAGTGAAAGTATGCTAATTAATATGTTAACATAATTGAATAATGACTTTTAACAGACTTTGTTCCATATCTACATTAATACCCCTTTTCATAGCGCATTGCCAAGTCGAGGTGCAGTGTGAAAGCACCAAAACCTATAACCCTTGACCAGCAACCCAGCTTACCGACCCAGATTAAAAGAATGGTTGATCCTGGTTCAGACCCGGGTTGCTGTGGAGTGTGAATGGATAACCCGGGTCAATTGACCTGGGTCCTGTTCACACTAGAACCGTTTTTCAAACCGCAAATGCTGGGTCGCACCCAGGATTAGGACACGGGTCCCATCCCCGGAGCGACACGTCAGCTGAGCGGTGGCACGTCACCAGGGGCTTGGGAGGAGGCAGCACTTGGAGCTGACAGCGCTGCCTCCTCCACACTGTGAACGGGACCTGGGTTGCTCGACCAAGGCACCCATTCACACTGCACTTGACACGGGTCAGAGCACTGTTCAACCCTGGTCAATACCAGAGTTGAACTCCAGTGTAGCTTGACCCGAGGTGGCCCTTTCAGACCGCACCTCAACCCGTGTTGGGGCTGCAAGGACACGGCAATAACCCGGGTCTAGAGTGCTGTCTGAAAGCGGTATATGAAGGAGGCAGCGCTTGGAGACATAGTCAGCTCCAAGCGCTGCCTCCTCCTCCACTCCTCTATGAAGCCCCACCTCTGTCTGATGTCAGTGACTTGGACTATTGCCGAGTCGCTTTGCGAGATCTCGCAAATGCTGAGTCACTCCCGGTATGGACCCATGATCAAATCCCGGGTGCGACCCCGCATTTGCAATGTGAAAGGGGTACAAGTGTTGTCCCTCTGTACAGAGGAGAACAGCACTTGCTGTGAATATTCAGTAGATGCCAGGTGTCAATACTTTTAGTGAACTTAGTTTTATGCACGTTTGTTGCTGGTAATTGCCTTTTCTCATGCACAAGTTGCTGAAGATCCTGCATCTTCCTTTGCTAGATGCATTTCACACCTTTTGATTGCACTTCTGTGGGAAAGCATGTTTGTAGCTGCACTGTGCAAAGTCTAATACAAAACAGCAAATGCATAAAAGTGATGCATGCAATATAACGTGATGTTCCCTCCTGCTCTTGGCTAACTTAAGGGCTGAATAAAGCTGGAAAGAGCAGTGTTTTAGGGGAAAAAAAATCTTAAAAGTTAAGAGTAACAAAGAATAGGAGTCTGGACCACCCCACACACACACTTTAAGCATTCCCTGTAAAAATGTACTGTAGAATTGGACTGATATTATAGTCTGAAGTAGTAAAAAACTGAATGTTGGATTGGCACCTTTGTATGTACAAGTAAAAGAATAGCAAATGTTATCCCAGTAGAAAAAGTTCTTTCTTTGTGTGTGTGTATAATAAACATCTTGCATATCTTTCGCTGGAAGGCTGATTACTGCCAAGTAAGTCAAGCTTCTGTTGTATGCCAGGAAAACAATACTACAATGTTGAGCTCCTGCTAAGACCCCTTTATAAAGTCTCTAGTTCTTTGCAAGCTGACAAACATATTTATTCGGAGTTGTGAAATCATCTGTGGTGGGTGGAAAGTAGTGCATCACTGGGAAATGATTGTGTCTGGGTTTTGTTTTCCTAAAGTGTGATGATCTTTGTTCTTGTTCCGCACACTGTGTGACTGTCATGTTCCGATGCAGATAGGCGTACATTTGGATGGTCTCCTGATTAGCTCATATAAAACCTGCTAGTTTTAGTTTCTTTTTTTCTTGCCTGATCTGTTTTCTACAAAATCCAGCAATTTTTACCTTCTAAAAACCTATATGCTGTGAGTATAGTCACATCTCAGACATTAGTTACTTGGTAGAGGATATCTACAGCAGTTTAAAGGTGGCCATACACACGCAGATTTATCTGCAGATCTATCTGGTTGGAACAAAAACATGGTTATGGATGAGAGCACATGACAGTTGACCATTTGCTTGGAAATGCTGGAGAACTGACAAACTGTCACTCATCCATAACCATGTTTTTGTTCCAACCAGCCAGATCTGAAGATAAATCTTACTAGTGTATGGGCACCTTAACACTACTCATCCATTCTAGAGATGTGCAGACTCGGATTGCAGAGATCCAAGCCCCCACGGACGTCATCATTTCGAGCCCGGTTACGAGCAGTGTGTGTGTGTGGGGGGGGGGGGGGGGGGGGTGGGTGCATGTCTCTCTGGTGGATTTAGTGGGGGCGCCTGCCCCTCCAAAGTTGGTGGCGGCGTCTCCACTGTTGATTATGGGGCGCATACCCCTATGGGGAGGGCGTCTGTCTTGCTTAGGGTGGTGGGGATGCGGTATTTTACAGCTGCTAATGGATTTTCCAGGGCCTATCCTATTAGCCCCCTGATAGCCAATATAAACATGTGAAACCAAATTTGCTTTAAGAACCGTTTTTTCCTGTGACCCAGCCTACTCACCCTAAACATTAACCATAGTAACCTCTACCTAATCATAACCCCTAAACCTAACACCTGAAGCCAAACTGATAAACCAACCCTAATATTCTTTCACGCATACTCTAACCTGATCCACCAATCCCCCCACCCATAACCCAAACTGCTTAAACAACCCTAAAACCTTACCCCTAATAACGGGCAGACTGGATGGGGTATATGGTTCTTATCTTTTGGGCCGGGCAGGCTTGGCTGGGACCGCGTGGGATAAATTGCATGTGATCCCGCAGTCCTGGAAGTTCCCGGGCAGCTCAAGGGCATATAGCTGGCGAAGTTACCTAGTGTATGCCCAGCTTTAGTCATTACCAGTGTGGCAGCCATTTTAGAATTGTTTAATGCTTTGCAGTCATCTCAATCACTGTACTTAACATACACAATTTCTACTGCAACATTTTTGATCAATTGACTATATATTTTATTAAATCTAAGGGTGTTCATTTTGTTTTCTTCCAGCCCCTATTTGCATTTAGTTATAGAGAAAAATTCTCTGTGAATGGCTGGAAAGTATATGACCCTACAGCAGAATACAAAAGACAGGTACAGTATGATTTTTTTGTATTATTACAGTCTGTCAGAATACTCTCTTTCTCGTTTTTTTTTATTCTTTTACAATGTAAAGCAACTCTTCTCTCTAGCACTGAAGCTGGTTGAAAATTTGGATTAAGAAGGTTTTTTTTTTTTCCTTTATCGTATTTAGCCATTTTCCACACATATGGCCTTCATCTGCGTTAGGTGCAATTCCTGATGCATTTGAGAAATGTTTTTCTATATCACATGTGTCTATTACCCCTTTCATACTTGAAGCAAATCCCAGATTTTTGTGTGTACAGCAACCCAGGATTTTGCTAAGTATGAAAGCAAACAACCCGGGACCCTGCCCATGTTCCTGACCAGGTTCTCAGATCTGAGACCTGGACATTGGCAAGTTGATAACTGTTCCAATTGGTTCCCTCCCAGCATCCCCTGCAGCACACACGTCACTCCATGCATGAACAGATGGGACTTCTAAACCCTGAAATCCTATCATCGCAACGGACAGATCTTACTACAAGAGCATAATCAAAAGGCTTCGGCTCTGGTCTTAGGTCTAAGCGTTGAAAAGGCCTTCAACCGGGTTCAATGGCCTTTTATGTTTTATACACTTCAAACAATAGGTTTGTCCGGTCGCTTTTTCAAAGGCATTTCAGTTCTTTATGATAAGCCAAGAGCTGCTGTGTTGGCCAATGGGGTTGCTTCTTCTCAGTTTTCTATCTCCAACAGAACTCGTCAGGGGTGCCCTCTTTCCCCACTAATTTTTGCTCTTTAAATTGAGCCACTTGCAGCACGCACAAGAGCTAACACTAATATAAATGGAATTAAGATGGGTGACACAGAGTATAAAATCGCTCTTTATGCAGACGATGTTTTGCTAACAATCTCTGACCCAATCCACTCCCTCCCCCATTTGTTCCTGTGAAATTGAAGAATTTGGAGCGATATCGGGCTATAAAATGAATCCACAAAAAACAGATGTTCTGGACTTTTATATCTTGCAAAAAGTCAAGGATAAGTTAGCACTTTCCTTTGATTTTCATTGGCATAGGCGCCATATCTCTTATTTGGGCATCTCTATTACCAAAAATTATTGCCAACTATATCAGGCGAACTACCCCAAATTAATTGCTCAATTACAGAAAGATCTGAATGATTGGGGCAGATATCATATTTCTTGGATAGGTCGAGTAAATGCTGTCAAAATGAATTTACTACCACGACTACTTTATTATTTTCAATCCCTGCCGATCCGGGTTCCTACAAATGTCTAAGCTTCTTCATCGTAATATTATGAACTTTATTTGGTCTAAGAAAACAACAAGAATTAACCGTTTGGTAATTCAGAGACGTTTATCGGAGGGCGGCCTTGGGGTCCCAAACATTAAATCAACTCGGATAATTATCCTGCCTGACCTTCTGGTGATTGTGAAAACAAAAAGGTAGTCTTTGGTGCTAGGGACCAGCGGGGTGTATCTTGTCACCCTGCAGCCACCGCGTTAGAGGAATGCCAGCCTCTAAACAACAACAGAGAACAAAAATAACGTGGGGCGCTTCGGTGAGACAAGAATGAATAACAAATTTATTAAAAAACACATATACACAACATTACATACATATATGCACTCTAAAATACTACAGTGTCAATTGGACACTAATTATAACCACTGTATATGAGCACTGGTGAATTGCACCTTTCCCTTTTAGGGTGGGAAGGGAGTAAAGGTGAAATTAGTTTCAATCCATTGATCCTTTAGACACAATGTCCTTTTTCCTTTTCAGGATAAAAAAAGTTCACAAAGGTGAAAAAGGGGGCCAGTGTGCACACTTATTTAACTTCAACATTAGCGCCTCACTTAGTAATGAAGTGGTAGTCTCAAAGTGGAGACAGGACTTCTGTTACTGGGATGGAAGTAACAGTGTCCGTCCTGTCACCAGCAGTATTTCTTACCGCTCCTTGGTGTGGGCAACGGTCAAGTTGGTACACAGGAGGATCTGTGTTGTAGCGTCTGCTATCTCCGTATCGCTCGGCTGTCTCCAAGTCAGATGGTACATGCAGCCGGCTGTGTCTCCCGGCAAGTGCCGTCTCCTCGCCGTGGCTTTCTCTCCTGATGTTGTTCACACACGCGACGCTCTGCCACAGCGTCTGCAGTGGGAGGAGAGGCCTGCGGCTATTGAAGTCAATCTTCCGGCTCTGTAGTCGGTGATGGACAGGTAGCAGGAGCAAGTGATCCAGGTGTCTCTTGGGAACGTGTTTTTGCCGCGCACTGGGTGGCTTTCTCAACCAGGTCGCCTGTGTGAACAACATCAGTAGAGAAAGCCACGGCGAGGAGACGGCACTTGCCGGGAGACACAGCCGGCTGCATGTACCATCTGACTTGGAGACAGCCGAGCGATACGGAGATAGCAGACGCTACAACACAGATCCTCCTGTGTACCAACTTGACCGTTGCCCACACCAAGGAGCGGTAAGAAATACTGCTGGTGACAGGACGGACACTGTTACTTCCATCCCAGTAACAGAAGTCCTGTCTCCACTTTGAGACTACCACTTCATTACTAAGTGAGGCGCTAATGTTGAAGTTAAATAAGTGTGCACACTGGCCCCCTTCTTCTGGTGATTGTGCTGTTGACCGTGCTATAATTGTATTTTTCAGCCGGGTTGGATCCCTTTTTCTATTCTCTCCCTACCCAGTTCCCCTTCTCTCCCGCCTTCTTGCTTTTCCTATTAATTTCCTACTTTTTTTATTACTCTTTAAATTAATATTATCTTAAAAAAAGAGTTGTCAATGTTAAATGTACACATGTATTGATATTTTTCCTCTTATTATGAAACCTCTATGTAGGTTTTCTTGTGACGCTCATTCTCTGTATTTATGACATCTCACTAATTAAGTTTTTATATATAAAAAAAAACAAGAGCTGTCCTTTGTTAAAATCTTCATGCATCCGGCGTTACTAGATGCTGATATGCATATGGAGAATAGCAGGATGCATCGCAAGCAAATTGCTATGCTTGCTGCATCCCGCCCACTGTATGAACTGCTGCGGCCGAACAATAGACGTTTAGCCTGTTACTTCACAACAGGGGAATGGGGAAATGTCTCCTCGCCATAGCCATAAACTGTGAGATATCCATCTGGAATTTTATCTGACCCTGCATACCCAGAGGAGGGAACCAACGCAATAAAATTAAATTTTCTGTGAATGAATGCTATAGATATACATTCAGGATCCAGTTGTCATTAGTACCATTAGATCCTGGGACTTCCTTACAGCCCTCAAGCAGCGGTCCATAGAACCTGAGGGCACAGTTTAATTATTTTTTTATTTATTAGCAGTTTCTTATATAGCGCTCACAGATTCCGTAGCGCTTTACAGAGAATATTTGACCATTCACATCAGTCCCTGCCCCAGTGGAGCTTACAATCTATATTCCCTACCACATGTACATGCACACACAGACATTCTAGGGTTAATTTTTTGGAGCCAATTAACCTACCAGTATATTTTTGGATTTTGGGATTAAACCGGAGTACCCGGAGGAAACCTACGCAAGTTGGGTGATAATATTAAAACTCCGCACAGTTAGGGCCATGGTGGGTATTGAAGCCATGTCCCCAGTGTTGTGAGGCAGTAATGCTAACCATTACACCATCCGTACTGCCCTAAGTTAACAAATATGTGCACTTAAGGAAATCTTATTCATAGGATAAATGCTCAAAATTGCAAAAAAAATCTATATATTTGATTTCCACCCCAAATCAGCTGTTGGAAGACTGTGAGGTCTGCTGCTGCGGACAGTGTTTGATTGTCCTTTGTAACATCTGCAATTATCGAAACGACTTCTAGTTAGGCAGGCTACTTTTTTCCCAGGTCCCTCCCCCTGAGGGTATAAATCCCTATCCTGTTGCCTTTTTAAATGTCTCCTTAATTCACCTGAGAAAAAAACAAAACAACATAGGAGGGATTATAGTGGCATCCATGGGATCTCTAGGAAGAAAGGGAATTATCGGTAAGTATAATCCGACACTTTCTTCTACAATCCCCATGGCAGCCATTACCATGGTAAATACCAAAGCAAAAAACAGAGGGAGGGACAATATTGAACTGCAATATTGAACTGCAACATATTTTTACTTGTTAAGGACCCTCTTGAGGACATGCTCCCCAAACTGAGGTACAGACACATTTAATTCATAATGTCTGGAGAAAGTGTGAACTGAGGACCATGTGGCAGTGTTACATAAATCCTTGATTGAAGCTTTCGCCTTCCAGGGCTAAGACATCGCCATAGCCCTAGTAGAGTGTGCCTTAATAATAGATGGAACCTCTTTATCTTCCAATTTGTAGACAAAAGTAATGAGTTCTCTTATCCTTCTTGAAACTGTCTGTTTAGTAGGAGCTAATCCTCTCTTGGCTCCTTCTGGTATCATAAACAAATTCTTGGATCTTCTTATTTCCATAAGTCTTTCCAAGTAGATACCTCTTACTATGTCAAGTTTTTGCCATAACTCCTCCTCCTTCATTTTCAAGGTTAGGATAAAATGCCGGCAAAGAAATTTCTTGATTAATGTGAAATGCTGAAACAACTTTGGGTAACGAATTCGGGTTGGTTCTTAGAACTACTTTCTCTGGCAGTGTCTTCAAATATGGCTCTTCTGCCCAGAGGGCTTGCATCTCGTTCACCCTTCTTGCAGATGTTATTGCCACAAGGAAAACAATTCTTCAAGTCAAATGTTTTAGAGATATTTCAGACAGAGGTTCGAACGGGCTCTTCATTAATGCTTTTAACACAAGGTTTAGGTACCACGGCGCCATTAAATTCTTTACTGGAGGTCTTATTCTCTTTATAGCATTATTAAATCTTATTATGAGAGATTCTTCTGCCAATTTCCTATCTTATTGGACACTTAGTGATGAAATTTGTACTTTTAAAGTTGAGATAGCCAGTCCATCAAGGAAACCTTTACTTAAAAATTGAAGAACTTCAGACGTGGGAACTTCCACTTGATCCTCTATCACCTTCTTGAGGACACGATAAATCAACGGAAAGGCTGGAAACAGGTACCCCAATCAGCAGTTCCATCAGACTGAGAAAGTGTCTACGGCTGAGGTCTGGGGCAGATAATATCTTGAGAAGAATTTGTTGACCTTCTTGTTGATGTGTGTTGTCATCAAGTCTACATCTCCCAAACCTTCTTACTACTTCCTTGAAGACTTCGTTGTTCAATTCCTATTCTCCCGGAAGGATCTTGTTCCTGCTGAGAAAATCGGCTAGAATATTTACCTTGCCTGGCACAGACACTGCTGTAAGAGACACCAGATTCTCCTCTGCCCAAACTAAGATATTTTAAATTACCAGCATCAGGGACTTGCTTCTGGTCCCCCCTTGGTGATTCAAGAAGGCAACTACCGACGTGTTGTTGGAGAACACCCTTAGGTGAGATACCTTGATTTGATGTGTGAATGCACTGATCGGTCTCCATACGGCCTCCGCTTCTCTCCAATTTGATGACATTGAGGCCTTTATTCTTGTCCAAAACCCTTGGACAGTGTACCCTTCTAGATGCGCACCCCATTCTGATAGACTTGCATCTGTTGTTAGGATAAGGAAACTTGGTAGTTGTAAAAACGTGGCTCTGCTTTCTAGATCGGGATAAGTCCACCATCTTAGTGACTCCCAGACTTTGACACTTAGATTGATATAACCTCTCCTTGTAACATCCCTTTTTATGTAGGGCAACACTGACTACTGAAGGGTTCTCATTCTGGGCCCAAGGCATGACTCCAATGGTGGAGGACATCATGCCCAGTAGTTGCAAGCAATCTTTCAGAGTCAATTTTTTTTTCATTAGTGACTTTGAGAGAGCCCTGATCTTGGTACATCTCTCTCCTGACAGGTGAATCTTGAAGTCTAGAGAATCTATTATTACCCCTAAAAACTTGATTTTTCTGGGATGGAACCAACTGGCTTTTTGTCAGGTTCACCACCCAACCATGTGTCTCTAGAAAAATCATCACCACTTATTCAGTATTTTGTTTCTGGATGGTGCTGCGATAAGAATATCATCTAGATATGGCCAAATTTGAATTCCTCCTCAGAATGCTATCAGGGTAACTAACAGCTTTGTAAACACCCTCGGACATGTGGAGAGGCCAAAAGGTAGGCAGGTAAACTGGTAGTGTTTTCCTTTTACACAGAATCTGAGGAATTTCTGATGTTGAGCATAGATTGGTATATGATAATATGCATCTTTTAGGTCTAATGATACCATGAAATCTCTTTTTTTGACTCCCGATGTAACCATCTTTAAAGTCTCCATACGAAATTTCTTCATTTCTATGAACTGGTTCAGACGCCTTAAGTCTATTATGGTCCTGAAGCAACCTGTGCTCTTTTCCACCAGGAATAGACTGGATTAAAACTCCTTCTTCTCTTGGGAGATAGGAACTACTTTGATGGCCTTGATGGTAAGTAAATGTTCTACAATCTTCCGGAGTTCCTTCCTTTCCACAGGGGATTTTGGCATCCTTGATTGTAGGAAATAATAATTTCTGGGTATTTGTAGAAACTCTATTCTGTATCCTTCTTGAACAATGTTCTGTACCAATTTGTCCGCAACCTCCCACATGGTTACAAATCTTAAAAGGGTAGGCCCTACTAAGAGGGAACTGTGATTGTCATTGTCTTGAGGATCTTCTATAGTTCTGCTGAAAGGACTGTCTAGAGGTAGCAAACGATCCCCTTTGGCTGTAAGGTCTACCTGGTCAAAAGGCTTCCCTGAACATCTGTCTGGACGACGCTGGAAACGGGAATTTGTTCTTCTTATCTTGAGGCAATCTGAGAGATTTACCCCCAGTGAGCCTATGAATCAGGGCATCCAACTTAGACCCAAAGAGGAAAGAACCTTCAAAGGGTAAGGAAACTAGCCTATTTTTAGAATGTGCGTCTGCCGACCAGGACCTTAACCATAAGGCTCTATGTGTAGCTACTCCAGCCGCCATAGATCTAGCCACAAAAGAAGTGACATCCAACACCGCTTCACACAGGAAATCTACTGTCTTCTGAATTGTTTCTAAACTCTTCAATATGTACTGTCTGGAAATCTTCTCCTCTATATCTGTATGTAGGGTAGAGCACCACCTTCTTAATGCTCTGATGCAATAGAGACTGCTGCTTTAAGAGATACCGCTGTGGAATAATGCAATTTCCTGAGTGAGCTCTCCATTCTCCTATCCATAGGATCTTTAAATGAAGCTCCATCCTC
Source organism: Crinia signifera (assembly GCF_055691185.1). Lineage (NCBI taxonomy): Eukaryota > Metazoa > Chordata > Amphibia > Anura > Myobatrachidae > Crinia > Crinia signifera. Next base: position 98,885,296 of record NC_139225.1, on the reverse strand, counting down.
TAGTGCAGTGGTTCCAAACCTTTTTTCTCTCCAGTACCCCTTGATTAGGCTTTTCATTGAAGAGTACCCCCTCTCAATTTGAAAATATAGACAGTACTTACGAGTGGAGAGGAAGTGAGCGGTATGCCTGTCCTTATGCATATCCTTATATTAAGGAGTAACAGACAGGAATCGTGCCCTTCCGTGTCTGGTCGCTGGTTGTGTATTGTCTCCATGGTTCCCACTAAAACCTGTAGGATTAATGCTGGTGCTTCCTCCACCTGTGTCAGCGCAGGGCAGATGATTGCTGATGTCTGAGGGCACCGTGGATTGCTGGTCAGGCAAAAGCACCAGGAGACACTGATGATGCTAATGACGCTGAAGACAGAACCGTAAGTGACCAAACATGGTTCTTCTCCATGGCAATGGGTCTTCAGCCATCAAAATACTTTTTTCATCTTCCGCCATTACCAATATTATTTTCAAGTACCCCCAACTGGTATGCAGTGTACCCCCAGGGGTACTAGTACCCCAGGTTGGGAACCACTGCTCTAGTGGAATTGTAGTGCAGGAAGTTATTTCAGCAACTGCCGCATCTACTTTTGGTAAATCACACCATTTCAAAAACAACTTCTTCTTTCACAGGAGACATACGAACCACGTGAAACAACTTCCCTTGCTTCTTCTCTAGATTGATCCATTCTTTAGAAATCAAGTCTTTCATAACCTGATGTACAGGAAAATGTTGTCCCTTTTTGGATCTCTCCTCAAACAACATATCAGCACCTTCCACTTGTGTCACTGTATCCTTTAGATTCATTATTTTTTATATATATATATATATATATATATTCCTTAATATGTATTCAACAGCCTCAAAACTGAAAGATCTAGCCTGAAAGATTTAAGTGCAGGGTCAGAGGCTACTATCCGCCAGTTTTTCTTGAGACTTCTTTGGGTGTGAGTTGATGTGTGATTGAATTTGTTGACGTGTAGATCATCCTTGGGGTCTTGTTCGAAGATGTGGTCAATGGTGCCCTGGTGCTCATATTTGTTCTGGCTTTACTCAACCATCTATTTAACGTTGTGGACAGATATCCTCTCTGGAGGAATCTATCCGTCATTTCTACAATCTGTGACTCGAGTACTGTGCTGTCGGTATTGTTCCTGATCACTCTCATATATTGAGATATGGGTAAATGTTCTTTTAAGGCCGGAGGATGTTGACTGGTTGTTAACAGCAAAGTGTTACGGTCTGTATCTTTCCGGAATAGACTAGTCTGAAGATTATCCTTATCTATAGAGATATTAATGTCCAGAAAGTTGATTGTATCTCTTGAGATGGAATGAGTCAGCCTGATTGGAAAATTCAATTGATTTAATGCGGATGCCATTTCACTGAATGCTTCAGATGGACCGGACCATAGGAGAAAGATGTCATCTATGAATCTCTTGTTAAAGGTAATATACTCATGGTATTTAGATAGAATATGGACCTTTTCATACTCATACATGTAGAGTCCGGCATACGATGGGGCCAGGTTGGACCCCATAGCCGTGCCGGATGTCTGTATGTAATATTTACGATTGTACATGAAGTGGTTGCATGTCAGAATTAAACGGGCCATCTCGACCAGAAATTCGGTTGGTTTGTCCTTGGTTGTTCTTGTGTCGAGTGCTTTGTACAATGCCGCCAGGAAAAAAGTAGCCTGTCTAACTACAAGGAAGGGGATGAAATCTCAAGGTAATGGCTGCCATGGGGATCGTAGAAGAAAAACAGTTGGTTTCCATGGCCACTAATGTTGATCGGATTGTCACATGTTTACAACATGTTTTACTAAATAGCCAACACCACAATTCTGATTCTGGGTGGAAGTCGTAATTAAATAAGGAGTTTTCCTGTCATTTTTAGTATATAGCAAAATAATAGAATGTTTATTTAAAAAGAAAAATGGAGCTATGGTTTAGGTTTTGCTTGATAGGTGTTGCTCATTTTGCATGACAAAATGACTGCTGGGATTGTGGAGAGTTCTATAAACGAAATAAGTGAATGTACATAGTAAACATGAATATGCAGATATGTGAAAATAATTGATTTACTATGAAAAGAAAATGTGTCTCCAGGTAATTAAACTTCTACCATCCTATCTATGTTTGCTATTGATTACATGGCTTGTTTATACAGCTAGCAACACATTTGTTAACCTCTTAATGATTAATTTTCAGTGTTGTTCCTATTCTGTCTATGTCCCCTGAGAACTTATTGATCAGGTATATTATGGAGCTCCGGACTCTCCTTCAAGATATGTTAAAAGTAATTACCATTATCGAATGCATAGCAAACTATTTGTTATGTACACTGATTAAGTCTTATGGAAAATGGGCAGAATATATACAATGAGGTATCGGTCTTGCTGTTGCTTTGTAGATCTATACTGTACTTATTTAAGTAACTTATGTACCATCATCATACTAAAATCATCCATTCATTGCTAATTACAGATATGTTCGAAAAGTCCTCCTCCAGTTCTATTCATCCTCAATAGGATGGCTTTATTAAACTGCTGGTTAATGAGTTCTAATCCTCAAGTAATATCTGCCTGTTTTAAATGGAGAGTGAGTGTAGCAGAGTTAAGGAAGGTTAATCCATAGATAATAAGCTACACTCCGGGTGCCAGCCAAGGTCCCATACTGAACAGTAATTATAGAATGAGGTCTAAGGGCCAGATGTATCAAGCTTCAAAAAGTGATAACGTGGAGAGTGATCAACAACCAGCCAATCAGCATCTACCTGTCATTTTTCAAACCCAGCCTATAACATGGAAGTTAGGAGCTGGTTGTTGATCTCTCTCCATTTCCACTTTTTTAAAGCTTGATACATCTGGTTCTAAAACAACCAAGTGGAATTTTAGATACAAAACATGTAAATCCCTAAACAAAAGATGACTTCAGTATTTCCCATTTTCATACTGTTTAAATGTAATCCTGTACGCTGCCCATTATTGCAATAATAAAATCCATTGCGCATATTAAGTATTCTTGTTGTCTCCATTTAGGGTTTGCCCAACGAAAGTTGGAAGATCACTAAAATCAATAGTAACTACGAGCTGTGTGATACATACCCAGCGGTCTTCGTCATACCCACGAGTGTGGTGGATGATGATGTCTCCAGAGTTGCAGCTTTTAGATCCAAAGGACGTATTCCAGTAAGTCCTTAATTTACTGATCATATTTTGATACTGTATGAAAAGAAATATGACCATAATATTTTGACGTGCAACATCAGTGGAACCTGCTAGTGTGTAACTACATTACATTGTTTCCTGCTGTTTCTTTGGGGCAGATGTATTAAGCCTGGAGAAGAGATAAAGTGGAGATAACTTGGAAGAGTTAACGCACCAGCCAATCAGCTGTGTTTGAAATATGACAGTTGGGATCTGATTGGCTGGTGCGTTATCTCCTTCCACTTTATCTCCAGTTTATCTCTTCACCAGGCTTAATACATCTGCCCCTTTATCCTTTGTGGAGGGGAGCTGAAGTAGTGAATTGTCTGGGGCACCTAGCAGTAGGGAATGTAATTACCATGCTTGTGTTTGCAGGTTCTGTCATGGATTCACCCCGAAAGCCAGGCCACAATAACTCGCTGCAGCCAGCCTCTAGTTGGGCCCAATGACAAGCGATGTAAAGAGGATGAGAAGTATTTACAGACTATAATGGATGCAAATGCTCAGTCACACAAACTTATTATCTTCGATGCCAGACAGAATAGTGTTGCGGACACGAACAAGGTAACTTCAGCCATCTGATTGTTCTCTTAGAAATGCCTTGTTCCTTGCTTTAGTATGTGCAGGAGGTGGATAGGAATTGCTGACAATCACCAAAGCATTGTGGGGGTTATTCTGGTTCACTCCTTCTGGCAAGTTCCTTTTCAAATGGACAAAACCATCTGCACTGCAGGTAGGGCAGATGTAACTTGTGCAGAGAGAATTAGATTTGGGTGCAGTTTTACTTCAAAGTGAGATCTATATTGCAGTGTAAAAATAAAGCAGTCAGTATTTTCCTTGCACAGAAACAAAATAAGTCACCCAAATCTTAATTCTCTCTGCACATTTTACATCTGCCCCCTGCAGTGCACATGGTTTTGTCCATTTAAGAAGAAATTTGCCCGAAGGAGTGAACCAGACTATCCCCTGTGTTTGAAATCTAAACCCAGTTTTTGAATTTATGAAGTATATATTTTCCCTCTATAACAAGGCGTAGTTTTTATAAGGTAATTATGTAGAAAAGATGTTACTCATAGCAACAAATTGGTCTTTTTCTTGTACCAATTACATAGTGGAAACAAATTTTGGTACTCTTCACTTATCGCCCATCGCGGGCATTGAATGCACTAAAAAATCGGGTGCGACGCGATGCCCGCGATTTCCCATAGGGAACAATGTTAAATGTCTCAATTGACCCGATTTTTCCATAGGAAACAATGTTAAATGGCCCACAGAGGCCAAATAGGCACCCTGAAGTGTGAAATGGCCCCCACAATTGTTAACGCCACCCCACGATCAACGTGAACCCGAAGCGTGGCGAGCGGCGGCGGTACGCGTCCTACGACCTTTTCATACCCCCACTATCCACGTCGGCGTGGAGTTGAGAATAGAATAGTGTGGCGAGCGTGGCGAGGGGACGCGGATACCTGTGAAGCCCGCGAAGGGACGCGTTTACCTGTGAAGGTATCCGCGTCCCCTCGCGGGGCGCGCTGCGCTCGCCACGCTTCGGGCTCGGTGGTTCGCTGCGCTCGCCACACTATTCTATTCTCAACTCCACTCCGACGTGGATAGTGGGGGTATGAAAAGGTTGTAGGACGCGTACCACTGCCCCTCGCTGCGCTCGCCACGCTTCGGGTTGACGTTGATCGTGGGGTGGCGTTAACAATTGTGGGGGCCATTTCACACTTCAGGGTGGCTATTTGGCCTCTGTGGGCCATTTAACATTGTTTCCTATGGAAAAATCGGGTCAATTGAGGCATTGAACATGAAAATCGGGTCAATTGAGGCATTGAACATGAAAATCAATTGAGACATTTAACATTGTTACCTATGGGAAATCGCGGGGGTCGCGTCGCACCCGATTTTTAGTGCATTCAATGCCCGAGATTTTTTTACCTGCGATGCCCACGATCAAAATCGTGGGCGCCGTGCTAGGTAAAGAGTACCCAAATTTTTGGCTACTATGGGCAATGCCATGTGTTCTACTTGAAAAGGGAACATTTCTGTCCTGCTTGTTCCAGAATTCCACAGTTTTTAATATCAAACCTGAAAAGTGCTGAGGTTAGTTTTAAATCTACTTACAGCATTAAGGGCCCCATACATCAGCAATTAATTGTGACAATTTTCTGATATGGAGACGATTGTCACAATTAATTTTAGATGTGTGGGCTCCCCCTTTTGGCAATCCCAATCAAAAATTAATAGGGATCGCCAATCGATTGCCTAATCAGATTTTTAAACATGCTTAATAATCTGGTATTATCTGCGGATCTTTTTGTGTGTGGGCATTCCCAATTTGTCGTCTTCATCTATTTACATTATGAACAGCTAAAATGACAATCGATTGGGCAATTTCCAGATATGAAGATGCAATCTTTAGATGGAAAAATCTGCCGATTACTGAAATAAATCTGTAATGTGTGGGCAAGTCAAACAGATTGTAGAATCCATTTATCTGGCCAAAAAATCTCTGGATCTGAAAATACATTAATTGTGATTGCTGATGTATGGGGCCCATTAGATTACATGTACTCATTAGTCGTCAGCTGGGGGAATTGCAACAGGATCAGCTAGAAGAAACTCCAGTGTCCTCTGACTGGAATCCGCCTTCATCCCAGCTCTCCTTCATCTACCTGTTCCATATGCATTACGCACGGCCTCTGTAGCACCGTGTACAAGTCATTCACTGGGCGATTTACATAGCACGCCTCATTCCTGCAGTTAATAATATGGCAAAACTGTGGTAGAACCTTATTATATGTGAAAAGACCATATGTAAAATTGGTTAGTAAAAACAATGCTTTACAAAGTGCCAAATGAATGAACATGAACTCTATAAATGTGTATCACTATGAAGAACTGACATGTACAGAGAGATTATACTTGAACATAATAATGATTACATTTCTGTCATAAAGAACAACCAGCAGAAGAAACCCAAATGTCAAAATGACATTTCCGAGTGAATAATAAAACAGATCATAAACACTCGAAAACATGCTGTATATTAAAAAGCGGCAGTATAAGGAAATAATGTACTCAATTTTTTTCCCTTTATTTAACTCTGTTTCAGTAATGGCATGAAGTTAAACGCTTCATTAAACCCATGAGGATATTGTTGAGTGTGTATTAAGGCCCGGAGAGTGTCAATAATACTCAGGGATTTTCTTACAGCTGATCTTGGGGAGAAGGCTTCCAGCTGACAGTAATCAAATCAATTACATGCGCTGTAAGATTGCACGTTCCGGTTCCAAGTACAGGCCTCATGCGGTGCCCACATCTTGTATAGACAATGTCATCATGCTTACATCATGCATTACAGGGAGGTGGGGGTTGCAGGTGCACTATGCAATCATTAAGGCTAACCTATATGTTCCTTTTTATATTCAATTAAAAGATTGTTAGCATATATTTGGCCAAAGATATTAACCTGCCCAACAACGTTAAGGTCACCTCTATTGAGCGGGTCCCTACATCGTGGCTCCCCAAAGACCATTCCTGCAGTGATAAATGGAGAACTAGAACCCTGTGCATTGATCATGGTCCTTTGTCCTTCTGGTGATGTTAGCCCAGACTTGCCTGGTTCGATGGTTCCTGCAGTGTTCTCTGGGCCTGGCAATCATCATGCTGTGACTTCCAGCTGCTATTGAGATGAGTCTTACAGTGAGCATTGCTAAACCCTACCTTCCCCTCCCCTCCCGTAGCCTAACCCTCCCCTCCCGTAGCCTACCCCTCCCATCCTGTAGCCTACCCCTCTTATCATAGCCCTCCACGGCTGCAGCCTAAGCCTACCCTTCCAGTATATGCAGAATGTCACCATTTCACATGTCAACATGTTCTATGTTGACATTTTAAAAAAGTCAACATAATCATCCATATTTTGGTGTCAACATTGTGATAGTTTATTTTTGTATGCTGACATAAAGATGGCATCCCATTTTCCACTGCTATTTTGCAGTTCTGGTGTGTGAAGTCCTTTTTATGTAGACTGTCTCTTGCTCTGGATATGGCAGGGTTGCCTACCCTCCCAGAATGGCTGGGAGGTTCCTGAAGATCGGGTCCCCCTCCCGGTCCCCCAGAAAGGTAGGCAACCCTGTAGAGGAGACTTTAAAAGTAGACATCCCTGGCATATCGTTTGTCTTGATCTGGCATCAGTGTCTTAAGTGTCTGATTTTTGTTTAATTTAAAGAACTAATCTGAGCTCTTTTTATAACAGTATGCAACTCGAGTGCAGGATTGTCTTAGGGGGGTATTCAATGTCAGGGTCACGGCGGTGGAGCTTGCTCGACCGCCGTGACCCAGTCCCGTTCTCGGTCAGCTCGACCGAGAACACGCAGGCGGGATTCAATGTCCCACCTGCCGGGGAGCGAGAAGGGGTCGTGGCCGAGAGTTGCGGCAGGGAAGAGGCGAGCTGCAGCCGGCAGCTCGTCACTTCCCGGCTGTTCTCGGCAGAACGAGCCCGACAGCTAGAGATGTCGGGCGCGTTCTGCCGAGATACCCTGCTCAATGCTGTCGGGGAAGACAGCATTGAATAGGGCCCGGCGGGCATCTCCCCGATGGGAGGTGCTCGCCGGAGATTGAATATCCCCCTTAGCCTCTATAATATTGCTATATAATTTCAGAAATAAACACATGGTTCTTAATACGCATTGTCATCAGACTGTTAATGCCCATGAGACATGGGTACTTCATCAGGTGGTCATTTTACCCTAACATGGCAGACAGCTTTCATATGTGCACGAAGAAGCTCGTGTTTATTACACAAATATTACTGACTGCAATACACAAAAGTCTATCATTGTGATTTTGGTGTGTTTTGTATCCGTCACTGCGATTTTGCACCTTAGTAGTAGTGAGCAACATTGCAAATGATCAGGTTTGTTTTTAGAATGGGTTACATTTTTTCTTCTTCTTTGTAGTTCCAGGAATTAATAGATACGGCACTATTATAATACTCACAAGTATATGTGACAATACATTACACGCATGTAAACAAGTGATGTACCTTTTAGACGATAATAGAAAATCTGATTGGTTGCCCATAGCAACATCTCATATTCAATAGATCTCCCATCTTGACAAATAAACCCCTCCATGTCTACATTCAGAAAGACCAGTAGTTTTTGAGGTTTTATGTTAGTTCTGTGTAATCGGTGGAAATGTTTATGCGGCCTTTTACTATAAATGCACAGTCTGAAAGGAATGTGTAATGTAAACATTGAGTTCCAAGCAATTAATGTTTCCAGAAGCATAAAATAAATATTTAGATTTATTAAAATTATAGCATTTTGCTTCAAGTGAACCAGTGGGACTTGCATTCTTACAGGCTTTTGTGTAGGTTTTATCCCATTATTCATTGTAAAATATTTCTCAGCTTTGACCCTGCTTCAAAGTGTATTGTTGTTCTTTGTGTTCTGCAGGCAAAAGGAGGGGGGTATGAGAGTGAGACCGCCTATCCTAACGCAGAGCTCATCTTCCTGGAGATACACAACATCCACGTCATGCGGGAGTCCCTGCGGAAGCTGAAGGAGATAGTTTATCCAGCCATTGATGAGGCACGCTGGCTGACCAATATTGATGGGACACACTGGCTTGAATATATACGGGTAACTATCGCAGCTTTCCATGTGAACAATGTAAATGTGTTTCAAGTACTTGATTGTCAATGTTCCTCGTGGCAGTACCATAACATGATTTCCTTGTGAATCGGTTAGATAAATTCAAATTGAAACAAAAAAACAGTATGTATGTATATGTATGTATATATATATATATATATATATATATATATATATATATATATATATATATATATATATATGCATTAGAGAGCCAGCAACATCCAAAAAAAATTGTTATTTATTTATAGGCATATAAAGTGCAAATCGGAACAAGAACAATAGATCAAAAAAGGTTTAAAAATGCAGGAGGAAACGTCTACTTAGCATGTTAGTAGAAAGCCATTGCGTTCATCCTCCAACAACCAGTCATCACACCCGACAGGCTGTTTCGGTGCTACTCAGCACCTTAGTCATGGGCAACTGACTGAACGCTCCCATGCAGTCTAATATACCCACAGCACTAATCAGCATAAGCCCCCTCACCTGTACTAAAGCGGTAAAAAAGATCAGCAGACACGCTGAGAAGCGGCCTCCGGTCGTCACGGCAATCTCGGACGCCGGAAGACAGACGGAACTGACGTCATGTCTCCTAGCAACGAACAAAACACAGCCCGCTACAGGCGAAAGTCAGGTGACCGCTAATGAAGCTGAGCGTCATAGCAACCAGACTAGCTATGCGCTCGCCGTACTGACTGACACAACGGCGGAAACAAAACAAATTATTTCTAAAACGCTGTTATTATGGTCAGAGAGACTAAGCTATATAAGCAGGCGGTGAGAGGAAAAAAGATGCTAATAAACTGCGGGGGCACATAGAGTCCATGGTCAGCGCTATCACATAAAAAATTACATAAAAAATTACATGGACATATAAATAACGAATAGAGGATACCAGAGCCAATCGAAAAAAAAGGAAAACAGCAAAAAAACCACATCATATAAGAGAAAAAGGAGAAAGGGGAAAGGGGATGAGAAGACAAGCACACAGGAGAATAACATTAGACAAAAGTCCTAAATTGGCAGAACATAGGTAATAAAGCTGCGCACAATATCATAAGAACACCACCATCACTAAGCAAATACATCTGGTATTACTACAGAAAGCAGTGTAGTGACTGATATTCATTCAGACCATTGGGGGTTATACACTTCAGTCGATGGATCCATAAGCATTCTCTTTGGAGAAGGAGCTTATCGCGATCGCCTCCACGCCTCAAGGGAGGTATATGATCAATAGGCATAATTGAAAAGTCATGCATAGAATGTCGCATAGAATGTCGCATAGTGGCGAAGTGGCGTGCCACTGGGGGTGTATTGCCATCGATTTTGGTGAACGCTTTTTTTATAGACGAACGATGGCCTGCAACACGTTCCTTTAAAAGGCGAATCGTTTTGCCCACGTACACAAATAGGCAGGGGCACACAATGGCGTATATGACATAATGGCTGTCGCAATTGAGATGGTATCTGATGTCATAGGATTGTCCTGTTTTAGGATCAGTAAATTTATCTCCCAACTTAAGGAACTGGCAGTTCACACAGCTGTGGCAATTCGTGACCCCATTTTTCGTTTGTAGCCAGGTCTTGTTCTTAATCGGTCCAATGTCTGATGGTGCTAACACGTCCCGTAAATTGTGACTTCTCTTGTAGCAAAAAAGAGGTGTCTGCATACAATAACGTCCAATGGCTACATCCGATTGCACAATATGCCAGTGTTTTAATATGGTTTTTCGAATATGCGCTGAAGCGACAGAATATGTACTTGAAAAGATAAGTCTATCTTTTTCTAGACTTTTATCACGTTTGACAAATGCCTGGTCCCGCAAAGTCTCCAGACACCGTGTCACCGCATCTGACACTTCATTGGCATCATAGCCGCGCTCCAAAAAACGATCGCTCATCTCCAAGAGGGCCTGTGGTAGGGTCTCTCTATCCGAAGTGATGCGTACTACCCTTAGAGTTCTTATCGGTCGCTTTCCTGAAAATAGAGGTCTTAATGCCATCAATGGTTTTAGTCACATATACATCTAAGTAACTGATCGTGGTCTCACTAAATGAGACCGTAAATCTGATGGTGGTGTTCAAAGAGTTAAGGACGTCTATGAACTCCGTCAGGGCCTGGACACCTCCAGTCCACACCAAAAATAAATCATCGATGTAACGAACGTAAAAATGAATAAAACCTGAAAAAGTAGAATTAGCCATGATATGTTGTTTTTCATATAAACTCATATATAAATTGGCATAAGAGGGCGCCATGTTCGAGCCCATGGCGGTCCCTCTTAGCTGCAAATAAAAAGAATTCTGGAACAAAAAATAATTATTTTTCAAAATAATATCCATTAATAGTAACAAAAATTCAATAGGTGGACCAATATAGTGTGGACTGGAGGTGAGCAGCGCCCGGACCGAGTCCATACCGTCCTCATGCGCAATATTCGTGTATAAGCTTGCTATGTCGAGAGTTACAAGCAGGCTAGACTCCGGTAAAGTGCCAAGTGCTTCAAGTTTACGAATAAAGTCATTGGAATCCTTCAAAAAATAATCAATGTGTTGTACAACTCGCTGTAACCAAAAATCAACAAACTGTGACAGGGGCTGAAATAAAGAACCAACTGAAGAAATAATAGGTCTACCTGGTGGTTTAATTAAAGTCTTGTGGACTTTGGGTAAAACATAAATCAAAGGGGTCCTGGGGTGTGTTTGGGTCAAAAACTCAGAAGGGGATTTGTCAATGTAGCCATTGGTTAGGCCCAGTTTAATAGCAGCATCGATCTCCTCCTTTTTGTAAGGATATGTGGGGTCATAAGTGAGTAATTTGTAGCAAGCTGAGTCGGCAAGTTGCCTCTCTATCTCAGCAACATAATCACACTTATTAATCAATACTATACCGCCCCCTTTATCAGAGGGACAGATTACTAGAGATAAGTTTGTCTCTCAAAGAATTGACCGCCAAATTCTCATCCTTGGTCAGGTTGGAGAAAGATACTTTTTGGGCATCAATATGGCTTGACACATCCCTTCTAACCAATCTGACGTAAGTCTCAATAGAAGGGTTTAACGCCGGGGGGTCAAAGGTACTGGGTGGTTTAAATCTTTTTTGTACCTGATCTGACTCAGCTAGCTGAGTAGCACCGAAACAGCCTGTCGGGTGTGATGACTGGTTGTTGGAGGATGAACGCAATGGCTTTCTACTAACATGCTAAGTAGACGTTTCCTCCTGCATTTTTAAACCTTTTTTGATCTATTGTTCTTGTTCCGATTTGCACTTTATATGCCTATAAATAAATAACAATTTTTTTGGGATGTTGCTGGCTCTCTAATGCATTCTTGTATTATGACCATTTTGTGAGCTTCAGCACTCTCTGGATCGCCCTGTGTGTGCAGCCTTGACTCATGGATACACAGTACTTTTTTTCTGGAAAAATAGGTTCCGGAACTACAGGTCTGGGGGCGGTTCAATTAAATAAAAAAATATATATATAATAGAGAGAGGGAGAGAAAGATAGATGTATATATTGTACTTACAAACAAAGGCACTCACAGGTGACTTTAAAATAAAACTTATGTTATGGAAAAGTAGATTTTCAGTTCCTGATGATGTCATATTTAATAAGAGGTTCAGGAACTGAGTTCCTGCTGGTTCCTGCTGAAAAATAGCACTGTTTATACATAACCAGTGGGAAGGAGGCGGCACTCACAGACTTGTTTCAATGATTAAAAATCCTTGCAGCGGTCCTACGCCGTTACGGAGTTATCTCCGTATATATATATATATATATATATATATATATATATACGGACACTCACCCAGAACTTTTTCAAGATAGTGGATAAGAAATAGGCGGCACTCCAACGGGTTTGCAAAAAAAAGGCTGGTGTATTAAGAAATATTTACAGCATATTCATTAGTGCACTAATGAATATGCTGTAAATATTTCTTAATACACCAGCCTTTTTTTTGCAAACCCGTTGGAGTGCCGCCTATTTCTTATCCACTATCTTGAAAAAGTTCTGGGTGAGTGTCCGTATATATACTCCTGTTGGAAGGCACCGCGGTCCGTTATCTGAACTATCCTGAGTGCCAATCACTATCGCATTGTATATATATATATATATATATATATATTATATATTATAGTAAAAGGTGGCACTCAATCCTGATATGAAAGAGGTTGTGATGCAGGGTCCAAACAGTAGATAAATAACAACACTTACCTCCCTTAAAAGAGAGGAGAAAGAACCAGCACTCACGGGTATGTGATAAAAAAGTTTGTATTCAGACTTATATATGTGTGTGGAAATATAGAACAGTGCGCTGAACAATGTCACAGTGTCCTCAAAAGAAGTCCACAAAACCTCTTTGACCACCTATAGAGTCCAATCCTCCTTAGGAAGTAGCTTGTAAAAGCACTTTGGAATTTCGACCCAGCAGCTCCGTTTCTTGTAAACAAGGTTACACCTGTATCCAGCAGGTAATGATTTCTAAAAGAATAGAAACGGGCGCTCGATAGTGCATGAAATTATTTAAAAAGTTGGTACTTGTGTACTGTCACGGCGCCCATCGCATCGCAGACCATATGGCATGCGATGCGATTGGCACCCGATGGTATACAATTTAAAATTGTATACCATTGTATATGGCATACAATGCGATGCGATGTTAAATTGTATAAGCACCCTAATGGGGACTTACAATGTTAAATGCACCCCCACTATGAACGTGAACCCGAAGTGTGGCGAGCGCAGCGGTACGTGTCCTCCGACCTTTTCATACCCCCATTATCCACGTCGGCGTGGAGTTGATTTTATATAGTGTGGCGAGCGCAGCGAGCAGACGCGCATTACTTCACAGGTATTACGCGTCCCCTCGCGGGGCACGCTGCGCTCGCCACACTTCGGGCTCGGTGGCTCGCTGCACTCACCACACTACATAAAATCAACTCCACGCCGACGTGGATAGTAGGGGTATGAAAAGGTCGGAGGACGCGTACCGCTGCGCTCGCCACGCTTTTAATTTACGTTCATAGTGGGGGTGCATTTAAAATTGTAAGCCCCCATTAGGGTGTTTTATACAATTTAACATCGTATAAGGAGCTTATACAATTTTAAATCGCATCGCAGTGCATCGGGTGTATGCCATGCGATGCGATTAAAAGTTGTGCGACCAAATATCGTGGGCGCCGTGCTAGTACACAAGTACCAAAAAGTTTTATTCCAGAAGTGACATAAAAAGAAAGGCATAAAATGATGTACCAACGGTGGCGGTTCTAAATCACCATGGTCAAACAGCATAAGTACGGTGCAGTGCACCTTCTGTTGGAGCCGGTTACACTCTGTCCCTGGCCACACAGCAAATGGTGGTGTTCTCCATGCTAGACCCCTCCCTACGCGTTTCGTATCTACTTCGTCATGAGCCTCTGAAACACTGCCTTCTGCTGGCAGAGAGTGAATTTACATCTTTCTCGCACATGTACAAACTCAGAAGATGTTGTTTGTTTATTTACAGTTTCTTATATAGTGCAGCAGATTCCGTTGCGCTCTACAATAGTAGACAATGATAAAACAAACTGGGTAACAACAGACAGACTTGGAGGTTAGCGGGCCCTGCTGCAAGTTTACAATCTCAGACTAGCTTTCAAAACTTGCTTTGAGCGGGCTTACTAGTTGGCTTATATTGTGACTGTGCTGCCTGTACGTAGTTTTACAGGGAATCGGGACCTCTAGTATGTCATTTCTGATTTTATAATATCTGCCAACAGCAGCTGTCCTTATTATACAGGTAATTCTACTGTGTGTGTTGTGAGCAGGAGAGATCCAAAAAAGTTTATCTGAGGGTCTGGATCCATGTTAAATAATAATGGTCGTCCTAGCAGATCCACCCCCAACAAGTCCGGTTTATAGGAAATGTTTTTGTTTTTTTACTCCAGTTGGCTCTTCACAAAGTACATTCCAGGTACATATGTTAGCCTGTAAAATAAATAAAAGTTTAAAGTAAATTTTCTCCTAATTTTCTGTAACTCACTATTGCACTTTACGCGCCACAGGTAGCTGTTTCTCTGGTTAGCCTGGAATCGGTCTATCTTACTGGAATAACAGCAAACAGAAATAAGGGCCAAGCCTACAATGTAAAGCCATATAAGAGTCTATGTTGGAAAGGGATCTTGGACTGCCACCCTAATTATACCCACATCAAAAGGTTATGCACGCTTAATAATAATAAGCTTGGCTATCTAATATTGAGCAATTTAGAGGTTCTTGGTATATTTATTGCCCAATAAATTCTAGCCCACCAACCAGCGTCTAGGTGACCTCATCTCTATGGTTGGTTCCACTACTGAGAAACTAAAATGTTAGTGAGTTGATCATAAGAAAAAAGCAAAAGCTGGTGGTTAAAAATGTCACAGGTGAAAAAGTTCTAGAAAGTGCAACATTAGTAAAATAAAAATGAAATGTTAAAAAGTGCTAAATATTTGAATGGCCCTAAAGACATTATTAGTGGTGTCTGCAGCTGGCTGCACGTAAAAGTAGGCAACACATATGAACATAGGATTCGCCTATAATGGTTTAATTTAGGACAAAATTATTTTATATCTTACGTATGGAATGGGTGAGCCACAATTCAGAAAGAAAAGCTAGGATCTCCCATAATTCATATGTGGGTCGAGCTTTTAGCCATGCTGCTCCAACTTTATAGAACTCCCTTACCCGCACAGTTAGAGAGGCCCCCACTCTAAAATGCTTCAAAAACAGACTCAAGACTTTTCTGTTTACTCAAGCATTTCCTTCATTCCCTTAAGTATTGTTTATGAAAAGCTTTTCTGTACTTCTTTGTTCCTGTACTGTATTACATTCATTCTATCTGTTAAGCGCCTAGAGTCCTATTGGAGAAATAGCGCTATATAAATACAATTATTATTATTATAAAACAACTATTTGACACCTGGGAAAATGTAATTGAAATCCTGTCCACTGCAATTGGGGTTCAGATCTGTAAATTTTCCGAAGTACACAATGGTTTGAGGGTGTGGTATAGCTCGCAGACAATGTCTAGTCAGATAGTCAATAGGTCAACACCAAAAGTTAGACATGCATTAGTGCGCAGTGACCAAAGTAACGTCACAAGTAAAATGTTGACACAGAAAACGAATATGTGTACATGGACACCATGTTAGTTTACCACATTCACTCGCATGGCTGGCTGCGCTGGCCATGCTTCCGACACGGTGTCTCGCTGCGCTTGGCACACTATTCTATTCTCCCTCTATACACACTGGGATGGTAAAGTATGAACAAGTCAGTTGTCGAGATATTGAGTACATTGGTATGTGTAATGCATGTCTAACGTTTTGTCAGTGTCTAATTAATGCATGTCTTAACTTTTGTTGTAAACCCATTGACTGTCTGAATAGACATTGTCTGTCAGCCGCCTGAGGACGATCCGGTTCCTCTTTGTAGCTGAATTCGCACTGTAATCGGGGGTTGTCCTGCGCTCGTCTATTGGTCCTATTTATTCATATTAATTGTGTTCAGAGTGTAGTTACTCAATAATTATTATAAGTTTGTAATAATTGTGATAGTATGATCTATTTTACTATTACTTAGTGCACACATATTCCGCAGCACTTTTACAGAGAATATTTGAACATTTACATCAGTTCCTGCCCCAGTGGAGCTTACAATCTATATTCCCTACCACATGTACACGCACACACAGACATTCTAGGGTTATTTTTTGTTAGGAGCCAAATAACCTACCAGTATATTTTTGCAATGTGGGAGGAAACCGGAGTAAACCCACACAAGTACGGGGAGAATATACAAACTCTGCACTGTTCGGGCCATGGTGGGAAAGGAACCCATGAGGAAACCATCCATACTGCCACTGTGCCACCCCAAGGGGAACCATGCCATATAAGAGTTTGACTGAAAATTGAGTTGTCAGTAACAGGCTGCCACTGCTTAAGAGAACATGTCCGTCTTTATCACAGCACAAAATAATTAACTTTACCAGGAAGGAGAAGTGCTGGTTTTAGAAGGCCATTCAATCCATTACAAGTAATCCTTAGGGAGCATTACAACTGTATTCGGAGAGGCAGTGTAAGGCTGCGTCTACACATTGCCTTTTGTCAGGACACAGTTGAACAGGATCCTGTTTATTATTTATTAAGTTTCTTATATAGCGCACACATATTCTGCAGCGCTTTACAGAGAGAATATTTGAAGTTGCATCAGTCCCTGCCCCTGTAGAGCTTACAATCTATATTCCCTACCACATGTACACGCACACACAGAGGAAACCCACACAGGTACAGGAAGAGTATACAAACTCCACACAGCTAGGGCCATGGTGGGAATTCAACCCATGACCTTGGTGTTTTCAATAATTTCAGTTTTTGTACCCCCCTGTACTGTTTATATATTTTTGTTTTCTAATATAAAAATATTATATTACATTTCAACAGCGTGTCCTACATTATTGTGCTCAGCGTGAGATTACTATTCTTTTCTCTAAATTTATTATCTTGGTTATAGCGCGGTATGTACCCCCAAACAACTCCTGCCCCCGTTAACAATGGGGGGGCATACAATGAAAAATGGGGTCTGGGGGCATTTAACATTGATGCCAATGTAAAATCGGGTCTCAGGGACCATTTAACATTGGTTCCAATGTAAAAATCGGGTCGATCGCATTGCATGCAATGCGATTGACCCGATTCATACAATTAAAGTCGGTGGCGCCGTGCTAGGAAACAAGTACCGGGGTTTTTTCCTGATTTGCTCTGTAGAAAATGTGTCAATCCAAACCTAAGGGCGGCATAGACGTGGTTTATTACCATGCTGCCACTTAAGGTGGCCATACACTGGAACGATCTCAGTCCCGAATGCACAATTGTGACAGGTTGTGCAACTGATTGTGTACACATTGTGAGGTAAATCGGTATTTTGAGTGGTGTATCCCTAATAAATGTGTCCAACAATTCATGGGCTCTGTTCTCCTAGATGCTTCTGGCTGGTTCTGTGAGGATTGCAGACAAGATTGAATCAAGCAAGACCTCAGTGGTGGTGCACTGCAGTGATGGCTGGGACCGGACAGCACAACTAACATCTTTGGCCATGCTAATGTTGGATAGTTATTACAGGACCATTAAAGGGTTTGAGGTTCTCATTGAGAAGGAGTGGATAAGCTTCGGACATAGATTTGCAGTGGTAAGTGCGTATTGTTCGCGTTCTTAGACAAGTGGTTTTTGTGTCACAGGCATGTGGATATGTTGTCTATAGAGCCTGCGGGATTATTCACTAGCACAGTTATGGCACTCAATGAAAGAAAGTGTGGGTCCCGGGGACCCCTCACTTTATAAAATGGGGGTCTTACTCCACTGTTTCTGGTCCAATCACAAATTATGCACTTGAGCCAATCTTGTCACTACAAAGACCCTTAGGGGGGCAAAAGAAACAGTGAGTGGAGTGTGAGACAAATATTGTGTTGGGGAAAGAGTGAAAAAGATGAGGAGAGAGGGGGCTTCATGGAAAAAGAGGGAATGTGAGAAAGATGCAGGAGTGTCAGAAAAATGGGGTGTAGCAAGAGCGGGATGGGTGCGAGCAGGAGTAAGCAAGAGTGTCAAGGAGAGAGACAGAGAAAGATGGGAGCAAGAGTGTCAGGAAAAGGGAACGAGTACCAGGGAGAGAAAGGAGTTAGAGCCGAAGTGAGAGAGGGTATCAAGCAGAAAGCTTAGACTAGGGACAGAGAGAAAAATGGGGAGAGGAAGCAGATCTCCTCACCAGCATCGGCTGCTCTTCTACTCCCCAGAGCCGGCTTCAAAGGATTGGTTGCAGCAGTGCATATCCCCAGGGCCCTGCTCAGTTTGTACAACGGAGTCCCCGGTCTGCAATGTAAGGGTAACATACGTGCTGTAGTGTGTATTCACGAACACTACTAGCATGTTTCACAAAAGTTCAGTATTTCATAGCAATATTGCTTAGTTTTTTGGAATGCAGTCAGAATATAGATTGTCAAGATGCTGACAGTACTGGTTTAGGGTTAGGCATTAGGGGGTGGGTTAGGTTAGGCAGGAGTGGTGGTTCCCCTTTGTTAAATAATATTCTTTATATATTGCACAAATATTGTAATAACTACAGTGTTATGGGTTTCTGTGTTCCTGCGCTACTTGACATATGTTACTAAATCATCCACTGAGTGTTGTCTGCCTTGTGGTGATTAGATGTGTCAATATAATAGGTATAATGCATGATGACTTTATGATCTTTCCAGAGGGTGGGCCATGGAGATGACAATCACGCAGATGCTGATCGCTCCCCAATTTTCCTTCAATTTATGGACTGTGTATGGCAAATGACAAATCAGGTAATGTGGTTTTCTGATCTTTTCTATGGCAGTCCATCACAAATAATGGTTGTTGAGCATGTCTGTGTCAGTAGGTATCACCACTGATCAGCTCTCCTATGTCAGTACCATGAGACAGACTAGATTGTAAGAAGATGAAAACTATTTTATTGCCAGGATTTTGGTGAAGGGTGTATATAATCTATTTATTAGGAGTTCTGCAGACTCTTGGGCCCTAATTAGGGATTTACGCTATCGTTGCTGTATCTGTTATCTAGTACGCATTGGCTGTACAAAAATATGCAAATGACGCGTCCGTTGGGATTTGTAATGACACCCGCCAGAGGCATCTGAGATACGTTATAACAGTCGCAATCTGTGACGCACTCCCCCACACACACACACACACACACTTTGTGGTGTATTCAATGCGGCCAGCGAGGGGGTTTTTATGGCGAGGATGGCTTGTTTTCTGGGAGGATCGCCAAAAACTAGCCATCCTTGCCGTTTAACCCCCACACTGGCTGCTCACTCTTTTAAACGTTCCGGGGGAATCCTTGCTGTCAGAGGATGTCCTATGCGTTTTGATGGCCGCACATGCCGTTTCCAACTTGCTGTAAAAACCCAGCGAGGTGGAAATAGCGGGTGCAGGGGGGTTAGTTGAATACTGACCCGCGAGCTGTGACGGCAAGCAATCAGCACTGCTCGCTAAAGAGCATTGAATCATTCTCCATTGGCATTGTATCATTCTCCAATCTGGACCTATGCCAGGTTTTATATGTGGCCAAGAGGACCTTTTAACCCTTATTTCCCATTGAACAAGGTGTACATTTGCTTCTCTATTAAGAGAGTCTTAGAATAATGTCAGCCCTTACTGAGCACAATGAAAGAAGGTGCTCAATCTGTCTATTGCCTTTCATTGGATGGAAACTAGCCATGTCAATGGGAGTTCATTATCCCATCATTTGTCTTCATTCCTCCACTATAGCAGTGCATGCCTAGTGCACTTCGTATGAGTATAGGAAATCATGCTCTATGGCTTTATGTATTACTCCCCTGTATCTGAACCAGAAAAAGTTAATCTATAAGACAGACTGCCATTTTTCGTAGCACCACAGCTGCTTAAAAGGACATATCCAAGCATTACTGGAAGCAATACTTTTATATATCCATTTGCTTATCCAGCAACACAGAACACTCACATGTTACATTTTTTGCTGATATTTTGTTATTTAGAGAAGTATATAAAATGTATATTTTAATACTGTTTTGGAGTTTTGCCATGAAACTTGCTGGTCAAAAGCTGAAGTGGGTATATTGATGCTGACATGTAAGTGACTGGCTGTAAGATGAACAGGGTTGAAAGCCTAATTATTTTATTGCGATATTGGAGCAATGGAATATTCAGTTAATGTCGGATCTATTCTGACATTCATTTGTCGGAATTAATCCAACATGCCCTAGTAAGTGCAGCCAAATCCAACTTTCAGATTGGGCTGCTGCTCACACGGTCGGCGCCTGGACCAGGTGAGCGGCGGTTTGGAGGTGTGATGTTGCCCTATTTGCATGGTGAGCTGCTGTTCAGCTGGCTTGGTTGTGGGACGGGCTGATCGGGTGGTTGGACGGTGCCGGGTGAGTATTCCGACCTGTCAGGGAAAAAATGCTCTTATTGAATAGGTTGGAACTCCTTCCGACCTATTCAAGACGGAAACTGACGTCTTTCCGACAAGTTTCACCAACAATTGAATATATCTCATAATGGGGCAGATGGTATTAAGCCTGGTAGAGATAAAGTGGAAGGAGATAACGCACCAGCCAATCAACTCCTAATTGTTATATTTCAAACACAGCTGATTGGCTGGTGTGTTATCTCCCTCCACTTTATCTTCAATTTACTCTTCACTAGGCTTAATTCATCTTCCCCAGTGTTCATTACCTCCATTACTGCAGTAGCAGTGGCCTTCAGAACATGGATCATGGTTGCATTTGATATCCCCATTACCGACTTGCCAGAAAGTATTTATTTATTGCATCTACCTTGTGATAATACTACGTGCCATCCATCTAAAAAAAAAATTTAAAAACACTCCATTTGTGGGGCGTGGCATGGACGCCGATGGAGTAGGCAGCAGATATCCTGAGTTCCCACCACAGATCCTGTTTATAATCCTTTTTTGCTTCCGCCGGGGACCCTGAACCTCACAAAGTGTGCGGGATACAGTGCCTACTGTTCTGCATCTCCGCCCGTGACCTCCTGGGCTTATTCAGCCGCTGGACTGAGGACGACTCGGTCCACGGCCTGTACAACAGCAGGGATCCGGACACCGCTGGTTCTCTCCCCTGAACCGCCGGGATACCGCCATGACGCTGCATGCCCGGGTGCTACAGTGGGTGAGAGGGGTTGGTTCCAGCTTCTCCCTCTTATTGGAGCGGAGAGAGCAATATGGAAGATGGAAGCCTCATTGAATCATATCTTGCAGGCCATTACCTCCTCTACAGACCGGCTTATCAATAAACTTACTGGCTTGCAGTGGGATAATACTTGTCCTCTTTCTGTCAATGCTACACCTGCTGATGTATTTGTGGACACTGTGTACACCGCTAATGTTTCTTCAACCTATGAGGTCTCAGGAATTGAAAATATCCCTAAGATCCTGTCTTGGCATCTTTATATATGCTACGGTATGCTCAGAACTGCTTCACGTATATGGAATGTATGCCAACCATAATTGGAAAGAAACGTATTTGTACTTTGGATCTTCTCCTGCTTTTCCCTTTGATGCTGGAGGGAATCCTGGTCCATTATCCTTTTCTTATCTTGGGATGGACAAATGGCCGGACTAATGTTTCGCACCATATTGCAATTTATGACATTTCCTTCTGTCTATTCTATGCTCAGATCTTTGACTATTGGAGTGATGCCTTTTTGCAGTTTATTACTTTATAGGTAGCAGATTATTCTCTTAAATGAGGCCATATGTCACTTGCTTCTATATATCCTTATTACTAAATGTATAATATTATATACATCAGTTCAGATTGGGAAACTGGGTACAATTTTGTTTGTAGCCCTCAGTGTATCCGTTCTTCTATCCTGTAATACTGTTTTTTTTACAGGTGGGGGCAGGGTGTCCTGCTGATTTAATCCGACGAATCTCTATTGCCGGTATCCAATGGATTTTGATTAGATTCCCTTGTGGTCTAAGATTATGCCCCGACACATACTTGGTATAATATCCTGACATTTAGTTGGGGCTGGGTAGTACAGGGTGGGGGGGTTATAGGGGATGTTTGTTGGTACTTATATGTTAGTTGGGCACCCACTAAGCGATTTGCTTAGTGGGTGCTTAGTTTTCTGCATCCGCTCGCCACGCTTTGGGCTTGGTGGCTCGCTGCGCTTGCCACACTATATAAAATCAACTTCATGCTGACATGCATAGTGGGGGTATCAGCGTACTAACTATAGTGGGCGCCCAACTAACATATAAGTACCGGTTTGTTTTGGTCGTTTGAGGGGGGGGGGGGGTTTATTCTGACTTATTATACTAATGTTGGACAGATTTACTTATCTACTATAGTTATTATTGGCATATTACTTTATACTGCAAACCACATCAGTGCATGGTGATTTTGCTACTTTTATGTGAATATTTTAAGTGTGAACATTTCTTTGTTTTCTCTGTGATGCTCTCACAAACTTTACCCGAGTAGGCGCCCTCGGGTATCCACATATCCTGAGTAGGCGCCCTTGGGTATCCACATATCCTGTATTACTCTAAAGAAATGTGATTGTATAGGACATCCTGCTTCAATTCTCCTCTTATAATCGTCACCACGCTGTATATGCCTAACTTTGTGATTTTGTCTGTTATACTTACCACCTATGCTATATATGTGTGTGTGGGGGGGGGGGGGGGGGTTGGCGGGGGGTGTTTATTATGCAAAATGTAATAAAAAATTATTGAATTTAAAAAAAATACTCCATTTGTGTATTGTTACAGTAGTGGTATGGGTCCTCATCAAGTGTATTGTCACTAGTGGTATGTGTCCTCAGTATGTATAGTATAGAATTACCTATAGTGTCACTGTAGTGCCATGGATGTATAGTGTTAGTGTTCATTCTAGCACCCGCTATCTTTGAAAACCCATGCAGTTCCTCTTCCCTGCCTGGGGTGTCGCTGTCTGCTGTAGTGCTTCTAGCAAAGTGTGGTCTGCATATGAACACTGATTGATATGCAAACTAGAACTGTGCTATAAACACCACAGCAGACAGGGACACCCCAGGCAGGGCAGAGGAACTGCATGGAATTTCAAAGATAGCGGGTGAATGAATGAACACGTAGGGTGAAATGTAATAGGATGAGAGATTCAGAAAGTGAGAGATTTGGTAAGAAATCTCCAGTTTTTTTAAAGTGGCAATCATTGACACAGCAAAATCACACTGGTTTTGCTGTGTAAATGATTGCCACTTTAAAAAAACTGGAGATTTCTTACCAAATCTCTCACTTTCTGAATCTCTCATCCTATTACATTTCACCCTAAGTGTCACTGTAGTGGTATGTGTCCTCAGTATGTATAGTGTCACTGTAGTGGTATGTGTCCTCAGTATGTATAGTGTCACTGTAGTGGTATGCATTCTCAGTATATATAGTGTCACTGTTGTGGTATGGATTCTCAGTATGTATAGTGTCACTGTAGTGCTATTGGTCCTCAGTATGTATAGTGTCACTGTAGTGGTATGGATTCTCAGTATATATAGTGTCACTGTTGTGGTATGGATTCTCAGTATGTATAGTGTCACTGTAGTGCTATTGGTCCTCAGTATGTATAATGTCATTGTAGTGGTATGATTTCTCAGTATGTATAGTGTCACTGTAGTGGTATGTGTCCTCAGTATGTATAGTGTCACTGTAGTGGTATGATTTCTCAGTATGTATAGTGTCACTGTAGTGGTATGTGTCCTCAGTATGTATAGTGTCACTGTAGTGGTATGGATTCTCAGTATGTATAGTGTCACTGTAGTGCTATTGGTCCTCAGTATGTATAATGTCATTGTAGTGGTATGATTTCTCAGCATGTATAGTTTCACTGTAGTGGTATGTGTCCTCAGTATGTATAGTGTCACTGTAGTGGTATGGATTCTCAGTATGTATAGTGTCACTGTAGTGCTATTGGTCCTCAGTATGTATAATGTCATTGTAGTGGTATGATTTCTCAGTATATATAGTATCACTGTTGTGGTATGGATTCACAGTATGTATAGTGTCACTGTAGTGCTATTGATCCTCAGTATGTATAGTGTCACTGTAGTGGTATGGATTCTCAGTATATATAGTGTCACTGTTGTGGTATGGATTCTCAGTATGTATAGTGTCACTGTAGTGCTATTGGTCCTCAGTATGTATAATGTCATTGTAGTGGTATGATTTCTCAGTATGTATAGTGTCACTGTAGTGGTATGTGTCCTCAGTATGTATAGTGTCACTGTAGTGGTATGGATTCTCAGTATGTATAGTGTCACTGTAGTGCTATTGGTCCTCAGTATGTATAATGTCATTGTAGTGGTATGATTTCTCAGTATATATAGTATCACTGTTGTGGTATGGATTCACAGTATGTATAGTGTCACTGTAGTGCTATTGGTCCTCAGTATGTATAGTGTCACTGTAGTGGTATGGATTCTCAGTATATATAGTGTCACTGTTGTGGTATGGATTCACAGTATGTATAGTGTCACTGTAGTGCTATTGGTCCTCAGTATGTATAGTGTCACTGTAGTGGTATGGATTCTCAGCATGTATAGTGTCACTGTAGTGGTATGTTTCCTCAGTATGTATAGTGTCACTGTAGTTGTATGTTTCCTCAGTACGTATAGTGTCACTGTAGTGGTATGGATTCTCAGTATGTATAGTGTCACTGTAGTGGTATGGATTCTCAGTATGTATAGTGTCACTGTAGTGGTATGGATCTTCAGTATGTATAGTGTCACTGTTGTGATTCTCAGCATGTATAGTGTCACTGTAGTGCTAAGGATCCTCAGTACATATTGTGACACTGTAGTGGTATGGATACACCAGTATGTATAGTGTCACTGTAGTGGTATGGATTTTCAGTATGTATAGTGTCACTGTTGTGATTCTCAGCATGTATAGTGTCACTGTAGTGCTAAGGATCCTCAGTACATATAGTGTCACTGTAGTGGTATGGATTTTCAGTATGTATAGTGTCACTGTTGTGATTCTCAGCATGTATAGTGTCACTGTAGTGCTAAGGATCCTCAGTACATATAGTGTCACTGTAGTGGTATGGATCCTCAGTATGTATAGTGTCACTGTAGTGGTATGGATTTTCAGTATGTATAGTGTCACTGTTGTGATTCTCAGCATGTATAGTATCACTGTAGTGCTAAGGATCCTCAGTACATATAGTGTCGCTGTAGTGGTATGGATCCTCAGTATGTATAGTGTCACTGTAGTGGTATGGATTTTCAGTATGTATAGTGTCACTGTTGTGATTCTCAGCATGTAAAATGTCACTGTAGTGTTATGGATCCTCAGTACGTATAGAGTCACTCTAGTGGTATGGTTCTTACTACTGGACAGAGCAGAACATAATGAAGTGAAATTGTCCCTATGCTATCAAATTATTTATTGCCAAGCTCAGTATAAAATATAAGGTGACTCCCCTGCAGGACACTCAATAGAGTGGAAGTGGAGTGTAAATGTGGGCCTTTGTCTGTTGAGGCACACAGGCAGCTGAGTACAGATCTCCAGCACAGAGAAGGAATCAGCCTGGTCCATCACCGCCTGGTTAGAGCTCCACGCAGTAGTGATCCGTACAGACAAAAACACATTACGGTTAAATAGCTGCGCCCTCCCCTCTAGCAGAGCTGCAATATATTGATGAAACATTTGGACAGCTGTTGCCATAGTATTGGACCCGTGTGGCCTTTCTACAAATCCAAGTGTGTTCTTATGCACTGAGAGGGAGACCAATCTGTTTATAGTTTGAGGTATATTATACAAGAGCAATACTGGGGTGTTACTGGTAATATATTCCTCCTTGCTAGAAATGAGAGGTTTGTTTTAGGCACATATTACACATTGGAAACGTTAAATACAATGTTATCATTTGTTGTGTTTTTGCCTTAGTTCCCAGCAGCGTTTGAGTTTAATGAGCTGTTCCTCATCACCATACTGGATCACCTGTACAGCTGTCTATTTGGCACATTTTTTTACAACAGCGAGCAGCAGAGAGCAAAAGAGGTATGTATCACTCCCACGGTGTAACATGGTTCTGGATACGCCTGCACTGATCACTGCACGCACTGACTCACCTGTCTGACAGTCCTGCCCCATGAGCTCTCATTGTGCAGAACAGTTGTGTTGGAAGCTCAAGTGTCTAGCAGTGCGGTTAATACAATATTACACGTTTAGCAGCACTGACAATATATCAATCCAGATTTAATCTGACCAGATTTATTTTATGTCAGTAAAATTGTTTGAACAGCTTTACCTGTCAGCAAGAAAATGAGAGGCGGTGTTGGTAATAAGTGAGCCCCGCTGATGGTACCACAATGGCCATAGTATTTACATTGCCGAATCGTTTAGGGTGGCTCTCCGCTTACTCGCCACCCCTGCCCCCATGTTATTGCAGTCCTAGTTTTAACGTCTCTCAACCATTATGTTATATCATATTAAAAATGTGGGAGTTAAAAATTCTAGTGATCATTTGGGAATCTTCAGTTTGACCACATGTTCTATTTTATAGGACTCGCTAACAGATCATGTGTTCCTGGTAGCCCTGACTGAGCTAGTAATTGACACACCTTAGCGCTCAGCTACATCTGAAACCTCTTTATGCTGTAATAGACATGCAAATCACGTTGTTTACCACAAGGTGGAGCTAAAGTGTTTTAGTTGTGATTTTCAGCATGGATGCAGACTCATTGTTATTCTTCACATGGTTCCTATTCATAATGTTTCCAGAATATCAGATGTTCAGCGCAGGCCTACTTTTACTGCGTATAGCTACACTGCAATAGATTCCTTCTTGCAGTCACAGGGGCTCGTTGTGTATTCTGTTTGATGCTTATTAGAGGAAGGGCATTGTAATCCAACATTCTGTGCATACACTGTAACCTCGTTGTCACCACGCACCAGGGAAAGTTATGTTGCATTGTGCATTATAAGATGTGTATTAGTATTTGTTATGTATTATGACAGGGCCCACAGTATTTTAATGTGTGGTAAACTATTAGACTAATTTTTGTCATTTGTGCATTCTCATCTAGGAAGTGCAAACAAAAACCATCTCTTTGTGGTCGTACATTAATAGCCATGTGGATGAATTTACCAACCCTTTCTATGTGAATTATGAGCACCATGTGCTGTATCCAGTTGCCAGTATGAGCCATTTGGAACTCTGGGTGAATTATTACATTCGGTGGAATCCTCGAACCAGACCTCAGGTTGGTAACTTGTTGTATACAGGGGAATTACTGCCAGAGGCAATGGGGACACCTGTCTCCAGGTTGTAAGCCCTGAAGGAGAACTTGTGTGGTTAACCTAGCAGGATCTAACGGTGCATACACACTGTACAATTTTTTTGACCAATTTCTTTCATTTTAGCCATTCTGAATGAAATTCGTCAACATCTTTCGTCCAGGACACTGAGTTCAAGGGAAATGTCTTTCAGCGAAATTGGTCCAAAAAATTGTACAGTGTGTATGCACCTAGTGTGACCGCTGCTCTGAGGCACACCTGCTGATACTGCAGCCTTAATAGTTTCTGTTCCTGTAGCCCTGCTAACAGCTGCAATAGGGGACAGGATGGCTTCCTCCTAGTACTGCTCAGCCTGCCCTGCAACAAGCGACACTGTACCCACCACTGGCTTTGGACAGTGATAAGGGACCAGTGGTGTAAAACAGAATGGTGACACAAAATGCCAGCTCTTGCTTTACAAAAGTAGCCAGGTGCTGCATTGTAGCATGCAGCACCTGGCTCCTGTCACTTTGTTTCCCGGGAGTCTTGTGGCTGCAGCTACAGAGAGCCAAAAACTCCACAAAGACTCACCCAGTCACACTAGGACATGCCCCCTTTTCGTAGCCACTTGTGCCTGGTGTCATCACTGTCAGTGACAACCCTGGATGGGAACAAACACATTCTCTCTCTCTCACACACACACACACACACACCATATTTCTTTACAGTGTAGTCATTGGGTGGTTTACTTGGCTCACAAATATAAAAATACATGAAGATTCACCAATTTGATAGCTTGTATTGGTATTAGCCTGGAAGTTTAAATGTGGAGCTACAGCACAAGTCAGATAAGGGAGCCACACCAACTGCCAGTGAGTTTCAGACCTGTGATTTGTGGCAGTTGGTGTGGCTCCCCTATTCAAAGTATGAGCTGCACTGCAGCCCCCTCTGGGACTGCTAATGCATAGAACACATACATAACTTACATTGATGAGTATTCGTGATAGAACATCGGGAACTGTTCAATGTGAATCATGCATTTTAGGTAGGCTCATTAATGCTCATTGTTTTACAGAATTATATATGTTGTGTGCTTAGTCGAAATGAGCAGGTGGTTCTTTCCTCATATGTAGCACTTCCTCCTAGCTTTCAACATCTGCAAGGGAAATAAAATCCTAATATAGGAAGAACCATTTATTTACACTAGTAGAGTGCTACCGCTTTCCTCACTTCTCAAGTACATACCGAGCCTCTTACAGAGATGGATGCTGCTGCATATGCTCTTGTGTCTGTTGCTGTGAGTATATGCAGATGCTAGCATCCCTCCCCCTGGTGTACATACAGATGTGCATCTAAATATGCCCTTCCTTTGATCTGACACCCACTTCTGCATGCTGTAATACTGCTGGTGATTCTTTGGGTGCCACCATCCTACACTTGCATAAGTTTCACTGTTTGGCTCTGGCTGCCTGTGGATGAGAATACAGATACTGTACTGCTGACACGCCCACCACAATCCCCAATCGCATGCTGTGGATGGACTGTCTGTGTTCACTTCTAGTCACTTTTCCGACCCACCTCTGACACTGTCTGTCCTAATGACAACAGCATCTTTGTGCATCTGTTTCAGGCAGACGCCTTAGGGGTTTTCATGAAGGTTTACTTACTTGCTAAAAAACTATTATTGCATGCAATTCTTAATCACACCCACTGATCAATATATAAATAGAGATAACAAAGATATACAGTGCGCAAAAAGGTAATAGATTTTAAATTCAGGTATTAAATACCAGTCCCAGTGGTGAATAGTCCAGGCTTTGTAGCGGACAAGAGTGGTTCACTGCTCCACTGCTTTCATCATCTAATAAACATCGTGGTACTTGTGTATTATCACGGCGCCCATCGCGTCGCATCGCATACCACTAATTAAGGTATGCGATGGCATGGGATGGACCCGATTTGAGCCTTTCCCCAGGATGTGTACAATTTTAATATCGCGTCGCATCGCATGCCATTATAATGGCATGCAATGTGATGCGACGCGATTTCCATGTTAAATGCCCACCCAGACCCGATTTTTCATTGTATCCCCACCCTGATGGGTAATGACAATGTTAAATGCCACCCCACTATCAACGCCAACCCGAAGCGTGGCGAGCGCAGCGGTATGGGTCCTCCGACCTTTTCATACCCCCACTATTCACGTTGGCGTGGAGTTGATTTCATATAGTGTGGCGAGCGCAGCGAGGGGACGCGCATTACTTCACAAGTATTACGCTTCCCCGCGCAGGGCTCGCTGCGCTTGCCACGCTTCTGTCTCACTGCGTTTGCCAAACTATATAAAATCAACTCCACGCTGACATGGATAGTGGGGGTATGAAAAGGTCGGAGCACGCGTACCGCCGCCCCTCGCTGCGCTCGCCACGCTTTAGTTTGGCGTTGATAGTGGGGTGGCGTTAACAATGGGGGGAGCATTTCAACATAGTCATTACCCATCAGGGTGGGTGTACAATCTAAAATCGGGTCTGGGGGGGGGGGGGGTCATTTAACATAGGAATCGGGCATCTGGGTGCCTGTACAATTAAAAATCGAGTATAATCGCGTCTCATCGCATCGCATGCGATGCAACGCGATTTTGTGGTTGTACAATGCCCTGCGATGGAAATCGGGGGGCGCCGTGATAAAAAACAAGTACCAACATCGTTTTTAAATAAGTGGTAATTTGCACTATTGGAGCGCCCACACTGTCTTTTTAGATATAAATAGAGATGTGCACCTTTGTAAAAGAAATCGATGGAGGTAGGAATCTACAAATAATCAAAATCTTATGTCATTGGCCATCTCTTTCTTACACCTTTAATACCATATGTTTTACAACATCATGACCTTAATAAAATGTTATTCATAAACGCTTTTGCAGTATATTTGTTTTACCGAGCAAAAGAGTTTTTAACAATGATTTTTATATATAATATATTTAAGGTACTTGTTTCCTAGAACGGCCACAATCGGGAGTAATCGTGTACCTTAACTTAAGGTACACAATTAACGCGATGGACCCGATTTCCTTTGAAATCAGGTCCATTTTGCCGGCAAAGGCAAAATCGCGTTGATTCCGTCGGTTGCGTGCATGAACATGGCACGCGACGCGATGGACCCGATTTTGCTATAGGGTTCAATGTTAAAATATTTTTATCGCGTAATCGCGTTCATCGCGTCGGTCTTGTGCCATTATAATGGCACAAGATGCGATGGACGAGATTAAGCACATTTTACATAGCTAACAATGGGAAATGGGCCAATATGGCCCATTTCTCATTGTATATGCCCCTGTCATGCCTATAAATTAATGCCCCCCCCCCCCATTGTGAGCGGCATCCCACGATTGATGCCAACCTGAAGCGTGGCGAGCGGCGGCGGTACGCGTCCTCCGACCTTTTCATACCCTACTATCCACGTTGGCGGGGAGTTGAGAATATAAAGTGTGGCGAGCCCCGCGAGGGGACGCGTATACCTGTGAAGTAATGGGCATCCGCTCGCCACGCTTCGGGCTCGGTGGCTCGCTACGCTCGCCACACTTTATATTCTCAACTCCACGCCAACGTGGATAGTAGGGGTATGAAAAGGTCGGAGGACGCGTACCGCCGCCCCTCGCGGGCTTGCTACGCTCGCCATGCTTTGGGTTGGCGTCAATCGTGGGGTGCCGTTCACAATGGGGCCATTTGAGCCATCAGGGGGGTTAACATTTTGGTCTGGGGACAATTTTACATTGAATCCAATGTAAAATAGGGTCCCAGGGACCCTATTTACATTTGGTTCAATGTAAAAATCGGGTCCATCGCGTCGGTCGCATGCGATTTGGTCACATGCGATGCGATCAACGCGATTTTTCCGACCCGATCAAAATCGGTGTGGCCGTTCTAGGAAACAAGTACCATATTTTTATTCTATAGGCGTTATTTGAGGGGAAAATTGCAATGATGATGGTGAGTGTAGCCAGTTTAGTGATTGCAATATATGTAGATTTTACCAATATTTCTAGCAGGGATACTAACATTCTTGTATATTTGTTCACTGCTGTTTCTACAAAGAGATCCTCATTATTGTCAGATCTAGTTGCTGTGTAATACAAGCAGTGATTGCTACATCTATCAGTATAACCGCCCTCTATTTGGGAAATCCATAGTGGTTTGCCATGATAACATAACTCAGCATTTACCGGCCACGACAATGCCTAGTGTTCGGTATGTTTGCAGTGAGCCAGGGGATGAGGGACGTACACACACATTATTCACATCTTTATCTTGAATAAACATTGAATGTGTTTTGTATTGTATTATTGATAGACGCCCTATTAGGGGAAAAGGTTAATGATATACAGATAATTATTACTATTGTTTTGTGCATAAAATAGTCACCAAATATTTTCATGAAGGAGGGATGAATTGGTATGTGAGCGATTTGAAAGATTTTTGCCTGAATATAAAAACCAACATTATTGATCTCCCTCCAATATACATGTGTATATAATTTTTAGTGTGATAATGGTACAGATTGGGTTACCGAATATGATGGCAGTGAAGGCTTCACCTTGGGAAAGTCTCAGGCATTTTGAGGGACTGTAAAACACACATGAGGCTGTACATGGAGATGATTGTTTCAGACGAGGCCCAAATAGTCGAATCTCAATGTAACTGTGTTTTTAGGTATATTTTTTTCATGGTGAAGGTTTTCTCACAAGCTTTTCTTATTCCCCATGTCTTTCCCATCTCCCTTTTGGTGTGTTTACCCTTTTTTTTGTATATGAAAAATTAACCACGTGCCATTCATCTGCTGGACAACCTACATGTGTGTGGTCTACGTAGCATTGCATGGAAAATAAAGGGGTGTAGCATGTTAGAGAGTATGCTTCCCCATAGTAGCGCTGCTAGCCTGAGGTGCACCGTGTTAGGACACGCTCCCTTATTAACCCCTTCACGACAATTGACGTATATATACGTCATGGCCGGGAAGTACTTCCCGACCGTTGACGTATATATACGTCATGGCTTAAAACTGTCACTGCGTCTAGAGACGCAGTGACAGAGGGACGATGTCTGCTGTCCCTGACAGCAGACATGTCCCTGCATGCCCAGGGGGGGCTGCGATGCCGCCCCCCCGTCGCCGATCGCTGTGATTGGCTGTTCAGTGTGAACAGCCATTCACAGCGTTTTCCTGTGTCACCGGCGAATAACGTTCGCCGGTGACACGGGATCGGAGGTGATTGGTGCTGTAAAGTACAGCACCAATCACCGCGGGGTGTAAGGGTGACACTGGTGTCACCCCACCTCACCCCGCCCGCCCCCAAAGGCCGTGATTGGTCCGTCGGACCGACGGACCAATCACAGCCGTGGAGGGGGGTTTAAACTAACGGTGACTGCACTGCAGACGCCATTCCGGTCTGGAAAAGCGTGCAGTGCGGTCACCGTGCCCCACCTGCCGCCTATACTGACCAGAACCCTTACCTGATCATTGATCATTGATATTGTGACATTTTGTGACATCCTGTGCTGCATCTTGTGCTGCATCTTGTGCTGCTGCGATTTATTAGATAGATAGTTAGAGAGAGTTAGAGAGAGAGAGATAGAGAGAGATAGAGAGAGATAGAGAGGCCTAGTGCTATATTTTGTGCTGCTGCAGTGTGATAGAGCTATAGATAGAGAGATAGAGAGAGATAGAGAGAGAGAGATAGAGAGAGAGATAGTGACAGATTGTGCTATATATTTTTTATATAACTGAAAGAGATAGAGAGAGATAGAGAGAGATAGAGAGGCCTAGTGCTATATTTTGTGCTGCTGCAGTGTGATAGAGAGAGATAGAGAGAGAGAGATAGAGAGAGAGATAGTGACAGATTGTGCTATATATTTTTTATATAACTGAAAGAGATAGAGAGAGATAGAGAGAGATAGAGAGGCCTAGTGCTATATTTTGTGCTGCTGCAGTGTGATAGAGCTATAGATAGATAGAGAGAGATAGAGAGAGAGAGATAGAGAGATAGTGACAGATTGTGCTATATATTTTTTATATAACTGCTGCAGTGTCATAGAGTGATAGATAGTGAGAGATAGAGAGAGATAGTGATAGAGTGCTAAATTTTGTGTCGGCTGCCCCCGCCTTTTTGTGCTGATCACTATATCTGAGGTGATCAGCAACTTTTTGGGGGTACAGAGGTTTTTTTTTTTTATATATACCTGTCAGTACCACCAAAGGTTGTGCACCTGCTGCCCCTCACTGGTAATCAGTGTCGCATCACTGATCACCTTTTTTTATTTTTTGTGAGTGCTGTGGGGTCTTTTTTACATTTTTTTTTTACACACACTGTGATTTTGTGTGTGTCCTGTGGCCACTGTGCACTGATCAGTGACGTACATCACTGATCAGCTTTTTCGGCATAGGGTTGATCTATTTTTTTTTTTTTTTGATCAAATTCCTGTTGCCTTTGAGCGCTGTTCAGTGACGGACGTTACTGACCAACATCTGTGCTCAATTTTTGGCGCAGGACCTTTTTTTTTTTTTTTAACCCCTTCCATTTTTTTTTTTTTTAACCCCTTCCATTTTTTTTTTTTTTAACCCCTTCCATTTTTTTTTTTTTGAACCCTTCAATTTTTTTTTTTTTGTATTTTTTTTTTCTGCACTACATACACAATACACACTACATACCCCCTGGGTTGAAATAAAGTTTGTACCCCCCCCCTACACTATACACGTGTTGAAACATTTCACTACCAGTAACACAAAAATATAAATGTCATCCCAAATGTCATCCCAAATGTCGTCCCAGTCATCCAGGAGAATGTATTCGGTGGAGGAGGCATATGCCATGCTTGCATCTGACTCTGACACAGCCAGTGAGGCAAGCGGGGAATTTGAAGGATTTGTCTTAAGCTCCTCTTCCTCCTCTGATGATGAGGGACCCCCTCAAAGACGCCCCCGTAGAGCAGCTGAGACCCCCCCCCCAATAATTGATCTCGTATGGACCCCACCACCAGACAATTTTGAGCCCCAGGTTCCTGAGTTTTTGGCCATCCCAGGAATCCAATTTGATTCAACAGGTCTCAGAGAAATTGACTTTTTCAAATTATTTTTCTCTGATGATTTTATAAATTTAATGGTGGACCAAACTAATTTATATGCCCAGCAGTTTATTGCTCAAAACCCCACGTCATCATTTGCTAGGTGGACCCCTGTAGATGCAGTAGAGATGATGACGTTTTGGGGTCTGGTGTTACATATGGGCATAGTAAAAAAGCCACAAATTAGGCAATATTGGAGTACAGATGTTCTGTACAGCACCCCATTTCACCGTATGGCCATGCCCTGGGCTCGTTTTGAGGCAATCCATAAATTTATACATTACACCGATAATGCACAGTGCCCACCCAGAGATGATCCCACCTTTGACAGGCTATTCAAAGTCAGGCCGGTCATTGATCATTTCAGTGCCAAATTTGCAGAGCTATACATCCCTGATAAATGTATTAGTATCGACGAGTCCCTTATACATTTTAAAGGAAGGGTTAAATTCCGCCAGTACCTTCCCAGTAAGAGGGCAAGGTATGGCATAAAAATGTATAAGCTGTGTGAAAGCACCACAGGGTACACCCACAAGTTTAGGGTATATGAAGGGAAGGATTCAAGAATTGAACCACCAGAATGCCCCCCCTCCCTCGTAGGTGTTAGTGGAAAAATTGTCTGGGATTTAATGCACCCCTTCCTGGATAAGGGTTATCACCTCTATGTGGATAACTTTTACACCAGCATCCCCCTGTTTAAGGCCCTTGGTTCAAGAGGTACAGCAGCTTGCGGTACTGTGCGCAAGAACCAAAGAGGCCTCCCCAAAACGCACATTGCCCAAGTAATGAGAAGGGGTGAAAGCAGGGGAATATGCACCGAAAATATGTTGTTGGTCAAATATAAGGACAAGAGGGATGTCCTTATACTGACAACAATTCATGGAGACAGTACCACCTCCATCCCTGTACGAGGTACCAGTACCCACACCTCCAAACCAAATTGTATCCTAGATTACAATAAGTACATGGGCGGAGTGGATCTTTCAGATCAGGTACTAAAGCCGTACAGTGCCCTGCGGAAAACAAATATCTGGTACAAGAAGCTGGCCGTGTATATCATCCAGATGGCACTGTATAACGCTTACGTGCTATTCCGTTCTACCGGCCAGAGGGGGACATTTATGCACTTTCAAGAGGAAGTCATAAAGAGCCTAACATTTGGGAATCAGCAGGCAGAGGGCCCCAGTACTTCTAGTACTGGCCCCCGTATTGTACCAGGGCAGCATTTTCCCAACGAAATCCCCTCCACTGCAAGAAAGGGCAGGACACAAAAAAGGTGCAAAGTTTGTTATAAAAAGGGAATAAGAAAGGAAACTATTTTCCACTGTGAAACTTGCCCCGACAAACCCGGCCTATGTATAAAGGAGTGCTTTAAAATATACCACACATCTATGGATTATTAGGTTCATCATTTCACCGTGCTTCGGGGGTCTTGCTAATGCCACATAGCACCCACCATTCATTCCACCAGAATCTGAGCTGCAAAATCCAAAAATCACTCCTTCCCTTCTGAGTCCTGCCATGCACCCAACTGGTATTTTTTGGTCACATGTGAGGCATTGCCGTACTCTGGAGAAATGGGGGCACAGATTTTGGGGTGCTTTGTCTCCTTCATTCCTTGTGAAAATGAAAAATTTTGAGCCAGAAGTACATTTTTGTGTAAAAAAATGTATTTTTTTCATTTTCACTGCCCAGTTGTACCAAAATTGATGAAACCCCTGGGGGTTTGAAATGTACACTATACCCCTAGATGAATTCCCTGAGGGGTGTAGTTTGCAAAATGGGGTGACTTGTGGGGGGGTTCCACTGTATTTGTAATGCAACATAGCACCCACCATTCATTCCACCAAAATCTTTGCTGCAAAATCCAAAAATCACTCCTTCCCTTCTGAGTCCTGCCATGCACCCAACTGGTATTTTTTGGTCACATGTGAGGCATTGCCGTACTCTGGAGAAATGGGGGCACAGATTTTGGGGTGCTTTGTCTCCTTCATTCCTTGTGAAAATGATAAATTTTGAGCCAGAACTGCATGTTTGTGTAAAAAAATGTAATTTTCCATTTTCACATCCCAGTTATACCAAAATTGGTGAAACCCCTGGGGGTTTGAAATGTACACTATACCCCTAGATGAATTCCCTGAGGGGTGTAGTTTGCAAAATGGGGTCACTTGTGGGGGGGTTCCACTGTATTGGTGCTTGGGGGGTCTTGCTAATGCGACATAGCACCCACCAAAATTCCACCAGAATCTGAGCTGCAAAATCCAAAAATCACTCCTTCCCTTCTAAGTCCTGCCATGCACCCAACTGGTATTTTTTGGTCACATGTGAGGCATTGCCGTACTCGGGAGAAATTGGGGCACAGATTTTGGGGTGCTTTGTCTCCTTCATTCCTTGTGAAAATGAAAAATTTTGAGCCAGAACTGCATGTTTGTGTAAAAAAATGTAATTTTCCATTTTCACATCCCAGTTGTACCAAAATTGGTGAAACCCCTGGGGGTTTGAAATGTACACTATACCCCTAGATGAATTCCCTGAGGGGTGTACTTTGCAAAATGGGGTGACTTGTGGGGGGGTTCCACTGTATTGGTGCTTGGGGGGTCTTGCTAATGCGACATAGCACCCACCAAAAAACCACCAGAATCTGAGCTGCAAAATCTAAAAATCACTCCTTCCCTTCTAAGTCCTGCCATGCACCCAACTGGTATTTTTTGGTCACATGTGAGGCATTGCCGTACTCTGGAGAAATTGGGGCACAGATTTTGGGGTGCATTGTCTCCTTCATTCCTTGTGAAAATGAAAAATTTTGAGCCAGAACTGCATGTTTGTGTAAAAAAATGTAATTTTCCATTTTCACATCCCAGTTGTACCAAAATTGGTGAAACCCCTGGGGGTTTGAAATGTACACTATACCCCTAGATGAATTCCCTGAGGGGTGTACTTTGCAAAATGGGGTGACTTGTGGGGGGGTTCCACTGTATTGGTGCTTTGGGAGTCTTGCTAATGCAACATAGCACCCACCATTCATTCCACCAAAATCTTTGCTGCAAAATCCAAAAATCACTCCTTCCCTTCTGAGTCCTGCCATGCACCCAACTGGTATTTTTTGGTCACATGTGAGGCATTGCCGTACTCGGGAGAAATTGGGGCACAGATTTTGGGGTGCATTGTCTCCTTCATTCCTTGTGAAAATGAAAAATTTTGAGCCAGAACTGCATGTTTGTGTAAAAAAATGTAATTTTCCATTTTCACATCCCAGTTGTACCAAAATTGGTGAAACCCCTGGGGGTTTGAAATGTACACTATACCCCTAGATGAATTCCCTGAGGGGTGTACTTTGCAAAATGGGGTGACTTGTGGGGGGGTTCCACTGTATTGGTGCTTGGGGGGTCTTGCTAATGCGACATAGCACCCACCAAAAAACCACCAGAATCTGAGCTGCAAAATCTAAAAATCACTCCTTCCCTTCTAAGTCCTGCCATGCACCCAACTGGTATTTTTTGGTCACATGTGAGGCATTGCCGTACTCTGGAGAAATTGGGGCACAGATTTTGGGGTGCATTGTCTCCTTCATTCCTTGTGAAAATGAAAAATTTTGAGCCAGAACTGCATGTTTGTGTAAAAAAATGTAATTTTCCATTTTCACATCCCAGTTGTACCAAAATTGGTGAAACCCCTGGGGGTTTGAAATGTACACTATACCCCTAGATGAATTCCCTGAGGGGTGTACTTTGCAAAATGGGGTGACTTGTGGGGGGGTTCCACTGTATTGGTGCTTTGGGAGTCTTGCTAATGCAACATAGCACCCACCATTCATTCCACCGAAATCTTTGCTGCAAAATCCAAAAATCACTCCTTCCCTTCTGAGTCCTGCCATGCACCCAACTGGTATTTTTTGGTCACATGTGAGGCATTGCCGTACTCGGGAGAAATTGGGGCACAGATTTTGGGGTGCTTTGTCTCCTTCATTCCTTGTGAAAATGAAAAATTTTGAGCCAGAACTGCATGTTTGTGTAAAAAAATGTAATTTTCCATTTTCACATCCCAGTTGTACCAAAATTGGTGAAACCCCTGGGGGTTTGAAATGTACACTATACCCCTAGATGAATTCCCTGAGGGGTGTACTTTGCAAAATGGGGTGACTTGTGGGGGGGTTCCACTGTATTGGTGCAACATAGCACCCACCATTCATTCCACCAAAATCTGTGCTGCAAAATCCAAAAATCACTCCTTCCCTTCTGAGTCCTGCCATGCACCCAACTGGTATTTTTTGGTCACATGTGAGGCATTGCCGTACTCGGGAGAAATTGGGGCACAGATTTTGGGGTGCTTTGTCTCCTTCATTCCTTGTGAAAATGAAAAATTTTGAGCCAGAACTGCATGTTTGTGTAAAAAAATGTAATTTTTCATTTTCACATCCCAGTTGTACCAAAATTGGTGAAACCCCTGGGGGTTTGAAATGTACACTATACCCCTAGATGAATTCCCTGAGGGGTGTAGATTGCAAAATGGGGTGACTTGTGGGGGAGGTTCCTAACTTTTAGCACTTATGGTGCCTAGAAACCTACATGGTGCCTAAAAAAAAATCTCATAAAAAGGAGGCTCCAAAATCAAGTAGGTGCTCCTTCTATTATGAAGCCTGTGGTTTGGTCAACGTGCACACTAGGGCCACATATAGGATATTTTTGAAAACAAAAGAATTGGGGGAATCAATTTTTAGTCACATTTCTCTAGTAAAATCTACTGTATTCGTTAGAAAAATGTATTAAAATTGAAACTCTGCAAAAAAAAAGAAATTTTGAAATTTCACCTACACTTTGTTTTAATTCCTGTGAAACACCTAAAGGGTTAACAAACTTCCAAAATGCTGTTTTGAATACTGTGAGGGGTGCAGTTTTTGAAATGGCATCATTTATGGGGGTGTCTCACATACAAGTCCCTCAAAGTCACATCAGAACTGAACTGGTCCCTAAAAAAATCAGTGTTTGAAATTTTCATGAAAATTTGAGAATTTGCTATTCATATTGTAAGCCTCCTAGTGTCCAAAAAAATTAAAAGGAAGTTGAAATAATGATGGAAACATAAAGTAGACATATGGTCTATGTTAGTTATTAACTATTTTGAGTGGTATGATTATTTGTCTCACAAGCAGAAAATTTAACATTTTGCAAATTGCAAAATTTTCCATTTTTTCACGATATTTTGGTATTTTTCACAAAAAAACACAGACTGTATCGACGAAAATTTACCACTAACTTGAAGTACAATGTGTCACGAGAAAACAATCTCAAAATCACTGGGATAAGTAAAAGCAAAAAAAAGTTATCCCCACTTAAGTGAGACATGTCAGATTTGAAAAAAAGGGCTCTGTCATGAAGGCACAAACTGGCTCTGTCATGAAGGGGTTAAGCGGATGGAGGTTCTGCGGTTTGATACTTTTGTGCATTGACCTTACGCACAGTATGGATCTGCAATGTAGGATGCAGTACGGCTGTCAGTAATTGACCGTTTAATGCTAGTGTTCACTGTAGGATTTTTTTGAGGGCAGGACATTTTTCTCAATTAGGAGGGCACATTTTATGTTGGAAATTTACATTTAGAAAAAAAAAAAACATACAGTATATAAAAAATTGCACACTGCAGTGGGATTATGCCCAATAAACATTGTCATACTCTGCCATGCCCATTACATATTCTGGGCAGTATTCAATGCTCCCGATTTATTTATTTTTTCGTCGATATCGGGTTGTTTTCACTCCTTGCGGTGAATCTTTTTCACTGATAATCTGATTCACCCTATTCAATGTTCACTGTTCTCCGTTTCATGATCGCTGCAATTCGCTGGTGTATTTCAATGGGATTTTCACTGGGATTCGCCGAGAGTGTATTCAATGCTAGGGTGGAGAACTGCTTTCAGCATGATTTTTGTCATGATTCACCATTTTGCATTCAACATCTTTTTAAGGTGAACTGGAATGTGATCTTTTAAAATAAATGGTTTTTATTTTTTTGTGTGTAAAATCAGAAGTTTTATTTGCCAGCAGGGGGCGGGGAGCTGCTCATTAAATATTCACTTCACACTGGTCCCGCTCATTATATATGCACGAGCGGGACCAGTGCAGCGGCTCCCTACCCGCGTCCCCTGCCAGCTCTTTCGGGGGGGGGGGGAGCTTCTGCTGCCCTGTGTCCCTGGGTGCCCCCCCCCCCTCACATACATTCTGGCGCAGGCAGGCAGGCTTCCATCTCCCTGCCTGCCGCCGCCCCCCCCGGCTCTCTGCGGCGGTTAAAAATCACCATCAGGGGCAGCGAACCCCTGCAGCATTGAATAGGGTGACAGGGAGGGCTGGCAGCGAATGCTCCAGCCCTTCGGAACCCTGCGAATGTGCAGCGAATTCTAAACAAGATTCGCTGCACATAGCATAATTTATCATTGAATACTGCCCTCTGTCTTATAACACACACCATAATGCCCATTACACATGATGGCACACACCGTAATACCTATTACACATGATGGCACACACCGTAATACCTATTACACATGATGGCACACACCGAAAGTTCTCAGTGGCATGTCAGCCTGGTAAGGTGCGCACAGTGCCACACACAAAAAGTGCAGGGTGCATTTTGAGTTTTTAAAAAACAGGCAGGGTGCGGCACCCTGCAGAAGGAGGGAACACTAAATGCTGTTTGAGTGCAGGGAAGGGGTGACAGGTTCCCAAAATGGAGTCCTAGGTGTGCCTGTGTGTCGGAGGGGTGAGGCCAGTACCTCCATCAGAGGATAGAGATTTCCTGGCTTCTTTATTGTATCTGCGGCTGCTGGCTTGCACTACCCCATAGGTAACTCAGATGACCAGTGGTGGTGCAGATTATCCGATGTTGCGTTCTAGGACACAGCTTGGATCAGTGATGCATGCAGGAGGTGTGACGCCTCTGAGTCCTGCTGCATTACCGTATTAGAGAAATCTCTGCTACTTCCATGTAAGCAGCAGAGAGAACTACTCTGTCATATGAATCGGGCCCATTGCTTTTCTTTTTGAGTTTGAAGAGTGAAAGTTGTGTTTCAGAGTACAGTTGTGAAGAAGATAGCATTGGCCAATCAGCAGGGCGCCATATAGATAGCATTGGCCAATCAGCAGGGCGCCATATACAAGACACAGCAGGGCGCCACATACAATGTGTAATATTATGACCACACTGCATGCAGATGATTATACTTCAGCTTTAGGTAAAAGTGAAGTTATTACAATTAACATGTGAAGATTAGCATGGAGTATCTGTAAATCACTGCAGAGAAATGTTCCTTTTCCCCATTGTAAAACCTATTCCTGGTTTTCTAATGACTAAATAGTGCAATTCACTGCCAGTACGTTTAATTGACGGGCTTTATCATTTAAGCCCAGTCAGATAGCATTCCTTTTATTATGATGAAGAGAAATTAAAATAAATAAATAAGTGAACCACAGGAAAAAAAGAGAATCATTCTGAGTCTTGACGGAAATGTGTTTTTGCAGATAAATGAGAATAAATGGCTGCATGGTGTGGCTGAGATCACACAGTGCCTCTAAAACGCATTGCTTCTGCTAGACTCCCCGTTGCAATAAGAGATAATAAAAATAAAAAAAAGAACGAAACAGACTCATTCAGCAAGAACAAATAGATTCATCACTTAACAGTTTTCAAGGTAATGCGCGTCCTTGAGTGAATAATGCTCAGTACATTATACAGCCAGACTCACATTTTGTAATAGGGGCTGCCTTTTGTGCAGAAGACCTTGTTAAACATCTCCAGCCCCAGCCTCCAGATTCTACACATGAATCCTTTGTAGATCAGACAAAACCAACCTTTCCTAGATTGGTTGGTGTTTATGCAAAAACCTTTTTTTTATTCCACACAAAGAATATTGATAGACCCCCGCTCTGAAAATAGCACTACATTTTAGCAGTTGCGGTTTTCCTATTTGTCTGTGGTCTGTGTTTAAAGTTGCACTTACACCTAGGGAAATATTTGCAAAGTCCTCCCTCACTCAAGCCCTGAAGCACGCTTCCCCTCTGCTATCTGTTGCACAACACTGGGTCTGCAGCACGGAACATTGTTCGAGCGAGGAAGCCACACCAAGTGCCAGTGATATTTGGCAGCATTTGCAGTGGTGGTTGGTGTGCCTCTCCTATTTGCAGCCCTGCCCACCTCTCGAGTCACCACTGCTAAGGACTTTGACTTGGATTTTTCTTTTTGGGTGTTTCACTTGATTTGTATTACCTTGATCAATTATGCCACACGACAGCGATGGTGATATATGTGCTAGTTCCACTGAGTACCTCCTTAACGTGTCCCAACCCTTGAATTATGCCGAATTATATGAAGAGGCGGCAGCTGGGCAACTGATACAGTCAGTCTTTGCAGTTTACCACAATTGTAAGCTTTATGAAAGATTATTTTCTGAAAATTTCCCCACTAAGACACTATTGAAATAGTAAATATCAAAGGTCTAGGGTTAGGCTGCTAGAAGGGAGGGGGGCACAGGGGAACGGTAGATATACTTACCTGATCCCTGTTGAGATTCCCTCATTTGAAATCCCAAAAGGAGTCAGGTAAGTATACATACCCTCCGTATTTATCCACATGTAGCACATTCCTCCACCTTACAAGCCATTTTTAATGAGCTGTGCTTGTGTTCACTAGTAATCGTCCATGCGGCCGCAGCAAAGTCTCAAACACAGCATTGAGGCAAGATCCTGTTCACTATTAGAGTCTGCACACAAGCCTAAAATCCCAATCACATCCACCAAAAGAACCCTAATACCCTCACTTGTAACCCATACTGACAAACAAACAAAAAAAAAACCTTAATACTTATGCCTTATTATATAACCCCTTAAGGTGCCATACACGGTACAATTATTGTATACAATCTCGACTAGATTGCATCACATTGCATAGGTTTTGCAATACAATGAGATGCAATGAGATGAGATCTTATACAGTGCAGCACATACTTTTTGAGCTGTGTGATGGGAGCACACATCTCATCGCACCCAGCAATTGTACCGTGTATGGGCACCTTAATCGTAATAACTTTACGGGCAGATTGGGTGGGCCATATGGTTCTTATATAAGTAAAGGTCAACCAGCTTTAAGTAGTGGAGGAAACTGGGGAGCGGATGATGTGCTTTATTGATAGGAGCTTTTGATTGGTCTTTCTTCTCATCCCTCCATCCTTCCACATCCCATCCAGTTCTTGAATGATTCTTTGAGACTATTACCCAATTCACACAGCACCTTGGCTCCTTTACAGTAAACCCAGCA
Organism: Crinia signifera; assembly: GCF_055691185.1. Lineage (NCBI taxonomy): Eukaryota > Metazoa > Chordata > Amphibia > Anura > Myobatrachidae > Crinia > Crinia signifera. The sequence continues at coordinate 98,841,190 of NC_139225.1, read as the reverse complement.
TCGCGGTGTGAAAGGACGAGGATGCATATCTGTAAAATATTGTTCTAGGACAAAGTGCAGCTTAAAATAATTCTGTATATTTTATTCAAGTGCTTTTGGTAGGTTTATTTATGCTGGTATGGGTGTTGCAGCAAGTTACAGATGGCTTCTCTGGCAAATGAAGTAGGCTTTTTATATAGTGATTATATGATTATCCTAAGATTATATATGATAAATGTGACATTGAAAAAGTAATATCTTAAGACAAAGAGTGTACATAGTCTGTGAGCAGGTCATATTTTTCTCTGAGCACCTTTATGTAAAGTGATATGGGTAGGTGCAATGAGTAAAAAGGGAGAACCAATTATACATACTCAGCTGACACTAGCATTATATTATGTCATCTTCTATACATAAAGAGGGGAGCTAGCAAGTGTATGGATGAGATCATGTGACCGGATGTCAGCTGCCCGCCCACTTACTCCCCAAGGGTGCACGCAAATCTAAGTGACCCGGGAGTCACTTACATATGCGCGCACGTTCCACATCATTCGATGGTCGGTGCTGACATCACGGCCACCACCTCCGGCCACAGCCTTGGGTGCATGCACTCGGCAAACAACCTGTTTGCCGTGGCCACACGCACCCGGTGTAGGCACATGCGCAGAAATAATCCTGCACATACGCCCACCATCGGACCCCTTGCCCCATGACTGTTCTAGTGAAAAGAGTGCTATAGTTACTAAGTCTGCTGCAAGTTTAAATGTATTTTTCTTTTTAACTGATCTTGGGCAAGCTCCTTATACTGTTCCAGTGCTCTCTTAGGGAACTCCTTGAAGCACATTTCCAGGTTATTTAACAAGCCCAGAGAGTACAATCCTTTTACTTGTCTTTTTACTAGAAGATCGCCTTATGTTGTCACAATCTTATATTTCTGTACAAATACGGTACAAAGTAATACTTGACGATTTGTATTCTTTTGTGTTATACATATTTAAAGACCAATTACAATGGACAAAAACGATGGTGCTGTCATCTCAGCCCAGTCAGCCCAGTCATACTGCATCTAAATTGGTTGGTCTGACAACACATTGTACCACTAAATTACTTACATACAGTATATTCATGATGTAGCCTAACAACAACAACAACAACAACGCAAGTAACCCCATACAGGTTTAATCATTGAATCCTTATTGATGGGTGTTTCTTAATTGTATCCAGCTGCATCTCACCAACTACGGTCATCATTAAACTGTTTCAGTGGGTTTTTTGTTTATTTTTTATACATAGATGCCAATTCATCATAACCTCAAGGACCTCTTGGCTATTCGAGTAGAGCTACAAAAGAAGGTGGAGGAACTCCAGCGAGAAGCTACAACCAGATCGGTCTCCTCCTCTTCTGACCGGGGATCTTCTCCTTCACATTCTGCCACACCTGTACACACTGCTGTCTGATGAGCAGCATGGACTGAGAGGCACAGTGTGCTATACGTGTTGGCCTACTGCCGCTGCCCTCTGGTATTTCCTCTATATGAGAAGATATCAGACCACACATTTCAGGCTCCAATACAATTTATGGGGATTTTGTTGGTTGTCTTCTGCTGGAGATTGTAAAGTGTTATGTCAGCTGTGAGCATTTAAGAATTTTTTTTTAGTTTTTTTTTTTATTCTTGCATGCCGGAAGTCATTCCATTTTCTCTCTAGATAGGACTTGTATATTTATATATATATTATTGTTACTGCTCATCATTGTTTACAGGCCTCGCACCTTTATTAGCTGTTAGAGTGGAACTTGTTATCCAGTGCAGTTTATACTTTAGGCTTTTTTAGTCTCAAGTTTTTATTTGCACTTTTCTTTTTTTTTTTTTTTATGAGAGAGACTAAATTTGACATAACTATTCAAGGTTGATTACAGTAGTGTAACTTTATGTTACTGCTGGAAGAACTTTGTGGAGTCTCTATGAACGGGTCCAGTCCTGGAAGAGATGGTGTGTTTTTATTTCTCTATATGAAAGGACAGTGTAAGTTAAAGTCCATGTTGCACTCATTTAAAAACAAATCCAATGCACCTGAAGCCATGTAAAGCATATTGAACAATTATTTGAAGAAAAGTAATGTTGTATAAGTTATCCTATTGCACCTAAATATGTATTTGTATAGTGTTTTTACCTCAGAAAATAAGAATTTTACCCTGCCATCATTGTTGTTTTCTTTGATGAACATTGGGTCATTTAGTAACTATTAATAGTATTGACCATAAACATCAGCAACATAAGCATGTGTACAGGCAATATACTGGAAACAGTGACCATAGTCTTACCAGTACAGTATAAATCTTACAAACAACACAAATCAAATGACCAACAAACTAGGTAGGATGCAGATGGGCAACTTTTGGGAGACTCACAGAGATGGGACGATGAGCCACGGAGAGTAAAGCTCTCACTGACCCTGTACCCAGTGAAGGGTGAGAACACATTGTTATAGTCGCTGAAGGGGACAAGAAGCACTGGAAACACTTTAGTACAGGGGATTAACAAGGGGATGGAGGACATTCATCTCCATCAGGAGATGGATGTATAGAGTGAAGGTGAACTGGGGAGCAGAAAAGATCATGGGATGAGGGGAGCGTGCAGATGTAGGAGGGTTGGTAGGTGTAAAAGCTATGTTTTGATTGAAGGTTTGAAGGGAATTGGTCATGTTTGCATTTTGCTTCAAATGTTGCTAAACTGATATTCCCGATATTCCCATTGATGAGACAGACTATTCTGTAGAATCACGTGTGGTGTCATCTCTGCAGATGAAAAGGGGCTCACCGAAAATCAAAAATTATGAAAAACATACATTAGGAAATGCATATTAGCAGGAGTGAGGTAAGAATGTTGTGAGCCCATTTTCCAATGCATCTAGAGCAGGGAACTGGTTTACCTTTTACCTCAAATATATACTGTATTTGGATATGCCGTTGTTACCTTCTTAATTTGGAAATAAATCATATAGTTGTAATACACCCGGTACCCCCAGAAATAGATGATATATCCTGCTAGTACGGTACACAGCCTGGCAGCTGATGATGATGATGATGACTACCATGTATGGCTGTGTGTGGAACAATGGCTGGCTGCCAGGCTGTGTGTGGTATCGCCATTGATAATGTGACATCCAGGCAACTATTCCTCTCAGTATTTCAAGATGACATAGTGACAGTCTGTGCAAATTGTTTTCCCTAGACTAGAGATGTGTATACCTTGACAGGAGCCTGTAACCAGGCAAAGAAACTTGACGCCGCAGCAGCAGTACAGACTGCGCGCTGCCGAGATGGCGCAGCAACTAATCAACACTGTTAAAGAAGCGTGCAGACTTGGAAGCGGGACACGGGGCATCACTCAGGGAAACATGCTATACACAAGGGCCTGACGCACTGCACTGCATCAGATCTTTATACACTACAGTACTGTAACACACACAGCCGGGCATGCATATAGAATCTATATATTGATTCTATATGCAATAAAATGAAATTCCTGAGGGTAATGGATGGTCACACTGTCGAGACCGTCCATTACCCCCAGGAATTTCATTTTTACCCCATTTGGGGTAATTTACCCCTCTTCCCTGACCACTGATCTAGAGAGTTTGTAGCAGTTGTTATATTTTATACCCCATAATAATGCCATTGTTCAGTTTCTTACCATAGTAGTTCACTAGATATACACAGAGTAGTATGCTAGCTTATTTTATGAACCATAGTAGGGCTGCCAGTACACAACACAGTACAGTACCACCAATTCACATTATGACATACTGTGCCTCCTGTTCATATTATCCCGCAGTAGCATTTCCACTTCACATTGTGCCACATTGAAGTCCTCCATTTCTTAAGAAAAAGAATGCATTCCAGATCATTATATACAGTACCACATTACTATAATTAAATCCAGGAACATAACTAGATATATAGTAGGCCTCCAGGCAAACATTTGTAAGGGCCCCCATGGACCACCCAATGATAAAAAATGTATATAACCTATGTTACTTTGACAACGAAGGTGGGCTCCACTCAGCTCTGTATCTCCAATCCCTGCATCTTTGGTGGCTACGCCCTTACATATTAATAATGACAACTCATGTTGTGTTGAGGCACAATTATAGAGCTTGAATGCCACTTGTATGAGCTGGTGACTACTGGGTGTATCTGGCCCGCCAGCTTGTGGAACAGTGCATTAAAACAAAACAGCTTATTACTAAATATACATACAGGCCTTCAACATTACCAGAGACAAAGTACTGTTTATACAAGTAACACCTTACTCCTTCCAATCCCGAGCACTGTCATGGTGAGTTTTTTTGCATTTATGTTCTGCTTCCACTGAAAAATATACTACATTTTACCTGTGACAATGTTCTTCTGTGCAGTACTTATAGGTGACCTGTTTGATCTGAGAAGCTCAGGTGAGTAAGGTTTTGTGGTTCCACCCAATACTTATTGCAACAATTAATAATCACTTGCAGCACCATTTTTATACTTTTGTTGTGTGTAGGGGGAATAGTTACTATGTAATAGAGAGAGAGAGAGAGATATATATATGTATGTATATATATATATCTCCTATATATCTCTTATATATTTAGCCAGATCCGTCACCTCCCAACACTCCCCATGCCCACCCATCCACTGCCAAACCCCGCCCCACAGCTACACACTGCGCCCCCCCAGCCTCGCTCTCCGGACACCCTCACCGCCCCTTGATGCCAGGCACTTAGCCCAGCCTCTACGCCCCGTCCAAGTGACAACCCCCCACACCCGCACGGATCATCAGCCTCTGCCTTGCGCAAACACCCCTTTGTATGCAGTGGTGGCGTGCCCCGTCACCCCCACTCCTCCTCCCCAAAGAAATATAAATCCGACCTTGCCTGAGCAAAGCAGCTTCCGCCAGCACTGAGCAGCAGACAGGTCCAGTAACCTAGCGGCGGGTGCGTGAGCTTCCGCCGGGTGTCAGCCCCGCCTCCTATCACCAGCCGCTATTGAGGGCTCCCCGGGGAGAAGCATCCCCACGGCATCCTTCCCCCAACACTGCAGGCCACTACAGCAGCCCAGATCTAAGCAGGACTGATTGAGGCCCTGGGGGCTGAACCCAGAAACATGCACCACCGTCAGGAGAATGGGGAAGGTACCTTTACCTGATTCTCTCTCTCCCCTCTCTCTCTCTCTCCCTCCTTCTCTCTCTCTCTCCCTCCTCTCTCTCTCTCTCTCTCTCTCTCTCTCTCTCTCTCTCCCTCCTTCTCTCTCTCTCTCCCCCCTCAGGCCCCACTGTCACCCCTCTCTCTGCCTAACCCCACTGTCACTCATCTCTTCACCTGCCCCCCCCTCTCCCTCTGCCTAACCCCCCTCTCACCCACTCCCTCTCTTCCAGGCCCCACTGTCACCCATCTCTCTCTGTCTGACCCCACTGTCACCCATCTCTCTTTGCATGAACCCCCTCTCTCTTTACATAATCCCCCCTCTCTCTCTGCCTAACCCACCCAATCTCCCCCTCTGCCAGGCCCCTCTGTAACCCATCTCTCTTTACCTGACCCCCCTCTCTCTGCGTAATCCTCTCTCCTTCTCTGCCTAACTCCCCTCTCACCACATCCCTTGCTCTGCCTGACCCCATTCTCTCTCGCGCGCATAACCCCCCTTATCTCTGCATGACCTCCCCTCTCTCTTTGTACCTGACCCCTCTCTCTCTTGCCCTTAAATCCTCTCACCCCCCTCTCTCTATTCCTGACACTCTCTCGCTCTCCCCTATAATTTCCTCACTTTCCCTTATCCCCTGACATTCTTTCTTTATCGCTTACACCTTTCTTTCTCTCTTCTCAAAACATGTTTTGTCAACTGTGGTAATACAGTATATTCCCATTCATTCTGTAGAACATTTATGAGGTCAGTCTCGAGTGGGTCTGGCTGGGAAAAATAGGCATGACTAGCAATCTTCGTGCCAGTTCTTCCTAAAGGTTCTAATGGGGTCGAGCTCAGGGTTCGGTGTGGACTAGTCAAGTTCTTATACATCAAACCATGGCCCTTATTCAGATCTGATCGCAGTACAAATTTGTTCTCAAGATGGGCAAAACCATGTGTGCTGCAGGTGGGGCAGATGTAACATGTGCAGAGAGAATTACATATGGGTGGGGTGTTTTGAAACTGAAATCTAAATTGCAGTGTAAAAATAATGCAGCCAATATTTACCCTGCACAGAAACAAAATAACTCGCACAAATCTAACTCTCTCTGCACATGTTAAATCTGCCCCAACTGGAGGGCACATGGTTTTGCCCATTTTGAGAACGAATTTGTACTGTGATCAGATCTGAATAAGGGCCCATGTCTTTATAGTCCTTGCTTTGTGCACTGGTTGGAATAGAAAAGAGCCTTCCCCCAAACTGTTTCCAAAAGGTTATATGTATAGCATTGTTCAAAATGTCTTGGTATGCTGAAGCATTAAGATTTCCCTTCACACAACCCCTGAAAAATAGCCCCATACCATTATCCCTTGTCCACCAAATGTTGCAGTTGGCATAATACAGTCAGGCAGCTAACGTTCTTCCGGCATTCGCCAAACCCAGACTTGCCCATCTAACTATCAAACAGAAGCGTGATTAGTCACTCCACAGAACACATTTCCGCTGCTCAACAGTCCAGTGACTGTGTGCTTTACACAACTCCATAGATGCTTGGCATTAGACTTGGTGATGTGAGGCTTGGAGACTAATTCCATTAAGCACCCGGCACACAGTTTTAGTGCTTACATTAATGCCAGTTGAAGATTTTTTTTTTTTTTTTTCTTTACATGATCTTCATGGCTGAGTTGCTGCTGTTCCTAAACACTTTCACTTTCTAATAATATCACTTACTGCTGACCTTGGAATATCTCGCAGGGATAAAATTTCACAATCTGTCTTATTGCAAAGGTGGCATTCTATCATCGTACCACGCTTGAAGTCCATGAGCTCTTCAGAAAAACCCATTTTGTATTTATTTAACAGTTTCTTATATAGCGCAGCATATTCTGTAGAGCTTTACAATAGGAGACAGCAATACAACAAACTGGCTATTTACAGACAGTCAAAGGTATGAGGGCCCTGCTCGCAAGCTTACAATCTATAGGGACACTTGTATTGGAAGTGCTTGTAAATGGCGACTGAATGGCTAGGTTCTTAATTTTATACACCTGTGGCTACGGGTCCAATTAAAACACCTGTGGCAACGGGTCCAATTAAAACACCTGTGGCAACGGGTCCAACAATTGGATTTAGGGGTCATCATTGATGATAGTATGAGTAATAGTGAACAATGTTCAAGTGCTGCGGCAAGAGCAAACATGACCTTAGCATGTATTAAAAGAGGAATGGAATCAAGAGATGCCGGTGTGATAGTGCCTCTTTATAAATCATTGGTGAGGCCGCACTTAGAATACTGTGTCCAGTTCTGGGCACCTCATCTTAAGAAAGACATTATGGAACTTGAATTAGTACAGAGAAGGGCTACTAAACTAATAATGGGTTTTGAGTCGCTGAGATATAGGGATAGGCTAACCAGACTGAATATTTATTCACTGGAAAAGCGAAGGCTGAGAGGCGATATGATTACTATGTTCAAATACAGGATTGGAAATCACAAGGAGCTGGGAGATAACTTATTCAGTAACAAGACTTTACTTAGGACACGTGGGCATGCACTAAGGATTAAAGAAATAAAATTTTGTATCGAATCTTTCACCATAAGAGCAGGTAAGTTCTGGAATTCTTTGCCAGAATATGTGGTAACAGCAAGCACGGTAAATGAGTTTAAAGTAAAACTGGAAACATTTCTTGCTACAAAGGGAATCCTATAGATACAACCTAGCCTAGGAACGACTAGACTAGTTATATGGGTTGAACTCGATGGACTGACGTCTTTTTCGACCCTAAATTACTATGTTACCTGAATTCAATAATTAACTGGTGTAGCCAAATAATTTTGTCCATATAGTGTACATTTTATATATATATATATATATATATATATATATATATATATATATATATATATATATATATATATATATATAATGTGTGTAAAAAGAATATAAAATCATGCGCTTATAACCATCCAGCTAAGACCAGTAAAAAAGTCCACTGATGATCTCAAATCAAAAGTTCAGACACCATCCACTTGATACAGTGGTGCAGCAACCTTTCTCTCAGAGGCAATCTCTGGAATCCACAGAGGGGGAAAGATCTAGAAAAGAATGGAGAAGGTGCGCCTCATGGTGGATTAAACGAGATATAGTTTAATTGAGACAAAACAGTCTCCTGGATGAAGTAAGTCAAGAGACTAGTACCATATAAAATAGCACTGTGGACTGGTTACCACACGGCATGTACAAATAGCCACGGCAAAACTGCTCACGGTATCCTCGGGGGGAACGGCCGGATCAATCCACAGATGACGCCGCCAAGCTGGCTTGCTTGGTCGGCTGACAGAGGACGTCACTCGTTACGAACCCAGGGAGGCCGGAGAACGATCAGCTGGAAGGACGCGTCGTAAGCCACGCCCTGACACGTTTCGTCACTGGGACTTCATCAGAGGGCGTGGCTACTACGCGCGCCCATCCAGTCTTTATTGTGCCTTGCCTGTCAATCAAGACAAGCCCGGCAGGGGTCCTCCCCCATAGATGTTAAACAAAAGGAGTTGGAGAAAGTGCAAGAGACTTGATTACAAGTAAACTGACATCCAAGTACTGTCAGCGCTCATAGATGAAAAACTACGGGGACAGAAAGTGCTATGTTATGATCTATAACTAACGCCCCTACCCAGATCAATCGTGAGCAGATTTTTACAAACGGGCTTTACATTTAATATACAATTATTAAAAATATATATATCATGTATAAAAACACATATATTATAAAAAATGATACACCATGAGGAGCACCTTCTCCATTCTTTTCTAGATCTTTCCCCCTCTGTGGATTCCAGAGATTGCCTCTGAGAGAAAGGTTGCTGCACCACTGTATCAAGTGGATGGTGTCTGAACTTTTGATTTGAGATCATCAGTGGACTTTTTTACTGGTCTTAGCTGGATTAATTTTTACACACCTTGTTCTGCTGAATCCGTTAAAATCATCTTGCTGCTGTATCTATATCCTGTTATAATTATAACTGTTATATTGAATTATGTTCAGGAATAGTGAACTAAATTTAAAACGTTCACAAGAATGTTTACGAATATTTGATGATAATGCTACCGCTTCAGGTGCGGGCCTTGAAAATTATGTTAATGGTGGAGGTGTCATTGATTTGGAGCGTCTACTTATTAGAGAAGCGAAGACCTGGTGGGATATAAAGAGCTCGGACAGCTATGTGAGTTGTGGAAGAATCCCTAGGGGTCTCCGGCTTACTAAAATTCCCACCATAGGAAAAGTCAGTGACCAATTTATTGCTGATTGGAATAGAGTGCTTGATGAGTGTTCTTTTTCCTTGATGAGGTTACTCATTGAGGAAAAGAAAAGAACCTTCAAGGAGATTGAACAAGATATATCTTTACTAACTCCTACTCTTGAGGGTAAATATAGCAAAGACACACTCACTGCTGCAAAATTAGAAATGGATCAAAAAGTGTCTGCAATTGAGAGCAAAATTATCGCTACAAAACAGAAAAAATTTGCCAGAGATAGGATTGATTATGAAAATAATAAGGTCAGATTGTGGCAAGAAGTGAAAAATAAAGTTCCATTGCATATTATAGAGCCGGAGCAGGTTGAGAACAGTCAGCCACACACTGTCAGACCCAGACCTAAATATCAATCTGATCGTTATAATTCCCCTAGACAACAGAGACGTGAATATTATACTCCAAGGGACTTTGGGTATAATCATCATACTCAGCGTCAGGAACGCTGGAAAAAAGTTCCCTATAAAAATTCACGCAGGTTGCAAGACCCCAAAAAATACTGGGATCAGTCGGTATTTCAAAATAATCAAATGGGACGGTGGGCTGAACCCAATAGGTTTGAGCCACTCAGATCAGTTAGAGGCAATGATCCACATTTTTTAGAGGAGGGTCGGGGCGACGGCTTATTGATGTCTACTCCCAACAGGACCCCCCTCAGGTTAAAAAGAAGATTAGTGGAAGCCGGGGAAAAGGAGTTACCAAGAAGAGAGTCAAAGCAAAGGCTAATTTAATAGCTAATCCCGACACTGATATAAATAAAACTGACAGACAATTAGGGATATTTAATCTCTCTAATAAAATCTTAACAGATGTTGAAACTAGAGTTCTTCAGAAAGGACTATCTTTTGCCCCTGCACAAGGTCCGAATAATGTCGACTTACAGATCGACTTGAATTTGTTTGCCCGCAATCTTACGTTAAAACGCCACTTTTTAAAGAAACCTGCTCAAAATGGTGAGGCAAGCAATAGTGTCGACACTACCGGCTCTAAATTGAAGCTAAAGTCTACGTTTTATCCACTAGAGTCTCGAGGTCCGTATATTGAGTTATTTACTGAATTGGTTAAAAAAGACTTTAATAAACTAAATCCTAAGGTCAGCAACAGGAGTAATTTAAGTAAAAAAGAAAACTTAGCTCTAAAAGCACTGATGTTGGATGATTCAGTTGTCATCAAAAGTGCTGACAAGGGTGGAGGGGTGGTGATTGTTAACAGAGACGATTATGTTAATGAGGCTCACAAATTATTATATGATGTAAAGTCTTATATGAGATTATCTTGTGACCCCACCCCTGATTATTTGGTTGTGTTGGACTCCATCCTTAAAAAAGGTCTTCATGATAAGGTGCTAGGTTTGGAGGAATATAAATGTCTTTACAACAGGACCCCAAACCTAGCTACCTTCTACCATCTCCCGAAGATCCATAAGGGAGTGATACCCCCGCCAGGTCGACCGATTGTCGCCGGCGTGGGGTCACTAACTTCTCGGGTCTCGGAATATGTGGACTTTTACATTAAAAAAATATGTACCACTCATTAAAACACACATTAGAGACTCGTCCCACCTCTTGCAAATTCTTGATACCAATGAGTGGAATGCTGGTTATAGCCTGGCATCTATTGATGTCCAGGCTTTGTATACTAGCATCCCACATGAGTTGGGAATTCTCTCAGTGGAACAATGTTTATTGAAAGACCCCACTATTTCTATGCCCAAAAGGGAATTTATATGTGAATGTCTCAAATTTGTACTTAAATTCAATTATTTTGAATTCTTGGGGGAGTGGTTTCTCCAGATATGTGGGACGGCGATGGGGACCATTTGTGCCCCTAGCCTAGCCAACATTTATATGGCAGACTGGGAAACCAATACCGTCATGGGGAATGTGGATGACCATCTAGTTTTATTCAAGCGTTATATTGACGATATCATTATAGTGTGGAATGGTGATGCAAGTTCCTTTAATGAGTTCGTCGTTGGCTTAAACAATAACCCCTATAATCTCAAATTCACCTCCTCCTTTCATAAAACGAAAATTAAGTTTCTAGACCTTGCCCTCAATGTGGAAGAATTCCCACTTGAAACTAAGATAAAAACTTCCACTTTTTTCAAGCCAGTAGACGCTAATAGTTATCTAGACTATTCCAGCTGCCATCTAGGGGTTTGGAAGGATAACATCCCCTACTCCCAGTTCCTTAGGTTAAAAAGGAACTGTTCGGACCCCCAATGCTTTGAAGATCAAGCAAAAGTGTATGTTGATAGGTTTGAGGAGAGAGGGTACCCAAGCAGAATTATAAATGGGGCGTTACAAAGATCACGCACCCTAGATAGAAAGAATCTGTTAAAACCACTAGTTGATTCTGCTGACACTCCTGTCCCCTCCTCCGACACTCCTATCAAATTACAGGAAACTTTATTTGTTACCCAGTACAATACACACGAAAAATAATTAAATTCCATCCTAAAAAAACATTGGAATGTATTGAAACTGGATCCATTGTTGGCAGATCACATTCCCGACAGACCAAAAATGGTCTTTAGACGGGCAAAGACCATCAAGTCTATGGTATCTAAAAGTCAGCTTAAGCCGGTTAATGATGGTCCCTCTACTAATACCTTCTTGTCTCTTAATGGGTCGTTTCCCTGTAATCAATGTAAAATTTGCCCTTATATGAAAAATGGTTCTTGTATCGATGGTACAGATCAGAAGATTGCTAAATTTATCAACTGTAACTCCTCTTTCGTAGTTTATCTCTTGGTGTGTGGATGCGGACTCAGATACATTGGTAAAACCAAGCGGTGTCTGAAGATCCGCATCCTTGAACATATTCGTAATATAAAGCACGGTGTGCTCAACCACAGTGTCACAAGATACTTTAAAGAAGCACATAACTGTGATCCATCTTCTTTAATGGTGAAAGGTATTGAGCAAGTTCAGCAGAGTAAACGGGGTGGTGACCGGGAAAAATTACTGCTGAGACGCGAAACTACCTGGATCCTAAAACTGAACACGTTGGCCCCAGCAGGGCTTAATGAGGGATACGAGATCACCGCATTAATTAACTAACAGCATTCGTGTATATATGTAGACAGGTGTGCATACATGGATACAGTTTTAAGTATATTATTCGTTTTTTCTGTCTCTCATGTTCATCGCGTATTATATGAAATGGATTATGGTGGTGATATGAGTGACAGTTTGTAAAAATCTGCTCACGATTGATCTGGGTAGGGGCGTTAGTTATAGATCATAACATAGCACTTTCTGTCCCCGTAGTTTTTCATCTATGAGCGCTGACAGTACTTGGATGTCAGTTTACTTGTAATCAAGTCTCTTGCACTTTCTCCAACTCCTTTTGTTTAACATCTATGGGGGAGGACCCCTGCCGGGCTTGTCTTGATTGACAGGCAAGGCACAATAAAGACTGGATGGGCGCGCGTAGTAGCCACGCCCTCTGACGAAGTCCCAGTGACGAAACGCGTCAGGGCGTGGCTTACGACGCGTCCTTCCAGCTGATCGTTCTCCGGCCTCCCTGGGTTCGTAACGAGTGACGTCCTCTGTCAGCCGACCAAGCAAGCCAGCTTGGCGGCGTCATCTGTGGATTGATCCGGCCGTTCCCCCCGAGGATACCGTGAGCAGTTTTGCCGTGGCTATTTGTACATGCCGTGTGGTAACCAGTCCACAGTGCTATTTTATATGGTACTAGTCTCTTGACTTACTTCATCCAGGAGACTGTTTTGTCTCAATTAAACTATATCTCGTTTAATGCACCATGAGGCGCACCTCCTCCATTCTTTTCTAGATATATATATATATATATATATACACTAGGTGATTCATCGCGCCCTACGGGTGCTCTTCACACCGTCGTAAGGGGCTGCGCCCCCTTAATTTGTGAACGTTTGTATTGTGAGAAATATGGTTAGAATTGTATGTAAGATGCCTGTATTGCACCTGGAGTTATAGGTGAAATGTGTTAAATAGAGAGCATATGATTTGGAAGGGAGTGTGTATTCTTTTGTTTAATTAAAAAGCGGTTACAGAGTAAGATGTACATTGATAGTGTGGAGGGTACAGTGACATTTGTGGGTGTGGGGGGGGGTGGTGCGTGTTGTTGAGGTGTGTGTGCAATAGTATAGTAGGGTGTTTTTGAGTCAGCGGCTCCCCACTGGCGGAGGTCACGACACAGGAAAACAGGAGGCTGGGTAGTGATAGGGGTGTGTGGGCATAAGGGGGACTAAAAAGGAGGGTGGGGGACACTGTGCAGCTTCTGCCAGTGGTTGAGGGTCCAGCGTGGCAGCACAGGAGTAGAGGACAGTGCCCCTGAGTCAGTGTCTCCTCCTACTGGGTGGGAGTTAGGGTGCATGAGAGCAGGAGGCTGGGCTATGAGGCATGATAGGGGTATGTGGGCAACACAGCGTCAGCGACACCCCAGTGGTGGAAGTTACAGTTCAGGAGAGCAGGAAGCTGGGTAGTGATAGGGGTGTGTGGGCATACGGGGGACTAAAGAGGAGGGTGGGGGACACTGCAGCTTCTGCCAGTGGGTGAGGGTCCAGTGTGGCAGCACAGGAGTACAGGACGGTGCCCGAGTCAGTGTCTCCTCCTACTGGGTGGGAGTTAGGGTGCATGAGAGCAGGAGGCTGGGTGGTAAAGCATGATAGGGGAATGTGGGCAACACAGGGTGAGCGGGTCCCCACTGGCGGAAGTTTCGGGGCAGGAGAACAGGAGGCAGGGCAGTGATAGAGGTGTGTAGGCATGAGGGGTAGTAAATGTTTTTGGCTGTTGCTGAGTAGGGATAGGCATTGGTGCAGACGGCATTGATGGGGATTTTGCACCCTGCCTTCGATAGTAGTAACATATTACTTGGATAACCATCGATTGTTGTAGCTATCGATGGTCATCCATTATATCTGACTGATTAGGCCGTGGGAACTTGGTGGTGGGACTACCGGGTGTGGGGGCGGAGCTATGCTCCGTGTCCCGGCACCTTAAAAAAATTGAAACTTGATTGGTTCTCCTTTGCCATCAATGTAGGGAAACCATCTGGTTCTCCCACATCGATGGCAAAAGTATTCAACATCGATCCATAAACCATAGATTATTTGAAAACATTGATGGTCGATGGGCATCCCAAGAACTGGAGGAGGGTGGGGGACAGTATGCAGCTCCCGGCAGTGGGTGAGCGTCTCCTCCCACTGGGAGGGAGTGAGCGCGTATGAGAACAGGTGACTGTATAATAGTGGTATGTGGGCAAGACATTGATAAAAGTTGTGGCGCTGGTGCAGAGGATTGTGGGGACACTTCTGGCAGTGGGGGAACCTACAGAGCGGCAGCCAGGGCCGGATTTCCCACCTAGGGGCGGCACCTGCTTGTGGCGGTACAGGATCCCCCATTGTCACGCGGGTACGTGAAATGCGGTCGCGGGGGTCCACTGGGGGGTGGAATTGCCGGAAGGGGGTCAGGGGGGTCTGCAAATTGCGGGAGGCGGGGTGTGCGGGATCCATGATTAGCAGGAGGGGGCGGGGGGCTTGAATGCGGGAGGGGGGTTGTCGGGGGTCAGTGAATTGCGGGAGGGGGGGTTGTGGAGGTCCGTGAATCGCGGGGGTTGCCGTGAATCAAGGGAGGGGGCGCAGGGGGTTGCCGGGGGGGTCCGTGAATCGCAGGAGGGGTATGAATCGGGGGAGGGGGGGGTGCGGGAGGTACCGTGAATCGCAGGGGGGTCCGTGAATCGCGGGAGGTGCCGAGGGGGTCCGCAAATCGCGGGGAGGGGGGGGGCGCTATGGGGGGTTCCGTGAATCGCGGGAGGGGGCGGGGGATCTGCAAATTGCGGGGGGGGGGGAAGGGGTAGAATTGCGGGAGGGGGGGGTCACAAATTGCAGGAAGGGGGGTGCCGTGAATCGCAGGAGGGGGCGGTGGTCTGCGAATCGCGGGAGGGGGGGGTCGCGGGGGTCCCACGAATTGCGGGATGAGGGGGCCCGCGAATCGCGGGAGTGGGGTCGCAGGTGGCTGTGGGGGGTTGTGCTGGCAGAGGGGGGGTGCGGGAGTAATGGTGGATGGTGGCTGTGGAGTAATGGTGGGTGTGTACTGTAGCCCTGGCTGGGCGGGGGGAGGTGATGTCAAGGGGGTGGAACGTTATACACATGAAAACGTTCTACACATAGAACACTGGTCTTTTCCCTAGGAGGGCGGGTTTGTGTATCCCGCTTGGCGGGAACGTTATATACACAGGGGATGAGTGACACTTCAGGGTCAGGTTGATTTACTATTACTCCTTATCCACTGTTGAACAAACCTGGATAATTGCTGGATATACCCAGGAAATGACTACAAGGAAATAAACCCGGGTCTAGTGACCTGGGAATTTTCAGGTAGAAATATTTTTAGTGAGTAAACCCGGTAAGTGGAAAGGTTCTCAGCCAGAATTTAAAACACTGGTAAATCCACTGATTGGTCCTTCCAGGGTGCTGGCTGCTGACGTAACCATCCAGTGGAAATGATGGAAACTTTTGGTGAAAAAACAGGTGCACTGAAAATGGGGTTTAAGCCAGGTAAGAAAAGGGGTATAAGTTTCATTACATCGCTGCTTTTAACCACAAAGTACCCTCATAACTTATCTTATTACTTGTGCTCCTACATCCAGGTTCTATTTCAAAAGCATCTCAGACTAGGTGCATAAGGTTGCAACATCTGGTTCTCATGATTCGCGTGGGGTGGCGGTACGCGTCCTCCGACCTTTTCATAACCCCACTATACACATCGGCGAGGAGTGGATTTTAGATGTGAGCCCGAAGCGCGGCGAGCACAGCAGAATACATGTTAAGTCATCCGCGTCCCCTCGCGGGTCTCGCCATGCTTCGGGCTCGGTGGCTCTCTGCGCTCACCACACTATCTAAAATCAACTCCACGCTGACGTGGATAGTGGGGTTATGAAAAAGTCGGAGGACGTGTACTGCCACCCCACGCGGGCTCGCCACGCTTCGGGTTGCCGTTGATAGTGGGGGTGGCGTTCACAATGGGGGTGCATTTTACATTGTAAGCACCCATCTGGGTGCTTGTACAATTAAAAAACGCATTGCATCGCATGCCACTATATTGTATGCGATGTAATGAGATGTATAAGCTGCAATAAGATCAAAATCGTGGGCGCTGTACTAGGAAACAAGTACCATTTAGATATATATATCCCCATATGTTCCCCACTGTGTATAAATACTGTGTGTGTGTGTGTGTGTGTATGTATGTATATATATGTATATATGCGACACTCCGCTTACAAAGATGAACGACAATACAGTGTCGACTTAGTGTCATCAACGTTTTAGTGCTTTAATGGTGGCACTATCTTCAGGATACAAAAGATAAAACATACTTACAGTGCTTAAATAACATCACCCCTGCAAAAGGAGGAGACGCCTACCACGTCGGACCGCCCGGCGGCTCCAAGTGACGTCATCTGCATGCTCACTCCAATAGGTACACCCATCATCAAAATGAAAAAACATATATATTAATACAGATGTAACATTTATACAGGGTTAATTATTCGAGTAGAATGTAAACACTGGGCAAAATGGATTTTGATATCAAAATTAATACAATTTAAAAGGCTATAAAAGATAAATACTCATTTAAGCCTCTGGGGCAATTACAGTACATCAAGTCTATGGATCCATTCAGTTTCCCTTTGTAGCAATGCTCGACCCCGGTCATCACCTCGTATAGGTCTGGCGACCTGGTCGATCATACGATGTCTTAAGGTTGTTAGTGGATCATAAAAATGAGGGGGCAACAGGTTGATCGCTGCACTTTAATAAGTGCAGCCTTAATGGTAGAACGATACTCACCCATTCTGTCTGGGTCATACCAATATATGTTAGCCCACATGGACTCTGTTAGATCACATGTGTGCTGTTACAGGTAAGATCAGTGGCGTATCTAAATACATGTGGGCCCCATAGCAAAAGTTTGTAAGGGCCCCTATTTATCACCTAATGCTTAAAAATGTATACAGCATATGATACTTTGACAGGTAAAGTGGGCCCCTCTCAGCTCTGGGCCCCTTAGCAGCTGCATCCCCTGCACCTATGGTAGTTACGCCCTTGGGTAAGATGTTGTTTAATTAACATCCTCCTGCCTGAGTGGGGATGGTTAAAACTCTCACCAGCTACCATATATTGGCACGTAACACATGAACATTTAAAGCATCCAGGTCGTTTAGATAGAAAATTACCTTCTTTTTTAGAGTAATGTCAGATTTGACAAGTAAATCGCATAGGTTAGGTCCACGGGAGTAACATGGCGTTTTATTTGGGTTGTGAAAAGGTAATTGTTTGTTAGATTTAATAATTGGCTACTGTGTTTTAACCACATTTTGAATTTGTATTCCACTGGTTGCTTAACAACAGGGAGTCCCGATTTAAATTGAGTACTCCGTTTTTAGTGTGTAAAAATATACGATCGTACCCACGGGCTACAAATCTTTCAATTAGGTCATTTAAGCTGTTTTTCGGCCATAGTCACATTTGAATTAAAAAGTTTTACTCTAATCATCTGGGAATAGGGTAATCCCAATTTTTAGGGGTATTAGGTGACAACTATTCACATGTAACACCGTGTTCCGATCAGTGGGCTTAAAGTACACTGATGTACTAAGTCCCACTTCGTTCTTACTACCTACAACATCCAAAAAATTGATGCTGTGTTTGTCCATGCGGATAGTAAATTTAACTGGACACTGTGTGAAATTATGGCAATCAATAAGATTTCTTAACTCTAATTCTGTACCCGTCCAAGTCAGGAATAGATCGTCTATATACCTCGTATATGACGATATATATGCTGAGGAAATGTTCCGTACAAAAAAGACCTTCTGATCAATATAAAACGTACATGTTTGCAAGTGCTGGTGCTACCGAGGTGGCCATGGAGCATCCTTTACACTGCAAATAAAATTTGCCGTTGAACATAAAGACATTTTTAGTCAAAGTAAATTCCAAAAGCATTATGAAAAAATCAATATATTGAATATCAAAGAGTCCACTGTCAATTAAAAAATTCTTTACGGAAGTGCAACCTTCTACATGAGTTATCACAGTATATAAACTAACGACGTCAGTACAAATTTACCTTGTATCTTCTGTAAGTGAAGAAATAGTATTCAGATGTTTCAAAAATGCTGTGGTTTCAAGTAAAAAAAAAATTATGCTTTTGCACCAAAGGTTGTAAAACTGAATCTAAGTCTTACAACCTTTGGTGCAAAAGCATAAGAATTTTTGAGAACCTTTCCACTTCTTGTTACCCGGATTTACTCGCTAAAAATATTTCTACCCAAGGTCTTTTTTGAACGGAGCATTATCTCAGCATATATATTGTCATATACGGGGTATATAGACGATCTGTTCCTGACTTGGATGGGTACAGAATTAGAATTTAGAAATTTGGATGTTGTAGTTAGTAAGAACGATGTGGGACTTAGTACATCAGTGTACTATAAGCCCACTGATCGGAACACGGGGTTACATGTGAATAGTTGTCACCCAATACCCCTTAAATTGGGATTACCCTATTCGCAGATGATTAGAGTAAAACGTATTAATTCAAATGTGACTATGGCCGAAAAACAGCTTAATGACCTAATTGAAAGATTTGTAGCCCGTGGGTACGATCGTACATTTTTAAACAACACTAAAAACTGAGTACTCAATTTAAACCGGGACTCCCTGTTGTTAAGCAATCAGCAGAATACTTGTGACTCTAACTCCTGTTTACCATGGGTCAACAAATTTAATATAAAATCTAAAGAAATTCAAAATGTGGTTAAAAAACAGTGGGCAATTATTAAATCTGATAAACAATTACCTTTTCACAACACTAATATTATGTTGTTACTCCCATGGTCCTAACCTACGCGATTTTCTTGTCAAATCTGACGATAGATAGAAAATGACCTTCTTTTTTGAGAGTACACGACCTGGATGCTTTAAAGCAAGCATGTCCAACCTTGGCCCTCCAGCTGTTGAGAAACTACACGTCCCAGCATGCCTTGCCACAGTTTTGCTAATAGGGAATGATAAACTATTGCAAGGCATGCTGGAATGTATAGTTTCACAACAGCTGGAGGGCCAAGTTTGGACATGCCTGTTTTAAATGTTCATGTGTTACGTGCTAATATATGCTAGCTGGTGACCGTTTTAACCATCCCCCCTCAGGCAGGATGATGTTAATTAAACAACATCTAACCTGTAACAGCACACATGTGATCTATCAGATCATATGTCCATGTGGGCTAAAATATATGGGCGATAGATAAGATGGTGTGGGTATCATTCTACCATTAAGGCTGCACTACCATTAAGGCTGCCTTTATTAATAAGCGCAGCGATCAACCTGCCGCCCACCATTTTTATGAGATGAATAATCCACTAACAAGCTTAAGATATCGTATGATCGACCAGGTCGCCAGACCTATACGAGGTGGTGACCGGGGTCGAGCATTGCTAAAAAGGGAAACTGAATGGATCCATAGACTTGATGTAATTGCCCCCAGAGGCTTAAATGAGCATTTATCTTTTATAGCCTTTTAAATTGTATTAATTTTGATATCAAAATCCATTTTGCCCAGTGTTTACATTCTACTCGAATAATTAACACTGTATAAATGTTACATCTGTATTAATATATATGTTTTTCAGTTTGATGATGGGTGCACCTATTGGAGTGAGCGTGCAGATGACGTCACTTGGAGCCGCCGGGCGGTCCGCTGTGGTAGGCGTCTCCTTTTTTTGCACGGGTGATGTTATTTAAGCACTGTAAGTATGTTTTATCTTATGTATCCTGACGATAGTGCCACCATTAAAGCACTGAAACGTTGATGACACTAAGTCGACACTGTATTGTCGTTCAGCTTTGTAAGCTGAGTGCCGCACCCCCCAACCATTTGCCTGCATTGCGCTTGGACACGAGCTGTGAAGGCCCCAGTGAAGTTTAAAAGTTTCAGCAGAGAATGCCGGACCTTCCCTACTCTATCTATCTCTATATATATATATATATATATATATATATATATATATATATACAGAAGCGGGGTGCCGGCACTCAACTCCGTCAAATAATCTCTGGGCCCCGTGCCCTCGGTAGTGGCCCGCGATGCTGGGTCCAATAATATCCAACTCTATCACCGCGGCACTGGGGACTTCAATAAATAATTCCACACACAGCCAGTGTGGAATTATTTATTGAAGTCCCCAGTGCCGCGGTGATAGAGTTGGATATATATATATCTATATATATATATATATATATATATATATATATATATATATATATATACACATACATACATACATACATACAAGACCTGCACTCTCACTCCTGTGTCGAGGTTGCCACTGGGGTGCCGTATAAATAGCAGTGCCTTTCAAAACAGTGCTATATAAATTCAGTAGCTCCCATTCGGGAAAACAGCACTCACCAGACTTGGTACAGTAGTATTCATCAGGATCTGGGTGTCCCGTGTTTAATGGTACACAAATGGAGCCTGCCGACGTTTCGGTCCTACAGGACCATTCTCAAGGCAGATAATATCCAGTACAACAAAAACAGCCAAAGTATGGGGTGACAGGGAGCCGGTGCCTGGGACCCTACTTTATAGGGGAGTGTGCACTCCCACCGCCGAGTGCGCTCCACAGCGTGGAACGCATTACTTCACTTCCGGGTGGCACCGGAAGTGCGTTGACGGGATGTTATGCGGCTCTGGTTGCCGGTGTTAAGGCAATCAGTGGCGGTCAGCGCTGTATCTCTGCCGCGGCTGAAAGGCATCTATGTGGACCAGGGAATGGTGCATATAGGGGTGTAAAGCCGGATGCCGATCGCGCTAGTTAGCCCAGTCGTGTGCTGCAGACCAATCAGGGCCCTGTTACACTGCTCAAAAAAATAAAGGAAACACCGTACTTTTTTGCTAGCACGGCACCCACGATCTTATACATCTCATCGCATCGCATGCAATATAGTGGCATGCGATGCGATTTTAAATTGTACAAGCACCCAGATGGGTGCTTACAATGTTAAATGCACCCCCATTGTCATCGCCACCCACACTATCAACACCAACTCGAAGCATGGCGAGCGCAGCGGTACGCGTCCTCTGACCTTTTCATACCCCCACTATCCACGTCGGCGTGGAGTTGATTATAGATAGTGTAGCTCGCCACACTATCTAAAATCAACTCCATGCCGACGTGGATAGTGGGGGTATGAAATGGTCAGAGGACACGTACCGCCACCCCTCGCAGACTCTCTGCGCTCGCCACGCTTTGGGTTCGCGTTGATAGTGGGGGTGGCGTGGACAATGGGGGTGGGCTGCACAGTGCTCCTGCCTTCTGATGGTTGGCACCAGGGCAAGTAATTTGTACTACCGTGTTTCCCCGATAATAAGACACTGTCTTATTTTATTTTTTTCATCAAAAAACACCATAGGGCTTATTTTCGGGGTAGGGCTTATTCTAATCAGCCATGCCCCCATTCCTGCCTTCACAGCCCCCATTCCTCCTATTAAAGTACCATGCCCCCAGTCCTCATTTCAAAGCCCCCATTCCTCCTTTTAAAGTACCATGCTCCCAGTCCTGCTTTCACAGCCCCGTTCCTCCTTTTATAGCACCATGCCCCCAGTCCTGCTCCTCACAGCACTTTCCAGTTCTTCGTCTCGTTTTGTGTCTGCGCCGCTGCTCCCACCGTGTACAGAAGCCGTGTGATGTGTGCGGTGACATGTGCAGGGCGCAGTGCATTCCTGGGACCGGGGGCTTCAAAGGCTTCTACAGTACAGTACAGTACTGTACAAGCAAGGCTGCGGTGAAGGGGGTTAGCGGGGATGGAGATGGGGTCATAGAAGTTAGTGCTTGTAACTTGTGCCTTTGTGTCCTGACGACGGGGGCATGACCCCCGAAACGTAGACAGGCAATGGAATAAAAATTCCTCCAGTTTTTTTCACCTGCATCAAGCCTCTGAGTGCCTTTGTCCGTTTGGAATATTGTGCATGGATGTCTGTGTGTCGACACAGACCATCGACTCATGGCAACAGAGCAAGCCACACGGAAACGCAGCTCACGTCAGTCCTGAGTGACAGGTCCTTCTCTTGGTATATATATATATATATATATATAATTTATGTGTATATATCTATATCTGTAAAGATAGAGCGTGCTAAGTATTTGCCTCCACCTAGTATAGACAAAAAAAAAACTTCTGTCATTTCATGATGATAGAAACTCTATTCATCATGAAATGAAAGAAAAATGGATGCTGTTTCTGACTATTTTTTTTAAATAAGTTGTCCCACTTCGAGATTGTCTATACTAGTTGGTGGCAAATACTAAGTGCACTCTATATTTACATATACCTATCCACCTTTTCCTCTGCTAACAGGGAGGCTTCTATAGAGCTGCAGCTGTCATCTATAGAAAAAGAATTCCAGATCCCCACAGAAGACCTATTATTATCAAATATATCGGAGTATGTGGAGGTGTTCTTAAGAAAATATGTTCCTCAACTGGATTCCTACATTAAGGAGTACAGTACAGCTATTCTCCAAAATGTGAAAAATGTGAACTGGAAAAAAGGCTATATGTGGGCTACCGTTGATGTCCAATTGTTGTATACCATTGATCTAAAGAAAGGGATAGAATCCTGTAAGAAGTTTCTCTTGAAAGATTCATCTTTGGAAACAGAAAATGAAGATTGTATCTGCACTGTCATTCCTTTTATACGTACCCACAATTATATTACATTTCTAAATCGGTTTTTATCCAAAATGCTGATCTGCAATGGGCACAGTATTTGTCCCCAGCTTTGCAAATTTACACATCGGCA
This sequence comes from Crinia signifera, assembly GCF_055691185.1. NCBI lineage: Eukaryota > Metazoa > Chordata > Amphibia > Anura > Myobatrachidae > Crinia > Crinia signifera. Next base: position 98,817,874 of record NC_139225.1, on the reverse strand, counting down.
GCTGGGAGTGTGGCAATATATACAATAATAACCCTTTTTTAGAGAAAATCATTTTATACAAAAGATAAAATGAAAGTCAATTTTTAGAGAAACTAATACGTAAGACTTTGCCCCCCCCCCCCCCCCCCAAAAAAAAAACAGAGCATTTTTTATGGATTAGGTGTAGTTCAAATGCTCAAAAGAAAAAATAAGTAAAGTTGCTATCAAATTTGGCAAACTTGAGATTTTAGTAATCAAAAATCCACCAAGGTAGTATCATGTGTTCCATGCTGGGCTTCACCAGCTCCATATAAATGTGACGCTGGGCACTATTTTAAAGTATTGGGTACTTTGGACCTTATTCAGGTCCGTTTGCAGCGGCCATTCGTTCGCATGGGGACCAATGGTGTGTTACTGCGCATGCGCGTTTCTGCGCATGTGCATACGCAGAATAGTGGGATCGCTGGGTGCACGCACCTAGGACAGGGGGGCAGAGAGGGGTGTGGGGTGGTGGGCAGCCCCATTAGCCTCTGTGAACGCCCAGCATTTAATGGGCGTTCCAATGAGAAAGCTGGCCGTCCTCATGCTAATGAAGCCATGATGTGGGTGCCGGGGGCGGGCAGCTGACATTACTGGATGTCAGCTGCCCTCCCATTTCCTTCTAAACATGAAGGTTTAATGGTGCCTCAGAGATCCCTTACATATGCGTGCATGTTCCACATCATTCGATGGTCACCAACAATCGAATGATGTTGGTGTTCCCCTGCATGCTGCAAATGGATGTTTAAATATCAATTGGCAACCAGTGTGAAGGAACACACTTTGGGAATGGTGGGTCGGCGTACCACTATTCACAAGGCGGGGTTAAGTTGACTTGCAAGGATGCATATATGCATCAGAGCAAATCAACCAGCATAACCCCCTTTGAGTCATGTTGATCATATTATGGCACACAATATATGCATCTATATATCTCTATTGTGATTTGCTCCATTCTTATGCCTCCCTTGTAATTATTATACTTGCAGGGTGTCCTATTTCTGAGGGTATTAAGGTGAGGTCCAGTTACCATAGAACTTGAGTCTTCCATTTTGTTTTTATTCAAATTTAAAGAAACATGGTATTTTTACATGTATGTAACATGACCGGGCAACTTTCAGCACAGGGGGCAAATCCATGTAGGGTGCAAACTGCTGTTGCAGCAACGTAGAAACATTTGTAATGGCACTTGTGTCCCTTTCTAGTGCATGATTCGCATATTTTGTATTGAATCTCAGCAGTTCCAAGTGTGTAATGTGGCTGCACTTACGCTGTCTGTAAGTGCAGCTGGGTACTTGTGTACTATCACGGCTCCCATCTCATCCCATCTCATTGCATACCATAAAGGTGCCCATACACGTACCAATTACCCAGTACTTTTTGTGCTAAAATAGCATCGCATCCCATGCACAACATATGCACAACAATGCTATTTTAGCACAAAAAGTACCGGGTAATTGGTACATGTATGGGCACCTTTAGGCTTAAGATGGTATGCAATGAGATGAGATGTGCTGTGATGGGACCCGATCTTGTACAATTTAAAATTGTATACCATTGTATATGGCACACGATGATTGTATAAGCACGCTAATGGGTGCTTACAATGTTAAATGCACCCCCACGCCACCCCCACTATCAACGCCAACCTGAAGCGTGGCGAGCAGCAGCGGTACGAGTCCTCCGACCTTTTCATACCCCCACTATTCATGTCGGCGTGGAGTTGATTTTATATAGTGTGGCGAGCGCAGTGAGCCACCGAGCCCGAAGCGTGGCGAGCGGACGCGTAATACATGTAAAGTATTACGCGTCCCCTCGCGGGGATCGCTGCGCTCGCCACGCTATATAAAATCAACTCCACGCCGACATGGATAGTGGGGGTATGAAAAGGTCGGAGGACGCGTACCGCCGCCCCAAGCGGGCTCGCTGCGCTCGCCACGCTTCGGGTTGGCGTTAATAGTGGGGGTGGCGTGGGGGTGCATTTAACATTGTAAGCACCCATTAGGGTGCTTATACAATTAAAAATCTTATAGGGGGGCCAATTGACCTTGAAAGCACCCATTAGTGTGCTTATACAATTTAAAATCTCATCTCATCTCATCGTATGCCATTGTATTCCATATACAATGGTATACAATTTTAAATTGTATAAGATCCCATAAGATGAAAATCGTGGGAGCCGTGATAATACACAAGTACTGTACCTGCAGCTGTATTGCCTTAATCCAACTGAGCACTTCAGCAGACTGTTGTACTCTGTTTATACACTTTTCGTCCCTCAAATATGTATAGATCATAACTGATATCCACAGCTCTTCCCTTGGTTGCAGTTTGACGGAACGTCAGTTGATGGAGAAAGTAGTTTGTCGGTACTTATGTATTATCTGGGCTCCCATATTAAATGCACCCCATTTTTTCATACCCCTACTATCCAACTATGCATGGAGTTGATTTTATATAGTGTGGCGAGCGCAGCGAGCCACCGTGCCCGAAGCGTGGCGAGCGCAGTGAGCCCCGCGAGGGGACGCGGTCTCATAAGAAAAACGGGAGCCCAGATATTACATAAGTACCAGTTTGTCTGCAACAACTAACCTCTATAACGGTATATTGTATTCAGAATGATAGTGACCCTCTCCATCACCATAATAATAGGTCTACCTTGACAAACAGTGTGTTTTATTTGTCTCCAGCCACTTTATTCAATCAAATTTTAAGCTTTGTAGATTTGATGTTGCTTGGCAACCTGGAAGGTCACTGTTTGCAGTTAAAGGATGGGATATTAGTGCTTTTAATAAACACATTTTCTTATAGAAATCTGCACTATAATTAGTGCTGATATTATAATCGGGACTGGCCCTAGCCTAAATTATTTGGTAACTCCAGATTCTGACGCCCCCCCATACATATGTTTAATGTAAGTGGATTGAGTTTTATATACATAATATATACCTTCACACTGCAGCACTCATTTGTTATATATTGTTTATATACATATCTTTTATTATACACTTTATCTGGGGCATAAAAACTTTTGAACATTTTCTACTTACTTAACTGTATAAATTAAAAAGCTCAACTGAAGAAGTGGCAGGTCTCCAGGGCGTCCTGCGCTTCAGCCTCCATATAAAATGTCCCAGTCCTCTTGAAGCTGCAGCAACACGCTGGCTGCAGTCAGTAGAGATGGCTACTCATTAGGATGAGTGAATGATTCTAGTCACTCACTGTTTGATGAGTCGAGTCCGCAGCGGTGGCCCCGCCTCTCTCTGACTCAAGTCAGCAGGAGGGACTTGAGTCAGTACTGACACAGTGGGAGGGAGCAGTCACGCTTCAAGACTCACTAGTGGGTCATGGCTGCTGTGTCTGGACGAATCCCTGAGTCTGCCAGTGAGTCGAGACAGTTGTTAACTGTGCAGGCTCAGTGATGCAGATCAGATTCATGCAGCAACAGCAGCAGTGAGCCACCTCACTGAATGTGTTGTGTGCTGTGCACTCTCTACACTCCAAATGAGCCATGACTCATACGGCGAGCCACGGATGTGACTCACTTCCCTGAGCGGAGCCATATGCCTCAAATCACTGCCAGTGATTCACTTTGCCTGTGACTAGCGGTCAGACTTGTCCTGCCCGGCATACTTTGCGCTCCTGTGCATATTGTAATGAGCAACGGCTAAGCGGAGTGAAATCTTAATGTCCAGCCATGCAGATGCTAATTACATATGCATTATGCATATGTAATGAGCAGCTGCCCTGCTGCTTAGCAGCTAGCTAAGCCTGGTGCCCCTGCCAGAGGACTCATAGTTCATTTGCCACACCGGTCCGGTATTTATTTATAATGGCGGACGCCAGAGTGCCCTCCATGCTCAGTGCCATACTCTGCTGCATACATTGTGTAGTTATAGGGCCGCTCTCTCTGATTATTTATTGTTACTAATGGATAAGGGTTCCGCGACTACATGTGTTAAAATATAAATATAAATACCATAAGTTTAATTAAGTGAATTGATGCCACAATTGATTGTAATAAATAATATATATGATTTATTTTAGCAAGAATTTTTTTTTTGCTAAAAACAATGTAGTAATGCGTTTCATCTCCAAGACTTCTTCAAGGGGTCTTGAAGAAGACTTGGAGACGAAATGCATTGGATATCCTTCCTCCAGCCAAAGTAAGATAACACATTCAACTAGTCCTCTTTTTTATCAATCATTTTAAATTGCCATATTTTTACACTACATTGTTTTTAGTAAAAAAAAATTCTCATTAAAATAAATCATATCTTATTTATTACAATCAATTGTGGTATAAATTCACTTTAATTAAACTTATGGTATTTATATTTTAACACACGCAGTTGTTGAACCCTTATCCATTGGTACCTATTTTTTTAAGTAACTTTCCACTACTTTATGTATTTAAGGGATAGCTGATGCCCTCAGAAAAAGGAAGTGTTATATATATATATATATATATATATATATATATATATATATATATATATATAATAAAAAATAAGAACAATCTCACAAGTGGCCCCACCCACAACAAATATATATATATATATATATATATATATATATATATATATATATATATATATATATATATATATATATAAAAGATTGCTGGTGGCCTGGCACTCTCCCACCTTGTAAAATGCATCGGTGCCCTCAGGAAGACATTGATTCGATGAGAAGAAACATACAGCGGCACTCAGAGGATACTTGTACAAAATCTCTTAATAAGGCATTTATTCAAAAATGCAAAACTCTGATGTTTCGGGGCTCACACACACCTTTTTCAAGGAATAAGTGTAAAAGGGGCATCTGAGCACCTGAAACGTCTGAGTTGTGCATTTTCTAATTAATGCCTTTAGTTAGAGATGTTGTACAAGTATCCTCTGAGTGCCACTGTATATTTCTTCTCATCGTGCATATCTCATATATTTGGCCAAGGGCGTAACTACCATAGGTGCAAGGGGTGCAGCTGCTATGGAGCCCAGAGCTGAAGGGGGCCCATCTTTGCTGTCTAAGTAATATGTTTTGCATACATTTATTACCATCAGTTGCTAAATAGGGGGCCCTTACAAACTTTTGCTATGGGGCCTACGAATATCTAGTTACGCCTCTGTTTTTGGCTACATCTGTCACTCAAAGTGTGTGAGTGTGTGTATAACAGGAGGGACACATTGCTCTGTTTTTGGACTTCTCCCTTAATTAATGATTGCCAGCACCTGTGTTGAAGCACCTTTCTAATCAATTAATAACATGTGTGAAACAGGTGATGGCAATCATACATTATGAGGGAAGTCCAGAAACAGAGCAATGTGTCCCTCCTGGAGAGGGTCATGTTGGGAGGTATGTGACTGACTCACATGACAGAGAACCAGCCCAGTGAGCCCACAGTGCCAGACATCCTCTGCCTCCCCATGTTGCCCAGCAAAGAAACTGCACCAGGTGAGCGCCCCCCGTGACCCCCCTCCCACGATTCGCGGCAACCCCCGCGACCCACCCCTCCCGCGATTCGCGGCAACCCCCTGCGCCCTCCCTCCTGCGATTCGCGGCAACCCCCCTGCCCCCGCGACCCCCCCTCCTGCAATTCGCTGCAACCCCCCGCGCCCCCCCTCCCGCAATTCGCAACCCCCCCTTGCGCGATTCACGCCCCACTCCTGCGCTTTGCGGACCCCCGCCCCCTGCCGAGATTCACCGACACCTGCGCCCCTCCCACAATTCACGGCACCCCTGCTCCCCTCTTTAGTCCCCTGTATGCCCACACACCCCTATCACTACCCAGCTTCCTGCTCTCCTGAACCATAACTTCCACCACTGGTGAGTCGCTGACGCTGTGTTGCCCACATACCCCTATCATGCCTTATAGCCCAGCCTCCTGCTCTCATGCACCCTAACTCCCACCCAGTAGGAGGAGACACTGACTCAGGGCCACCGTCCTGTACTCCTGTACTGTCACGCTGGACCCTCACCCACTGGCAGAAGCTGCACTGTGTCTCCCACCCTCCTCTTTAGTCCCCCTTATGCCCACACACCCCTATCACTACCCAGCCTCCTGTTTTCCTGTGTTGTGACCTCCGCCAGTGGGGAGCCGCTGACTCAAAAACACCCTACTATACTATTGCACACACACACACACACACACACCCACCCCCACAAATGTCACTGTACCATCCACACTATCAATGTACATCTTACTCTGTAACTGCTTTTTAATTAAACAAAACAATACACACCCCCTTCCAAATCATATGCTCTCTATTTAACACATTTCACCTATAACTCAAGGTGCAATACAGGCATCTTTCATACAATTCTAACCATATTTCTCACAATACAAACGTTCACAAATTAAGGGGGCGCAGCCCCTTACGACGGTGTGAAGAGCGATGGACACAGTGGAATTTCTGTGCACTGCGCTGAGGACCGCTATCACCAATTGGATCCAGGTCTGTAGGCGGGCTCAGCGTCTGGTGTAATTTACACTAAGGAGTGGATCGAGAAGGGAGGCTTTGGAATTCCTTGAATGCTGTTGAGTAGCCACTGGGATTATTCTTTATAAGACGCGCATAAAGCAGTGGTGGAATACCACCCTACACGGTACAACTTTAAGATTGGGGGTGTTGGTCTGTCTTCATGTGGTGAAGGGAGACAATATTGGTTCAAAAAATACTACACTAGAGGCGCCCATCTCACCCTTTTTTTCAGATTCTCCATACACAGGGTTCACGAGAACAGGAGCCCATAGGAGAGGTGCTGCCACCCTAAAGAAAAGAGGGGAGTGTATATAAGTCCTTACACAGTACGGTGTAAAGAACCTTTTATATCCAAAGATCGGGGATTACCAGCGCTAGTACCACCATTTATATATATATATATATATATATATATATTTACAACAAGACTCTTAATCTTGCTATACATCATATAAAAGAACAATAATCAGATACAATAAAAGGCTGCACAGCCGCTCAAATTCCCTGAGGAATGACAAGGGTGAGCAACATTTGGAGGATAGCCAATAACTTGTTAATGGTCCAATGAAGCACAATGAAAAAAGTCCAGAAGATTTATTGATAGTTTGTTCAGATGCAATTTCATGTAAGTAGATGACATACGGTAACCCAATGCATATTGTCAGTAAAGACTTCATCAAGGGTTCTTCTTGACAAATTTTCATTTCATTGTATCAAATCAATTAAAAGTGGTATAACAGGGGAGTCCTAATAATACCTTTGAGAAAGCTGCTAGATGCAGCGAAACGCATCAGCGGTGCTGTTGCCCATCTTGCCACTTTTTAAAAATCTTGGATTGAAGTCCGAACCAGCCCAGCAGAGGATTACACCCCAATTTACCCCCACATTACATCATTGGGGTACCCAAAAGACTCTCTGGAAGACCGCTCCTTCCAAATAAACGGTAACCATCTGGATACTTGTGGTACTTACCAAACTGTCCTCAAAATCAATTCCAGTGGATTTCGGTAACTTGTGCCATCTGGGAAAGACCACTTGGACTCAAGGACAATACAGAGCATCAATTTATCTACCCAATAAGGAGCGGTAACTATATTTCCAGTTTAAATATCCTGGGCACAATAGGAACGGACTCTCCTCTACTGCTGTTATAGTGTGGTACAAGGGCATTTTAACATATTCATTGTAGAGTGTTGTGTATCAAACTTTCTTTTAAACAGAAGCTTCTGTGTGTTGTCATATTGTTTCTTAAATATATGTTTACATTAAATCAATATTATTGTAAAGATCATCCAATTTCCTCATTAATTGTTTTTAGCGCTGCTATCTTCCTCTTTTTTTTTGCTCTATTATATATACAGGAGTATATATACAGGAGTCCAAATAAACCTAAATTGAAAACCTACAGTGTGACAGGAAGGCCTCCCTCTCTTTATAAGATCAAGAGTTCAAAAGCCTCAGTCCAGCAGTATTGATCAAGCAAAGCTGGGCACTATTTTGGAAACAGCTTTGCTGGATAAATACTGCTGGACTGAGGCTTTCGATCTCTTGATCTTATGAGAGGGAGGCCTTCCCATTACACTGTATGTTTTAAATTTAGTTAAAGGTGGTATAACAGGTGAGTTCTAATAAACCTGATTTGATACAACTGAAATGAAAAATTGTCAAGAAGAACCCCTGATGAAGGGGGGGCGTGGCCTGATTGGTAACGTGAGCGGGTGCGGGGAGTAAGAGCTCCGACAAGATCCTTCTTCTATATCCTTCCCTGGACCCCATATTCTTATCTCCACTGGCTCCGGAGCTGCTCCTGTGTCCCCAGCACCATTGGTGATTATTCTGTGTGGTGAGCGGAGAGTTGGACGACCTGCTGGGCCTGCTGTGATCCGGGGGTCCTCTCCTTCAAGTGCGGGCACCATCTTGGTTCCTCCGACGGCTCTGGCTGGGCTTCCGGTGATCCTGGAGCGTGGCCCCATCACCTGAAAGCGCTGGTGCCCTGTCCGGTGTCTCGGCGGGTGGGGGCGACTGACGACCCTCCGGTGGATCTACGGTGGTGAGTGGGAGCTGTCTGTTAGGGCATGCTGCTTAGCCGGCCGGAGACGCCGGCGCCATCTTGCTTGCCTGGCCCTGGGCTGAGGTACCAGTGCTGATTAACTCCTGCATAAGCGGAGACCCATAGGCGTCCCTGATCTACTTGGAGCTGGCAGGGTGGGGTCTATATTGAAGTGAGGTGCTGATACTAGTTACTGGCTGGACTATATCCTTGTGGACATGTACTGTCTTTTTGATGCCATCTGTGCCTCGGAGGTTGCCTGTTAGTGGCCTTGTAGTCAACTATACTGCTCCATTTGTTGTCACTTTTTGGCGGTGTGCTAGCCACCGCCAGTCCCCCTTGGTGCTCCTCCGTGGCGTCTGGCTTGGATTTCCTCCCGCTCTGTGTGCCTACCTGCAATATGGAAATATCGCAAATCCTGCAGGCCATCTCTGCATCTGAGAGGAGGCTCCTCAACCTGTTTACTATTCTGCCAGAGGATGTTGCATCTTCGTCTGAAAACTCTGCTAATGCCCATACAGATGGGTGTGCTCTTAATAATCCTGACCCCCAGAGGGAAGTCCTGTCTCTCTCTACTACACCTGTCCGACAGAGCAGTGGAGCTGAGGGTGCTAAGCTTAGGTTTGATGTTTATGTGGTTCCTGTGGCTCAACTGTCTGCTCATACCTTGGACTTTCCTGGGATCCTGTCCAAACCGGTTGATCTATATCTCTCTGCACCTGACTGCCTCATCCATGATGTGATTTATCCACAGGCCCTTGATTTGCTCCAGCTGCAGAATATGTTTTTCTGGCACTGTTGGACTACATATCCTGACCGCTACCTTTATCTCCGAATGACCTGGACCATGACTATATGCTCCTCTCTGTCATTCCTGGAAACTGAATCCTGGCCGGACTAGGGATGCAAGATTTTTGAGAAAAATTAAGTTGGAAATGTTTCTTATGCCCTGTTCTATAATTCATTGCATCATACTTCTATATCCTGTTTGTTATGTATGATTTAAAACTTGTTCTCTGTTAAAACACCATAGTTTCCATGTGTAAACTCCTGTGTATATATATATGTTCACAGTAGGATACTCGCTATAATATTCCTATGAACATTGAATGTGTGGCTGCTTCCCCGCAGTCCCCTTTTTTTTTGCTGGTAAATACCTGTGATAAGATCCTGGATTCTAAATGCTTATACTTCGGTATTGATACATGCCTATGTCTGTTATTTTTCTGATTCTATTAGCGCTCACTGCACTGCTATTTACTCTTTATTATATTGGCTTGACGACTCTGTCATTGATCGGGATGATATGGGAGCCACATTTTGACCTGTTTCAATATTCGGTCTGAGACCACTACCCCCGATGTATCCTAAATATAATATCCTGTAACTCTAAAGGGGGGGGGGGTTAGGTAGTTTAGCATAGTTTGGGAAGTTAGTAGGGTAATTATGGGATCCAGGTACGCCTTAGTTGGGGGAGAGTTGTACAGGGTGGGGGGTTTTATGGGAGGTTAGATTTGGGCTTACGAGGGATTTATTTTAATAGAGATAGTGGGTTTAGGTTTCCCGACAGTAGACTACCATTCTGATGTGCTCCGTACCTATAGTGTTGCAGTACCATTTATGATAATACTCTGTGCCTATGACCTATTCCTCTCTATAGGCGAGTGTGCCCGGATGGTGCCTTCGGGCTACTTAGAAATTAATGTCTACCATGTTTTTGCTCATATATCACACAGAGTGTGTTTGTGTTACTACTCATCACTATGCAATATCTGTTTCTTATGTCTATGTCGGATTTTGTAAGATTGGTTATAAGTTTTGAAAATTCAATAAAAAATACTCAATTTAAAAAAGAACCCCTGATGAAGTCTTTAACACCCAATACGTTATGGGTTATCGTATGTAATCTAATGTGAAATTACATTTGAGCAAGCTATCAATAAATCTTCTGGACTTTTTACATTGTGCTTCATTGACTATACGGTTGACCAAAGTGAAGTATATAACTCACATGGAAATAAGGGTTTTGTGGGAGTGGTTAAAAACGGCAATGAACCAAACCCAGAAATCCCAGGCCAGACAGACTCCAGTCATCAAACTGCAATTCCAGTGCTTGTAATGTCTGTTCTGGGGCTTGTCCCATCCTCTGGGGATTCTGGTGACACCTGTGACCACAAGGAGAGGGAGGAAAAGATTACACCCACCTGTATGTTCCGGGAATGTAGTCCAAACGGAGAGGCTATAATCTCGCTCATTTCCCTTCTCCCAGGTGACAAGTGTCACAGACATTCTCCAGAGCAGACAATCACCCCTGAATGGTACACTATAACCCTGGAATGGCAGTTTGATTTGAGCCTGTCCGGTCTGGCATTCTGGGGTTGACCCTGTTCTGGTTTTAACTAGACCACATATTGTTAAAAACTTTGATTCTAGGGCCATTGATTGCTACGTGATCCTGTTTATTTCATTTTTCCTTAAAAAATGAAATACAAGTAAGGACAAAAGGTAATGCCTTTGAACATCTAAGGAGTAGCAATAAGTAATTGGTGTTAGTACTTTGCCAGAATCTAAAAAAGTTGGCAGAGATTTGTGCTTAAAAAATTCCATACAAATTATATAACTTGCTGAATGTTTGAGGGCCTTGGTAAAGAGGGCTGTAATGCACCAGAAAATAAAAACATTTATTTAGAATTCTTGTCTGATCAATTATATTGTGGAAATCGGGCTGTAATTTTAAATATTTTTGTACTTTGCTGTGTGATGTGAAATACACATTCGCAGTTTATGTATTGGGTTCTATAGCAAAGTTGCGGCAAGAGTTAGTGCATCATAGATAATACACTGAAATCAAATATTGTGAGTTTTCTATTTCCATAACCTCCTCGTGTCTTCTATATTCTGCTGTATTCATTGTATCAGGTAGAAATACAGTTTATTGTAAAAATAATTGCAGTGTGTTGCTTTCCCTTTTAGGTACTCTTTACTTAGAAGGGCGCCCATCTCGGCCATCTCGGGCATTGAATGCACTAAAAAATCAGGTGCGATGCGACAGACGAGATGCCCGAGATTTCCCATAGGGAACAATGTTAAATGTCTCAATTGACCCGATTTTCCTGTTCAATGCCTCAATTGACCCAATTTTTCCATAGGAAACAATGTTAAATGGGCCACAGAGGCCAAATAGGCACCCTGAAGTGAATAATGGCCACCCGAATTGTTAACGCCACCCCACGATCAACGTCAACCCGAAGCGTGGCGAGCGCAGCGAGCCCGCGAGGGGCGGCGGTACGCGTCCTACGACCTTTTCATACCCCCACTATCCACGTCGGCGTGGAGTTGAGAATAGAAAGTGTGGCGAGCGCAGCGAGCCACCGAGCCCGAAGCGTGGCGAGCGCACGCGGATACCTTCACAGGTATCCGCGTCCCCTCGCGGGCTTCACAGCTGTCCGCGTCCCCTCGCGGGGCTCGCTGCGCTCGCCACGCTTCGGGCTCGCCACACTTTCTATTCTCAACTCCACGCCGACGTGGATAGTGGGGGTATGAAAAGGTCGTAGGACGCGTACAGCCGCCCCTCGCGGGCTCGCTGCGTTAGCCACGCATCGGGTTGACGTTGATCGTGGGGTGGCGTTAACAATTCGGGTGGCCATTATACACTTCAGGGTGCCTATTTGGCCTCTGTGGCCCATTTAACATTGTTTCCTATGGAAAAATCGGGTCAATTGAGGCATTGAACAGGAAAATTGGGTCAATTGAGACATTTAACATTGTTCCCTATGGGAAATCTCGGGCATCTCGTCGGTTGATCGCACCCGATTTTTTAGTGCATTCAATGCCCGAGATGCCCGAGATTTTTTACTAACGATGCCCACGATCAAAATCGTGGGCGCCCTTCTAAGTAAAGAGTACCCCCTTTTATAATAGTTTTTTTTTATAGTGCTTCACTTTAACTGAGTAAAATGCTGATACTTTAATAAAAATGTTAAGCTGCTTTAAGGGGGCAGCCATTTTGAACTATTTTTTAAAAATGGAGCTTTTTAATCTTCTATGAGCCAGGGGGGCTATAGTTACATAGGTCTGATTCAGAGTTGTATGCAAGTAAGCTGCAGATACAACAGCATTGCACACACTCACCTCTGAATAATTCATATTTACACCTATACACCCATGGCGCACACCCTTAGAAAACGCAGCATATGCCAACACCAAGGTGCTGCCCATGTAAGGTCCCCATACACTAGAACAATTGTGGCATCAGTCACATGAAAAGCATCCAAATAGCATGTGATTGACAGCAGGTTCGATGCGATGCACAGTCCCATGCGCATCACACGCACGTCTGTTGAATTGCTTCCGAGACGTGCAGGCTTGGCTGGGATCCGCATGCAAAAGGACCACATGCGATCCTGACACCCAGGAAGGTCCCATTTGCTCAAGGGGGATTGCAGGAGACTTCTCAGAGGGAAGAAGTTGCCCTAGCCTAGTGTATGCCCAGCTTTACTCACCCACTATTGGAGATGTACCTATCAAATGTACAATCTAGAATTGCCCATAGTTTCCCAATTTAATATCTGCTTAGCTATATAGAGCATGGACAGCGTTCTATTGGCAAAAGGACCGCAACTCTGAGTTGGGCCCCATAGTGTGGCTGGAAATGTACTTCTATTGAGTTGAACAACTCCATGCTACCAAATTGCTATATTTTCATGAATGCTCAGCTCACGGAATCTCTTCGTTCATTGTGTTTTTTGTTGGGTTTTCTCTTTGAGGGGGTTGGGGTTACATTTACCTGAGGTCTTTGATTATTATTTTCAATTGAATGCAAAAAACTCTTCCATCTACACAATGTATCAATGCAGGTATTTATTCCTGCTGTGTTTTGCAAGTCCATAGGGCTTGGTGTGATTTTGGCTCAGAAGTAGTAAATCACTAAGATCAACTCAATGTAGTCAAGTTCGATGTAGTACAAATGTGGATGGAGTTAAGGTTCAACATTCATGTAGTCAGTATGTTAGAATGATCTCATAAATGTCAACCCCTGAAAATTGACAAAATGTCAGGATATGGAGAGAACATGATGTTAGGAATAGACACAAAAATATGCTGACCTTCTGATATCAGCATGGATTGAATAAGTGTTCATACTGCAATCCTGCACCTGTCAATCTGTGCAGTTCCTCTTTTCTGCCTGTGGTGGTATTCTCTGCTCCAGTGTTTCTCAGTGCTGAAATACAGACCAGAGTGTGCTAGAAGCAGGGAGCAGCACCCCAGGCAAGATAATGGAACTGCATGAGTTACAGTATGACAGGGTGCTAAAATGAACACAAACATGTGTCAACCTGAATATTAACATCACACACCGAACCCATGCTTTTATAAAGGTTGAGCTTAGGTAACATGACTTCAGTGTTCATTGTGCAAACCTGTGTAATGGAATAATACACCCCTGCTGTAAATTAGTATTGGTATAGTCCTGTTTAGGATCTTTGACTTAAGCTTTGTACACACGGGGGCAATTGGGGCTGAAATCGCTGGAAATATGGTCGCAGGCGACCATATTGCCATTGATGGGAGTGTGCCCCGGCGATTAATCGCCAGGTGCGCGCGCCCGTTTTCAGCCCCTTTCTAATCGCTGGTCGCAGGTGCTTGTTCCTGCAACCAGCTGATTACCTCTGCAGCACCGCCGGCAGAGGTTCCCTTTCATCAGCGACCATCTCTGGTCGCTGATGAAAAGGAGAAACTGAGCAATATATTGCTCAGCCATATATGGCTGAGCAATATATCTCCCCCGTGTGTACGGGCAGGGCCGGCGCAACCACTAGGCAGCTCTAGGCATTTGCCTAGGGAGCCGGCACCTGGAGGGCGGCAGTTCGCCCCTCACCGCCAGCATGGAGGGTTAGGGCACTGTTCATATATCTGTCGGCGTCCATGCAGGTGCTGGAGTGGGCAGGGGTGTCATCCGTGCCGCGGGGGTACCTGCGGCGCTGTCACTGGGTATAAAGCTGCTGGCGGCGGGGTCGGGTCCCTGCAGTAAATAGAAAATAACAAGCGCTATGCGCGCGGAAGCGCTTCTGGGTTTGAAAACACTTGCCGCTCGCTGATTGGCTGAGATTCAGCCTATCAGCGTGCGGCAAGTGTTTTCAAAATCAGAATCGCTCCCCCCGCCGCCGCGCGCGCATAGCGCTTGTTATTCTCTATTCACTGCAGGGACCCGACCCCGCCGCCAGCAGCTTTATACCCAGTGACAGCGCCGCAGGTACCCCCGCGGCACGGACGACACCCCTGCCCGCTCCAGCACCTGCATGGACGCCGACAGCTATATGAACAGTGCCAGCCGCCAGCTTTATAACATAGGTGCCCCCCCCGGGCACCGGGGCGCCCCCACCCCGACTCGCCTGGGGCGCTCCGGTGCCTCGCACCGGCCCTGTGTACGGGGCTTTAGACTGAACTCTCATGCTTTTTACATTGTCCATATAGGATATGGTCGCTAGGTTGACAAACATTAGGGCGACTACTCAAGGTTGACACATGAAGTAGGTCGCCATGGTCAGAAAGGTCGACACAAGCAATAGGTCGACAATTAAAAGTTTGACATGAGGTATTTATGCTTTTTTCCCCCCAAAAAATACGCCATTCCATACCCTACCATCCACTAGGGCAGGGGGGGCCAACCGGTCAGAGGCAAAGAGCCGAAAAATATCGTTGGTCAAGCCAAAGAGCCAACATCATGCGCGCGCCAAAAAGGGGTGTGATCGGGGGAGTGGCCAGGGACGTGGTCATATGACACAAGGGGAGTGGCCACATGACAAAACTTTATGCCCCTAGTGCCAGATATGCCCCCCACAGTGCCAAACATCATATGCCCCCCACAGTGCCAAACATCATATGCCCCCCACAGTGCCAAACATCATATGCCCCCCACAATGCCAAACATCATATTCCCCCCAGTGCCAATCATATGCCCCCCAGAATGCCAAACATCATATGCCCCCCACAGTGCCAAACATCATATGCCCCCCACAGTGCCAAACATCATATGCCCCCCACAGTGCCAAACATCATATGCCCCCCACAGTGCCAAACATCATATGCCCCCCACAGTGCCAAACATCATATGCCCCCCACAGTGCCAAACATCATATGCCCCCCACAGTGCCAAACATTATATGCCCCCACAGTGCCAAACATTATATGCCCCCACAGTGCCAAACATTATATGCCCCCCCACAGTGCCAAACATCATATGCCCCCCACAGTGCCAAACATCATATGCCCCCCACAGTGCCAAACATGATATGCCCCCCACAGTGCCAAACATCATATGCCCCCACACAGGGGCGGATTGGGGACCAAAAGTGGCCCTGGAAAATCTCAGGAAGCGGCCTCATGTGGGCGGCACCAAAACAAAATGGGCGGGGCCAGCACAGCAGTAGGCAGGGTTACTACATCAGTATGGCTGCCAAACTTGAAGCTGAAAGATGCATGCTTTTCCACCTAGGCTTCATGGGGAAGGGGCGTGGCAACATAACAGTACCAATAACACAGTAATGCCCATTACACATTATGACACACACGGTAATGCCACACAGTACTGCCTATTTCACATTATGACACACATTGTGATGCACTTACACATTCTGCCACACACCGTAATTCCCCTTACACAATATGTTGCACACTTTAATGCCCATATGACATTATGCTATGCGTAATGCCCGAAGTACTCCTGCTTATACACACAATGCCCAGAGAAGTGCCTATTACAGTATGCCTTCAGTACTGCTCACTGTGTAATCCAGTCATGTCCAGTCCTGAGCAAGGCACTACTGGACAGTCCTAAGCAAGGCACTACTGGACAGTCCTAAGCAAGGCACTACTGGACAGTCCTAAGCAAGGCACTACTGGCACACTCCTAGTTATTGCCCTGCACAGCAACTAGTGCCCCTTATTCACATTACTCTTCACAGTAGTGCCAATTAAACAAAATGTCCACAGTAGTAGCTTTGCTTATATATAGGGGTGTACACCGACCACTTTTCATGTTTTGGGTTCTGATTACCCTCAGTTTTTTTTTTTTTTTTTTTTAAAGCATAAAAACTGCTAAAATCGCAGATTTTTTTTTTTCAAAAAAGCATAAAAACTGCTAAAATCGCAGACTTCATTTCCACTCATTTCCAGTCTATTCTGAACACCTCACAATATGGTTTTTAGGACAAAAGGTTGCACCAAGGTAGCTGGATGACTATGATAAGCGACACAAGTGGGCGGCACAAACACTGGACTGATACGGCACACTAAGCATCACCCCTGGACTAATACAGCACACTTGGCATCACCCCATGACTAATACAGCACACTTAGCATCACCCCTGGACTGATACGGCACACTTGGCACCACCCCTGGACTTATACGGCACACTTAGCATCACCCCTGGACTAATACAGCAGATTTAGCAGCACCCTATGAATTATACGGCAGACTTGGCTCACCCCAGGAATTATTTGGCAGACTTGGCTCACCCCTGGACTGATATGGTACACTTAGCATCACCTGATACGGCACACTTAGCATCACCACTGGACTAATACAGCACACTTGACAGCACCCCATGACTTATACGGCAGATTTGCCTTATCCCAGGAATAATACGGCAAAGATGGTGGCACCCCTGACCTGATACAGCACACATGGCGGCACACATGGTATTATACAGCACATATGGCGGAACCCGTGGACTGATACAGCACACATGGTGACACTCCTGCAGTAAAAAGAAAAAAAACTGTTTTATTATATTAATGAAAAATTGCAGCACCCCTAGATTGAAAAGGCACACTTAGCTGCATCCCATTAATTATACAGCACACTTGGCTTACCCCTGGACTGATATGGCACACTTGGCAGCACCCCATGAATTATACGTCAGACTTGGCTCACCCCAGGAATTATACGACACACATGCAGGCACCCCATGGACTGATACGACACACTTAGCAGCACCCCATGAATTATACAACCGACTTGGCAACAACCCATGAATTATATGACACACTTTGCTCACCCCAAGAATTATGCGTCACACATGCGAGCACCCCTGATCTGATAGAGCACACTTGGAATTATATGGCACAGATGGCGGCACCCCTGGACTGATAAGGCACACATAGCGGCAGACATGGAATTATACGGCACACATGTGGGCACCCCTGGACTGATACGGGACACTGGGCAATTCGTATTCGTATTGATGTGCTATCAATACGAATATGAATTGTCGTACAGGTCGAGTATCCCGTATCCGAGTATCCGTTATCCGAATTATTCCGAAATACGGACATTCCAGAAAGTGAAAAAAAAAATTTTTTTTGCTAAAAACTCACTGGGGACATTTGTAACAGCATCACTGGGGACATGATATGTAACTGGCACTATATATGTGCAAGACAATGATTGCTTGGCATTCAAAATCAGTGCTGAGATAGTACACACATTTTAGTACACACATTTTGTTTCACGTTTTGAAACTTTGTTTTTTGAACAATTAAAATATATTTGTGTGTATTTTATGTGGTAATAAAATATATTTGTGTGTATATTATGTGTTTATACAGCATACATGCAAGATACTTCAAAATACATCATTGAAATATTAAAATATTCCGAAATACGGAATAATCCGTTATCCAAAATTCTCCTGGTCCCGAGCATTTTGGATACGGGATACTCAACCTGTATTTTCGGGAAAGTAAATGTCAAAAATAAGTGTATTTCTGGATACAAATACACCTATTTTTTACAAATTTCCTTTAGTAAATTCCCCCCTTAATGTCCACTGTTGCCCTCAGTAGTAGCACTAAATATGTAACACCCACACCAGTTGCCAAAAGTCTTTAGCACTGATTATACATGCACCCACACCAGTTGCTGACAGTAGTAGTGCTGCTTATACCTAATGCCCACCCCAGTTGCTGACATTAGTAGCGCTGCTTTTACCTAATGCCCACACTAGTTGCCGACAGTAGTAGCGCTGCTTTTACCTAATGCCCACACTAGTTGCCGACAGTAGTAGCGCTGTTTATACCAAATGCCCACACCAGATGCTGACAGTAGTAGCGCTTCTTATACCTAATGCTAACACCAGTTGCTGACAGTAGTAGCGCTTCTTATACCTAATGCCCACACCAGATGCAGACAGTAGTAGCGCTTCTTATACCTAATGCCCACACCAGTTGCTGACAGTAGTAGCGCTGCTTTTACCTAATGCCCACACTAGTTGCCGACAGTAGTAGCGCTGCTTTTACCTAATGCCCACACTAGTTGCCGACAGTAGTAGCGCTGTTTATACCAAATGCCCACACTAGATGCTGACAGTAGTAGCGCTTCTTATACCTAATGCCCACACCAGTTGCTGACAGTAGTAGCGCTTCTTATACCTAATGCCCACACCAGATGCAGACAGTAGTAGCGCTTCTTATACCTAATGCCCACACCAGTTGCTGACAGTAGTAGCGCTGCTTTTACCTAATGCCCACACTAGTTGCCGGCAGTAGTAGCGCTGCGTATACCTAATGCCCACACCAGATGCAGACAGTAGTAGCGCTGCTTTTACCTAATGCCCACACTAGTTGCCGACAGTAGTAGCGCTGCATTTACCTAATGCCCACACTAGTTGCCGACAGTAGTAGCGCTGTTTATACCAAATGCCCACACCAGTTGCTGACAGTAGTAGCGCTGCTTATACATAATGCCTACACTAGTTGCCGACAGTAGTAGCGCTGCCTATACGTAATGCCCACACCAGTTGCTTACAGTAGTAGCGCTGCCTATACGTAATGCCGACAGTAGTAGCGCTGCCTATATGTTATGCCCACACCAGCTGTCGACAGTAGTAGTGATACGTAACACCCACACCAGATGCAGACAGTAGTAGTGCTTCTTAGGATTCAGTATTAAATCCCGGCGGTCGGGATCCCGGCGTTCAGAATCCCGACGCTGGAATCCCGATCGCCGAAATCCCGACAAGGGGGAGACGTGGATCGTCCCCCCTTGCGGGCTCGCTACGCAGCAGGCCCGGTGCCTCGCTGCGCTCGACGCGCTAATTTTTTCTCCCTCCGGGGGTGTCGTGGACACCCACGGGGGGAGAAAGTGTCGGGATTTCGGCGAACGGGATTCCAGCGTCCGGATTCTGAACGCCGGGATCCCGACCGCCGGGATTTACACTGCATCCCGCTTCTTTTACCTAACTCCCACGCCAGTTGCAGACAGTAGTAGCGCTGCCTATACGTAGTGCCCCCACAGCAGCTGCCGACAGTAGTAGTGCTGAAAAGAGAGTGTGCCAGCGCTGGCTGTGATCAAATATACTAGTACACGGTTCTCAAAAAATATACAATTTATTAATAACAATAAACAAAATTATAATAAAAACAATGTATAATATTTAAAAACACTAAAATGAGTCGCTCTAGAACCATAAGAAGTCCATAGTGCACATTTGGAGAGGTATCCCCAGGGGATATTTTTGAGAATATATTTTCAAATAGCTGTTAGGCTCATAAGGTATTTAAATGAGTGTGGCTGTATATTACCGTTCCAATTTAGTCTGGTCCAATGATTACCAGATTGCGTGACTGATGTCCTTAGATTTGTCCTATAATTTCAAGGACTCAGGATATCCCAATATGCGAATGTCCTCTGTAATGGTTGCTGGATAATTAGGGAACAGGCTGTGTCCCATATGTTTCTTAGGTCCAGGAAAATAAATTTTCTTAGAGGTTCATCAATGGGAGACTGGACTTGTCACTTGGTAGATGGAAGGTGGATGTTATAACAGCATAGACTCAAGGCTCAACGCGTTTCCCCGGAATCTCCGGCTTCATCAGGAGCAGATATGTTTGTGAGTTCAGGCATGGTTTTTATACCTGATGGTTAATTGCCTGGGTGGATTCACCTGAGCGCTCATTGTATCTAAAAAAACATTCTGTTATATGAGAACCGTGTGTATATTATAACAATATTATTGCTTATTCTATATAGGAGGCAATCCTACAAACTAAATTATATTTTGAACATGATAAGTATGAAAAAACAGATAAGATCTATGAGTGACCTCATTAGCATCGGTCACATGACCCGGAAATAACTCTACATCATTGTAGGACAAATCAAGTGTGAATATACATATTTATATCCCATTGGAGATCACAGATAACCAAGACACACGCTAGTAGCACTGGGTGCGCCCCACCGCCGGCAGCCGATTGCCGGTAACGGCATTATCAGCGGCGGTACACAGCCCGTGTACTGCGTGTGTCAAACGCGTTGCTAGGCAGCAGACGCGGCACGTGATGTCACGTGACTCGCGTCGTGCCCGGCAACTGGGTGGACGCTCCCCGTATGGTGCACTCGCCGGGAGATGACGTATGTACGTCTCCATGTCACGTATCACGTGACAGGCCCCAGTGATACGTGACATGGAGACGTACATACGTCATCTCCCGGCGAGTGCACCATACGGGGAGCGTCCACCCAGTTGCCGGGCACGACGCGAGTCACGTGACATCACGTGCCGCGTCTGCTGCCTAGCAACGCGTTTGACACACGCAGTACACGGGCTGTGTACCGCCGCTGATAATGCCGTTACCGGCAATCGGCTGCCGGCGGTGGGGCGCACCCAGTGCTACTAGCGTGTGTCTTGGTTATCTGTGATCTCCAATGGGATATAAATATGTATATTCACACTTGATTTGTCCTACAATGATGTAGAGTTATTTCCGGGTCATGTGACCGATGCTAATGAGGTCACTCATAGATCTTATCTGTTTTTTCATACTTATCATGTTCAAAATATAATTTAGTTTGTAGGATTGCCTCCTATATAGAATAAGCAATAATATTGTTATAATATACACACGGTTCTCATATAACAGAATGTTTTTTTAGATACAATGAGCGCTCAGGTGAATCCACCCAGGCAATTAACCATCAGGTATAAAAACCATGCCTGAACTCACAAACATATCTGCTCCTGATGAAGCCGGAGATTCCGGGGAAACGCGTTGAGCCTTGAGTCTATGCTGTTATAACATCCACCTTCCATCTACCAAGTGACAAGTCCAGTCTCCCATTGATGAACCTCTAAGAAAATTTATTTTCCTGGACCTAAGAAACATATGGGACACAGCCTGTTCCCTAATTATCCAGCAACCATTACAGAGGACATTCGCATATTGGGATATCCTGAGTCCTTGAAATTATAGGACAAATCTAAGGACATCAGTCACGCAATCTGGTAATCATTGGACCAGACTAAATTGGAACGGTAATATACAGCCACACTCATTTAAATACCTTATGAGCCTAACAGCTATTTGAAAATATATTCTCAAAAATATCCCCTGGGGATACCTCTCCAAATGTGCACTATGGACTTCTTATGGTTCTAGAGCGACTCATTTTAGTGTTTTTAAATATTATACATTGTTTTTATTATAATTTTGTTTATTGTTATTAATAAATTGTATATTTTTTGAGAACCGTGTACTAGTATATTTGATCACAGCCAGCGCTGGCACACTCTCTTTTCCTTACTTATTATTTAATTGGGTCTGACAAACCCAGTGCCAGCTGCTGCTGATAGCGCACCACACAAATTCTCTTTTTTCTGACAGTAGTAGTGCTGCCTATACGTAGTGCCCCCACCAGTTGCCGATAGAAGTAGTGATGCGTAACACCCACACCAGATGCAGACAGTAGTAGCGCTTCTTATACCTAACTCCCACGCCAGTTGCAGACAGTAGTAGCGCTGCCTATACGTTGTGCCCCCACAGCAGCTGCCTACAGTAGTAGTGCTGCCTATACGTAGTGCCCACACCAGCTGCTGACAGTAGTGCTGCCTATAAGTAATGCCCACACCAGCTGCCGACAGTAGTAGTGCTGCCTATACGTAGTGCCCACACCAGTTGCCGACAGTAGTAGTGCTGCCTATATGTTATGCCCACAACAGTTGATGACAGTAGTAGCGTCATTGTTGCTGCTGGCGCCCCAGATGCGCCAAAAAAGCAGGTGGCCCACCAGCATACATGGACATGCCAGTGTCTCAGACACTCACATGTCCATTGCCGGGAATGGGGCGGGCATTGGAGACGAACACGTCAGAGTCCTCAGCGCACCGCGGCGATTGGCACGCTGGGGACAGGTACAATGAGAATGGCTCCTTCTGGACATAATGCCCACACCATTATGACAGTACACTCTCTCTCACAAACTTTTTTTTTACCTTGCAATCTGTGTGGCAGGCAGCTCACCCTCTCCTTTCATCAGCCCTGTTGGTGTTCTCCTGTGTAGCTCCGCCCCCTCGTCCGTGTAGCCCCGCCCACTCGTGCACCGTGTAGCTCCGCCCCCTGTCCAGGCTTTGCTGCCTGCTGTGACACTATAATGTAGCTGAGGGGGTTGGGACTTGTGACTTGGGAGCTGGGAATTAGTCTCAGCTCAGCCTCTGCTGTCTGCTGTGCTTGATGCTGCTGGCGCCGCTGCCTGTACTGTGACAGACAGCGGCAGCCACAGAGTGCAACAGCAGCAGGGGGAAAGGCAAGGGGGTCCTGTGTGTCACGGGGGGAGAGGGGCTCCTTTGATACTTGCCCAATCCCCCTGTGGCATCCCCGCTGTCTTCCCAGCAGCAGCTCCACTACCTGATGAGCTGCTGCTGGTGTTCGTTCTGGCTGGCCTCCTGCTCACGCTGTGCATATGCTTGAAGCTGCAGCAGGAAGAGGGGCAGCCACGTGCAGTACAGCTTTCGGCCTCAGGGGCGGCCGGCCTCCCGGGAAACCTCCCGGTGACTTTAATGGCCAATCCGCCCCTGCCCCCACAGTTAGGAAGCTGGGCCCTCCAGCACAGGTGTTGCCCACAGTGCAACACCTATGCTGGAGGGCCCAGCTTCCTAACTAAAAGCCCCACCTAGAGGGCCAGGAGGGCCCAACAAACAAATGAGCCACGGGCCAAGAAGGCCCGACTAATGCGCCCACAGGCCGGAAGGGCCTAAATGTGCCCACGGGCCTAGTGCCTGACACCCGGTGGTCGAGGGTGGATGGGGGGTAGGAGACCAAAGGCCCCTACCTGGTGTTGGGAGAGGCCGCTGGGGGGAGCTTCGTTAGCTCTTTTGCTTCCCACCCCCGCTGGCCTCTCCGGGAGCCATCTTCTTTGTTCTTCCAGAAGGCGCCGGAGATCTTCTGTCTTGATCCCGGCGTCTTCTGGCCTCTTCAGCGGCGCCGGAACTGTTCTCCCCGCCGCCGTCTTCTGCGCCGTCCTCCGGCGGCTTCTCGCCTCTTCAGGAGCGCTCCTGCGCTCCGCCGGCATGGAGACATCTTGCCCTCCCGCTGGCGTCTGATGTCAGACGCCGGGGGCGGGGCGGAAACGGCGCGGCGAGCGCTGATTGCCTCGCCGCGGCCGTTTCCTATTGGCTGCCGATGCGGCGTTTTGAATTGGCAGCCGAAT
This sequence comes from Crinia signifera, assembly GCF_055691185.1. Taxonomy (NCBI): domain Eukaryota; kingdom Metazoa; phylum Chordata; class Amphibia; order Anura; family Myobatrachidae; genus Crinia; species Crinia signifera. The sequence continues at coordinate 98,793,837 of NC_139225.1, read as the reverse complement.
TGGCGCCAAATTCAAAACCCCGATGGGAGCCACAAATTTCAGCGTGGCGAGCCGCGGGTTGGCCACCGCTGCACTAGGGCATGGAGGGAGAATATGATTTGGTGTCCATGTAGACTTGCGTCGAAATTCTGGACAAAATGTGGACCTTTCAGTTGTTGACCTAATGCTTGTGTCGACATAAGCCCTGTTGACCTTTAGTGGTCAACCTAATGTATGTTGACCCTATGACCCATACCCATCCACACCCCACCAGTTATTCCTACACTCTGCTAGCTACTAACTGCATCTCGAAACAGGCATGTTTCTGTAGTCAACGCTGCATAGCCAGAAGCTCTGCCACACCCCACCAGTGGCCTAGTAACAGCCTGATTCTGCCTCTTCAGTAGCAAATGTCATTTTCATGTGTAATGCTGGGTACTCGCTAGAAAATATCTGTCTATTAAACTGATTAGTTAGCGTGTTCTCCATACATGCTGCCTGATCTGTTAAGACTGACATCACAACATGGCAGGTGCTTCTACATGAGCCCAAATGCGCTGTCAAGCTCCTGCAACTGCTCTACAGGTGGTTGAAGGATCACCCATACACTCAGCATCATGCGTTGATAAATCAGGCATCGCCTGTGTTGCACAGCCGACACGATCGATTTGTGAAGGATGCTGTTCAGATATTTTGCAGGCCTATATGGGGCGATGTCCCATCAATACATCGGCCAGAGTCGCACTGACTGTAGTTGCATTCACACAGTGGTCAAGTATCCGTAGTGCGTAAACACAGGATCCGCTACACAAACAGGCATACATATCGGCCCTGTTGTGTTCATCACAGTATAACTCTACACACCATAGCTTGTCCAGGAATCCCCTCCACCCGCCTCTATATAATTTGGGAGTCTACCAATTATTTCATGGCATGGGGAACCTTATCCCATATATAGGTGTATTCCCCATTCTTTAGACGCCAGTTCAGACTTTTCTGTTGCATTTCACTAAGCTACAAATCCGCTATCCCTTTAGAACTCCTATACTCTACACATTTGAGTGTGAGAAATGAATGCGGGATTATTCCCTCTAGGCTGCTGAAACTTTTACTTTTATCTTCCTGACTTCTGATTACATCAGAATAATTATAAAGATAACAAAGCGAACGTAGCAATTAGTTTTCTTGAGCACTGAAAGGGTCATGTACCAGCACTGCAGTTAAAGGGATCCAGTCCATTATTTATTTATTTTCCTCAACACAATTTAGTTCTCTTTGGTCTTGTCTTGCATTTGATTTACTATGCTGAAGACAAATTGCTGAAACTAGGCATTAAAAAAATAGCTCTTAATGGCTACAACACAAGCACCCATCTTAGCATGCCGGAAAACTCTTGTATTAGTCCGACATTGATTGTATTCTCAGCCTTCGCTAATTATCCAAATATTTGCATAAAATGAGTCTCCTGTTGCTTGTCTGTATGTAAGTTGTGACACATTTATTTTATCCTCTTCAGAGAAGCATTCAATTAACCCTTTAAACATTTTATTTCTAAGAAATTGTTGTCAATGCAAATATAATTGGATATGGTCCATGTTTAACAAACTGCTGTTATGTTTACTTAAATATTTATGTATTCTTTGCACCAATATAAATGTAAAAAATCTATAAGAAGAGAAGAATTTACTAACGAGTTGTTGGTGTTAAATGGAGGCGCATCATCTGTGATCTTATTCATATAAACAACAGCTTGGAGAGTGGTTGGCATTTTTGTACCAATTCCATTTAAGGTGCATGCACGCATTACAATTTGAGCTTCCGGTTTTGATTGTATAGTAAAAATCCGAAAAAGTTAGCAAAATTGCAAGAAAGCAAAATAGACTCTGCAGGCAAGCCAATTTGACTATATTGTATACTGTATACAGCCTAGTGTTCCAGTAGTGTAAAAATTGTCCATAGTCTATATCTTAATTAAATATAGTCAAGATTGTGATTTGAGGCTCCGAGGAGTTCAAAGGAAATTGCATAGTCAATATTGTACATAGCCATAATCTCATCATGTGTATGTACCTTTAGTGCTTGATTCATAGATGGACACGAAAATATGTAAAAGCCACCAGAGGTGTCTTAAGTAAAAATACAACACTACTGGCTTCTCTGATCTGATACTGCATCTGAGGACGAAGTCATTGGATAAACTGCGGGACATATGAATAACACTAAGGTTTCTGGGAGGGAGAAACGCAGAACAATTCCATTTTTTGAGCAACCGTAATTATTGTGCCCCAAAACTGGACATTTTGGCAGGTCACCTTCAGTTTTTGAGCACAATTATTATTGCACTGTATGTATGTACTCTCACAATGAGGAAATCATTATGGCAATATCTAATATGGCACTTTGGAAAAATCAAAACATCTTGAAATGTTTTGTTGTACAAATAACTGCTGGACTGGTAAATTAGCCCCATGTGGTGCTGTTATCCTGTCTATCTTCCATGTGCACTGAAGTTGTATCCACTAGGGCGGAGTGAAAAAGTTGAAATTGCGATATTCAAAATCGGCTAGTGTGAGAAGTTGTGTCTTAACCTGAATAAGAAACGCATTTTGATCTGAGTCAACATTTGGCAAGAGACTCAAAGTTTTGCTTTTTAGATGAAAATAACGAAACATATGAAGAAGCTCCGATCTAGTTAAAATTATGTCAGGATGTCTTAGAGTGGTTCATTAATATACTTTAGCTTAGTAAAACGAGTACGAGCTTGTCCTAGTGCAAAGTTACTGACTTTGGCGGGAGAAAAAAATCCTTGATAAGTGACCCATTTTCATGGTCACAATTGTGAGTATTGTGTTTTCTCCTGAACGTGTTTTTTTTTTTTTTTTTGGAGAGGATGCTCTGTACTTAAAGTGACCAAAAAAAAACTTGGGGCAAAACATCAGGGTAAATCCCGGTACTTATATAGTATCTGGACGCCTGATTATCGCATCACATCCAACCAAATCGCATGCGATGCGATGGACCCGATTTTCCATAGGATTCTATGGGAAAAAGGGTCCTCGGCTCGGTGGCTCGCTACGCTCGACACAGGTTTATATCCAACTCCATGCGTAGTTGGATAGTGGGGAAATGAAAAGGACCCATTTTCCCATAGAATCCTATGTTAAAATGGACTCAGTCCATTTTAACATTGAATCCTATGGAAAAATCGGGTCCATCGCATCGCATGCGATGTGATGCGATGGACCCGATTTTTTAATCGGGCGTCCAGATACTACATACTGTAAGTACCTAAATCCCTTTTCTTTGCCCTTAATAGAATAGTGCACCTCTGTGTCTTCTATAGTGCAACTCTTTACTGAATGCTACAGTAAGTAGGAAAAAGGATACTTACCTCAGCAGTTCTGTGCCTTGCTCTTGGTGTTTCAACCAAGAGCTAGAGCAAGAGTTCCAGCCATCGTTCTTGTCGATGTTCTAACCATCGTTCTGCATTCTATGTTCCGGCCATCGTTCCTGTTAATGTTCTGACCATTGTTCTGCATTTGATGTTCCAGCCATCATTCTTGACGATGTTATAACCATCGATGTTCTAACCAGTCATCAATGTTCCAACCATCGTTCCAGTCATCAATGTTCCAACCATCATTCCTGGCATCGATGTTCTAATCATCGTTCCAAGTCATTAGTATTCCCAGGCAACCCCAAGTAACGTACTTTGCTATCGATGTGGTTATCGTCTCATAGCGCTTATGAACTTCATCAGTGCGCTGCACTGCATCTTTATCATCTTCTTTGTCATAGTCATTGTGTACCATTCATGTTGCCGTGCACACGTTACTCTCTGCCAGTTGCCAAGTACAATCTTCCTTGTTATCATCTGTTTCAATAAAACTGATTGTACTCCTGCTCATCCTGCCTCTGGGTGCACTACGGTACAATTTATGTACAAGGGTCTAATCAATCGGTCCGAGTCTACCCCTGAGCCCTTTGTCACATTGACTCTGACTCAGACCCCAGGCGTGACCGCTAGAGTATTACAGGTCTACTGAGAAGCTGGAACTGCCAATGAGAAATGGTAAGAGACCACTATTGAACCAGGGATGGTTTGTTGACTGTTCATCATGTCGACATATCCATGAAGACATACTGTCACTGTCGACAAGTCATACCACATCCATATGCTATGCAAAAATTTGACACAGCAACTTTCAAGCCATAATTCTAAAATCAGATATATTGTGTGTATTGAAATTAATAACAACGGGGTCGATCCGATTACGTGCAGATGATTGGCGAGTGCAAATCATCACAGCACCGGGTGCACTTTTTGGCAGGCTGAATTCACTTAAAAGTTCTTGCACCTCCATAGGGGTGCGAGCACTTTTAAGTGAATTGGGCCCTGCGAAGTGTGCGAGAAAGACTTAATTTGGGTGCAGTTTTCAGTGATTAAACAGCACCCTTCGGCAGCTCACACCCTTCGGCAGGAATAGGATTGACCCCATATTCTACTGGATATGCTATTGAGAGTTATTCATTCTATCAGTGGTGTCCAGCAGTACATACAGTATATGCCAATCACTGTGTTAATTACTAGGCAGGATTGATCAGCAATAATTTATTTCCTTTTATGTGCTTAATGAACCTATTTAACAGTCTAATAATAGTGGACATCAAACAAAGTGGTTTGTATAAAACAGGCTTGTCCAACCCGTGGCCCGCGGGCCGCATGCGGCCCAGGTCGGGAAGTAATGCGGCCCAGTGCATTTTAAGAAATTCTAAGTATAATATAGGGCAGGCTTCGCCAACCCGTCGAGTGACGGGTAGCTCGCCGGGTGTTTTCAAGTAGCTCGGCGTGTTTCAGTGACCTCCTGCCGCGTAGAGGTTCCTTGCTTGGCGGCAGGAGGTCAGGAAGTGATTTAAACGCCGCGTTTGTAGCCCTGACTTTGTGGCAGTGACCTCCTGCAGCGTAGCGGTTGGCGGCAGGAGGTCTCAGAGTGCCGCGTGACCTGCTGACGTCCCCAGCGTATGAATTTGCGCACTTTCTATAGATGCCACAGCCTCTGCTCAAGAGTCAGTCCTGCGCCACAGCCTCTGCTCTGCGTTAGGTAAAAATTTCGTTTTCACTGCTTAAGGTACACACCTTGATGATTATTAATTAATGAGCATCAAGGTGTGGGGCATATGTTTAATGGGCATCATTTGAGTGGCATATGTTTGACTCATTAAACATATGCTACACACATGATGCCCATTAAACATATGCCCCACACCTTGATGCTCATTAATTAATAATCATCAAGGTGTGTGGGGCATATGCCACACACATGATGCCCATTATAGAAATGGCCCACACCTTGATGCTCAATAATGAGCTTCACCCTGTGGGCAGGGGCAAACGCAGGATTTTCAGAAGGGGGTTTCCAGAGAGGGTCGGAGCAAAGCACAGAGATGGACACTTAGGTGACCCAGTATATGCCGGGCCAATTTAAGTATTATAGATAGACCAAATGTATATATATATATATATATATATATATATATATACAGTGGCGGAACTTGTGAGTGGTGGGCCCAGGTGCAAAAGTATAATTTAGGCCCCGCACCAGTGAGTGACAGGGGTATAAGCTGCTTGTCTGGGAAGCAATGGGCCCCTTTGTCCTCAGAGGCCCCGGTGCAATGCACCTGTTGCACCAATGGTAGTTCCGCCTCATATATATATATATATATATATTATATATATATATATATATATAAACAGCAGTGTAGACCCCTGGGCATAGCAATGTATTGGGGCCCCTACCTATCTTCCAGTGGTAGGGGTGGGGGGTGCTATGAGCGGAAGCTTTGATGTCCCGCAGGTGATAGGGGGTATTATATCAACCGCTCAGCATGTAGGGCTCAGTCATTTCCACTAATTACCCCTTTACTGCACAGATGGTGGGAGATGAGGTGGGAGAAGGGGGCATTGGGCTGAATGAAGGGGTCCTGATACATAACAGGGTGGTAGAGGATGTTTAATACGCAGAGGAGGGGTGTATAGTGGAGTGAGCTTACTGTATTATTCAGAATTTTCTGGTGGCAGGACATCTTGCTTGACTGCAGATATCTCCAGTTCCTGGAACTAGATTTCTTAGCTTTTAATCAAATTAAAAACTAGAGAATCCCACCTACCAAATGGTATTGGGGACTAGGGGATCAGAGTTCAGGAGGCACAGCAATCTACCAACGAGTATATAAAATTACATACCAGGTGTGTGGAGCTGGAGCAGTAACCAGCTGCTGGAAGGCTGATATCTCTGGTTCTGGGCAAAGTAGAGAAAAGCTACTAGTGTCAATCAAAGGGGGAGAGTCCCAGCTTTCAGAAAAACTCTAAGTCAGACAGAAACTGAAATATATGACTGGGGAGAGCAATTAACAGGTTTGGATGGGGACGATATCTCCGGTTCCCCAGGGCCGATTTTTAAAATTCTTGTACTCATGGAAAGAGGGGACCCTCAGCTTTCAGACTAAGGCACTCCTTATTCCTGGGGGGGTTTCTGGGTACTCAGAAACCCCCCCTGCGTGCGCTGCTGGTGGGGCATTTGTATAATGGGCATCATGTGTGTGGCATCATGTGTGTGACATATGCCCCACACACCTTGATGATTATTAATTAATGAGCATCAAGGTGTGGGGCATATGTTTAATGGGCATCATTTGTATGGCATATGTGTAATGAGCATCAATGTGTGGGGCATATGTATAAAGGAGCTTCACGCTGTGGGGCATTTGTATAATGGAGCTTCACGCTGTGGGGCATTTGTATAATGGAGCTTCACATTGTGGGGCATATGTATAATGGAGCATCACGGTGTGGCATATGTATAATGGAGCATCACGGTGTGCCATATGTATAATGGTGCATCATGGTGTGGGACATATAGATAATGGTGCATGACAGTGTGTGTGGTATATGTATAATGGAGCTTAATGTGGGGCATATGTATAGTGGGGCATGTGTGTCACCTGGCACTGTGGGGGCATGTGTGTCACCTGGCACTGTGGGGGTATGTGTGTCATATGGCACTGTGGGGGCATATGTGTCATATGGCACTGTGGGGGCATATGTGTCATATGGCACTTTGGGGGCATATGTGTCATATGGCACTGTGGGGGCATATGTGTCACCTGGCACTGTGGGGGCATATGTGTTATATGGCACTGTGGGGGCATATGTGTCACCTGGCACTGTGGGGGCATATGTGTTATATGGCACTGTGGGGGCATATGTGTTATCTGGCACCCTGTGTCAGAATGTGAATTTTTACTCATTCCCTGTGTCAGAATGTGTATTTCAGCTTATTTTCTGTGTCACATTGTGAATTTTGGCTTATTCCCTGTGTCAGAAAGTGAATTTCGGCTTATTCTCTGTGTCAGAATGTGAATTTGTACTCATTCCCTGTGTCACAATGTGAATTTTTACTCATTCCCTGTGTCACAATGTGAATTTTTACTCATTCCCTGTGTCACATTGTGAATTTTGGCTTA